>NC_133622.1:193034956-193640506 GCF_048593235.1 Sminthopsis crassicaudata
GGCTGAGATTGCAGGGACTTAGCCCACTCCCACCTTCTCAGAATGGCTCAGAGATAATGAGGAGAGTTGAAGTCCAGTCCTGACTATAACAATGGCTGATTATATCATGGGGGGAGGTGTGTATGTGTGCACATATGCACAGTGCTGTTTTAGTTAGAACAGACAATAAAACAAAGTTTTAGAAAAGTTTTTTATGTCTGAGGCTCTCAAACACTCTCCAGCATTGATGGGGCAGAGTTACAGGCAGGTGCATTTCAGAAGCATAGCCCTGGGCTCCCCCAGCAACCCAAGCCCACCACAAAAATGACCAGTCTTTTAACTAGTTAAAGGAAGCTCCGATCTTCCTCATCAAGAACAGTCAATCAACAAAAATTTGTGAAGTGCCCGACACATTTCAGATGCTGTTCTGATTGCTGAAGATTCAAATATAAGGAAGGAAACATTACATGTTCAAAATGAACTTTCATTTTCATGGGTTGGGCAAAAAAATGTAATATATATATATATATATATATATGTATATATATACATACACACATATATATGTATATATACACATATATGTATATATATACACAAATACATATACATAAATAAAATAAATCTAAAATTAACAAATATATATATATATATATATACAGAAGTAAAATATAAGTTTTAGGAAGAAGAGTGCTAGCAGTTGGAGAAAAGCTTCATAAAGAAGATGGAGTTTGGGCTTCCTTTTATTTTATTTTTATTTTTTGCTGAGGCACTTGGAGTTAAGTGACTTGCCCAGGGTCACACAGCTAGGAAGTGTTAAGTGAGACCAGATTTGAATTCTTCCTCCTGGCTTCAGGTACAGGATTCACTACACGAAGTAGTAGTCCCTTGGTCTTCCTTTTAAAGGGAGAGAAGGATTCATTGGAAGTAAGAAGTGAATTCCAAGCATGAAGGATAGCACATCTAAAAGGCAAAGAGGTAGGAGATAAAATGGCTTGAATGAGGAACAGAGAGAAGGCTGTTTCAGCTGGATCTAAGATCATAGAAGGGGGGGAGTGATATCCAATAAGGCTGGAAAGGTCATTTGGGACTCTATTGTGATGAATTTTAAAAGCTAAACAAAAGAGATACAGTTGATTCTAGGGGAAATAGGGGCAACTAAGTGGTGCAGTAGATAGAGTGCCAGGGTTGGACTCAGGAGGACACATCTTTGAAAGTTCATATCTTGCCTCAGAAAAATTAACTGTGTGATCCTGGGCAAGTCATTTAATGCTGTTTGCCTTAGTTTCCTTATCTGTAAAATAACTGGAGAAGGAAATGGCAAACCCTCCAATGTTTTTGCCAAGAAACTCCAAATGGACAAAGAGTCGGACAAAATATTCAACAACAATAACAGAAGAAATATGAAACCACTATGGTTTGAGCCTTGGTTGAATAGGTGAAGATTAATAATATTTGGACATAAGGCAAATTACTTTGGCAGCAGTGTGTAGGAGAAACTTAAATCAGAGAGAGTTGTTAGGAGGCTGTTACAATAATCTAGGGATGAGGTAATACAGGTCAACACCAGGATGGCTGTTGTGTGATTGAAGAGAAGGAATAAAATGCCAGATATGTTGTAAGGTGACAACAAGATTTGGCAACTGATTATCCTCCAAAGCATACAGTTCTAATACTCTAATAATGACAGCTCAGCTTAGGTACAAATAGCTACACACACACACACACACACACACACACACACATCAGCTGTAGTGGTGGTTGCTGAGCTCAACGCTACAAACTTCAAAACTATCTTTGGCCATGATTATGGCCCCAGTGGCAGATTTAGCTTCAGAAGACCTACATTTGAAAGCAAAAAAAAAAAAAAACCAAACATGAACTGGTGTGACTTTAGACAAATCATGTTCCTTTCTTGGACATCAAAGTCCCCAATCTGTAAAGTGAAAGGATATTTAAGCTTTCTCCAAGATCTATATTTTCTGGTTCTAGGATTCTATTAATCTTCTCTAGTTTTAATTCCTGCCTTCTATGGCTAGCTTTATTAACTCTTCAGATCTTCTCTAGACATCTTAAAATCACAAAATGAGGTGGAAGGAATTTCAGAGGATGATAAATTCATTGTCCATGAATAGCAAATGCCTCTACAATATCCCCAATAAACAGTGATTTATTTTCACCTAAAGATTCCCAATGACAAGGAGCTCTTTTTTTTCCATCCCACACTGGAGCCACTCTCATTGTTAAAAAGGTTGTTCTTTTTTTAAAATATTAATAGTTTTTATTTGCCATATATTTGCAGGGGTAATTTTACAACATTGAGAATTGCCAAAACTTAAAAAGGTTGTTCTTAATAAGAATAACAACTTCAAAGTTTCCAAAGGAATTTACACAGGTTATCAAATTTGACTCTCAAAACCACCCTGTCAGGTAGGTACTATTATAATCCCTATTTTAAAGATGAAAGAGACAGGCATTGGGACTTGCCTGAAATCACACAGCTAATAAGTGTCTGACACTGGATTTGAACTCAGCTCTTCTTAATTCTAAGTCAAGTGCTCTACCCACCATACCACCTACTTATACCTATTGGTCCTAGTTAAAACAAACCGAATCCTTTGCCCACATTTAGAACTTCAAACACAAGAAGATAGAAATCATTAATCTCAATTAGGATTCATTAATCTCAGTCTCTGTCTACTATCCATCAACTAGGTTCTGGATGCCAGGACAACCTACCAACTACCAGGGGAAAGAGGACTGCGTAGAGATGAAAATGGAAGCACTCACTTCCTGGAATGATGAAAACTGTGAATTAAAATACAAATTTATCTGTGAGAGTCCTCTTGGGTTCGCCCTGGACCTCTGAAGGAGCATCTCTCAGCCTGAAGCAGAGTTCTAAGGTCCTTGAGTCTGCACCTGGGATCTTCTGAGATCCAGCCCTTGAGACACTCCCAGGTTTTTACCTTAAGACACTGTTCAACCCACCTTAGGAAGATTCAGGGATTTCAAAATTTGGAATAAGACTCTGATCCAGGAGGACTTCTATCCCCAATTCTAAAGCTCAAGCATTCTCAGTCCTCCAAAATCCTATTCTCAATAAACTCGTTGAATGTCAGAGTTGTAAAAGCTCTCCAAGATTAAATCCAAGCCAGTAGGATACCCCTCTACAAAACTTCCTCATCATCTCCATCTCATAGAATCCCTAGCATTTTTCAAAGTACAACTGACCTCATACATATGCCTTGAAATCTTTCCTGATCCCCTCTCTTCTTTTTGGAAGTACTTTGAATTTTACTTTGCCTATGTTTTTTAGTTATTTTTACATGTTATATCTCTTCATTTGAATATAAGCTCCCAGTGCCCTAAAAGCTATAAAACTATACAGTCCTGCTATACCACTATTAAGTCTAAATCCAAAAGAGATGTTTTTGAAAGGAACAAAGAACCTATTTGTAATATTTATTGAAGCTCTTTTTGCAGTGTCAAAGAATTGGAAATTGAGGGAGATACCCATCAATTGGACAATGGCTGAACAAATTATGATATATGATTGTAATGGAATATTACTGTGCAATAAGAAATGACGAGCAGGTGGATTTCAGAAAACCTTGAAAGACATATATTAACTGATGCAAAATGAAATGAACAGAACCAGCAAAACATCATACACAGTAGCAGAAATACTATATAATGTTCAACGACGAATAACTTAGCTATTCTCAGCAATACAATGATCTAAAACACTTTCAAAGGACGCATGATGAAAAATACTCTTCACCTCCAGAGAAAGATCTAATGGAGTCTGAATGAAGATGAAAGCATACTATTTTTTACTTTCTGTGTTTTTTCTTATTTTTTTCCTTTGGGTCTGTGCCTTTGTTCACAACAGAACTAATATAGTGATATATTTTGCAACACGTATTATCTATACCAAACTGCTTACTGGAGGGGAGATAGAAAGAAGGGAAAGAAAATTTGCAACTTAAACATTAAATGAATGTTTAATATTGTATACACATGTAATTGGAGGAAACAAAATATTATTTTTAAAAAGAATATAAGCTCCTTGAGGGAAGCATCTATTTTATTTTCTCTCTGTATCCCAGCACCAAATATATATTGCCCATGATATTTGTTACTAAGTATTTGTTAAGTTGAACATCCCTGACTTATTAATTATACAATTTCTTTATTTTTAGTTTTTTACATTCAAAATATATGCATAGATAGTTTTCAACATTCACCCCTGCAAAACCTTTGTTCCAAATCTCCTCTCTCTCCTTTCCCCCACCCCTCCCCTAGACAGCAAGCAAACCAATATATGTTAAACATGTGCAAATCTTCCATACATATCACACAGCTATCACAAATCATACAACTTCTTTTTATTTTTAGCTAGGAAGTATTAAATGTCTAAGGGTGGATTTGAACTCAGGCCTTCCTGCCTTGAGAGCCCACACTCTATCCACTGCACTATCTAGCTGCCCCTATACAACTTCTTACCCCTATAAAACTTCTTATAAGCAACTCATTTTATTTTGTATAACTCTAACCATTGGGAAATGTTTTGTTATATTGAGCCTAAATCTGCTCTAGAACTTCTCTATGTTGTTTCTAATTCTGCCCTTCAGGGCCAAGGACAACAGGTCCCTTTTCTCATAAAAAATGAGATGAAAGGAACCTTCAGCCTGGTTATTATTCACTTCTCCTCTGTATGGCTTCCAGTGCTTTGGTCCAATTTCCCATTTCCCCAGCCCCACAACCCACCATAATCACCCCCTGACGCTGTTGCAGTTTCATGTACTCCTAACCTCCCCTTCTCTTTCCCTGAGTTGAGCCAGAAAAGAAGTGGGGATCATGGGTAATGACAGAACCTGAGGATATGAGAATCACTTGAAGGAACTAGAGGTGTTTAAATTGAAGAAGAGAAGACTCAGATACTTTTGCTTTTTTCTGAAAGCACCAATGAAAGGCCAGAGCTTATGTTTGACTGCAGAAGACAGAACTAAACCATTAGAGAAATTACAAGGAGGCTGGTTTGGGCTCTATGTTAGGAAAATGCTCCTCAGTCAATGATAGTCCAAAAACATTTAAGCAGGTACTATGTGCCAGATACTGAGCTAAGTATCAGAGATACAAAGAGGCAAAGGATAATCTCTGTCCTCAGAATAAGAGCTCAAGATATAACCAGTATAAATAGGAAATAATTAACAAAGGGAAAGCTTTGGGATTAGGAGAATTTGGGGAAAGACTCTTAGAAAATGGAATTTTAGTTGGGACTTTAGTAGATGGAATGGTGTAGGAAGAGCCATCTTGACATGAGGGCAGGCAAACATCCAGAGATGAGAGGGGAGAATCTTGTTTGTGAAGTAATTGGAAAACCAAAGAGCATGTGTCAGGAACTAAGGCGGAGGAAGACTAGAAAGATAGGAAATGGCTGGGTTATACAAGAAATAGGGTTCCAATAGAGAACACTTCAAACTGCATACAAGTGGCTTGAGATAGGCAGGAAGCCTGTGGAATCTTTGGAGATGCCATTTAAGGAATATAATCTAGAGAGATTATGTAGTGGATGGATGGACTCTGTGAGGTCTGATGTCACAATTCTGGGAGTTCCTAGATTGCTCTAGAGTCCAGGAGTTCTTCATCTTTCTGTGTGTTACAGTTCCCTCTTGAAATCTGGGGAGCCTTAGGAACCCGTTTTTGGAATTACATCTTAAATTCATAAAAATAAAATACATACAATTAAAAAGGAAACCAATTATACTGGATGACAATAATCAAAATGCTATTTAAGAGGTAATTCCACTGTCTCCATGTGGATATTCAGGGCATATTCAAATCAGCTGAAAGAGATAAAGAAGAGAATACCTGGGCATTTCACACCTGACTTTACATAGTTGGAAAAACTACCTTGTGAAGGGAGATGCCCTTACAGGGCAGCACTAGTAGGCACTTTAGCATTGTAGGGCTGGATGGAATTTACAGGAAGACAGATTTTTAACTGCCTGGAAGGAATGAGATCTGCTAAAAGAGAAATTGGTTTTCTCATAAGATGGTGAGTACTGCATAGGTCAAAGAGATCAAGTAGAGTCTAGATGACCATTTGTCAAGGTGTTATAGAAGAGTGTCAGGTTAACCAAATAGCAGGTTGGACCATGAGATGGCCCCTGTAGTTTCATTTTGGCTCTGAAGTCTGTGGAGTTTTTCTATTAAATATGTTCATAGTCAACTGACTTTGGTGGTTTGCCTCTAGATACAAGGCATTCTAATAAGGAACTTTAACTTTTCTCCCAGGAGAAAGGGATATCTGTTCCAAGAGAGGACAATTAAAGCTCCCAGGAAGCTGTCACAAGAAGCTTGAGCCTTAGCGCTGTGGGTCCCAGAAATATCTTTACCATCTTGCAGGAAAAATACTAGCTTAGACTATATTGCAAAGGGAGGTGGGGAATCTTGGCAGATACTGACCTTTTAACATAGGACACTGCATTTAATGAGTTCTCAGCCCTTTGATATTTAGGGGTTATTAGGACTCGGTTCTCAACCAAATCCTGGTCTTTATCTTTTTGGAGGCAAAAAGAAGTTAATTAGCGAGTTTGCCATTAAAAGAATTGGATTCCAGCAGTGTCATTACTGGTTCAGTATCCCTAGAAAATCATAAAGGAGGGAAAAGGACCTGCATGTGCAAAAATGTCTGTAGTAGTTCTTTTTGTGTTGGCAGAGAATTGGAAAATAAGTAGATGCCCATCAATTGAGGAATGGCTGAATGAGTTATGGTATATGAAAGTAATAGAATATTATTGATCTATAAAAATGATGAATGAGCTGATTTTAGAAAGTTCTGGAAAGACTTACATGAACTGATGCTGCGCAAAATAAGCAGAACAAGTAATACATTGTACATAGTACATATGGCCAAATTTATGTGACAGCAAGATTGTGTGATGATTGACTACAAAAGACTTGGTTCTTCTCAGTGATTGAGTCATTCAAGGCAATTCCAACAAACTTTGAATGGAGAACACCATCTGCAGCTAGAGAGAGAGCTATTGAGACAGAATATAAATCAACACATACTATGTTCCCTTTTTTTTTTTTCTTCTGTTTTTTTTTTCATGATTTTTCTCTCCCAACAAGATGTATAAGGAAATATATTTTTTAAAATGAATGTTCATGTATAACCAAAAAAAAAACAATAAGAAAGTAATAAAGTTAAAAATAACTGGACCCAAAAGACTTTCTGATATGGAGAGACTAGAAATTCAAATAAACAAGTATTTGTTTAAACAAATCACTTGGTATATATAGAGTATGGCACAAATTCAGAGGTTTGGGGGGGATATGATTTCTGTTATCATAGAATTCACAAAGTAAAGGATTTGGAGGTGGTGGGGATAGGACACAAACATCAATAACAGCTAACAATAATAACTAGCATTGATACGGCATTTTAAGGTTTGCTAAGTCAATGTCCTATATTATCTCATTTGAGATATTTAAAATAGACAGTATCCAAGAGATGTAAATAGAGTAAAATGTAAAATCTTAGAATGAAAATAATTACTAATTGGAAACTTTGTGGACAAAGTGATAGTTGAACTGGGCATTAAATTTTGGCTTGACAGGCAAGAAGTAGTTTAACACTGGAGAAACTGAGGCAAGATAGAGATTAGAGAGTTTTTGATATTTTATTTGAGAGGGAAAGATTGTGCTGGAGGCATTTTGCCCCCAGGACCGATGTCTCAAAGCATCCAGCAGGGCAGGGGTAGATCGAGGCAGGGGCAGAGACAGAGCACTGAGAGCGGGAACAGACTATCAATCCAGTTCTGACAGGGTGAGGGGAGGCACCAAACATTCTGATAAGATCAAGAAAAACAATGACAGAATGGGAGAAGCACTGGACATTCTTTTAAGTAGGGAAGGTCTGGGATCATGATGTCTTACTCCTTATCTGGATTAAACATTTACAGTTTTTAATCTTAGCATAGCCAGCCCTAAATTATATCAGTTCTAATGATTAGGAGAGAAGGATGGTGTGGCAAAAAGGAGATTGGGGCAGAACAATTAAGAACTGAGGAAGAAAAGTGTTTGTGGCAGCCCTTTTTGTAGTGGCTAGAAACTGGAAAATGAACGGATGTCCATCAATTGGAGAATGGTTGGGTAAATTGTGGTATATGAATGTTATGGAATATTATTGTTCTGTAAGAAATGACCAGCAGGATGAATACAGAGAGGTTTGGAGAGACTTACATCAACTGATGCTGAGTGAAACGAGCAGAGCTAGGAGATCATTATACACTTCAACAATGATACTGTATGAGGATGTATTCTGATGGAAGTGGCTATCTTCAACATAGAGAAGAGCTAATCCAATTCCAATTGATCAATGATGGACAGAATCAGCTACACCTAGAGAAGGAACACTGGAAAATGAGTGTAAACTGTTTGCATTTTTTGTTTCTTTTTCCCAGGTTATTTTTACCTTCTGAACCAAATTCTTCCTTTGCAACAACAACAATAACAACAATAACAAAAATTTGGCTCTGCACACATATATTGTATCTAGGATATACTATAACATATTTAATATGTATGGGAATGCCTGCCATCTAGGGGAGGGAGTGGAGGGAAGGAAGGGAAAATTTGGAACAGAAGTGAGTACAAGGGATAATGCTGTAAAAAATTACCTATGCATATGTACTGTCAAAAAATGTTATAATTATAAAATTAATAATAAAAAATAATAAGAGAAAAAAATTTTAAAAACTGAGGCAGAACAATTCAGGGAAATCAAGGCAGGACGAGTAGAAGGGAACTGTGACACAACAGTAGAAGAAGGTATTCTTCAGGACAGAAAAAGACAGAATGGGAGGAATTCAACACAGATTGGAGAGGAGTGAAGACATGAGAGAAAAAAAATGTCTAATCTGACTAGAGGGGACAGTTTAGAAAAAGGAATAATGTAAGGTAATTCTGGAAAGCCAAAGCAGTACGAGAGTGTAGATCTTCTGAATTGTAGAATAATAACTTCAAACAATTGAAGTCAATCCTTGAAATCAATCCTTGAAAAAAACAAGGAGTTTTTTATTATTTTTTTGAGAAAAGGAGTGAAATGGCCAAATTTATGTCTGACAGATTATTCTCTAGCAGTATAATGGGTAGATTTGGGAGGTGTGAGGGAGGAAGGAGAGAATAAAGGCAGAAAGACCCAAAAAGAAGCTATTTCAATAGTCCAAGCAGTTAGTAATAAGATCTGATAGTAGCAATGCAAGAAAAGAAGACGAAATAAGCTTAACAGATGTTGTATAAGTAGAATCAATAAGCCTTGATGTAGCAGTGTGTCTTTGAACAACATTTTGAGGCAAGAAATCCCCCTCCCAAAATGAAAGTAGACAGCACCTGATTGAACGAACTATTTTACTTATGAGCCAATCCAAATCACACACACACACACAGATTTCAGAGCCAAAAGGCAATTATAGAAGTTGTTTCATCTAATCCAACTTTAGTCTAGCCTTGAAACCCTTTTGTAACATCCCTGACAAATAGACATCCAGCTTTAGTTTGAACACTTGTACTTATGGAGAGCTTATGAGACAACTCGGCTCTCTTTTGGGCAATTCTCATTTTTAGGAAGTTTTTCCTTTTATAGTGTTAAAATCTGCCTTGGTGTAATTTCCTCCTAGCCATACTAGTGCTGCCCTCTGGGGCTAAACAGAACAAATTGAATCTTTTTTACAAAATCTTGCAGCTCTTCAAATATATGAAATTGATCTGAGGATCATAGCATAGAGACGATAATTGAATCCCCAGGAGTCGATAAGACCATCAAGTGACATGATATAGAAGAAAAAGATAAGTCCCAGAACAGAGCTTTGAGGAGACATCCACAGTTATCTAGCCACAAAAGGAGAAATATTGGTTAGAGAAGTAGAGGGAAAGTGAAGAGAGAAACAGATGATCAACAGTGTGAAAGATTATAGAGAGGTCATAAAAAGTGAAGGCTAAGAAACAGTCATTAGATTTAACAATTAAGATGATTGGTAACTTTAGAGAGATCGATTTCAGTTCAATTATGAGGTTGGAAAGCAGATTGCTGAGAGTTGAGATGGTGAAAGGACAGAAAGTTGAGACACTGATTATGGATGGCCATCTCAAGTTTAGCCATAAAAGGGAGAAGAGATTTAGGGTGATAGCAATGGGTAAGATCAAGTGATCAAGTGGGATCAAGTGATCTCAGATCAAGTGAGAATTTCTTAAGAATGAAAAATACAAGCATGTTATAGGGAAGCAACCAGTAGATAAGAAAAGAATCGAGATAAATGAGAGAGTGAGAATAATAGCGTGGGCAATCTGCTAGAAAGACTGACTGGAATGTTTCACATGTGCATATGGAAGGGTTTGCCTTGATAAGAAGAATCACCTCTTCATGTGAGACAGAGGTAAAGGAGGAAATATTGACAGATGGCACCCAAGTGATGTGAATTGAAAAGAGGAAAAAGAGCTCTTAAAATCCTAAACAATAGACATATCCTCATATACATTTTAAAGGGGTAGTAAAGTAACTGCAAACCATATATTTTGAACTACATTGCCACAGTCAAAATTTAACTGTAACTACCATATTTAGGGAACAGTTCTTGTAAAAAAAAAAAAAAAAAAAAAAAAAAACCATTGTAGGACTTTAATTAACTGTGTTAAATAGCAGCCAAAAAAAGGCTCGTGCAGCCTTGGGCTACATTAAGAGAAGCAAAGCAACCAGGATTAGCAAGGCAAAAATCCTAATGTTTTCCACCTTTATCAGACCATATCTGGAGAATTGTGTTCATTTCTAGGCACTGTATTTTAGGAAACACTAATGAAATGCAGGGCATCCAGAAGATGAAGATCAGGATGATAAGGAGATACAAGACCATTATCTCTAAAAATCTGATAAAAAGAACTTAGAACATTTAGCCTGCAGAAGAAAATAATTGAGTGATGTGACAGCATGTTGTTGGTAAAGGATAGAAGTTGTAGAAAGAGGAGAAATCATTGATAGGTACATGGACAGTTCTATAGATAGATAGACAGACAGACAGACAGAATTTATTAAATGCTTATTATATACCAGGCACTGCACTAAGCACTTGGAATATGAATACAAGTACACAATACAATCGCTGTCCCCAAGGAGTTTACATTCTAATTGAGGGAAAAACACACAAGGAAACTTGGAAATGTAAATAATTATCGTGCAATGGCTGGGTGTAGAAGTCTGCTTGTAGATAAGGAAAGATGAAAAAAAGAAGCTCATCTATCCGAGCCCAGTGTTCCAGAAGCAAAGTCCAAGTTTTCATAGAAGGGAAGCAATTTTGAATAATGACTGGAAAAAGTATATTTCAGCTTAAGCTGAGTAAAAATGGCTAACAATTAGAACTGTCCAAAAATAGAATGAGTTCTCTGGATTTGTGGTGATAGTGGCAGCAGTGGCAGTAATACCAGCAGCAGTGAAAGTTTATATTGATATAGAAATTTATAATTTAAAGAATACTTTACATATATTATTTAATTTAATCAAGTGAATTTTCTACCATTAGTTGTCTTCAAGTGGAACTTTATGATAACTTGTCAAAATGATGTAAAGAATATTCTTTCTCATTCATATTAAACTAAATAGCCTCTGAAATAATTTCCAGCTCTAAGTGTGATTTAGGACATAGAATGACAAGCCAAGGCCTAAGTCAGAGTCCAGAGCTGATATGTACTTTCCTTTTAGATGAAGGGTTTATGAACTTGTTTTTTGTTTTTTTTTATTGTGATAACTTTATTCTAATTAAATTAGTTTCCTTTTAAAATCCTATGTATTTCATGTTATTCATTTAGAATAATTACTATGAGGAAAAAGTCCATAGACTTCATTAGATTGCCAGAAGAATTGGTAACAAAAAAGATTAAGAACTCTAGCTTTGGGCATGTGTAGAAGCTCAGCTGTGAGGGACAGAGGAAGAGGAACTAGAGGAGATAACAGGAACACTACTTAGGATAATTGATGGAGATTATAACACTGTCCATGGTGCTGAGCCCCAGGTATTCAATGTCCATTTAGGGTGGAAAAAAACATTTGGTAGAGATTTAATGGGATTAGACACTTTCCCTAATGCTAAGTGAAGTATGTCAATAATGAGATGAAGTGGAGCAATAACCACAACATCATTCTATGATGAAAATAAAAACATTTTCTCTCTGCAGTCAGTCAGAAACTGGAGGAACAATCCATGGAACTATTGTGAAAGTATCTGACCGTGGTGCTGAAATAAAGGCAGTGCATAAAGTAGGGACTGAAGATAGGAGGGAACTGTTCTTGTTGTAGAGATGGGAGCATTATCTGCTCAATGAATATTTATTGACTGACTATACTAAGATGAAACAGGATAGTCACCCATATACTAAAATTAGATTTTCATGGGTTCCACGATACCAAAGGATGTAAGGAGTCTACCCATGGTTCTGTATAGGTGAAATGCCCTCTGTGTTAGCTGAGATGTCTTTGTCTCTGTGCCTGCCATAATTATCTCGGTGCTGTCCAAGATGATTTAATGGAAAGAAAGCTCTCTCTTCTTCTTTCTCCTTTCTTCTTCTTTTCCTCCCCCTCTCCCCCATCCTCCTGCTCCTCTCTTCTTCTTCTTCTTCTTCTTCTTCTTCTTCTTCTTCTTCTTCTTCTTCTTCTTCTTCTTCTTCTTCTTCTTCTTCTTCTTCTTCTTCTTCTTCTTCTTCTTCTTCTTTTTCTTCTTCTTCTTCTTCTACTTCTACTTCTTCTTCTACTACTTTCTTCTTCTTCTTTTTCTTTCCTCCCTCTTCATCTTCTCTTCCTCCTCTTCTTTCTTCTTTTCTCTTTATCTCTGTCTCTTTTTGTCTTTGTGTATCTCTGTCTCTGTCTGCCTGACTTTCTCTTTCTCTCTCTCTTGGACACAAGAGAGAAGCACTGCCACTGGGCAGAGTAGACTATGTGGTATATTTGAAAGGACCCTAGAACTGGAATTGGAAGAGGAATGGAGGAGTTGAAACCAGACTGCTACTTGAGTGAACTTTAAAAAGCCACTGATCTTTTCTGCATCTAAGTTTTCTCATCAGTAAGAATAAAAGATTTAAGGAGATGGCCCAGATAACATCACATAAAACCCATGATCCTTGACTTCTGCTACAAAGAATTCAGCTTATTTGTCTCCTGGTTCCTGCAGTATTGAGCCTTCCTGCAAAAAAAAAGGTGGAGGAATGTGAGATTCTGGTCAAAGTTTTTCTAAGGCGGATCTGAAGACGTAACACCAGCAATAGATGGGATGGTTCTTGTGGTACCTGTTGCTCATAAAATTATGTGGACCCTGTAAGCAGATTCACTTTTCCTAAGTTCTTTGTTTACATGGTTCTCTATAATGAATGGTATCATATTTTTATTTCCTATTCCTCTATAGATATTTTTGCCGAATTTTCTTATGAGGTAAAGGAATAATAAAATAGTCATTTTGTTTGCACTATAACATGCAGGAAAGGAAGTAGAGTATAAAAAATCTAGAAAGGTCTTTAATACCAGAGTAATATTCTAGAATCAGTAGGGAAAATGGAGTTTATTGAGTGAGGGGAATTGATGGTCCGACCTGAACATTAGGGGGAAAAAATCATTTTGGCAAATATATGGATGATTGTTTAAAGCAGGTAAGATTTAAGGTAAGGAGAGCAATTTGCCAGCTTCAACCTCTCCAACTATAGGGATTACAGGCATGTGCCTCCACAATCAGCTGGATGATTGTTTAAAGCAGGTAAGATTTAAGGCAAGGAGAGCAATTTGCCAGCTTCAACCTCTCCAACTATAGGGATTATAGGCATGTGTCTCCACAATCAGCTGTTTTTTCTTTTTTCTTTATAAGCACTTAGCACAGTAACGGATACATAGTAAACACTTCATTGATTGAAGAGACAGAAAAAAAAAAAGATTTAGCAAGTGCTTGGATATTTGCAATGAATAATAATAAGGAATCAAATATGACACAGGTTGGGAAGCTGAATAAATGGAAGGATGGTAATTCCCTTGACATAAAGAAATGGTGAAATTCCACACAGAGATAGGTTTAGGGAAAAAGACTTTGCATTGAGATCTTCAGTCCAGCTAGCAATTTATTCAATCTGGTCATTCTGTGTGATTTCACTTTGTCCCATCCAAAATGAAAAGGAAAGGGGTTAATCTTACTACCCAGAATCTAGAATCTGCCTCAGCCAAGGTCATGAGGGTGAAGAATTATGAATTGTAAAGGGCTGAAACTCTGAGTTGATGCACTGAGGTAGGACAATTGAGCACTTACGGCTAATTACTGATTGGACAATACTCTATTAGCATATGCTTGGAAAATGGCCTTTCCCAGTATTCTATGCTGGTTCAATCTATTGGTGTATACAGAGAATTGTGGGAAGGATTAGGGGATGGAGTAAGATAAGCCAGAGTCACTTTGGCGATAGACAAGGAAGATCGTGGAGATCCTGCGTCCATCCTGTTCACTTCTACCTCTAAAGACCAAGAATAAAGACCAAGGACTTTTGCTTATCCTGACTCTGTCTGATTCTAAGGCCTCCAGAGTGCTAACTTGGTCTTCACAATAAATAACAAGTGTAAGTGTTGTGAATATAGAACTTGAAGGGAACTCAGAGGCTATTTAGTCCAACCTCTTCTTTCACAATGAAAGAAGAGTTGAGGACCAGAGAGACTGATTTTCCCAAGAACAAACAGGCGGTTTGAATTTGAATCAATGTTTTCTGTCCCTATAGCAAATACTCTTTTGGTAGAGGAAGGGAATAATAGATAATCCATGTTCTTTGGGAAAAGCAAGTGATAAATAGCAAAGAAGAAAAATATGAATAATAAAGTTGAAAGGTCACAAAGTACAAATCAGAGGTAAAATTTAAGTTGATGATGTCTCCAACACACTATGATGCTGAAAAATGTAGGGCTAAATTTTTAAAATAGTACCTATGTAGATGCTTCTGTAATGATTATATCTTCACTGAGAGTCTGTTGTGCAATTGAAATATGTGGGGTATTGGATAGGTGAATGGCAATTAAGAAGATGCAACCCACTTTTTCTACCCCCATTCTTTATAACCCTTGAGGTCACATTATAACCTCTCAGCAAGCTGTAACACCCACATAGCACACAACTACTTTGGATGACATATGAATGAGTAGACAAGCTTAAAAATGGGAACTCTCTATTTGAAGAGGGTCTTAGAATTTTCATCACAATTCCCTTCCTCATCCCCTCCCAACTAGGATTAGAAACAATAAGAATGTACCAAAGGTCAAATAACAGAAATCACTTTGGGAGAAAGCTGCATCTAGAAGTGACAGTGTTAAAGTCTCTAGCCCAAGGAGTGCTGAATATTAGCTATGTGTAATAGGGCTCATTCAGTGTCCCCTCTCCAATCTCTAGACTATCTTAGAATGAAACAATTCTCTCAGAGATTTGAGCCCAGGTAATATTCCTTCTTCATTCAGAAGGTTCATTGTAAGACAACCTAAAAATTGGAGAGGGAACACTTTTTGTTTGTGTTTGGTTTTTGTGGTTCATTTATGCTGTTACAGAGATTAAAACCTAATCAGGGGGGTTGAATTAACTTGAGTACCTGAGGTAGGCACCAATGGGTATCACATTGAACCTATTCCTGTCAGCTATGCATGCTTTATAGACTGAGCTTTTAACAGGCTGTGATGTACAGATGGCCATTAAGACTGAAAATTACTGAGTCATCTCACTTCCCATCCCACTCTCCAAAAGATAGTGCCAGTTTTCATTTTGGCTCAGAAGCCTCTTTACTATTTTCCCCCAACCTCCCATTCAAATCAAAGGGAATAAAATTAAATATTAAATTATGGAAATTATTATGATAATATTTTACTCTCTCCCCCACCTTCTCTCTCTCTATTTCCATACTGATTTCAGACATGCAACATTTGATGAATGAAGCTTTAATGTACACAAAATAAAATGCATAAAAAATAGAACTCTTTCATAATGTGAAAATAAATATTGCCTTATAAGAATAAAAGTCTGTTTCTTCCCAGCAGTTCAGTGATCCAAAACAATCCCAATAAACTTTGGATGAAAATGCCATCTGCATCCAGAGAAAGAACTATGAAGACTGAATGTAAATCAACATATGCTATGTTCACTTTTTTCCCTTTTTCTTCTGTTTTTTCTCTGTCATAGTTTTCCCCTTTTGTTCTGATTTTTCTCTCCCAACATGATTCATAAGGAAATGTGTAAAAAAAAAATCTACATATATAACTAAAAACAAAAATAAATAACAATACAAATCATTCATCAATTGGTAAGTGGCCAAAGTATATGAATAGACAATTTTTAGATGAGGAAATTGAAGGTATCTAGAGTCATATGAAAAAATACTCTAAGTCACTACTGATTAGAGAAATGCAAATTAAAACAACTCTGAAGTACCACCTCATACCTCTCAGATTGACTATCATGACAGGAAAAGATAATAAATGCTGGAGGGGATGTAGGAAAACTGGGATGTTAACGTATTGTTGGTGGAGTTGTGAACTGATCCAACCATTCTGGAGAACAATTTAGAACTATGCCCAAAGGGCTATAAAACTGCATACACTTTGATCCAGTGATGCCATTACTGAGTCTGTATCCCCAAGAAATCATAAAGGAAAAAGAACCCACATGAACAAAAATGTTGGTAACACCTCTTTTTGTGGTAGCAAAGAGGAATGACTGAAAAAGTTATGGTACATGAAAATAATGGAAGATTATTGTTCTATAAAAAATGAACAGGATGATTTTTTAATTTACATGAACTGATGCTGAGTGAAACAAGCAGAACCAAGAAAACATCATACACAGCAAGAGCAAGATTGTTCAATGATCAACTAGGATCCTCTCAGTATAGGAGGAAGAGGAGCAGGAGAAGGAGGAGGAAGAACAGGAAGGAGAAAGAGAAGGAGGAGTGATCTAAGGCAATTCCAATAAACTAAGGATGGAAACTGATATCTGCATTCAGAAAGAGAACTTTGGAGATTGAATATAAATCAGCACATGCTTTGTTCACTTTTTTCTTTTTTTTTTCTCTTGTGGTTCTTTGTTCTGATTTTTCTTTTCCAACATGATTCACAAGGAAATATGTAAAAAATAAAACTATGTGTATAATCAAATAATGTTGTTTTTTACATATAGCTAGGGGAAATAAAAATTTGGAAAAAAATAAATATTGCCAACTACCTCTCTTCATCCTTCCAGGATCTTCCTTTCAGACAGAGAAATTTCCTAGCCACACTAAGTCTCATGGGAGGTGGGAAGAGAAAAAGAAGGGCAGAGCTTTAGCTTCCCTTCTCAGAAACAATGAAATTTAGGGGAATGTCTTTCCAAGTTATCAGTCCAGTCATAACAGGCAATCATAATAGTTCAAAGCCTTCATGAGACTCTGGAACATGATGCAACATGTTTTCCCTACAATGCTCTAATAACATTCAGCATTCTTTGTCTGTCAACCTCTTAGAAATCTCAGTTAAAAGAAGAGATTATAGGCAGAGCTATTGTTCCTTTGATCCCTACCTTGTACATTTGTATATGTGGGATTTTTTTAACATTTGGGATTTTTTTTTGGTTGTAAATTCTCTCCCTCCCTCCAGTCCTTCTCCCCCAGCTCACAAATCATGAATCATCAGTCCATCTGTCTTTGAAGCCAGTTAGAAGGTTTTTCATTATACATAGTACTAACTTTGAATCATCATTACCAAAAACTGATTCTTCAGAGATACACACGCAGAACTGAAGCCAGAAAAGAATCGTCTGGCACAAATATCACACTATTGGGACTGGGCATCCCGTAGGCCAGTTCCCTCATTACAATTAAGTTGAAATAATATAAATGTATTCTTTTTTTTTTTATTTGTTATTTGTTAAGCACTTACTTGTGCACAGCACTGCTGGGTTCTGAGGAAGATAACAAAAGGAAGAATCCCTCCACTTTGGGAGGGAAATAAAACACTTATTCTCAACAAAGATCTATTACTCGGTGCCTACTATGTGCCCTGTATTTTACTAGACATTAGAGATGCAAAGACAAAAAATGAAACAGCCCCGGACCTTGAGAGTTTAACATTTGGAGGGGGAGAGATATAGAGTCATAAACAGGTATATGAGGTGCCGGAAAGTCTTAGGGCACTTTCAAGCGCTACTGTTTAAGACGGCACTAAGATTTTTGGGATCACCTGTAGACAAGATCACTATAAAATAGATACAAGATAGCCTTAAAGAGTACCATGAAGGACAGAACGTAACATTTCCCCCTTCCCTTCCCCCAGTAAAGGTGCCGTTGAGTCTTGCAGGAAACCAGGGATACCAAAAAGGTGAGGAGAGCCTTACAAGGACAGACAGGGGGGAAAAAAAGCCCCAAGTCAGAAGACAGAGGGATTTGTGTGAAAACAGAGACTAGGCTGGATTGTAAAGAGCAGCAAAGTATAAGAAACTGGGGAGATAATAAAGGGACAGATTGTGAAGGGTTTTGAATGACAAATAGAAATGTTCGCTTTATTCTAGAGGTAAGAGGAAGCCGGTAGAGTTTGGAGCCAGAAGAAGGTTGACATAATCAATGAAATACTGGCTGGAATGCCATTGCCCAAGGGGAGATTTGGAGATGCGGAAAGATTTCGTACTTTAGAAGGGTTCTCGTTTGTCCTCGTTCTCAAAGAGGGCCAAGCCATCAGGGAGGGGATGCCATGACTTGCGAGTGAAATGGATGTAAGTGAGGGAGGGCTGTGCAAGGTCACCTGCCTCTCTTTCCCCTCCAGGGCCATCGGGGCCCAGTGGCCAGATACAGATACAGATGGCCGGAGATGGCCCTGGATGAGGGAGGCTAGGGGCCCTGACGCGAAACTGAGCAGTAATCGGGGACCAGAGCTTTGCGGCTGCTGCGATTTTGGAAACAGATCCTCCAGCGAGAAGGGTGAGAAAGAGGATCGTTGGGCTCCTGCAGTGCTTCCTCCGGATCCTCAGCCAGGCTCGTTCCAGGGCTCAGCAATGGGGACCTCAGGGGGATTCACCTGGGCCGTTAGGTTCCCTCACCTACGTTCTGTAGCGGGCTGGGCACCCTACGGCGCCTGCGCACACGAGGCTCGGAACTCCATTATCTAGAATTCCCCTGACTGACCATTCGGCTCCTTGACTCCCAGCAATCTCTGCGGTCTTGGCTGCCGGTCCGGCGGTGGGGAGCGGAGAAAGCTCTTTTGGTAGGCGAGCTTCCACCTTGATCCCGCCCCCGCAGAGCGCAAAGAACAGCTCCTTTGTTATGGGGGAGGGGTCTCTTATAGGTCTCTGGGGGGAGATCTAGTAGGTGATCCCGCTAAAAACATTTTTTTTCTAAGAAAAAAGAAATGCTCCTATTGCTCAGTGCTCTCTGGCTTTACAAAGATTTCTCCTCACATCTTTCCAGATGGGCAAACCCTGGAAATCTCGCAGAGAAATCCGCTAAATGCGGGGTGGGGGAGGGAAGCCACGGCAAAATCTGAGCACAGGTGCAAATTTCAAAAGTTCATAGAGATGGAGTCAGAAGATGACATCTAGTCTAACCTTTCATTGTTAGTGTCGTCATTATCATCATCATCATCATAGACTGGATCTCCTTATCTCCCCCAAGCTAAAAATATACTAGGTGGGATACAGCCATGGGCTCAATCCCACTCCTAATCTGCCCAGCAGTTTTGATTTGCTCGGATTCTGACCCAGAATTGATGGAGGGCTCAGTGAGGACAGTCAGTCCCCTTAACCTAAAGCTAAGCTAAGAATGCCTTAGTTCAAGATCTGTCTGCCTCAGTCTCCCCAGTAGCTGAGATTAGAGGTGTGTGTCTACCCCAATTCAACCCTTTCATTTCATAGTTGAGGAAATCGAGACCTTTAGAGTTTGATTGACTTTTCCAAGATCACATTGGTAGCATAGATGTTGGAGAGGAGATTCAAACCCACTGTCTCCAACATCGATGCTCTTTGCAGCATAATCCGCTACTTCCCCATTTCCTTAATTTGCCCAGTGAGGGATGCTGGGTCAGCAACAAAAGGCCAAAAGGCAGAATACTGCAGAGTATCCAGGTAAATGTCTGCTCAGCATGCAAGGGGATGTCCTTTCACTCTGAGTCTAGGATTCCTGGGTTCCCCATGTCAGGGACAGCTGCCCTGGGGGCAAGCCACAACAGGCTTTAGGAATCATGCTTTTTGGATGATTCAGGTCACACTATGTGCTCTGAGCTGCTAGTAGCAGGCATCTAGGGCAGCTTTGCAAAAGTGCTGTGATCCAGACCCAGAGATGCCCAATGAGATTGCTGGGAGCATCTATGCAGAGGTGAAGTCCTGAGTATACAAGGCAGAAGAGTGGTGAACTGGGGAATAAAAAGTAGAGCTTTCTCACATCACTTTTCCTTCCTGTTTAAACTTCAGGTGGCCCATTGGGATTAGGATCCAAGACACCCTCCCCTCAAAAAAAAAAAACTCACACAAACACACATATTCCCCATCCCTCTCCCCACAATCCAAGAAAGTCAGAAGGATTTGCTGGGGACACCTGGATGAGGTGGGGAGAAATAATGTCTCATCAAATAGAGTGGGGTTCATGTAACTCAAGGCCCCGCACCCACAAGTTTTGGTTTGACATAGACTAAGTTCAGTCTTGGCCACTATCCCCCAAAATATAAAAAAATTGACTCATAGGGACAGCTAAGTGGCACAATGGATATAGCCCTGAAGTCAGAAGGACCCAAGTTCAAATCTGTCCTCAGACACTTAATACTCCCTAGCTGTGTGACCCTGGGCAAGTCATTTAACCCCAATTGCCTCAACAACAACAACAAATTGACTCATTTGCCACTGTGAAGATTCAACATATGTGTGGGTTTTTTTTTCATTCCCAAGAAAATGCAAAATACATAGGAGATTCGCCTGTAAACAATCTCCTGCTTTTCCCTGATACTAACTTCCTCCGAGAGGGAGATCTAAAATACTCCAAACTCTAAAGGCCACACTGTAGTTTCAATCCCTCTAGAAGTAAATTAAATTTTGTAAATTAAACAGCAGAATAACCTCCCTCATCCTCAATATTCTGGTAAGTCCCACTTTCTCCAAACAGAACTATCCCAAAGCTTAATGGACCACCTTAAAAAATAGTAGCAGAACCCCTCAGTGGATGTTTTTCACAGAATATCTTCTCCAGGCTAAACATCTCTGGTTCCCACAGGTACAACTAAAGGGAGTTGTGAGGTGGCCACGAAACATACTCTCAGTTGAGTATAATTACTACAGGAAAGGAAAGAGTCTAGTCTAATTGCTAAGACATGAATGATGACTACTGAACCAAGACTCAGGCAGGAGTCAGTACAATAGGACACTGGCAAAGACTGGCCCCTCAAGAGACTACCGTAAATCACAAAGGCCAACAGAAGATTCAGAGATCTAAGATGATACCAGAAGACTATCATCAGAAAAATGCATGTCCCTCCATGCTGGCACTCTGGGAACAATCTGGTCACTTGTCCCCAGTCAGAGTCAATCCCCGAAACTATCCCCCTTACAGGACAATAACATTCTTCACCTTCCTCTTAAGCTTCATTCCTGCATTACCCACTAAAAATGCTCACTGGAAACGGCCACCTATATGTTCCATAGACATCTCAAACTCAAATTCCAAACAGAACTCCATTTTTTCCCCCAAGGCCACCATTCCTCCTAACTTCACTCATTTATTAAAAGGCACTACCCTTCTTTTAATCAGACAGGTTCTCCACTTCTGAGTTCTCCTCCATGCTTCAAAGCAAATCAGTTGCCTAGTCTTGATTTTATTTCCCCCACAGTTTCACTCTGGAGTTCATGCTTCCCTGTTTTGTGTCCCTCCCTACAGGTGAATCTGATAACCCTGTCAATGGTGGCTCTCACACAAGGGCATTAGTTCAGGGACTCATCACTTATCCCCTGGACTATTACAATAGCTTTCCTAATTGGTCTTCCTCCAGTCTCTTCCAAGTCCATTCTATCTTCCAGACAGCTATCGTACTAATATTCCCAACATACAGGTCTAACCATGACCTTCCATTGTCCAAGGAGTTTATTTACTTGGCATTTAAAGCCGTGTATAATCTGGCTCCAAATCAGGCTGATTTCCCCTGACTCTCCCTCTCTACTCTTGTAGAACCAACCTTCTGGCTATTTCCCACATGTGACATTCCATCTGCTGCCTCTATCTTCTTGCACAGGTTGTCCCCAACTCCTGAATCATCTTCTTTTTTTCTTCATCTCTTAATTCTTATAATCTCCAATTCCCTTCAAGATTAGGGTAAAGTACTATCTCCTATTTTTAAAAAGTATTTTCCTGATTCTCCCACCTATTACTGATATGTGTGTGTTTATGCATGTAAGCTCGCTGGGATCCGCTAGGGGGCATAGTATATCCAGTACTGGACCTCAATTCATGAAGATCTGAGTTCGAATCCTGCCTCAGGTATTAGCTATGTGGCCCTCATCATGTCCTTTAATTTTACTTATCCTCAGTTTCCCCCTCAACAAAATGATAATAATAGTACCCACCTCCCTGTAGTCTCGAGGATAAAATGAGATACTTGTACAGTGCCTGTAAGCCTTAATGCACTATGTAAATGCTAATTATATTTTTGTCTTTGTATTCCTGGGGCTCAGGTGTCCCCAAATGTCTTGGGTTCGGTTTTAATGAATAACTGCTCACATTTCCAGTATTTTTAAGATTTACAAAGCTCTTTCTTCACCATCATTCTAGCAGATGGATCCTAGAAGCATCCCGTTTACAGGTAACATCTCTTTTTTCCTAAGCTATTTTCCCAGCACACACAGAAAGTAGAGCATATCAGAGCCAGGTTTCCTGACTCAGGGCACTAGGTCATCGGCAGGCTATTTTCTCTTCAGGACAGCTACCATCATTGATAGAGTTATCAGAACCTTTCTGTGGCAGCACAGAATAGCGAGCCATGAACTCCAGAGGCTGCTGACAAAGACTCTTTGGAGCTCGGCTTGCCCTCTGGGCAGGGGTTGTCAAACCAGTCTGGGGTTGAACAAGGACAGGGGGCCCCAAGCAAGGACTGTGAGTTCGTGTGTCCCTTTCTGCACACAATAGTCACTTATTGTTTGCTGAAGTGCATTTATGGGGGGGAGGGGACTCCTGCTTGGTGAAGGAGCCATACATCTGGCTCTCTCTCCCCGCTTGGATCCTCTCCTCCATAAATTCCATTTTGCATAGAGACAGGATGATTCTAGGGACTCTGTTCAAAGTTCCAACGTAGTGAGACCAAGGCTCTTTCAACTCACCTGTCTCTCTTCTCTTTCCTTCCCTTCTTCCCTCCCTTCTCCCCCTTTCCCTCTTCTCTCCCCTCTCTCTCTCTCTCTCTCTCTCTCTCTCTCTCTCTCTCACACACACACACACACACACACACACAATTAGCTATATGACCCTCATCATGTCCCTTAACTTTTCTTATCTTCTGTTTCCCTCTCAACAAAATGATAATAATATTAGTATCTTCCTTACTGGGTAATCGTGAGGATAAAATGAAATACTTGTACAGTGCTTGTAAGCCTCAATGCACTTTGTAAATGCTAATTATATTTTTCTTTGTATTCCTAGAGATCAATACTTGGTACATAAGTGTCCCCAAATGTCCTGGATACAGTTTTAATGAGTAGCTGCTCACATTTCCAATACTTTTAAGATTGTCTTTCTCTTCCCTTCTCTCTTTCTCATTCTTTTTCTCATTCTCTCTCTCTACTCCCTTCTCTCTCATTCTCTCTCTGTTACACACACACACACACACACTACACCTCCAAGTTTCTCAGACCATTTTAATCAATAAAGTTGAATATTCCATAAAAAATATAAAACTTCAAATTCACTTTAGATCATGACTGACAAACATACCCATATCCTGCTTACCCTATCCCATTTTTTTCTATATTCCCACCCCATTTTACCTACTCCCTCACCCTGTCCCCATCCCCCCTTCTCCCTCTCATTTTTCCTTCACCCCTAGATATCCAATTAATCCCCACTATCTCTTTCCTCCATGTCATTGAGCTGGAAATTACCTTAGAGATTACTGAATCCAACACTTTCATTTTACAGATGAAGCAACGGGAGCACTAAGGAGTCTTGACTCACCCAGAATTGGGATTCAAAGCAAGATCCAAATGCTCACCCCCCACTTTCTAGCATTGCTCCCCAGTCCTTTTGTTTTCCTTCCCATGTTTGCGTATTCTCCTTGTTCCCATAATCCCACCCCGGTTCCCAGTTTCCCCTTTATTCATATCCACCCACATTCCCACCCCATTCCCTTCCCTATCAGGGGTCAGCAGGTCACCAAAGTCATACACACAAGAGGTTTATAAAAACATGAAAGTAAGCGGACACACAGGTTGCCCACCCCACCCCCAGAACAGCTGCCAACCACTAGCTTCCCAAGCACAGTGGGCTGGGGGATCGGCCCAGAGGTAAGACGGTAGAGGCGTGGGGGGGGGGGGGCAGAGCCTGGAGTAATGCAGACATCTCCGTAAGCACACAAACACATACACCCACATATGCCAGGCAGACACACATAGCCAGGCTCTTCCATGCATTCTCAAATACATATATGTGGTCTGGGGGGCATACCAGGGACCAGACTCTCAGGACTCCCGTGTCTCAGCACACAGGGGTCCCTCCACCAGGGAGGCAGATAGCACCCTGCCGGTAAATGAGTACCTCCCTCCTTCAGCATCTTACTCACACCACTCAGAGACAGCTCCTTCTTCCTGGTGCCCGACCTCAGGGCCCTGATCTGTAGCTTACACAAAGCCCAGGGCCACTGAGGTCACAGAAAGCTCCTTTGTCCACCATCCCCTTCCTAGGAAAGACAAAAACCTACAGATCCCAAGAGGAGGGATCAGGTTGGAGGACAGAGTCAGTACAGTACATTCATCCGCTCTCTTGATGGATGCTGTCAGGTGAGCTTGAGCCACCTGCAGACTTCTCAAAGTCACTGGTCCCTAGGGATCATAGGATCAGACTCACTGAATATCAGAGCTGGAGAAACAGTACCAACCAGCTGGTCCACCCTCCCCCACTATCATGAAGAAGAAAAGCCTACAAAGGGAAAATTACTTGTCCCAGATCATCCAGGGAAGGCATAGAAGAGTTGATACTCAAACCCAAGTCTTCCAACTCCATTCAGTGCTCCTTCCATGCTGGACTGACCCCAGCAGGCATCTGTGACTAGGGATTATTTCATCCCCAGGGGGTCACTCGGGCCTGGAGGTTACTTGGGGTCCCAAGTGACCTGCTGTGACAGGCCCCAACAGTCTCTTGCGCCAAGTAGTCACTCAGCACCTCTCTAGATGGACGTCTCATCACATGTGGCCAGTGGTGCTGTGGTCAGCAGGATGTGAGCTTGATTTGGGCCTGAATGGGAGTCCCGTAAGAAGGACGGCGGGTAGCCGTTGAGGTTGCCGCCCCTTTTGGCCACAGCCAAGGCCAGTGGGAGCCGCTCATCTTCTGGGGAGGGTGATGGGGAGGGAGGGTCATGGCTGCAGCTTGTGGTCCCAGATGGAGGGGCCCCCAAGTCCAGCCCCACCTTGTTTCTTGCCAAGAGCTCCTGCTGCCGGTGTCGCTGACGCTGCCGGCCAAGCAGGAGCAAGATCAGAGTGGAAGCCACTGCTCCCAAGATAAAGCCAGCCAGCCCAGATCCCACAATTCGGCCACGGCCCTGGGGCTCCCCCCAAAACAAGTGATAAGTAGCCACCACTTGAGTGGTTCCCCCCTCCTGGCATTCACAGGCATAAGTTCCCAGGGAGCCCTGTGTCACCAACACCTCCAACCCGTCCAGCCGAGGAATCACAGCATCTTCGATGAGACCCCCTGGCCGGTGCCAGACACAGGTTGCCCAGGCTGATCGTGGGGAACACGGCAAGACCACATGGGCAGCTGGGACCACAGGAACCTCCAAGATGAGAGGAGGTGCTGAAGAGAGACAGGGGAGCAGGTAGAGCCAATTAGGTGCCAAATCTTTACCTACTATTCCCCAGAATTCCAACCCCATGCTTTCCAAATGTCTATAGGACATATCCTCCCAGGATGCTATAGGGGCTCATTACATTCAAATTCAACATAATTACCTCATCATCTTCCTTACCCTAGTTCCTCATCCCCATTTCAATAAGTAGTGCCCTCATTATTATTATTATTATTATTATTATTTATTTATTTATTTTTTGCTGAGGCAATTGGGGTTAAGTGACTTGCCCAGAATCATACAGTAGGAAGTATTGAAGGTCTGAGGCTGGATTTGAACCCAAGTCCTCCTGACTTCAGGGCCGATGCTCTATCCACTGTGCCATCTAGCTGCCCTGTAGTGACCCCATCTTTATAAGCACCAGAACTCAAAGCCTTGTTATCTTTGAGTCTTCGCTCTTCTTCACCCCACCCCTGAAGAACATAAGTTCTTAAATCCGACTGATTTTAAATCCTACCACAACCTCTCATATCTGTTTCGTCTTCACTCATACTTAATATCACCCCTTACCTGGACTCTCATAACACCCTCTAAAGAGGTTTTCCTACTTCTACTCTCTCCTCCTCCTTTATACACACTTTCTAAGTTATCTTCCTAACACACATTACCTCTACCTTCAATATCTCTCCACTCTCTACCAAATAAAGTATATAAACTTTGGATACTGGCATTTGAGAATCTACACAACTTGGATCTGTCCCACCCTTCTCTCAAATTATTATCCTCCCTGAACTTTGTCTTCCAGACCAAATGGATCACTCTCTCTGTCCTATTCTCATAGCTCTTTTCCTCATATCCTTGCTTTTGTATCCCAGACCTTTATTGGACTCTTCCAACCCCCACAGAAACTCCTATTGTTTAGATTCCTTTCTCATTTAAGCTCAAATTCAGTTGTCTTCTCTTCCAGGAAGCCTTCCATGGCCCTTTCCTCCCATTTCCATTAAGAGAGATCTTCCCTTCCTCTAAATCTTACAGCTCTTTGCTTGGACTTCTCCTAGCATCCACTCTACTATCTCCTATATCAAAGTGACTTGGGTCCTTGGTTTTCCCCCTGTTGTATTGTAAGGCACCTCAGGTCTGAGCCTGTGTAATAGCTATTCTTGTATCCCTTAAAGACAAACACCGCTTAAGAACATTTGTTGAACTGAACTGAGAGAACTTAGTCAGAGAAAAATTAGGACAGGCAATAAGACCAAGGAAAGAAATGAAGTTAAGACAAATGAAGGTCATTTCCAGTCTATGAGTTCATAAGTGGCACTAACATTTAGCAACCCTTCAAACAGGTCCAAAACTAAGGCTTCTACTTTCCTTCCTTTCCTCCCGTCCTTCAGCCACACATACCTCCAGCTTCCTTGGGGCAAAGAGAGGATGCATTTCCCAATTCAATGTCTTGGAGCAGCCTAGAATCAGAATAAAGCTCAGTTTAAAAAAAACAAACAAATCATGGACCCCTCTTTTGTTCCCATCATCTCCTTTATTACTCCTACTACTTCATCAGCCCTCCAAACTCCCAATTATCTTCCACTACTTCCCACCACCCTCTATCATTATTCTCCATCATCATCTCCTAACATTTCCCTATTATACTATCATTATCTTCCAACACTTCTGTTATTTCTGTCACTCCACTGTCATTCCTCAACTTTGTCCTATCATTACTCATTAATACTCTATTATCCTATCCCATCATCACCTCCTCATCACCTCTCAAAACTCTCAACCATTTCCCATTATTTTTTCTACTACTGCAGCCTTCACAATTCTTCTACTACCACCACTCATATTGCTTTTTTATTAATCTTTTCCATCATCATCTCTCAATAATTTGTCACTCTTAATCCATAATTAGCAGCTCTTAAATTCCTTTCATTCCCTCAATAATCCTTGATATTTCTTTTATTATCATATATTAATTATTAAGATATTATCATTATCATATATTATATCATATAATATCATTATCATATGTTAATTTTCCTCCCATAATTACCTTTTCATTACTCAATAATTCCCTATCTTTCTTCCACCCCCTCCCAAATCACCTTCTTCTATCTCCCCATGACGACCCCAATTTTCCCCATGTTCCTCAATAGCTAAAATTTGTGACCTTCATTCAAAAATCACTATTAAGCAGAAAGTAAACAGACCTAGGAAAAGGTCTTGCCTAAGAAAAGCTTAATTTTGACATAGATAGTACACCTGTGGGAAGGGGATGACAGACATATACTCTAGAGGAACAGAGACAACAGACAGACGGACTAACCAATAGAGAAGAGATGTGAGACGGAGAGCTTGGCTGACAGACGGGGCAGAGAAAAGAGACATCACACTGGAAGGGCAGAGGTGACGGACAGAGACATGCTGACAGGATAGAGAAACTCAGAATTCAGGTCACGCTCACCCCTCGCCTGCCCCAATGTGGGTAACACAAGCCTTGAGCCTGGAGCTCCAAGCACAGGCTGGGTCTCGGGCCAGGATGCACTCTCTGCAGCTCCACAGACGCCCACAGTTTGTGATGTTTACCTGTGTCACCTCAGAGCCAGAGCCAATCAGGAGCCAACCCTGAGGAAGAAGCAGGGAAAATGGAAAATGGTCCAACCCCAATTAGTCATAAGCCAAGATGCCTCCTCCATCACAGTCATCAGACAACCTCCCTCAGGGTTCATAGGCAACAGCCATTCCCCTACGGTCTGCTGAACACTAGAGGCAACTCACATCATGCAGCTGGAGAGTTTCAACTGGTTGAGGCTCCAAGAATAACGTCAGGTCCTCAAGGATGCTGAGCTGAGAGCCAATCCGTACTGCTCGGTGCAGGTGTCCATCTCCTGGGGAACAGGTGGGGGCTAGAACACCACTATGTGTGTTGTGTGTGAGCATTTGCCTCTGTGATACTGTGCGGTACAGACACATAGCTATGTATGACCATGTCACCCTGGGGGTATTTACACACTCCAGGTGACCTTCTACCTTATCAGATGGATCTCTCCATCAAGATCATCTCCTTATCATGTGGATAGCTACGGCTGCCCTGTAAAAGCATGATTAAGCTTGGACTACTGCAGTGAGCTCTTTAATGGTTCCCTCTCGGTACCAATCCATCCTCCATGAATCTGGCACAGTTATATTCACAAAACACAGATCTGACCATGTCATTCAATCTGCTACTCAAGAAGCTCAGGGGTTCCTTATTGCTTCTAGGCTCAAAGACAAATTCTTTTGTTTGGCATTTAAAGTTCATCCCATGGGGCAGCTAGGTGACGCAGTGCATAGAGCACCAGCCTTGAATTCAGGAGGACCCGAGTTCAAATCTGTCTCAGACACTTAACACTTCCTAGCTGTGTGACCCTGGGCAAGTCACTTAACCCCAGCCTCAGGAAAAATAAATAAATAAATAAAGTTCACTCCCAGTCTCCACCTTACCTGATGCATTATGACTCTATGGTAGCATCAACAGGCCTACTGTGTGTTCCTCATCCAATCCAATCGGCTCTCAGCTCTCTGCCCTTGCTGATCATTAGCCATTTTAGAATGCATGTGCCATCGCCACTACCTTTTAAAGAGGGGCTGGCTTCCCTCAAGACCCATATGAGGGGCAGTTAAGTGGCAGAGTGGATAGAGCACCAACCCTGAAGTCAGGAGGACTCGAGTTCAAATCTGATCTCAGACACTTAACACTTCCTGGCTGTGTGACCCTGGGCAAGTCACTTAACCCCAGTTGCCTCAAAAAAAAAAAAAAAAAAAAAAGACCCACCTTTCCTGATTTCCCCAGTTGCCAGCCCTCCCCACTGAAATGACTTTTAGCTGACTTTTTTTTTCTTGCTGAGATAATTGGGGTTAAGTGACTTGCCCAGGGTCACGTATAGCTGACTTTTTTTATATTCTATATTTACTTATGTATGCATGTTATTGTTTCCTCCCATAGAATGTAAGCTCCTCGAGGTCAGGGACTGTCATGTTCATCTTTGTAGCTCCAGCACTGGGCATATGGAATAAACTTAAGAAATGCTTGAATAACCAATTGACTCCAGAATATAGAACTATGATCAGTTGGGGAGAGGGTGGGAAGAGGAGCTGCAGAGAGGCAGATTTTGGCTCATCTTAAGGACAAACTTTCTAGTGACTAGAGCTTTTTAACAGTGACTCTTTCATGAGTCAGTGAGTTGCCTGGAATCAGAAATATTCAAACAGAAGATGAAAGTTGTCATAATGGGCATTGCTCCTCAAATGAAGACACTCTGCCTAGATGTTGACTAGATTCTGACTAGAAGACTAGCTGCTCTGAGGTCCCTTCCAAGCCTGAGATTCTAGCATTCCAGGATTCACCTGTCCCCAGGTAGAGTACATCATACTCTTCTCCCAACAAGCTTGTCACTCTATGGGCTGCAATCCGGTGATAGACTGTGTTGGAAGTCATCAGCAGGGGTTGGCCATCAACAGGAGAAACTGGCTGGTCCATAAGAGGGTGGTCCCGAACAAAGGTAAGAACTCGGTCAGGAAGAGAAAGTGATGAGCCAAAGCCTTGCAGTTTCATTTGGTTGGTTATGCACTGGGGAGTGGAAAGTGAAAGGGAAGAAGTATGTGAAAGGACTAGAAAGGGATAGGTACTAGGGGTAAGGAAAGGCCTGGGGGGATCCCTGAGGGACTTACAGGGATATTCTCTGCAGAGAGTCCCAAGCCTCTCCTGCCTTCCCCTCTTCCATCTCCTTCTAGACTCACCATTCCAGGCCTGGGCTGGGGGACATCACTGTCCATCACAGGCATTCCCCTATTGCAGTCGTGCTTGAATTCCCTAAATGGGCCACTCATTGAAGACCGGATATCTTGGGGATGGAAGGCACAGATGGCAGAAATGGCAACCCCATCCCTAAGGAACAAGATGCCAAGAAAGCCAAAGGTTAGGGTGCTGAATGGGGACGACCTATCCCTAGGTAAAGGAGTTGGAATGTGGAAATAGTTTTGAGTTCAGATATTGTATGGAAAGTGATTAGGGACAGAGATTCTGACAAAAGCATGGGATAGGGAAGGGGAACTTGGAGAAAAAAAAATCTGAAACAAATTGCTGGAGACAAGAAAGCATTACACTTTTTTATAAAAAATATACTTAGATCTACAAAAGTACTTAGAGATCATTTAGTTTAACTTTATTTTATAGAAATTGAGACCCAGAGGTGTTAAGCTGCAGTACACTTGCAGTAAATAGTAGATTCAGGATTCACACCCAGAGCCTTCAATTCAAATCCATGATTCTTTCTACTGTACCCTGCTATTTTCCCCTCAATACCTCCCTCCTCACCACTGGGAGGAGAAGACCCCATAGAAAAGGGGAACCCCTTTGCCAGGCGTCAGTCGCAAGGCTGTCACATCCTGAAGGATGCTGGAGGTTCGGCCATGGGTCGGCCCTGGACACAGCAGCTCAGCTTTCAGAAATGTTGTCCACCTTCGCTGGAGGGTTTTCAGACCACCGAGGTCTCCCTGAAGACATAGATTATTTGGAGTCAGCAGTAATGGAGGGGGTAACCTCAGATTTCTTCATCTCAAGGTGAGACACATGGAGAAGTCAACTGTCCAATACCCCTACCCAGACTTCCCACTTTCAGGACTAGGAAAGCAAAAATGGAGAAAGATTGTACGTCAAGGTCAAGATGAGGAGGCAAGAGTAACAGCAACCAAAGTAATTAAGGGGGAAGAAGAGCAATGCCCCCACAGACCCTCCATTCCCAGGATAGAATGAAACAGGGCAAAGAGAGAGGAAGAGGTTGAGAGTTATAGGAAATGCTGAAGAAGGGGCTTTGAGAAGATGGTTAGAGCAGAAAGAAACCTCACCGCACACACACGAGCCACACGTGGGACCTTTATTGGCTGATACACATCAGAGTCTCGAGCCACCTCCGTGAAGAAGAAATAAATTTCGGTGTCTCCATGCTCCTCCCCCCAGTCGGCTGGGCTCAGGGATATAGCTGCCACAAACCTTGGAGCTAGGGAGATAGGAGACTTTAGATACCATGCCAGGACACACCAGTGCCCTTCTTCCACCTCAAAGGGCTCCTAGATCTCCTTCTGCTGTTTCCCTACCATTTAGCCAGGCTGGTGTGACCTCTGTCCGGATCCGCTCTTCAGCTGGGCCTATGGCCCGAGAGATAATTGGCTCTGTCCCCAGAAAATTATTCATGCTGGCAGCATATAGGACGCCCCCTAAAGAAAAACAAATGGGGAGACTGGAAGTAAAGATGTTATGTGGAAATAGATTGAGGTCAGATATTGTATGGAGAGTGATTAGGGACAGACATTTCTTCAGAAGAATGTGGGAGAGACAAATAAATCTTGGAGCACTCTGCCCCCCACTTACCAGTCATCACAGCAGCCGACCGCTGGGTTGGCTCAAAAGGGCATTTCCCTCGGCCACTTTCTAGCCTTTCAACCTGATGGAAACTGGATACATCCTATGATCCAGAGAGAGGTGACAAGACCACATTGGAATCAGTGAGGGAGGGTCAACATAGGAGATCAGCATAGGGGGTCAGAGAAAGCACAGGTCAAAGTCCAGTCAAGGCATTAGTGACAGAGCTGGTCAATGTTAGGTTATGGGGAGGGCATAAGGAAAGGTTTGTCTTGGGGCTTTCAAGCCCCCAGTATAAAAGTTACAGGAAAAGATCAACTTGGGATGACAGAGCATCAAGAGTCATTGGGAAAGAGAAGTCAATGCAGGAGGAGTTAATAGAGAATCAATAGAAATTACCCTCAATTCTTCCCTTTTCTGAGGGTTTCCTCTATCCCTACACTGCCCTCCATGTCCCTTAAGAAGCCCTGCCCAAGTAATTTTCCTCTATACAGGAAGAACATGAAGTCTGGGGCTTTCTTCTGAACACCATCATGAATTTTCATTCATGGCCCTTCCATGAACCTTCTCTTCCCATAGAGGAAATGGGAAGGAGAGTCAAGGTGAGTATATAGGGGAGGGAGATCAAGAAGATTAGGAGCTTTAACCAAAAGGCTAATAAATGTGTAGTTTGGATATCAAACTATTGGGTAAGTCTCCCAAGAATCAAGAAAGAGAAGAAGAGATTGGGCAGAGCTAAGAAGGATAAGACAAGAGCAACTTATTGAGACTCCAAAGCACTCTTTTTGAAAATAATCTTCCTCAAACCTCAAAAAATTTCAGCTTTTTTCAGAAAAAAAATGCAAACTTCTTGGCCTAGCATTCAAGACTTTCCAAAATCAGACTCGTTTATTTTCCTGGAAATTTCACACTTCTCTTTCCTCAGCCAAACTGAGGTCCATGCTGTTCCTCAATATCACCCTGCCTTCTCCCACCTCAGAATATTAATACCGACTGTCCTCCACGCTTATAATGTGCTTCTGCATCTCTACTTGTTTAAATCCTTCTCTTCAAGGTCTAGCTCAAGTATTATCTCTTCCATGAAGCTTTCCCTGAATCCCCTCCTCTGATAAGCTGAAATCAATCTCTTCTCACTTAAGCTGCACTGAGGCCTTTTATGGGAAACCAGTCTCATCTTTGACCCACTTATCTGTGTAAATGTTAGATTTCTCTCCTCCAATTGTAAGCTCTTTGAGGATAGTGACTTTTCCCCACAACCTTAATATATAACAGGCATTTAACAACTGTCTGTAAAATTGAATTAAAATTTTTCATAATTCTAAGCCATTCCTGACTTATCATTTTGGCCCTATCTGTAAAGTCCTCAGGAATTCTGAGACAAGATATATAGCTGGAGAGGACATTAGACATTGAGTCTGAATGACCCTACATTCAAATTATACTTCATATACTTGCTAGCTGTATGACTCTGGATAAGTCTATTTATTAATCACTGCCTGCTTCAGTTTCTTCATCTGTAAAATGAAGGGACTGGCCTCTGGTCTCTGGGCTTCCTTTCTAATTCTAAATCCATGATCCTGCAATCCCTTCAGGGACAATGGGCTTAATTTGGAACAGAAAAAAAAAGGATAGGAGCAAGAAGCTGTGATAGCCAGCTCCCATTGAACAATAAGTGGGAGCAAGATGGAGCAAGGATCCTTTTGGGATGGGAGTCAAGCATCCACACCTTCACTTCACACCACTCCCATGACTACGGCCTTAGTTCCAGTCCCTTATCTTTTATCTAGTCTCTTGCTTACAGCTAGCTACCTTACACTGGCACTGTTATATTAGTCTCCTGAAAAGTTAGATTGCCCTCCTCTAATTCTGTATGCTACTAAAAGAAAAACCTGGCTTCCTATCCTGCCATTGACACTTACTAGCTATTTGATCCTGAACAAATTATTTTACTTCTCCAAATCTCAATTTTCTCATTTGTAAAACTGCTATGGGGTACTTGTGAGTTTATCTTTCATATTATAGAAATGCATTATTCTTTCTAAGTCACAATTCTGATCATGGTCCTTTCTTGTTAAAAAACAAAACAACAACAACAACAACAAAAAACCCTTCAGTATCTCACTAGTACCCCCCCATAAAGCTTTAAATGCTTCAGTTTGATATTTGAGGTCTTCGCTTCCTAATCTAATCTATCTTTCTATCTAAGACTATTCTCCAATACAAACTCTATGTATACTCAGCCATTCTAGGCACTTTCTAGTTCTCTAGGTATTTTCTGCTCTTTTCCATCTAAACTTCTACCAGAAATTCCCTGACACCATGCAAAGCAACCTTAAAGGGCAGCTAGACCAATTCTTACCAGTAGTTCGTACCCCCTTCTCTCCAAGAGTTCCAATATGGTGTCACATAAATTGCTAGTACATGGAAACTGATTTTCCCATTAATAACCCATTATACTCAGGGACAACAATCATTGTTAGGATTTTTTTCCTGATACTAAACTGAAATTTGCCTCCTTATAATTACCATCCTCTTTTTCTCCTAATTCTGCCCTCTGTGGTCAAGGAGAACAAGTCTTCCACATTATCTACACTTTTCAGATATTTAAACAGGAATCACATTTTCTCTATAAAGTCTTCTCTCCTCCAGATTAAGGCATCTTACTACCTTCAATTAGCTTCCACTCTCCTTCCCATTCTATCTATCTCTCTTGGAGTGAACCCCAGCTTAGAGTTCTAAAATATGTTATCCAGAATTGGCCACAATATTCCATATAATCTAATTTTCCTTTGCCTTGGTCAGGCCCTATTATTATCCCTCTGTGCTGACTCACATTGAGCTTAGAGGTTATTAAAAGCCCGGAATCTTGTTCATATGAAGTGCTATCTAGTCACATTTCCTTTACCTTGTCCTTATATGGTTATTAGGGTTTTTAAATCCCATATATAATACTTCACAAACTTCAGCTCATTCTAGTATTTAAGCTTCCACAATATTCTACCAGGACTGGGAAGTTCTTTTCTTGGATTTCTTTGGTTATATGTCTTTATATCCATCTTTTCCATAAGTCCCTTTCATAGCCGGATTCCTCAAAGAGCTGCCTATGCAGTCACATCCACCTTTTCAGATGCCCTTCAACCATCTTCTTCCTTATGAATATTTGTTATTACATCATCAAAATTTCAATTTTAAGAACTTCCTATGCCTCTTGAGTTGATTTTTCTTTCAGTCTCTGGCAATGGGATTACAGAATCCCATGAAAATACAGATAAGTGGCAGCCAAAAGGAACAAATTCCTAAATCGAGTTGGACAATAGAAGTGACCTGAAGGCTTTACAAGCCCAGAAGTAAATGTAGGAGAGCATGCATTGTCAAATGACTCCTCAGTTTACAGTGGCAAGGCCAGTATATAAACAGGAATTAAGATCAACTATGGGCACAAATGAAAATGATGATGCAGTTCCTAAAGGAATTTTTTTTTGCATTTATATGTATGTACATGCATATGTATGTAAACATCCATGAATTTACATTCATTGGTATTAATATTTATTAACATTCTTTTTTCCCATCTCAAAGACATTAAGTTAAATGGCTAGAAGATATAGTAGAAAGAATACTATGCTTGGGGTCCAGGGACTAAGGTTCAAATCTAGCATCTGCTATTTAAAATCTGTATTATCTCAGGCAGTTCCCTTTTTTTTGTTCTACATTTTCCTCTGCAGAAAAAGGACAGCTCTAAATTATATCATCTAAGCTAGTAGGATCTCCTGAAGGCATGGGAAGACAACCAGCACATACTTTTGCAGCCAGCCAAGAAGGGCTTGAGAGAACTTATCTATTTAGCAAAACAAAATAGTTATAGACCTGAATACATTAATGAGTGGCTTAGAAGCCAGGAAACAAAGTCTAAGAATAACAGGAAATAATAAGGTTGAGAATGGATGGTAATAGAAAGAGGAAGCCACAGCATTTTCAAGTTGAATGGCCCTTTCAGACCATCCAGGTAAATGAAGAGGTAGTTGTCACTGATGTAGAGGAAGAAAAGTGACCTCAAAAAAGACGGCCAAACCAGGATACTGCTAGTAAGGCTTGAGGATCTTCCTAGAGCTGGACTTGACATGCTAGGCATGACTTCCGATCATCTTTGCTGAACTACTACATATTCAAAGATCCTTTACTCAAGAAAGAAAGCTTTTCTTCTTCCCTTGTATCATTGTCACACAGGATGACTAATATCTCTCCTTTGAGGTATTATATTAGTTCTGCCTGAAGCAAGGAAACAAGAATGAGCAATCAAATAGAAGGCAGAAAATATACCAGATTTAGGCTCAATTCAAGAGAAATCTTCCTTTAAAAAATCTTTTCAAAGGTGGAATGGGATATTCGAGATAGGAAATGCTCCAGTACAAGTTTAATAGATATTTCTAAGTTGCCTTCCAGTGCTAAGAGGTTATGCTCTGATGTCTTTGTGTTCTTTTACTTGAATACTGACAGGTTGGGTTAATGAAAAGAATACTCCTCCTTGGAGTAACTTGGGTTCAAATCTGAGTTTGTTCCTACACTATTTATACTTTATGCACATATCTAAGTTTAGGCATAAGACATATACTTGACCATATAACAATGGCAAGTTAATTAAGATTTCTGACTAAACTGAGGACTGATTACTTTGAGCAGGGGCATGGCATGGACATGGACCATGGGAGTAAAGTGAAGATGGAAGATTTGGCAAATGGGAGTGAGAAAAGGACACAGGAATAAAAGTATAATGATAAGGTCACTGGCTTTTGAAGGCTTACCCTATCATTAATTCTATATACTCAGTAACCTTAACCTCTATGACCATCCCATCCTATGTTGTCCCTGTGTCTCCCACATTTCTCCCAAGCACAGATCACAATGACTCCATATTCTCATTACACCCTCATCCCTTTCCCATGCATCCCTCCCTTCCATATATTCCCTCTATATCCAGTCACTCACAATGATCCCGCACTGTGGGTCGAAGGCAAAGGTACCGCACGTGAGAAGGTGAGAGGCGTTGACCATGGCAAGAATTCGAATGTAATTATGACAATCAGCCTGGGAATCAAATTTGTCAAACAAAGACAGGGGATCAGAGAGGTCGTGGTAAACTTGGAAGCACAGAGATTTCAAATAGAGTCAGCAATGGTGAGAAACAGCTGGGGTTGGAGAGGGTGAGGGATGGAAAGGGTACCCAGGACATCAGTGTTGGGGGGGAGGGTGGTCAATGACTGAGTCCAGTGGGGCTGAGTCCATTGTGGAAGTATAAAATATGTTCAGGCCAAAGTGTAGGATTGAAGGTTAGTTTATACTCACCTCCTTCTTGCCCTTCTTTCTGCAGCTCTGTCTGTGGGCTTCAGGCACTGGCCAGTCAATCTGAGGAAGATTTAGGAGTAATCACCCTGTTCCTTAGACTTCCTAATATTTCTTTACATGGCCTTTTGGGACTAGATCAGAGTAGGGGAAATGGGCAAAAAATCTTGGAATTTGGGCTCTGAGGAGCCCCCCCCAAGGAAACAGAGTGCTATGCTTTCCAGCATCCCTAGGAGCCCCCTCCAAGTTAGCATGCATATTCTCAGCAGCATTTCATGGGGAAACATTATATAAATATGGGAAACATTAGGTATAGATATAGATATAAAACTCTCGTTCCCCCAACCTCCATCCCTTCCAGTTTGCCAAGACCTCCTTTCAGCACGATAATCTATCTAATGCCTTTTGATCAGCATGAATCTCCCTGTTACACTGACTCTTCCCTCCACAGTGACTCACTGACCAGCAAGAAGCCCCACCACACAACAGGGAGCTTTTACATTCCCTGAGAGCTAGATTCTCCCTCATGTCCATCTCTCACCTTTTGGGCTCTCCCCTCTGTGAGAGGTAGGGGCAGAGCAAAAATGGCATCTCGGGCACCAACATAAAGTGTATTGGAAACAGGATCCACAAGGAGGACGGTGTAGTTTTGGGTTGAAGGGGCAGAGAACCGGGTGAGGAAAGGGTCCGACTCTAGAGAGGAAAGAGGAATTAGGAGGTAGAGGAAACATCTTCAGTCGGATAAGACCAGCCCCATCCTATCTGATTGACATACAGAGAATAGCCCAGTGTTCAATTCTTTCTTTATATTCCTTGGTAATCTTCATTATGTATAGATATGACAATGTCATGCCTCTTTTCAAAGCTATTTCCCATAGCTCAGACTCCTCGGTGTAGAACTGAAGGATTCCCACAATCTATTGCCATCTTTAGCCTAACCCCATAGCACTCTATTTTCCATGTACTGTATTGTACAGAGTCCAGTTCATGAAATACACTGTGCACTTCCTCTCTTACACTGTTCTTTATGAAATTTCCCCCACCCTTCACCTGTTGAGATAATGTTGGTAAAGCACTTAGCCCAGTGCCTGGCACATTTAGAAATAATGGCACTTAAGAAATGTTTGTTCCCTTCCCTTCTTCTTCCCCTTTGAATTCCTACTCAAACACTACCTCTGCCACAAAGCCTTCTCTCCTCTCCCCGTTGTTAGCAATGACTTTTCCCTTCAGAACTCATGCAGCATATTCATTTTGCTTCTCTCATATACTTGTCTTGCTGAGTTCTGTATGTCTCCAATTCTCCCACAACACTGTAAATGCCACAAAAGAAGAGCTTATACTAATCACAATAGCCTGGAAACAGTAAGCACTTAATGAATATTTATTGAATTAACACATTTGTTGAATAAATGTTAACTGCCTGTGGAGTCTTTAGGTACAATTGAGTATGTATGCTGTTCCCAGGTGCAAAAAAAAAAAAAAAAAAAAAAAAAAAAAAAAAAAAAAAAAAAAAAGCAGAGAAGCACAGAATTCAGCAAATTATCCCGACAATTGCATAGCTCTCTATTAAAAATAAAAGCATAAATACTTATTCATCTCTAATTTCTCCTCCTAAGCAGTGTGGTACACTATAGGAAGCAAATTTAAAGAAATATGCTAAGGTGAGTATTAAATGCCTTCTCTCATTAAACCATTCATTATTATTATTTGCTATTTAATCTAGCTCCAGAGTAAAAAGAGTTATTAGTCACTAGCCACTGACCACAGTGTTGTTCCCTAGGAGCCCCATAGCAATCTGTTTTGCAGCTCTCCAATATCCCAATTAAGTAACATTGGCTATTACAGTTATGACCTTTTCTTAACTCCCTAAACTATAACTCTCATAAATCCCAAGTAAGGGACTATTTACCTAAATGACTATCTCCCGCAGTGATGGGGTTCTCTTCAGGCACATCTGTTCATAGGAACATAGGAAACCAAATGTTTATTGAGTGGATGTAACTTAAGAGAACCCTTGAGCTTCCTCCCCATGGTTTTGGGGGGTTGTTCCCTCCCCCACACTGAGGAGTTGTGCTTGCTTGGGCCGCTCGGGTCCACTCCAGACATAATACAATAACAAGGCTCATTCATCTTCCTCTGTATACCTGAATTATGTCCCTGCTTGTGGCTTCTTGCTTCATCTGGACCTGCAGGCACTGACCATGGTCTGACTGCCTAGATGCCATATCTGGGCTTTTTCTTTCTGTTTTAGCTTAAAACTGCAGCTTTTCCCTCTGCATTCACAGCACCTGCATCCTCCACCTACACAAGGGATGCCGAGATGATAGGCCCTCGCTCACGCCCCATTTTCTCCCCCATGTATCTGCGCAGTTTCCAGGCCTGGCCCCATCGGCCCGGCCCTGCCCCACGGCCACCTCTGACCCAGTGCTAACTCTAAAAACCAGACGGTAAAGAGGGGGACTGCCCCCAGGTTCTATGTACACATGGCATAGCTGCCTCCCTCCCTTCCTTTCAAACCAAAGGAAAGATTCTCCCCTAGCTCGCCTTACTCTAACGCCCCTTTCCCCAACAAGCTTTGGAACTCGTTAAGGCTGGAAAACTTATTTTGCTGAGCATTATGTAAGAGGGTTCATTAATAAGCCTAGCACCTCCCAGTCCTTTACAACCTCGGAGAAGAGGGCTTTTTTACTGCTGCATAAGGGGTGGGATCGGGGAACGGAAGGTTTGCGGGCCAGGAGTGGGGTGTGGATAGGGGTCCTAGAGAGGAATGCGGGAGAGCCCAGCATGGCCAGGGACAAGGATGCTAAGGGAATAATGCCGGGAGAAGGAAAAGCGGAGACAGAGATGAGTGGGAGGGGAGGATTCGGGAGGGAGGAGGGGGTCTCCCACACAGGGACTGGAGACGTGGGGAGGGGCACGGACGGCTATGATGGGTATGCGGGGGGGGGGGCACGGATGGAAGAATTCTTGATTCAGGAGAGGTGGGCGTGGGGGAGGGAATTCTGAGCGGCGCAGGGAGGGGGGACTGTGGGCAGCAGAGGGGTGGGGGTGGGGCACAGGCAATCCCCTGTTTAAGAGAAAAGGGTTTTTAGGAAAAGAAGGACGGGGAATCTCCCCGCTCAGGGGGCGGGGGGGGCGGAGGGAGGGTGGGAACATGTTAACTGGGAGCTCTCTGTACACGAAAAATACACACACATATATATACGGTTTGTAAACCTATGGATGAGGGAGTTTCCAGATCAATAGAAAGGGCAGTGAGAACGGGAGCGCGGGTATTCCCGGCTCCGGGGAATGGTGGAGAACCTCCGGGTGAGGGAGTTCCCTGTTTAGGTGCAAGCACGGGGAGGGGGGGGGGAATTGGAGTCAGGGGAGCTCCCCGTCCGAGCAAAGGGAGGCAGGGGCGGGAGCAGAGATGGGAGACCGAGGGGAGTCGGTGCCGGGGGGATCGCTGACCGCGGAGGGCCGGGCGGGGCAGGGAGGGCGGCGGCGCAGCACCTGCTCTTACCCGCGGCTGTCAGCGACGTCCTGGGCACCGAGTACAGCAGGCGTCCGAGCCGGGGTCCGCTCCAGGCGCGAGCAGAGGCGCAGCTCACCAGCAGCACCAGCACCTGCAGCGCGGGGCAGGGCGCGGCCCACACGGAGGCGGGAGCGGGGGCAGCAGCGCGAGGCTGCTCGCGGCCCGGGCGGGGCCGGCCGGGGGACACCCGCATCCCGATCGGCAGTCCGCCAGCCCTGGGTCCTCCCGCGGCCGCTGCGGCGGGCCCCGTAGCGCCGCCTCCCGGCTTCAGCCTCGAGCTCCGCCCAGCGCCAGGTCCGGCTCGGCCCGGTTCGTCCGTCCTCCGCCCCGCCCGCACCAGACCCTGGTCGTGCTTGTGGGGCAGAGTTCGGCCCGCGGGCGGCGCTTGGGGCAGATACCGGGTGGGAGCTTAAGCTAAATTCTGAACGACAGCCTTGGCCCCGCCCCCGCAGGTGGCGCAGTGGGCACGCCCCTGGAAGACAGCCAATAGAGAACCGCCTCTCCTACGTCAGCCAATTGAGGCCGGCAAGAGGAAGGCAGGGCTCCCTGTGGGCGGGGACTGAGGCAGGTAGAAGCTGGGTGCAGCCCAGGTGGCAGACCTAGCTCGGGTCTAGGCAGGAGAGCCTGCGAAGATAAAGGAGCCCGTCCTGGTCTTCACAAAGACAATCCCGGGGCTGTGCAAGGAGGAAAATCTGGGATTCTGACCGCGGGGCTGGACCCAGGCAGGAGAGCATTTCCACTGTGACCACTGACAAGGGGGCGTGGCGGAAGAGAGGGAAGGAAGCCAGAAAGGAGGGCTCCAGTAGTCAGGCTTGAGGAGTCCCTTAGACCGCACCGCCCCTGACGTCAGGAGGAGCTGAGTTCAAATCCGACTTCAGACACTAACACTTCCTAGCTGTGCGACCCTGGGCAAGTCACTTAACCCCAATTGCCCCCTCTTTCCCCCCCCAACACACAAGGAGTCCCTTTGAAGGAAGATGGGAGCTATAGACATACAATGTGTGTGTGCGCAGTGTGTATGTGCACGTTTCCTCTCATGGATCATAAGCTTCTGGAGGGTAAGGACTGTGTAATTTGTGCCTTTTTATTCCCACCTCATACAGTGTAGCCAGCAGGTAGCCAGTGCTTAATTGTTGATTGATTGCAATATACTTCTGAGTTCTAAGCAGCTGCAGAGAAGGTACCAACCTGTATTGATAGCGGGAGATTCTTGCCTAAACTTATGAAATTATAGCTCCCATTTCTATCCTCATCCTATACTTTTTAAATGAAGACATGTGTTTCCTAATTGTGTTATTTTCATTGAAAGGAAGTTTAGGAGCAGATTGTAGGTTTCAGAATCAGGAATACTGACCCAGACTATCTTCCCTCCACCCAGAACCAAGGGAAACAAGTACTATCAAAACTCCTTAACGCCTGTGCCTTTCCTCTGCTGTAATCTCCAATTTATGCAGTATATGCTTTGTTTGTACATAGTTGTTTTCATATTGTCTGCCACATTAGAAAGAAGAGTTTCATTTTGGTTTTGCTTTGCCTTTCTTTGCATCTCCACTGTTTAGTGTAGTGCATGGCACATAGTAGGTGCTTAATAAATACTTCTTGACTGCCTGACAAATGTAGCTCCTAGTCTACTCCTAAATAGAAATCTCCTCTACCACAACACCAATAAATGGTTATTTTTGCCTCTAGCTGAATCTACCTAAGAAGACACTGTGATTTCTTGAGGCAGCCCATTCCATTTTTGAACAATTCAATCTACCTCTTTGCATCATCTGCCTTTGGCTCCCAGTCCAGTCTTCTGGGCCCAAACCAAACACATATAATCCCTATTTCATATTCCTGTATTTAAAAAATAACTATCACTTCTCCTCTAAATCTTCTCTTCTCTAGGCCAAATATTTCCATTATTTCACATCCTAAACATAAGTCCAGGCAGACTTTAATACTTTACAGTTCCCGTATGTAGAATAAAATAAAAGGAATTTAGAACTCGTACACTTGTCTAGTGGGACAAAGCATAGGGATTCAGCTGTGCTTAGTAAGGTTAGAAATCCAGAGGCAAGACAAGGTACCAAGGGGACACAGTATTGGTCATAGCGGTAGGCAGGAGTAGAAAGCAAAAAATAATAATAATGATGATGATTAATAAATACATGAAAAAGAAGGGCAGAATCCCATGAGATACAAAGATTTCAATTTGCCCAGAGTAAGTCTTGGGATTTGTATAGAAACTTTAAGAGAAGTGGGACTCAGAGGGTAGGAAGAATTGTAGTTAAAAAAAAAAGTGGTAAAATGTCAAGTGGAATACTGCAAAAATCTGTGTCTAATTCTCTTCTAATAATCAACAACCTGAAAGAAGACAAAATTTGATTTAAAAAAAATCAGATTGCTCATGTTGAAAGGCTGGAATATCAAAGGCAAAATCCAAAAAATCTTGCAGATGAAAATAATGTGAAAAATTTCATAAAAATGGAACCTTTTCTCTTTGGACCAATTCTGTGATTTCATCATCATAGGAAACTCCCAGTGGGGAACCTCCCTTCACTAAAGCAAAGTGACAACTACTTTAAACTTACAGTTTTAAAGAGTTGCCTAGGGAACTCCCTATAAATAATAAGATGAAAGATAATAAGCAATTAATGCATTGTTGATGGAGCTGTGAATTAGTCCAGTCATCCTGGAAAGCAAATTGAAATTATGCAAAGAAAGTAACTAATATGTCCATATTTTTTAACCAAATATTCTGCACTCCAAGGAGGTCTTTGAGAAAGAGATAGATAGGAAAGACAGATATATAGAGCATTTATTAAACATTTACTGTTTGTCAGGTTTTATGCTAAGGAAACAAATACAAACATGCACCACAGGCCACAGTCCCTACTGTATTATTCTCAGGAGGCTCACATTCTAATGGGGAAGGAGAAGATATAGCATAAAAGAAATAAAAGGAAACTAAACAATGGGAGTAAAAGAAAAAAGAAAGGTTACCCTAGTAGGGACATGGTGACTGATAAGGAAGAGAAGTAGAAGAATTTCAAAGAATAGAATTATGAATGAAGTGGATCATAGTTTGGGTTCTCCTGAAATAGCAGGCAACCACAATTCAATTGAGCAGGGTCTCAAGTGGAGATTTCTCCAGAGTAGCAAGATGAGGAAGAGCAAGAGGGTGAAAAGAAGTCTGGAGAGCCCAGTCTGATTAAAAAAAATAAAAATAAAAAAATAAAAAAGATCCCATACACATACACACCAATATTTTAATAGCAGCATGTTTTGTAGAAAAAAATACTGGGAATGAAGTAGATGAACATGATTGAATGAATTGTGTTTCCTGAATGTTATGGAAGATTACTGAGAATATAACAGAAATATGAAGAATACAGAGAAGCCTAGGAAATTTATATGAACTGATGCAAAGTAGAACAAACAGAATCAAAGAAACACTGACTCCACTGATAGGGAGAATCCTGAAACTGTCCTCCTTGACTTTTGGGGTGAACTCTGAAACTCTCCTCTGATAGAGATCCACCCTTCGGGGCAGTTAAGTGGTTTCATTAAGATTAACCCAGGACCACTCTCTACTTAGCTCGAACTTAAGTGGTCTCATTTAGCTGGAGATCTGGACCTGATATTTCTATTGAGTAGCTACATCCTCTATTAAACTGAAAACTAGTCCAGGACCACTCCTAGTAGTTGGAACTTAAGTGGTCTCATTCAACTAGAAATCTAGGCCTGGAGGAAGTGAAAACATTGAAAGAATCTCACTCAATTGAAACCTCAGTCTCAGATTTCTATAAAAAACACAATTTTAAACTTGCAGCGGTCTGAAGCAGGATTATGACTTGTCAAGGCATAGCTGCCTGCCAGGACTCTTGCCCGCTGTGAAGAGACCCTCTTCTCAGTGAAAACCTTTTGTTATTTCTCTGCTAGGACCTCTATTTCTCTACTAGGACTTTGCCACTGAGAAAGTCTGTCTTCCTAGCAAAACTGACTTCTCAGTGCCAATAAAACTTCCTTTTTTGCCACTAATATTTCTGGTTCCTGAATTCTTTCATGTTAGATCTGCTTCGATCAAAAGGGGATTCCCACAACTCTTTACTCTGCCACTAACTACATAAATGGAAATAACAAAACTGAATGATGGGAAAGTTTGGTGATCAAGCTTGACCTCAAAGAAGAAGTAATAAAAAATATTTCTGCCCTGCTTCTATGCTGAGGGGACGGTCTATGATTATGCAATGTTGGACTTTTTCGTTGTGTCCATTAGTTGTGCTGAACTAATTTTTTCCTCTTTTTTATCCTTTCTTACAAGAGGGTGGAACTCTGGCTTGGTGATAGGAGGGAGATGCCAGGGGTGTAAAAATGAAATCTATCAATAGCATTTATTATTTTAAATACCTCGGTGGTTTATGTTGCAAGTTTGGTATGAATCCGCAATGTGACATACAGCCAAAAAGTTAATTAGGTTTTAGGATGTGCTAATAAAACCATAGTGTCCAGAACAAGGGAGGTGATTGTCCCACTGTCATCTGACCTGGTTAGATGCCATCTGGAATATCATGTTCAGTTCAGAGCTCCACACTTTAGGCAGGATGCTGACACACTGGAGTGCATCCAGAGGGTGGCAACCGGCTGGGGGAGAAGATTGCAGACAGTGCCATACAAGGTTTGGTTGGAAAAAACTAGGGCTGTGTAGCCTAGAAAGGAGAAAACAGGATAAATATACTAGCTGCCTTCAGATTTTGAAGAGCTATTTTGTGGAAGAAATTATGCTTTCCCTGAAAGCAGAATGAAAAGCAGTAGAGATTTGTAGGAAAAGAAAAACTTCCAAAGGAGTAAGCAGGAAAGATTCTGCTCACGCTGGTTGGACTGATGGTGACCTCAAATGTCACCTCACGACTGGCATCCAGACCTTTCACAATTAGTTGTCAGGATATTACCCACTAGCATCTTGGCTAGAGTGACAGCCTGAGTTCCAATCGGGCCTCGGACATTACTCATCACGTGACCCTTTGCAGGTCACTTAACCCTGCTTGCCTCAGTTTCCTGGTCTGTAAAATGAGCTGGAGAAGGAAATATTCAACCGCTCAGCATCCTTGCCAAGAAAATCAGGAAGAGGGTCACAGAGACAAAACTGAACAACATTTCTAATTTCTCCAGGTTCTGGCCAGACTGTGCTGCTTGCTGTTCCCTGTAATGGGCACCCCCCTTCCTGCCTACACGTCTCTGCACGGGCTTTCTGTGATCCTTCCTCCTCTGGAACACATGGAAGCCCTAGAACCTTCGAGAATCGCCTCCTTCCGACCAGCTGTTAACACCCTCCCCCATCCTTATTACTGCATATTTATTTTCTACTATCCCGTGTGTACGTCCCCAGGAGTATATTCTGGTACTACCGTATATGACATTATGCATCTTCTCGTGTTAAATTACAAAATAACGTTTACAAAATGTAAGCTCCTTGAAGGTAAGCCTCTGACTCACGCATTTACATCCCTAGCAAAAAGCCCGTCCTGCACAGGCGCGTGCTCAATAAGTGCTGATTGATTGACAGACCAGGGTTAAAGGGTGAGAGGGGAGGGAATGTTCCACTCGCCCCGGTGGGGGAGGAAGTGCCCGGGGAAGCGGCTCTGGTTTAACGCTGTTCCCGACTGCGCCTGGCAGAGATAAGTACGGGCCGCTATCAGTCATCGGGGCTTCGAAGGTCATAAGTCCGAAAAGGGGGTGGTTACTTCAACGTGAGAACGAGTCTCCCCCGCCCCCATTCCCCGGGACTTGTTGGAGCCGTCCTAGTGCCTCCTGGCGGCGGGGCGGAGGCTGCCACGTGGTGCACCTCACTCAGGCCCCCGACCTGGGCTCCCTGCGGAGGCTCAGGTAAGGAGGAGGGGTCTGGGTGGGGGAGGGGAGGGACTAGGGGCCTCCGCCGCTGGTTCGAATCCCTCTTCTGAGGGGGGTGGGGGGAGTCTCGGTCAGAACCCCTCCTCTTGGATCTCAGTTTCCTCTTCTGTCAGATGAGGGCTCTGCACCGCTGGGCACCAAGGCCGCTCCGGGCCGAGGCGGACGTTCTGACTCCGCTGCCTCCTGGGGTCACTGCTTCCATCTTTTATATAAACTTACTTTTTACTCCGAATTTAACACACTTCAAATAAAAGAGGCGCTTTCTGCGTCCTTGGCAAAAGGAGAATAAAAAGGACTGTGAGGCGTGCCGAGTGCACGAGCGTAACTTTGGAAGCTGCCCCGCCTGTCGGCGCTCCTCTCTGGCCGGCCCTCGCTCTCCTCCCGGCGTCCGCCGGACACGTAACCGGAAGTGCTCGGCCGCACCCCGCGGTGGCCTAACCGCCCCGTGCCTCCACTTCCCCTTCTGGGAAATGGGCGCGGGCCTGCTCCTCCTTGGATACTCGGTGCTCTGTGGGTGCTGCTGCTGCTGCTCTAAAGGAAGCCTCCGGCCAGCGGATGGCTCTGGATAGAGCGAACACCGCCCCGCAGTCCAAACGCTGCTCTCTGCCTCCCAGTACCTACTAGCCGTGTGACCCGTGTGTCACTTAACTCCAACTGCCCTGAGGAAGAAAATGCCCCAACTTTGACTGCCTCCCTCTCCCTTGTGTAACTGTTTAAGTTTTGTTAGTGATTTTTGTTTCTATTGAAGTCATTTCCTGATCTACCACAAGCAAAGAGAAAACAGCTTCTCAAAAAAAAAAAAAAAAAAAAAAAAAAAAGCTTCTTATCCATCAGTTTCCACCTCTAGTCATTTACCCTGAATCTTTACCCTCCTGTCCCCCTCTCCCTCCCTCCCTGTCTCTTTGTCTCTGTTTCTCTCTCTCTGTCTCTATCTCTGTCTGTCTCTCTATCTCTGTTTCCATCTCTGTCTCTCTGCCTCTATCTCTGTCTGTCTCTCTATCTCTGTTTCCGTCTCTGTCTCTTTCTGTCTCTCTCTGCCTCTCTGTCTCTATCTCTGTTTCCGTCTCTGTCTCTGTTTCTGTCTCTCTCTTTGTCTCTCTGTCTCTATCTCTGTCTCTGTTTCCATCTCTGTCTCTGTTTCAGTCTCTTTCTCTGTCTGTCTCTCTATCTCTGTCTCTCTGTCTCTATCTCTGTCTCTGTCTCTGTTTCCATCTCTGTCTCTGTTTCAGTCTCTTTCTCTCTCTGTCTGTCTCTCTATCTCTGTCTCTCTGTCTCTATCTCTGTTTCCGTCTCTGTCTCTGTTTCTGTCTCTCTGTCTCTCTATCTCTGTTTCCGTCTGTCTCTGTTTCTGTCTCTCTCTTTGTCTCTCTGTCTCTATCTCTGTCTCTGTTTCCATCTCTGTCTCTGTTTCTGTCTCTCTGTCTCTATCTCTGTCTGTCTCTCTATCTCTGTTTCCGTCTCTGTCTCTGTTTCCGTCTGTCTCTGTTTCTGTCTCTCTCTCTCTGTCTCTATCTCTGTTTCCGTCTCTGTCTCTGTTTCTGTCTCTCTATCTATCTCTGTCTCTCTATCTCTGTCTCTGTTTCTGTCTCTCTGTCTCTATCTCTGTCTCTCTATCTCTGTTTCCATCTGTCTCTGTTTCTGTCTCTCTCTTTGTCTCTGTCTCTATCTCTGTCTCTGTTTCCATCTCTGTCTCTGTTTCTGTCACTGTCTCTATCTCTGTCTGTCTCTCTATCTCTGTTTCTGTCTCTCTCTGTCTGTCTCTATCTCTGTTTCCGTCTGTCTCTGTTTCTGTCTATCTATCTCTGTCTGTCTCTCTATCTCTGTCTCTGTTTCTGTCTCTCTATCTATCTCTGTCTGTCTCTCTATCTCTGTCTCTGTTTCTGTCTCTCTGTCTCTCTATCTCTCTGTCTATCTCTGTTTCCGTCTGTCTCTGTTTCTGTCTATCTATCTCTGTCTGTCTCTCTATCTCTGTCTCTGTTTCTGTCTCTCTCTGTCTCTATCTCTGTTTCCGTCTCTGTCTCTGTTTCTGTCTCTCTCTCTCTCTCTGTCTCTCTATCTCTGTCTCTGTTTCTGTCTCTCTGTCTCTCTCTGTCTCTCTATCTCTCTGTCTATCTCTGTTTTTGTCTGTCTCTCTGTCTCAAAGGTTAGAGCGAAGCAGTGAGTCAGAAACCATTAGGCAGGTGAGAATCTGGGTTCACAGAAAGGACAAGCTACATCTCGAACAGATTATTTCACATTGTGTCTGTTTGTTCAAGTCTAAAATGAGGAACTAGGACTGGATAAGCGCAAAGTTTCCTCCTCCTCTAGTCTGAGGTGAATGTTCTAGACAAGGCATGAGGAAAGGAAAAGTCACTATGGCAAGAGCAGATGCGGATCTCGGGAAGAAGAGGAGCTCGTTGCATCCGTGGTGAACCTGTTTCAGACAGGAAACCTCTAATTCTGTTCTCTGCGCAGGAAGGAGCCTTAGGATTCGGTTAAGGGATTGCAAGTGGAAGCAAGTAAACACGTACATACCGCCAGCTCCTGTGGATAATAGGGTAGACTGTATCACCTCATGGACTATGCTTGAGGAAGCAGCAAGAAAGTTGTTTTTTATCTCTATTTAATGCATCCTTAACAGAAAACATTAAACCGAGGCTCAGAGAAAATTCCTAATGTCCAGGAAGGTGGGGAGTGGGGTGGGGAATGTCCCTGGGCCCACAGTTTTATTTAATCCACTGCAGTCCCAGCCCCAGCATTCCACGTGGGAGCCGGCCCTGCACAATTACTGAGCCTGTGAGTGACAGATAAGGCATTAATGGCATGTGTTTGCTGGTAAATACATTGGATCCATTGTTAGGAGATTATTTTTCACAATTAATTCTCAGTATTGCTGGCTTATCCCTGTCATTTGCCTTTTGTTCTCAAGTGTGATATTCTCTGTCTTCGCTATGGGGAGTGTCTCATTTGAAATGTTCCAGTGTGTTCTAATTAAATACCTCTTCCTTGTTGTTTACTTATTTAAAATAGCAACTGAAGTGCTGGTCATTTGTCCACTCTATTAGCTAAACACTGGACTGCTTGGAGGGAAATCTCTGCCAGATGGACAGAGGTCCTTTGCCAGCCCTCCCAGCTGGGAAACAGTGATGCATTTAAAGACCTTGAGCGTTGTGTTTGTAGGCACATGGCTAACAATGACTGGTAAAAGTAAGCTTAATGAGAGGCAATTTTGATCCAGGGGTAAGAATTCTAGGGTTTTGAATCAGGAGACCTGAGGATGTCACCAGCTGTTTGGTTGTAGGCTAGTCGCTTAGGGAAACCTCTATGAAGAGGAGAAAATGATCATATTTGCAGCACCTATGTCACAGAATCATGGAGATCAAATGAAATTTCATATATGTGTGTACACAGATATATTTATATATATGGTATTGTAAACTTTAAAGAGCTGTATAAGTGGAAGCATGTCTGTTCTCTAGTGCTTATTGAGAACTGGGGAGTGTGACCCTGTTCTTGGTACTGGGTTGGCAGTGTCCCTGTTAACAAAGAGAGTGCATTCTGCCAGTAAGTATAATTTGTTATCAGACACTGAGACAATGTAGGAGGCATAGAAATGTATTCCACGGAATGTGAATCACCCCCTTAGCCCAGCATAGCCCCTCCTTTGTCCCCTCTCTCAAGACAGTTCCTCTACCTAGTGACACAGAGGCTGCATATGGCCAGAGTTCGGGGGCATTTCTCCCACTTATAGCTGTCACTGTACCATTTGGCCTAAGTCTTGGTCTATCCCAGAGCGGACTGAGCCTGAGACAGTGACCACAATCAAAGGGACCACTGCTCACCCCTATGAGCTCTGTGAAAAATGAGTGTTATTTGTGGAGAATTGGTTATCAAGGCATCATTATATGACAATTATTTCACCTGGAATAAAAATTGGTCTCTGCCCTGTCACTCAGAATCTTCAAAAGATAGCCTTAACAAACTATTTAAATTCAGGGCAGAAATATACTTTAGCAAATATCTTTCTTATTAGATAATGTAGAGGGGGATTTATGAACTATCAGATGAAAGGAGATAGATTTTAGGTAGTAGTTTAGGAAATAGGAGATTAAGATTAGGTTACTTAAGAACATTTCATATCAGTGATCTTAACTATGTTTAGGGTCAGGGATAAGAAAAGAAAGAACTGTTCTCATGGAAAAGATGAGAAAATTTTTGTAGTTCTAAGTGGGTGAACATTTAATAAATAATAAACATTTTAAATTTGTGAAAAGTAATATAGTTTAGAAAAAGTGTTTTGTTTCAACTAGCTATTTTATAAAGTCAGACATACCTATATAGATGGATGGAGCTGTGTGTGAAATGAAAAGGCTCTCCCCGAAGCCTAGGAAAACAGTTTTTTGGCTGCCATCTCAATGTATTGAGTTTGCACTGAAACCGATATTTTTTCCCCAGATTGTTGTCCAGATACAACTTCCCCATTTGATTGAACTTCAGTGTGGAACTTTACATGAATCCATTATACTTCATTTTATTTATAATACAAACCATTATTCTACCTTATCAACAATTATTGGGTCTTACCTGTAAATTTTCTGAACACTTTGAAATCGGTTCTCTCAAAACCTTACTTGCCTGACAGATTATGTCTGGCTTTTTATCTATCACAAACTCCATTATCAAATGGCCACTATCCTTTCAGGTTCCCATAGTGTCTGCTTTAACTATTAGTTTCTCCTTGGTGATTAGATTCAGATTCAGATCTAGAATAGCAGTTCCCTTTAGTGCTTCCTCCACATTTTGAAAGGAATAAGTCACCAGTTTGCAGCTGTTCTGCTTTTGAAAGAGAAAGAGACTCCCGAACAGAATTACAGATATTTGAGGTCCTCTATCACTACAGGATCATGCTTTCTTTCATGCTGAGTTTGTAATAAGTTTCTCTTTTATTTTTATTTTTTAAATTTTATTAAAACTTTTTCTTTTCAAAACATATGCGTGGATAATTTTTCAACACTTGATCCTTTCAAATCATTGTGTTCCAAAATTTTCCTCCCCTTCCCACTTTCCCCTGCCCTAGATGGAAAGTAATCCAATATATGTTAATTGTGCAATTCTTTTATACATATTTCTACAATTATGCAATAAGTTTCTAAAGTATCCTATAGAAAAATCCTCCATTATCACCCAAATCCTTTTCACAATGTTCCCCCTCCCTCATCAGCTTCCATGAATATGTCTCCATAATCTACAGTGCTACTCTGCCTCTTTTCTATATTCAAGCTTTTTAAAAATAAATTAATATCCTTTCAGCCCATATTTTAAGTGAGTCATAATCCAATGTCAGAGTTGTCTCCTTATGGTAGAATCTGTAGTTCTTCCTATTACCTGTGCTTTGTGCATTTCTGTATAGACATATGAAGCCATGGGTTTTATTGTTGGCTTCTTTCTTGGTTGTTATCTTTAATGAATTACTCATCTCTTCTACTATTCTGTTTCTTAACATGTACCTGCAACTTTATTTATACTTTGTTTAGTACCTGACTTGGCAGATCTGTGTGGTCAATTTTCTCCCTTCCTTTTTCTTTTCAGTTTCAAATGCTCTTGGTTATATTTGTAAACTCCAGTAGAAAATTTGATATTATAAACAAATTAAAAAAACATAGGATACTTTACCTCTCAGATCTGTGGAGGAGGATAAATATGAATGCATATATTGCATTTAACATATATTTCTACCGTGTTTAATATGCATTGGACTACTTGCCATCTAGGAAAGGATATGGGGAAAGGGAGGAAAATTGGATCACAAAGTTTTGCAAAGGCTAATGTTGAAGAATTGTCCACACATGTTTTGAAAAATAAAAAGCTTTAATAAAGAAAAAATATATTCTTACTGGCCCTTGTTGGGTGCACTCCGTTCCTGGCCAAGTATCTATCATTCCTATATTTTTAGCTATGAACCAGAGATCTAAATCCCATTTTCAGACAATGTTATGATAATTAACTTCAGCTCCTTAGTTTGACTTTCTCTTATAAACATTAGTAATGGAGAAAATACCATCCATCCCCATAAAGCCTTCAAAGTCCTACTGGGGTGGTATTTATCTCTGAATGAATCACCAAAAGTGATTTGACACAATCAGGTTTGACAAGTCTCAGAAATTGTCTATTACTTTCTATACTGCAGAACTTGAGGCTATTTGGGTTAGACTGACACAGCTACGTGATCACCACCCCCCATGAAGTAATCATCAATGATCTCTAGTCATCTCTCCTTCCTCCAGCTCTTAATGGATGCCCTCCATCATCCAATAGCTACTATCCTTCTGCGTACCTGTGGTTTCTTGGATGCCTTAGATCTCCTCTTGCTTATAAAAAGAACCTCATACCTGCTACTTTTTTCACTCATTCTCTTATCATTGGGTCCCCCAGAGACAGAATTCCCCTCTGCTCTGTTTCTTCTTTGAAGTACTTCCTGTTCTTCCAGGAGTACTTTATCTTCCTTGATAACCCAAAGGATAAAGTTCTGTTCCTCTAGACCATTCACTTTCTCTCTGTGATGTAGACCAACTTGAATTTTGTGTAATACTTGGTGATTAGGGAAAACTAAACATAGCAAATTCCACAGGTCTTTATGAAATGCTCCATGTCGTCCTTACTTGCTTGAACAACTCATTGTGTCATTTTGGGTATTTCTCTTTTCTGGTCTTCATGGCTAATTGACATCCTTGATGTTGTCTTTTAGACTATTTCTTTCACACACACCTTTTGCCATGACCTACTAAAGAGATTTTGGAACATTTGAAATTGTGACTCTAAGATTTTGCATGTTAAGGATAGATAGAAGGAAACAAGCATTTATTAAGCACCATGCTTAATATTACTACATGCCAGGCACTGGGTAAAGTGCTTTAAAAAGATCTCCTTTGATTTTCAAACTAGGAGATGGTTGCTATATTATTCCCATTTTATAGTACAGAAAACTGATGCAGACAGGTTAAATTACTGGCCAATGCCACACAATGAGTAACTATCTGAGGCTCTGAATTTGAACTCCAAGCCTTGTGCTCTATGTACTTGCTATCTCAAGGATCAAATGAAGAACATTAACAGCCTAACTAAACTGAATAGTTTGGAATTGAAAAATCATCAACTCCCTTTCCTCCAGATTCTACATCAGAACAAACAGCCCCCTTCTTGACAGCCTAGATCTTAGTACTATGTAAGCGCTGCTAGATTTTTAGAAATGGAACAGGCTAAAGGGAAGAAGAGCCTATAAATAAATATAAATAATAAACATAAATATAGAGACCAGGAATTAGGTGAGAAGGCAGCATTCCCACAGAGTAAGAATATGTATCCTGAAACAAAGTCCTGAGAAGACCGGAATTTCTGGATTTTCCATTTTTTATGACACCAAATACTTTTGTGGAATGCCTGGGTATGAAATAGCTCACTTTGGTAAAGCTCTTTTAAATTTTACAAAGCTCTCTTTACAGACTTATCTTTATGTGAAGGATTCCCATTTTACAGAGGGCTCTAGGGCACCAAGAGGGTGAGATCTGTCTCGAGTCACATAGTATTAGAACTTAGAATCAAAAGCAGGTCTTCTGACTCCTAGTTCAGTGCTCTTTCCACCACACAGTCCAGCCTAATTTATTTGCCAACTCCGATTGTTGCCTGCCAAGCTGGCCCTTTCCACTGCCCTTGATGAGGTTGTTTTATAGCAATCCTGAGTTTATCGCATTCGTTGACCTCCTCATGATTATGTCCACACTGTTGGTAAGTGCTCTGTTTCAGATCACGAGGAAGTCTCTGGTGAGGTTTCCTTTTGTCCATTATCCACCTGTTTTGGGTCTTGAAAGAGAAACTGTGTTGGAGTAAGAATAGATTCAGGCTTGTCAGTCCAGGACTACATTACTGATGATCTTGTATTTCTATTTAATGTTGCTCAGGAATTGCTAGAGCCAGCTCTAATTAATCAAGCTAGTTGTTAAATTATCAGTGTGAACATTTACACTTCAGAAGTTAGGATCTGTACCTTCTGAATCCAATTCTTCCTGTGCAACAAAAAATTCGGTTCTACAAACATATATTGTATCTAAATTATACTGTAATATATTTAACATGTATAAGACTGCTTGCCATCTGGGGGAGGGGGTTGGGGGAGGAAGGGAAAAAATCTGAATAGAAGTAAGTGCAAGGGATAATGTTGTAAAAAATTACCCATGCATATGTACTGTCAAAAAATGTTATAATTATAAAATAAAATAAAAAATTAAAAAAAAAAAAGAAGTTAGGATCTGCTACAAATCAGGGCATGAAGATTTTTTGTTTTCTTAATTGTCTAGACTTAAGAAAGCATTAATAATGCAAAGTAAGCTTAAAAATATCTATTCACACATTTTTCCAACCAGAGAGCCCAGTTGTCAAACATTTACCAGCTCATCCCCATATTTCTGTATAAATACACTCTCCAGGAGTGTAGTGAAGACTTGGAGAATAACATCATCTCTGGACTGGAAATGTAGAGACTGTACACTTACAAAACAACAATAATAATCAGCACCTATAACACTCTAAGGCTGGCAAAATACTTTACATTGCGTGAACTTCCCCAGCTTAGGGCTGATAGCTGAGGATGGTTAGTTTAATTCAGTTCCATTGAGTATGGTGCTGATAAGCCCCTATTTATGAGCCTCTTAGCTTCACTGGCTTCATAGCCACAAACTGAATAACTCCCTAGCACCCGGCTGGCACTTTGTGAATGTGTGATTACCCAGGGCATCCCTTCTTCCTCCAAGCATGCATCTTTGTGGAATTGAAGCAGGTTCAGCTCTGCCAGGATTTAAAGTGTTTCCTGTGGGTCTCCAGATTATCTCATACCTGCTTCTTAGTGCTCATGTCAAATAAGACATAGCTCCCCCCCAGCTGCTGATTTTCCTAGCATGCTCACACCTTCTCAATACAATGTCTTCCCCACAATCCACCACTTCCTTTTGCTGTTCATTATCAGGCTGCCTTCTTTCTTACACCCTTAAACATCCACACAGAGTTGAAATCGTTTATTTCCCACTCATGTTGCTTTCTGGCCAGGAAAACTATGTGACAGGGTAATTCCTCTTTTTCTCCCAACCCTACCATATTCCACTCTCCTGACCCTAAAAGGACTGAATGAAAGAGTATAGATCTATAATCTGGGGCCCATTAACTTTTCAAAATTTTTTTGATGATTATATGTCAATATAATTGATTTTCTTGGTAATCATATATGACTTATTTTATACATTTCAGAACATCCTAAGGTCTTTTCCAGACTACCAAAGGGGACTGTGATGCAAAAAAAAAAAAAAAAAAGCATAAAAACCAGTAGCTGGATGACTATACAGCTCTCCCAGCTATTGGAAACATAACACAAAGTACATTTCCTGCTGACAGTGAGGAAATGGAATGTCTTTATCAGTAACAATCAGCACATTACATCTCACTCCATTATGTACATGATGATTCATAAGAAATCTAGCTCAAGGAGCCAGCTATCCCAGTTATCTATAGAGGTCTGGGAGCAGGGGACATCACCTCTAATCTCTTTGGTTTGATATGCAGATTGATGCTGCTTTTGCAACATTCTTTTAACTATAAATATTGCAGTTATCCACTATAAGTGCAAGCTTGTGTGAGTTTTGGCAGATACAAAGAAGATTAACATCTGGGTCTTGCCCACATGGAGCTTATCTACTTTGGGAGCTAGATCTGTGTTTTTTGTTGTTGTTATTCTTTACTATTCAAAACTTTGATGAATCTTTAATTTATCTCATTAATATGGGTATTCCTCCAAAAATGCAGAGGCAAATCATCCATGCCTGTTCATTCTGGGCAACTTTTGTTCATGTGCTCCCATGAATTTTTCACAAGGAACCCACCTACCATGCTGGGGGGTCTTTAAAGGGAAGTAAAAGCTTTCACGTTGTAGCTCCTGTCCACCCTTCAAGACTTAATGCACCTTATTCTCTTATATGCACTTAGTGTTCTAAAATGGATTAATTTGCTGTTCCCATATATGACATTCTGTCTACCATTTCTGTGCCTTTACACAGGCTTTCTCCTATATGTTTGTTGAAGCCATTCCAAATCTCTGCCTTATTTAATAGCTTCCTTCACAAACACACACATACACATATACACACAAACACACACACACACACCTCTGTTGCTAGTGTCCTGCCTGAAATTATACACATTTTGCATTTAATTTTCTATATACATGTTGTTTTCTTCCAGTGGAATGTAAGCTTAAAGAGAAAAACTATTTTTATTTTTGTCTTTGTATTTGCACACAGTAGATATTTAATAAATGTATAATGAATGAAGGAGATTAGAATTCCATAATTTACAGCCATCTCTCATCAACAGAAGAGAATTGGTTTGGTTTGTTTGATTTTCTTTAAAAAGACAGGCATTTGTGTTAGAGAGAAGCTTGGCTTAATTAAAAACACAGCACAACTTCCCGAAATAAATATGCAACAAGGATTATCATACAGTCGACTATGTCTATTTTCCAAGGACTAATGTTGCTAAGTTTGGAAAAGCTCCTCTTCAGTGGGCTGTCCACTTAATGATGAATTCTTTAGCAATGACAGCTTATAAAAAACTAATCCAGACTCATGAAAAGTTAAATAACTGTAATGATAGAAAGAAGGGCTGAAATTAGTTTGGAAAGTAAAAATAGAATTAAAAACCTGAGTGCTGTGTCTTGTTAATTGGGAAATCACAGAAATGAAGAGTTATAGTTTTTACAATGAGAAATAATGCTGTTTTTGAATAAAAAACTTTTTTTATTTTTGATAATATTGTGCAGTTATATAATTTGTCCTACTGATAGGATTACTGGAGGAAAGGATATACTTTTATATTGTGCTGTCAGAATGTTCTCCAAAAAGATTTCCCTGTTTTCAGAGCTCCTTCACCTTGCCCCTTTGACTTAGCCTATTCTGATACCTGTACAACCAATTCATGGGACTATGCTTTGGAGCCATTCCTGGCTTCTGGAATCCAGAATTCTGCCTCATTTAAATCCCGCCCTTTACCTGTCTCCTTGTCTCTGCTACCCTCTCCATATCTTGTATCCTATTTAGCACTCCTACTCCTGACTGCTAAGAACTTCAGCTCTATAAGAGTTCATTTATTAAGGTTTGTTAACAAGAAAAAGGAAGGCTAAAGTATTAACAAGGAAAAGGCACAAAAATAATATAACCAGGCAGATGTATGTAAGAAACCATCTTCATCCCACACGTAGTCATCTAAACTTTTTTCAATTTTTCTGGACTAAAGTTGCCCACCTAATGCCTCCAAGTGCTAGGAGTGAAGGTAATAGGTTTGTCTTCCCCCATTTGACCCTAGATAAATAATAATTTTTTCCTAAACATATGCAACCTCAATTTAGAATTTGCCTTTTGGGACTTGCAAGAACTGGTTTATTGATTCACTTTTTTAACATGTTGGTGATCTGCCTGTATGATCATTTACCTAATTAAATACATAACTGAACCCAACCAGGGGACAGACAAGCAAAAATAAGCTGTGAAACAAAACAATTCCCGTCAACTTCAGCCAGAATAATTTAACAGTATACACAGACTATTCCCCAAATTTGCAAAATACAACTTTCTTTACTGGATCTCATATTTTAATCTTATTTCTTGCTAGTGTTAGATTGTTGATGAACCTGATGAGCCAAAATGCTCTTATGAGAATCTTGATGGAAAAAAACACGTAGATATTACAATTAAGAAGATACTAATTATAAAGAGATTCAGTTTGATTTAGCCTTGAAGGGTGTATCTCCTTGGTGGGAGTCACCACAAGTCAAGGCTCTGCTCTTCAGTTTTACAAATAGAGGAGCTTTATTTTCTTACTTCTTTCTGGAGTTACCACATCCTTAGGAATGAATTCTTGCTAATAAAACTAGATCAAGGTTGGCTGATAAATTAGAATTATACTTAAATGAAGAAATCTGCAATTATACTTAAATGAAGAACTCTGCAAATCCCAGAATATTTATGGCCCTTCTCTCAATCAATTGGTTAGAGATCTCTGCCCCCCCCCAACAAAGATGTACTTTTTTTCTTGTTTGTACCTGGAACCCAAGTAAAAGTGATATATTAACAACAACCTTGAGTAAATTATGGGTCTAGTATGATGGGCAGTTTCCTTATGAACTGAAAGTCTTTTTAGGGTGAGGTACCTCCCTTCTACCAAATCAGCTGAATTTCTTTAAATTGGTTTTGTTTGCCTCAGGTTCCCTATTTTCCTTCTGTCTCTCCTTCAATCCATACAGATCAATGAATATTAATTCCCACTATATACAGGACCCTGTAGTAAGTAATAAAATAAAATATAACACTACCCAGGAAGCTTAGATTCTACTGGTAGGATAAAATATGTACACAACTAAATCTACTACATGGTAGAATGTGACGGGGGGGAAAGAAAGACCAAGACAAAATGAACTAAGAAAACTTAAAGAGGGAAAACTTACTTTAGCTTTAGGGGATCACCTGAACTGAGCCTAGAAGAAAAAGAAAAGAGTCTGAATAATAATTAGATAGGTTGGATAGATGAAATGAGCATTTACTAAGCATTTACTGTGTCCTGGCATGAAAGCTGCTAATTGCTGGAAATCCAGATAAAGTCATAAACAAGATAACCCTTAATTTTGAAGAAGTTACATTTTAATGAGAGAATCTAACACATGAAAGGGAGGGTATATCATATCTATCATTTGAAGAGGCCAGAGTTGACCGTTAAAGCTTAGAATGGTTCCAGAGATGCAGTCTGGCTTTATAGTGGGACAGCGTAGGAATGATGACCAAAGGGGAATTAAGTGGACACAGAGTGGCTGCAGGTAGCCTACAGAGCTGAGGCAGGAGTCCACTGGAGTCATAAGAGGAACCTGCAGAAAAATACATGATGGTGGAAGATAGTGTGCTAAGTCAGGGAACAATTAGCCATTCTGATATGGCTCAAAATAATCTGAAAATGAGTAATATGAAATAAAGCTAATAGAAACTTAGAGCCATATCACAGAGAGCCATAGATGCTAGACTGAGGGATTTGTGTCCTCTGAGCCATAAGGATCCACGAGAGCTGAGTATGGAACAGTCTTTGCACTAAGAAAATGATTTTGGCAGCTTCTTGAAGAATGTTTTGGAGACTGGATGGGTTAGAGTCAGCTAGCAGGCTCTTGGGATAAATCCTGGCAAGAAGAGGCTAAATCTGAACCAATTGGAGAGAAGAAAAGAAGGCAGATGTGAAAGATGTTGTGGAAATAGAATGCTCAGGGTATGGAAACTGATTGAATGTAGCCAAAAAGAGGGCAAGGGAGAAGGAAGATTGGGTGACCAGGAGTGTGGTGGTGACATCACTAGGAGGTGAACTGAGGGGCGGGAAGGTGCCCAGTTCAATGATAGACTAAATGTTAGTCAGACATTTTGCAGGCAGAGATGTAAGAGGGAATGAAACTCAGGAGAGAGATTAGACTTCATTTAATATGTCAAATTGAGAGTCAGGGACATAGAGGTGATTGATAATTAAGTCCTTGAGAGGAAATGAGATTTTCCATGAAGACAATTTGGTATAAAGAAAAAACTTATAAATCCTGAGGGACAGAAAGGAAGGGAACAAGTATTTGCTTAGTGTCTACAGGCACCTCGCTAAGCACTTTATCAGTATTGTTTCATTTGATCCTCACAACATCCCTGGGAGGTAAGTGCTATCACTATTCCTATCCTTATTTCACAGTTGAAAAAAATGAGGCAAACAGAAATTAAATGACTTGCCTGGGATCACTTAGGGATAGAAGGATTATGATGAAGCTTGTTAAAAATCTGGTTTTTAGTAAAACTGAAAATATCTAAAAATAATCTTTTCTTGGGTAGAAAAACCTTGCCAGATTTCACAGTTTGAAGATAGGGAAACAGATCAAACATGATAACCAAAACTAAGAACAAAAAGTAGACTTGTCTTAGTAAAAATCTTGCTATCTCAATTTGGAATTATGCCCAAAGAGCTATCAACCCTTTGATCTAGCAGTTTTCACTACTGGGTTATATCACAAAGAGATCATTAAAAAGGGAAAAGGATCCACATGTGCAAAAATGTTTGTAGTGGCAAGAAACTAGAAACTAGATGCCCATCAGTTGAACAATGGCTGAATAAGTTTTGGTATATGAATGTAATGGAATATTGTTCTCTAATAAATGATGAGCAGGCTGATGTCAGAAAAGCCTAGAAAGACTTTCAGGAAGTGAAGTGAGCAGAACCAGGAGACTGCTGTAAACAATATCAGATTGTGTGATGATCAACTATGATAGACTTAGCTCTTATCAGCAGTACTGTGATCCAATAGACTTGGATCCACATCCAGAGAGAGAATCATGGAGATTGAAAGCAGATCAAAACATACTATTTTCACCTTTTTTCCCTCTTTGCCTTTTCTTTCTTGTGGTTTTCCCCCTTGTTCTGATTTTTCTTTCACAACATGACTATAGAAATGTGTTTTAAATGATTGCACATGAATAACCTCTATCAAATTGCTTGAGGGGAGAGAAGGAAGGAGGGAGAACAAATTGGAACTCAAAATCTTACAAAAATGAATATTGAAAACTGTTTTACATGAAGTTGGGAAAATAAAATAGTATTGAGAAGAAAGGGAAAAAAAATATTGCTGTCTTCAACCTCCTGAAGTAATTGAGTAAACAATTGATCCACTTCGGGGCAATCTTCTTCTACACTGCTGAAATGATTGATGCTATTGGTACAGCTTTCTCCACTGAGAAAGCACTAAGATATTGATTGCAGGAAGATCACTTTGTTTTCTTCTGAGGAAGATTTGAGGGGAGTGGTCAAAGAAGGAACTGAGTAATGACTGTCATTTGGAATAAATGTTAACTCCAAAATGTATTTTCACATCTTTTGCTTGTTCATGATTCTTACAAATGTTACCCCAGATCATTTCAGGGATAGAGACACGTCAGAAATCATGGGAAAAGAGAAAGAACTATGAAGTCTTAATAAAAATCAAAATATACTATTTTTACTTTTCAATTTTTTTGTTGTTGTTGTTATTTTCTTTCTCCTGGTGTTTCCCTTTTGTTCTGATTCTTCTTTCACAACGCAACAATATGAAAACATTCAATATGATTGTCTATATAATCCATATTAGATTACTTGCTATCTTGGGGAGGTGGGAGAGAAAGGAAGGAAGGAGAAAAATTTGGAGCTCATAATCTTACAAAAATGACTGTTGAAAACTATTTTTATATGTCATTGGACAAAAATAAAATACTATTAAGTGCAAAAAAAGAAATCATGAGAGAACTATGACATTTTCTCCTCATCTCTCTAGTATAGAAAGGACCTTGAATATTAGACTAATGGTAAAATAAATAAAATTCTTTCTAACATTTGTGCCTAAGAAGTCTCTTTTTGAAAGGGGAGTGTCTGAAGCCATGTTTGAACTCAGGTTCCCCTGATTCCAGAGCTGGTGCTCTATCCACTGTTCCTCGCTGCCCCCCTAAAAGTCAGTGTGGTATTAATATTTATATATATATATATATATACATATACATATATGTATATATATATAAACAGATATTTACTTGACTAGGCAAGTCATTTTTAAAAATCTCTACCTCAGTTTCCCCATCTGTTAAAAATGAGGATAATAATAGAATGAAGATCAAATGAGATAATGAGTGTGTAAAGCACTTAGCACATGCCTGGAACATGATAAACATTGTTAACTAAATGTTAACAACTAAACTTTGTTACTCTTATTATTTTATTATTTTCTGGAAACTGGAGATTTCTCTTTTCTTCTCTACAGGCAGACACCCTACAAAAAGCATTAGTTACACCTCTGGTCTGGTCACCATGCATCAGGGACATATTGCTAGCCAAGAACATATGTGGCAGCAGCCTCCCCGCCTTCTCATTGTGGATGCTGCGTCTCCTTCTTGGGCCAGGGTCTGCTCCAATCTCTGCAAAGCTCTCCAGAATTTCTTCTCTCTTGTCTGCAGCCTGGAAGGCCCTAGCCGCCTGCCCTTGTTCAGCATGTATGTGGTTCAGAGTCAGCATGAGTGCATTCTGCCTTTTATGGTGAGTAGAACCAGGGGAAGCCCCCTCAACTTGGGAAGGGTCACACCTAAGTTGGGTACAAGCTGCACCACAAACAGCAAGTTAGAGCAGTTAAGGTTTAGGAAGGGAGGCTGCATGTTATCAATAAAGAGTGAGCAAAGTGTACTAGTTGAAAAGCCAAATAAGCTATTTCTGCACAATATCCTGCTCCATGGTAATCTGGTAGTGATTCTGGACTCTTAAAAGTGATGATAGTAGTAGTTTCTACTGAGCTGGAAAGACTTCCCTCAGTTACACATTTACTTTCTGAGAGCCAGTCTAGCTAACTGAAGAGGTTCATCACCACTAGTGTGTCCACTTGGGATTTAATTTTTCAGTTACTTGAACAAAGAAAAATGCAAAGTGGCAGAAGGACCAACTTTGCTTATGCAATTACAATGGAAGAATTCTATAAAAAAGGCAGCATATTTTTAGATTGTCTCTTAATGCTAGTTTAATTCTTGGTACTTTGAATGTAAGGCCAACAGGCAGGTATAAATGAAAGCAGAAGATGTAGAAAGTGCTGCTAAATGGAAACACGGAACATAAGTCTTCCAGGGAGAGGCAAATAAAGGAAAGAGTTGGTGGCGTTGTTTTATTTAGTGTCCAAAGGCAATTAGAAGTGTCACACGGCATGTCTGGCCATCGTGTTAAAGTGCTTCTGAAGGAGCACAAAATGAGTTCATTATACAAATGAGCATTGGTTTAAAAATATAGCCATAAATACGATCAGAACTTATATGCTGACATGTTAGAAATGATGAAGAGGTATAGAAAGTCTATAAGGAACTTGATGAGACCTTCTTAAGTTAATTAATATGTGCTTTTAATACAACTAACTTAAAAACAGGGAAGGAGACAAAAAGTATGCTGAAAATATATCTCAAGAATAGGAAAAGAAAGGACAGTTTACTTATTGTACCAAACCTGACACATATGTCATGAATAAATTCTTCTGGAAGATAGCACTAGATATGACAAACATCAAAAAGCATCACAAAAATGACATCGATTGTATCTTAAGAAACAAGAAACAGCTGGCTACTGATGTGGAAATTATTTCTGAATAAGCTTTCTGTGTACAATGAAACCATCAGCTTGTTAGGGCAAAGATCAAAATCCATACCCAAATGAAGAAAGAATAAAAATGAGAAGATATGGTGTATAATTAAACCAGCAGCAATCTTGCTTATATAAACTACTGATACTTGTTAAAGAACAGACATTCACACAGACTATCATCATTTCCTAAGGAATTTTAGCTCATGTAAACAACTGCATAGCAGTCCAAAACAGGGTTATTGAAGGTCCGTGACCCTAGAATTCATGAATAGATTACAGGGAATCCATGGAGTTGGATAGGAAAAGGTTTTATTTTTATTCCAATATAATTTGTATCTATTTTTATGTATTTTTATTTTAGGTATTTTAAAATATTACCTTGAGAAGCAGTCCAGAGGTTTTACCAGCCTGCCTAGAAATTACTTTAATGAGAAAACATTTGATTTCCTTGCTAAGCAAAAAGATATGGGAAGAGGAAAGCAAAAGCAATTCAAAATATAAAAACAAAATCTTAGGTAGGATGATGGTAGAAAATCACTCACAGTATCATTTCATAAAAAAGTAATCATGATGGAAGGAAAAGTGAATTGATACAAAGCTTGTCAAGTGACCCATTTAATCCAGTTGGGTCCTTCTGAAAGTGCTTAAGAATTGAACTTGGAAGATAAAGAACAGATAAGACAAAGTTATTATAACCAATTAATTCAGCATTAATGTGGAGGCAACTACAGTTGGACTCCAGCATTGCAGTCTTTTGTTGTTTCATGAGAGCGAAAACAGAGGAGATTATAAACTGGACCAGACCAGCAGCACATGTTGGGACTCTGTGCTATGGGCAGCACAATTGTGAGCACATTGATGGGCCTCATCTTAAAGAAAATGGGAAAAGTACCAAATGCTCTGAAAAAGTCTGAAAGACATTATTGTTATCCAAAAAAAGAACCAAGAAATTGTATCAATAATTACTGAGCCTTAAACCTATTTTCCCTGTAGGCAAAATCTTTTTAGCATCTTGTACACATGTAACAAATGAGCAGTAAAGACATATTTTTGAAAATGACACTCTATAGTTAATCGCATCTTCATAGTCATACAAGTGACTGAAATGTCCAAGAATACAGCATCCCACTGTGCTTATTTGTTGACTATTTTAAAAAATAAGTAAAAAAAATAATAATAATAAATGATTCACGCCACAAAATTTTGATTGATGTAATAATAAACCAGGAGGCCAAAAGAATGAAAATGAAACATACCACTCACCTGCTGACAGAGGTGGTAATTAAAATACAAGACCATGAGTGAGCAAGACCTGAGTGCAAGTCCTGCCCCAGACACTTATTAGCAGTGTGATCCTGGGCAGGTCACTTAACCTCTGTCTGCCTCAGTTTCCTCATTTGCAAAATTGGGATAATTATAGCATATACTCCATAAGATTGTTGTAAGGACAATACTTGTAAAGTACTTTATAAAGCTTAAAACATTTTGTAAATGCTAGCTGTTATTGTTATTATATACTTTCAAACATAGCTAATCTGGGAATTTGTTTTCTAGACTCAGTGACTGTATTACAGACTTTAATTTATAGGAGGTTTTTGTTCTATTTTGAAAACACTAAAAGTGGGAAGGAGAGGAGGGATAGATGAATGTATTTAAATGCTTGTTAATTGAAAAAATAAAAATAACAAACTATTAAAAAATGTCACTGCAGCTTGCAAAAATTCAGTACTTATAAAATAACCAATAGGATATGACCTAATGACCATAAGTATACAGTAGAAGTTCATTCTCTTTCGTTAATTAAAAGGTGACAAATCCTTGTACTACAAAAATAGACCTGAGAATATCCTTGAGAAAGCATCAAATAAATTGCTGAATAGGCAAAAGTATTTCTCACAATCTCCTGAGAATAATATTTATCCATAAAAATCTAAGAACAATGTTTTTATAATTGCTGCCATATAGAATACTCATCCTTTCCAAGCCAAATAGAATGAAGAACTATTAAACTACTTTTAAACTAGTAGAAGAAAATAAATGAGTGGGAAGAATATAAAATGTATATTATTCCTATCTTCCTTGCTCCTGCTAGAGTTGTGCCAGAAATGCATTCAGGAAGCTTCCAGACAATGAGCTAACATTTGATTTCAAAAAGTAGTCATTCTAACCATTCATGTAATAATCTGGAGATCATTAAGTCTAACGAGCCTCATTGCCACCTGTCTCTGGACCATTTCTACTTGAACTCCCCCAAATGAGAGGAGAACAAAATAATAATAACAATAGTAATAATAGGCTTATCAAGTGCTTTACATATATATGTATGTATGATTTACATGCAACATTTTATTTTTGCAACACTTCCTGTAAAGTAGTTTCTACAGTTATTGTTAAAAAATATAGACTTACCCTTCCTGTAGGGCAACTAGATGGCAAAGTAAAAAGAGAACTGGGCCTGGAGTCAGGAATATTTGAGTTCAAATCCAGACTCACTCATATGTGTGACCCCGGGTAAGTCACTTAGCCATGTTTGCCTCAGTTTCCTCATCAGTAAAATGAACTGGAGAAAAAAGTGGCAAATTATTCCTATACTTTTGCCACAAAAACCTCAAAAGGTGTCACAAGGAGTTGCATGTGACTTAAATGACTCAACAACGAGAAGAAACAGCCTTTCTCTGGATAAGATTCTGAATCCCATGGTTGAGAAAGCCTGCCAGAAGTCATTTAGCCCATAGCTCGTTAGAAGGATATTGATCCTATTATTGAAGTCTTCCATGATAGGAAATTTCTCTTTTCCCTAGGCGAACTGTTCATGTATAGACTGAATAGCATCATCATACATTTTGTATTTTTTGGCATCAGTTTTCCTGACACCAGGAAAGAGAAACAATTTCTTATTTTTGTTATTAATTTTAATATTTCAAATATCTGTAACTTCTTTGGCAGGTGAGTTTCTACTGCAAGAAGTCTATATTCCTTCTCCACCTCAGTAAAATTTCTTGAATTTCTATGACCCAAAAGTGGCCAACCCTTCTAGGATTTGGTTATACCGTTCCTTATGTGACAAAGAGCCCTCACATCTTGCCAGATCTTGCTTCTGATGGCATAGCTTTTGGGAGCCGGGGCGAACCCCCACACTATAATTTGGTATTAGAAAATGATGTCAATGGAGACCTGTACTATGAAGAACAAAAGTAGCATATAACACATCTTGGAGCCTATTGATGCAAGTGCTCTAGAAACACAGTACTTTATTATTGTCCTTGTTTGATATGCCCCAGGCTCCGGGTGAGGTATAGGAGCCAGAAATTAGTGAAAACCCCAGTTTTTGAACCCCAGTAATTTTGAGCCCCAGTAGTACCCCCCCTGGAAATTCTGCCCGTATTGGGCATTTCTATGAAGTACAACGGAAGGGATTGTTGGAAAGACCTGGAATAAAAAAATTCAGAATGCAGGCTCCAAGATAGTTCTAAGTGTATAATGAAACATTCTAACCCCCAGGGATGTCAAAATGATCAAATCCAATTGCTCACCTCATTGCCCTCATCCCAAACAAGAAGGGAAACCCATTTCCTAGATTGATCAATTAATCAATATATATTGAGCCAAGTACTAAATAAAAACTAACAGCCTCATGACAGTATGCAAATTATAAAAGAGAGATTGATTTGCTTAAGGATAGGGATAATTTGCCAGAGAGAGACTCTCAAAAGAAGATTCTCCTCCCATTGATGGTTAAGAAAAAGGAAACTCACTATTGCCTCCAAGTTATAGTAACTGTTGGCACACATCCTGCTTTTACAAGCTCCATGTTCTTTTCATGTGGTTGATCGTCTGGAATTCCAGGATATTTCAGAAATCTCCTTTTATGTCTCTGTTTTCTGTGGATTCTAGATTTCATGAATGTTAGTTATTTCTAAACCCTGGGTCTAACTACAATTGTTCCCTTGTATCACAAATGGAATGTACTATTTGAGTGGGATCTGGGGTGAGAGGTGTCAGTGTCAAGAAATGACAGGATTTGAGTTCTTCGAGTTCATGTCTCAATTAGAGTGGCTTGAAGAAAAAGAAAAAGTTCAATCAGGTGTCAGTGAAACCATTACAGCAGGAGCCAGGTGACTCATTTGGCTGCACCTATACCAGCAAAACCCACACTTCTTTGCCCAGCCAGGGCTTCAGGACTACACAGGGAGCAGCTGGCTTTTTACACAAATGTATCCATTCATGGAGGCCTTCTGCCCACAGCTAAAACTAGGCCAGTTTTAACAAAAGAATATCCTTAGCCTCAGAAAGTATTTACTTCTGTTCTCCCGTGGGGCCCTCACCAAGCTTGTTTGTCATTGTTGGATCAGGAAGGATTGTTACCAGGGATTTACTAGGAAGAGCTGTCCCCTCACACTCAAGGAGGAAGGGTGTAAAATCCTTCAGTTCTGAAGGCATGAACTCCATGTCTGGTCTGAAGGATGTCTGAAGGATGTTCTTGTTCCAAAGAGAAAGGCAAATTCGATAGCATCCTCACTCATCTCACAGACAACACATTATATGAGAAAAGCAACAAGTTAGAACTTGGATTCTATCCTTGCTCTGATGTACCTCTGTGGCCCTGGACCAGACAACCCTCTCACAATTTCAGTTTCCTGCTTTACAAATTAGAGTACTTATCATTCGGAGCTCAGAAGACTGTTAAGGAGAGCACTTTGTAAAACGTTAATGCTTAAAGAACCCATCATTCCATTGGTATGAATGACTAATAAAGGAATACTATTTTCCAAAAGCATTTACTTCTCTTCTGTCTTAGGGATCTGCTACAGCAGAAGGTTACTCATCCTTGTTGAGTCAAGAATGATTACTCAGTCCCAGGGACTGACCAGGAAGAGCTTCCCTAAATCCCTCCACTGATGCTTATCACAACTGTTTTATGACTCAGTTGATGGTCTTTGGGTAAAAACTGAATCACCCTGAAATCATAAATCTCTTTGAACTTAATTAAGCTGGTCCTCATATGAGAGTAATGCAATTCACTACTATGTATGTATTTGACTTTCCAGCCTGAGTTTTCATTCTGTGTGGTACAGTGGAGAAAGACATGAACAAATCTGAATTTGTCCCATTTCTAATCCAACTTCCGATATAGCCTCATTTTCTCATTTGGAAGATGGAAATAACACCTGTGTAAGAAGGGTTGATTATCTTTAACATATTTTGGATTACTTGCCATTTAGGGGAGAGAGTGGGGGGAGAGAAAAATTTAGAATATAAGGTTTTCTAAGAGTCAATGTTAAAGATTTACCTTGCATATGCTTTTCAAAATAAAAAGCTTTAATAAAAGGGGGGCTGCAAGTAAAAAAAAAAGGAGGGTTGATTAAGGGAGTTTCATGATCAGTGATGAGCTTCCTAATTTATCTGATAAAGTTACAAGGTATGAACTATATAGAGACTTTAAGTAGGAATAAGTAGAATAGGAGGGCTGTGCCAAATAGCATTATGTTAAGAGAACAGGAAATGGGATCCTGATTGAGTTTTAGGAACTGGGATTTTCCTCAAATGATTGGCTGGCTGAGATCCAAGAAGACAAACTCATCTCCCAAGAGGCAAAACCATTTTGATCAATCCGATAAGGCTTCATTCATGAGAACAACTGACTTATAAAGGAAAGCAAGAGACAAGAGCAAACTTGTATGTACAGGAATGGTTGGCAGTACTAGTACTTGAATAGTTCCTCCTGATCCCTTCAGGATCTAGTAATGGTTGTCTTGGGACAAAAATACACGGAAATTATATGGCTTGCCTGTGCAACCCAATAAGAGATCTTGAAAACAGACTTTCCTAATCCAATTGACTGCAGCAGCCAGGACACTAATAGGTTTGATATCATTGGATTAATTGAGATCATAAAATTGATCATGAAACTCCCCTAATCCTCACTCATCCCCCCCACTTAAATATTTGTTGTTCCAGAAATTAAAACTGGGATTTCTTCAGACACATTGGATCATGTCCCAAATTCTGAATTTCTGCATAAGACTCTGGGTATTAGAGAGGAACTAGTAATTGTTCTCTTCTTTACTGACTTTTCCAATGCCTTGCGCAAAAAGCCTAGCAATGTGTCTATGTGTCATAAATTTTAGATACTCACATATTCCATTTAAGAATTGTTCCTGGAGTTTATCATCATCCCCATCATCAAATTGTTCACTTGAAGACTAATTGAAGGTCAGAGCTTCAGAAAAATTGATATGGGGAGTGAACAGAAGTTGAGGGTCTGAACTCCGAGGTATGTCTACATACCTCTCAGATTGGCTAAAATGACAGGAAAAGATAATATTGGAGGGGATGTGGGAAAACTGGGACACTGATATATTGTTGATGGAACTGTGAACGAATCCAACCATTCTAGAGAGCAATTTGGAACCATGCTCAAAAAATATCAAACTGTGCATACCCTTTGACCTAGCAGTGTTTCTACTGGGATTATTTCCCAAAGAGATCTTAAAGGGACCCACATGTGCAAAAATGTTTGTGGCAGCCCTCTTACTACAAGCTAGAAACTGGAAACTGTCAGTTAGAGAATGGCTAAATAAATTATGGTATATAAATGTTATGGAATATTATTGTTCTGTAAGAAATGACCAGCAGGATGATTTCAGAGAGGCCTGAAGAGACTTGAGAGACCTGATGCTGAGTGAAATGAGCAGGACCAGGAGATCATTATACATTTCAACAACAATATTATATAATGATCAATGTGGCTTTCTTCAACAATGAGTTGATTCAAACTAGTTCCAATTGTTCAGTAATGAAGAGAGCCGTCTACACCCAAAGAGAGAATCGTGGAAATTGAGTGTGGACCACAACATAGCATTTTCACTCTTTCTGTTATTGTTTGCTTGCATTTTTGTTTTCCTTCTCAGTTTTTTTTTTCTTTCTAGAGCTGATTTTTCTTGTGCAGCAAGATAATGGTATAAATATGTATATATATATATATATATATATATATATTACATATATATATATATTGGATTCAACATATATTTTAACATTTAACATGTATTGGACATGTATTACCATCTGCGGGGGGGGGTGAGAAGGAGGGGGAAATTTGGAACAGAAGGTTTTGCAAAGGTCAATACTGAAAAAATTACCCATGCATATATTTTGTAAACAAAACGCTATAATTAAAAAAGAAGTTGAGGGTTTGACCCTAATAAATAGTAAAAATGTTCCTATCAGATATAATGAACAACATTATAATTAAAATGCACACCCCTCCTTTGTTTTAACAATTGATAAACTACTGACATGTACAGTATATTTCATGTCAGTAGGAAACATTTTTATGTTGTCTTTTTAATGTTTAGGAGAACTGTTTTGTGAGTTGAGAGAAATAGTACCAAGATGGAAGAATAAGAGAAAAAAATATATCTCTATAAGTCCTCCACAAAAAAAAAAAAAAAAAAAAAGTCACTAGAAAAAGTCACAGTGAGTCATTTTTCCAGCCTAAATGAGGATAAGGAGATAATTGTCATCTGTGGTCTAGCTGGGTCTAGTCAAAAACAGCTGCACAGAGCACTTCAACATAGGGCCTGAAAAAGGGACAAAGCTGTACACTAGGGCAAGAAGAGGCCCCAGAGCTATATAGAGGGGCCTGAACTTGTACACATACAAGAATGGGGGTGCCAACTGACAACTTCAGTCCTCACTACTCAGCTCCAGGTCACAGATGGACTGAGAAGGGGACCTGGGCCTAAGAGTAGCAAATTAGGGTAGGGAACCCTATACTATCTTATGAATTTGGAGCAAGTTTAGCAACAAACCTGGAAACAAAGCAGAACAGTAGTCTCAGTCCCAGCTTCCAATCCACCCTGAAGCCTGCATCTGATTAAATAGGGCAGGAAGCTCAGACCAAAAGACAAATTTTGCAGTTCTGTTACTTTGAAGCAGCAGAGCTTTCCAGCTTTCTGACAGTAGCTGATTCCAACAATAATCTATAGGAGCTCCAATTAAGAGCAAACTCACAGATGTGTTACTTAGACTAAACCCCGGATCAGGAACTTGCAGAATTCAGACAAGAGTGTCATCAATCAGACTTTGTTCTTGATTAGATCATTTTAGGAGCTCTGTAAGCCTTTAGGTCTCCAATCTGAACTGCCCTTGAGATCCTGAAATAGCATAACATTCAATGATCCTAAGAAAGTAGTAGAATGGCCAGTGCAGATATTCTTTCCAGAAAGTGCACAGAGCTTATCAAGTCCAAAATTGGGAAGCAGGCTGAAAAAAGGAACAAATAAAGCCTTAAGGAAAAACACTCTTGGGTACAAGTTCAACTAGAACTCTTGGGAAAATGAAGCAATAATTTGTTTTTTTTTAATTAAAAGTTATTTTAAATCAAATGAGAGTGTTAAAAGGAAAAATGCAAAAGAAATAAGAACTGTTGGGGAAATAATTGGAAAGAAAATTAACAGCTTGAAACAAAAGGTGCAGAATTTTACCTAGTCCATGAAAAATATTAAGGACCATAAGTTAATTATTCCATGAGACAAAAAAACCACATTAAAATCAAATCAAAAGATTGAAAAAATAGAAGAAAATATAAGATGTCTCATAGAAAAAAAAGCAAATGATCTAAGAATAGATTGAGGAGAGATATTTAGTCTACCTGATAAAAAAAAAGAGCTTACTAAATAATCACATTTCAAGAAATCATAAAACTGCCCACCAAAGGGCAAAATAGAAAATAATCCATTGTTCACCTTTTGAAAAAGACCCCAAAATGAACACTCCTAGAAATGTTACAAACGAAATCCAGAGTTTCCAGGTCAAAGAAAAATACTGCAAGCAACCAAAAAAAAGGAATTTTAAAGTACTGAAGAGCTACAATCAGGATCACACACAATTTAGCAGTACCACTGAAAGGAACAGAATGCTTAGACCTGGATATTCCAAAAGAATATAGATCTGCAACCAAAACTAATACCTAGCACAACTGAGTATACTCTCCAGAGGAAACAAAGGAATCTTGAATGAAAAAAGAGGATTTCCAAACATTCTTGATAAAATGACCAAAGCTGCATAGAAACTTTGGCATACAAGCACAAGAGTCAAGAGTTACTTGAGTAGTGAGTTTTATATCAAGGCAAAATCTGCAACAAAAATACAAAGTCTCTTTCCCTGATTCCTTGGACATAGATAACTATATTACAAAATAGAGTATAATAAGATAAAGGTGGGTCAAAGCCAGATTGTGAAGGATTTTAAATACTAGAAATGAGTTAGTATTTTTCCCTGTCAGCAATAGGGAACCATTGAAAGTTTGTTTTTTGTTTTTTTTTTTTTAATGGATATATGTCATAATCAAAAATGCGAATTGTACTAGCAGAACAGTGGTTTCAAGGATATAAAAAACTCCCTTTATCAGCAAATCAGCAACTACTTTGTACTTGTAGACTTAGAGATTGCTTCAGACAGTGAGAGCTTAAGTGATATGATCAAGGTTATATAGCTAGCATGGTAGAGGCAAAGCCATTACACGAATTCTCCTGCTACAGAGTGATTACTTTAGGAACTTGCTCTGTGAAGGACAAATAAAGAGGGCTGAAGCTAGAGGCAGAAAGACCAGTCAGGAGACTTTTAAAGTAGTCCAGGTAGAAGTAGTGACCACCTGAAGCTTGATGGCAGCTCTGTGTTTGGAGAGGAGACAGATGCAAATTCTGTGCATGGGGAATTGACTTGGAAAATAATTAAATGTAGAAATAGAGGGGAAATTCAAAGATAACACCCCCAAACCTGGTTGCTAGGAAGATGATAGTGTCAGCAAAGGAAAGAAAAAAATTGAGAAAGTCATGTTTAGAGTTTAACAGACATTACTATTCTAATGCCTCGTCATGGGGTGGCAGTGACTCTGGGTTTTTGAAGTCTGTACCATCAGAGCACAAGCTATGTTAGTAAATTTTTATTTTATTTTTTAATTAACAAGCATTTCTTTCCCTCCTCCTTCCCCCACTGAAAAGAAAACCCTCTTTAACAAAGATACATGGTAAAGCAAAACAAATTCCCACATTGGCCATGTCTCTTTTTGCACATTGGATCCTTTATCTCTATTGGAAGATGGGTAACATTCTTCATTAGCAGTTTTCTAAAATTATGGTTGGCCATTACATTGGTCGGAGTTCTTAAAAGTCTTTCAGAGTATTCATTTTTACACTGTTGTTTCAGTATAAACTGTGGTCCTAATTCAGAGCCCAAGTTTTGCTAGTTCTTCCCAAGCTGGAAAGGCCCTGAGTACAGGCTCTTGGCAGACTGTTATTGAAGAACTGAAGTTTGCACAGGATCATCTCCAGATTGGTCACAGGATGATGAATTTTTCAGCTGCAGCATTTCCTAAGTTGTAAAGAGTTTTCAGCTTGTGTTATTGGAGAGAATACCCACCTAATGAAATCACCAATCTTTAAAAGCAAGCTATTGGAGTCTAGTCTGCTCTGTAATTGAGCAAAAGGCTGTTAACTCTGGAAGGAATCTGAAAGAGCATCTAGTCCGCTTCCTCGTTTTACGGAAAGAATTTGAAGTACTGAAGAACCACAGCCAATTTCACACAGTTTGGCAGCTCCATTGAAGAGGAACAGAGAGCTTGGACTTTGATCCAAAAGGTAAAAGAGATGGACCTACAACCAAGACTAATACTTAGCACAACTGAGTATAACTTCCAGAGTTTAAAAAAAAAGAAAGAAATCTTAATTGAAATAGATTACTTCTAAGAACTCCTGATGAAATGACCAAAGCTGCATAGAAACTTTGAAATACCAGCACAAGAGTCAAAAGTTGCTAAGTGTAGTGAGTTTTGGTGGGGCTTGTTTTCTAAGGCAGAAAGAAGTACTCCAGTCTCTTCACCCTACCCCCGCCTAGTCCTTGGACACAGATAACTGTAATACAAAGTCTCAGAGATATAAAGGCTTGTCCACTGCCACACGGCAAAGCGTAGAACCCAAAGCTGTCTCCAGATCTTTTCCATTGTTACCGTTAAATTGCCCCCATAATTTGCCTATTTTTAATTTATTTGCCTTGTCTCTCCCAAGATGACTATATGCTATTTGTTGCAAAAATTGTCATACTTTCATTCATTGAACAACCATCTGTTAAGCACCAGCTTTTGGGTAAAGCAGTGATTTTTTTTCTGAAATATGTCAAATGAAGATAGTCACATAGGTGGGCTAGGCATGCATTTATGTAATTTAATTTGAGCGGAGAGTGATATTGGCCAATTCCCCAAATAACTCTTCCTATCTCCCCATGCTAATACTTGGAGTTTTTCTAATGAAACCTTTCTTCCATAATGAAAGTTCACTTTTAGAATGAGAATGTCAGTTTTAGTGAGGGAAAAATTAGAATATATGGATTCAGATTTTGTCTTTAGCACTTACAAGCCAAATGACAGTGAGAAGTCACTGATTATGCCTTGGTTTTCTCATCTATGAAATGAAGTAGTACTTATACTGCCTATTTCATAGCATGATAGTTAGGAAAGCACTTTGTAAATCTAAATATGCTATATAAATATGAAATGTGCCCCTTTGGAGAATAAAGGCATTCAGCTAAATTCATATTCTTCTGCAAATTACTTCTATCAGATCCTTTTCTAAGAGCAGGTTTTGGATAAGGGGAGGGCTAAGAAGAGAACAGGTCTCTGTATTGTATGTGAGGCTTGGTTGCCTTCCTTTGTGTGACTATACAATAAAGTAAGCATCCCTACCTCCACGCTTGCCTTGATGATTGTGAATGGGACAGAACACTATGAACTCAAATAAACAGCCTCACTTAGAATTGGAAGTGAATAAAATCTCCTTTTTCTAGGAAAACACCTAAGGAAAAGTAGGCAAAGAGAGTAAGTATTTGGCCTAAGGAGAAACAAAGAAAATCACTGAGGGGACAGCCCTGCAAGTCAGCCAGATCTCTCTGGGCAGATGCCCAGTGGTCATAATTCAGCTGCTCTGAGTTACTGTTACTGATGGAGAAAGAGGGCTGGACAGTGCATGGGTTCCCTGTTCTTGGTAACCCTGACCAATGAGGTCCTGCTGACTGTTGGACTTGCTTTCTGGGACAGTAGTGGGTGATCCCTCCTGGGCATGTATGACAATTCAGACTAGACATTGCTAGTCCTATTTTGAAAGGAATTGCTTTTACTTCGTTGGGGAGTCATGGTTTCTAACTTTTATTCCCCCTCTGCAGCAGGTAAAAGGGAACTTTGTGAGGCTACAAGCCTGCATCTCTGAGTTGCATCTGGTACCAAGAGAAGGGGCTTTCCCAGCCCAGAGATCCTGTCTGAATCTGGCGGTACAGGATGGGCTCCAGCAGTTCAAACAGTACAGCAGGCATGCGATGACAAACGCAACTCCAAGCAGCTCTTCGCTGGAGGTAAAGGATGCTGGCTTCCAGGGCACCCACTCAGAGGCAGCCTGCCAGGTTTATAGACATTTTGCATAGGATCACAAATGTTACATCATTTTTGGTAGTTCCCTAAATGTTCACCTATATGAATCTCATTTCCCTAGCTAAGCTCTGAGCTCTCTAAGGGCAGACACTGTCATTTTCTTCCTTCAAAGCCCCCACTGCATAGTCTAGCATAGGGCTATTTTGCAATAGTGACCTGAAAAATCCAAGTTGAAATGGAATTAAATTGTGTACACAACCTACAATCAAATTTGATCTAAGACTGCAGTCTTATTCCTGGACAGATCTCTGGTGAGGTGGCCATCAGATTGGTATATTTGTCCTGAGGCCCTCAGGAATTTGTTAATACTGGGAGTCAAATCTTGACATTGGAACCAACGATATGACTTTTAGAATCAGCTCAACCTTGAAATTGGCCAGAAGCCGACATACACACTTCTTTAGGACCTGGATCTGACTTGGTGATAGAGGTTTTCAAGAAGTAGCAGTTTTTCCAGGAAATTAAAATAAAAAGTAGTCTCATTTCCTCCTTCATGCTCATTATTATCCAAAAGTGTGTGTTGAATGTCATGGAGATCTTGACAGACCAGTCTTTGAGACATAGTAACAGCAATGATGAATATATGCTAGACATGCAAATAGCAAAATAAAACTATTCAAATAAGACTTGAATGAATAGTGAAGTAATTGTATCATTTAAAGGTCAAGGATACATACCTTTAGGTGGGAAGGACTGAGGGAAAGACATTGTAAGAGGGGAAGAGCATTGGATTTCTGAGCCCAAATTGAGCTGGGTGATCTCTATTATACACCTGGAACTTTTACTTTCACCTCTCCTTTCTTCCTCCCTCTCCCTTCTATTACCACTCTCCTCTAAAAGGTGAGAGGGGGGAAGGAAGGAAAAAAGAAATTTTATTTTTAATGACTTATTTGGGAGAGGCAGGTAGATCAGCCAGCTTTCATTAGATACTTTTTTTTATTGATAGAACTCAATTCAAGCTCCTCTTCTCTCCTCTCCTCTCCTCTCCTCTCCTCTCCTCTCCTCTCCTCTCCTCTCCTCTCCTCTCCTCTCCTCTCCTCTCCTCTCCTCTCCTCTTCTCTTCTCTTCTCTTCTCTTCTCTTCTCTCTCTCTCTCTCTCTTTCTCTCTCTCCCTCCCTCCCTCCCTCCCCTCCCCTCCCCTCCCTCTCCTCTCCTCTCCTCTCCTCTCCTCTCCTCTCCTCTCCTCTCCTCTTCTCTTCTCTTCTCTTCTCTTCTCTTCTCTTCTCTTCTCTTCTCTTCTCTTCTCTTCTCTTCTCTTCTCTTCTCTTTCTCTTCTCTTCTCTTCTCTTCTCTTCTCTTCTCTCTCTCTCTCTTTCTCTCTCTCTCTCTTTTTCTCTCTCTCTCTCTGTCTCTCTGTCTCTGTCTCTGTCTCTCTCTCTCTCTCTCTCTTTTTTTTTCTGTCTGTCTCTGTCTCTTTGTCTCTTTAGTTCTCTTAAATTTCTACTTAAAATCTAAGTAGAAATAAAATTGATGGTATTTCAGACAGCATCATGGGAATACCTTTCTGACAGACAACAAAAGGATATAGGAGAACAGTATAAATTAAGTTTCCACAGAGAATCAACAAAACTCTGGGCCAAATACAGCAGTAGAAATTGTATGATCCTGGCAAAATTAAAGGACAAAGTACTGTCCTATTAACAGCCAACTTGAAGACTCTTTTTGGAGAGTACTTTATCAGGATGTTGTTTTGGTGGTGTTGGGAAGTGCTTTCTGGCACCAATTTTTAAAAATAATGGCTTAGTGGAAAGAGCTCTGGATTGAGGGTCAGGCATCCTGGGGCAAACTCATATATGAGCTGAGGGTCAGTGGGAAAATCATTTCACTTTTCTTCGGGTCAGTTTCTTCCTCTGTAAGATGATGCTTTCCCCATCCACATCACAGGGTTATTAAGGGGAAGGCACTTTGTTAAGTGCTTTAGACTCTCAGGGCAGCAAGAACAGAGCAGAAGTCATCACTCCAGCCATCCTCCAGTCAGGAAGCTTCCATCACATCATCTACATCCTTCACCTTCTTCTGAAACATTTCCACACACATCTCCTCAAACAGCCGATTCCACTTTTGCACAGCCTTGATTCTAGTAAGTTTTGCCATATGTTGGCCCAAACTCTACCTTTTTAAAATTTCCCCTCATTGGTATTAGTTCTGCCAAGAAAAGTAAGGTTAATCCCTCTTCCTGTGAGAGTTATCCAGCTATTTGGAGTTCTCTTCCTCTAGCTAAACATACCCCATTCAATTAGTCAAGACAAGTCAACAAGCAATTATTTTGAACACCTCTTGTGTGGCGTACATGCTAGGGATACAAAGAAAGACTTAAAAATTGTCTCTGCTCTTAAGGAGTTTATAGTCTACTAGGGAAGCTAACATGCAAATAACTATGTGAAAACAAGATATCCACAGGATACACTGGAAATAATCAACTAAGGGGGACCAAAAAAGCCTTTCTGTTGTTGAGTTTTTTTAGCTGGGACTTGAAGGAAGCTGTGGAAACCAGGAAGCTGAGCTGAGGAGAAGAGAATTCCAGGCTTAGGGGCCAGCCATGGACATTGCCTCGAGTTGGGAAATGGAATTTCCTGGGCAGAGACTAGTGACATTGGATCAGAGAATATATGGAAGGGAGGAAAGCATTAAGGAGAAAGAAAAGGCAGACTAACAATGGAATGGATAGCTAGGAATCCCATAACTAACCTCATTTCTCTTCCCTGGATGCAACCCAGCTTGTCATAAAATCATAGGATTTGGAACTACCAAGGAAACTTATTGTCATTTGGTGCTACCCTCTCATTTTACAAGTAGAGAAACAGACCAGAAAGATATAAGAACCCAGCAGAGGTCATGTAGGTATCAAGTAGCAGAGCCCAGATAGATTCAAATCCAGGTCTTTTGTAAGGTCTTTGCTGAGTATTAGGGAATGCCCATTTATACAATTAGTCCTCAGATCTGTTATTTGCTGAAGACACCAAAAATAACCATAATGATGATAGCTTACATTCATGTAGGGCTTTAAGCTTGCAAACATTTTATGTATTTTTTTAATTGGAGTCTTAAACCAATCCTGTAGGACAGCTATTCTAGTATTGTACCCATTTTATAGATAATGAACAGACCCAAGAGTGCTTGTCCATGGCCACATAGCTAATGTCAATTCCAAGTGTAACAACACCATGCCCCTGAAATGGTAAAGAATAACCCTGAATGGGATTAATTGGCCTTGGCACTTTGTCTTTCATATTGGTCAAAGAAGGCTTTTGTCCCCGGATGTGCAACTATCCGGAAAGCTGCAACAGAGGTTAATATTTCTAACAATAATAGGAACAATCCCAGTCAGATTGGGGAAGAGTGAGCCTGAAAGAATTCAGAATGAAAATAAAACACTCACTTCTAGGGGATAACAGATAAGCTATCTCCCTCCCACATGGAAGAACTACCTTCCATTGCACTCAGACAGAAAGAATCAAGCACTTCCTACCTTCTCCACCCCCAGCTCACCATCATGGTGATTTCCTTTCACCTTCCAGGGCAGGTTCAGACTGTTAGTATCTACTTCTGTAGAGTGAAAACTTGAATCAATACTTTAACTTCACCCCCCCCAGCTACCTCATTTTCTGGCAAACTAAATACTTCCTTTCATATTCTTTAGAAATATATGAAGCAGACGAGAGGAAATATCCAGTCCCTAATGATGTCTGGCTTTTTCTTTAGATTACAGTGCTGACTTGCCAGTCTGGAAAAGAGATTGTTAAACAGCTGGAGAGAGAGCTACAAGACAGAGACACAGTGAGCCTCCGGAGACTGCAGGTCACAGAGATCTCAAAGGGAGATGTCCTGGAGGCCCCGGACTCCCCATGTCATAGTTCAGCCCCTCCTGAAGAGTTTAGCCCTGATGGTGAGTATGGAAGGAAAAGGTGACACTGGCTGGGAGCCAGCATTGAGGATGCAACCTCCCTGCATCTGTGTGATGGGCCCTTTGGCTTTGGTCCTTGTTCAGAAAAGCTGGGTTGTGACTTTCAACTTTGCTTAGTTTCCACTTTTATTTTTTCATTATTTCAGTGGGTAGTCACGGCTGTACTCATAGGCACACAGAAATGCCCTATTTTAGAGTTGGAAGATACCATAGATATAAACTAACTTAATGCTTTCGTTCTAATATTAGGAAATTGAGGTGCAAGGGAGGGAGGGATTTGTCTAAGATAATCTCCCCAGGGAGGACAGACCCAGCCTCTTCTGATTTCTTCTCCTAGTTCTTTCCACTATTGAAGACAAAGACTTAGAAAGAGAAGGGTTTTTTCATCTGAGCTAACTCCCTCATTTTACATTTGAGGGAACTGAGGAGGATCAGAGAGGTAGCTCAGGAGTGGATGGGCATCCTGGCCAAGGTCTATGCAAATTTGTTGCTTCCCCATCAGCAACCATTATTGAGATCAACAAACCTACCCATTAAGTGCTTACAGTGTGTAAGAACCCTGGATAAAAAGAGCTAAAGGAAGGATCTAAAAGACTTCCAATCTGGGTAGGAAGACAAGACACAGAATAACAGAGCTGCAGGACAGCCAAGGCTAAGTGCCCAACTAATGGTTGGCTAGTGCTGACAACCAGACAGGAGGCCTCTTGGACACACCTTCTTTGTCAGCAATATCTTTTCTAGGTCATGCTTGTCCCTGCTTCATAGAACAAAATGGAGATTGTGACTCCATGGAAAACCACAAACTTATTTTCAATTTGCAGTATGGTAGTTCTCAAAATATTTCTTTCTTTGTCTTCTCTTGTTTTACAATGAATTTCTTTAGCTCTTTTGTTAGCCTTTCTGTGATAGTTTATCACAGAAACAGAGGGTTCAAACTAAGGTATTGAACAAAAAAGTAGGAACTGTATTCTCCCCTAAGTGTTGTCCTTTTCTTGGAAAAAATATATATGGATATATAAATAATCTTAGAATCAAAAAAAGAAGAGTGATTCTTTATTGATGGCTTGTTTTTCCAAATAACCCAATTCTATTATCATATTTCCATTGATTAACTCTAAGGCCTTAATTAAATCCAAAGCTATTCAAAAGAGAGCAACCTAACCATTCACACTGGAAAAATAAACTTAAGAAAAAAATACCTGCTACCCAGATCATGATGCTGTACACAGGTAACCCACTGAGACAATTTTTCAGTAGGTCCATCTTAAATAAATGCTGTACATGTAGAAGAGGAGGGCATATTGTTCTTTTGTTATCATCAGTCTCATTTACATGAGTGATCTACCTCCCAATTTCCACATTTGGCAAGAGGGTTGAAGAGGGAGATGATGGAATGGTGAGTCTGTTCACAGGTGAGAGATTAAACAAAAACAAATGTAACATGACCTGTTTCTTTTTGTATAACAAAGAAGTTTATTCAGTGATCTCCAAGGAACTTTCCATATCTGAATTTCTACATTTAAACTAAATGCATTTTATCTCACATATCAGTAAATACACTGATCACCGAAAGCCATTTCTGGTGAACTCACATTGCAAGTTCATGAAAACACATTTGATTTTGCCGCCAAACTGGACTGAATCTCATCCTTTCCTTTTCTGCTTCATGCATTCTCAAAGGCCATTCCTTATGCCTGGAATGTATTCCCTCCACAGTGAAGAGCACCTGCTCTGGAGTTAGAGGACTTGGATCTAAATCCCACTTCTGATACATGCTGCTTGTGTAATGTTCAGCAAGTCACTTAACCTCCTCAGGCCTCAGTTTGACCGTCTGTAAAATCACAATTGGACTTGATTTCCTCTGAGCTTCCTTTCAGCTTAAGATCTTTGTTTCTGTGATTTTTCCTTCATGGTCTAATTTAGATACTAAAATGCTATTTCCTCCATGAAACTTTCCCGCCTCAAATTAAAAAAAATTGTTATTCTGAACCTCAAGAATACTAACAAATATGAACATTCTCATATTACAAAGAAGAACCAAAAAAAGAGAATTATGTCTGAGACTCATCATTTAGAGTGTGTTTTTCGAGCTAGTTCCAGACTGCCCTATTTGTCTGTGTTGCCCTCTGATCCCCCTTGGGTTTTCTCTGTTCATTTTTAAAAATATGCTTCATTAATGTTCTTTTGAGAGGAAGGTATGCTGATCTTACTTCCTTGCCTCAATATGAATTCTTCATCCTTAACAAAAATTTTAAATACCCATATAACAAGTTAACATAATTAAGCAAAATAAATACACATATTAGCTGATTCTAACCATGGGTTTTTTCCCCACACTTCTAATCTTTCACTTTTGGATCAAAAGCTAGGAAGCACGCTTCATCACAGATCCTTTGGTCATCATTGGTCATTTCATTCAATGTTGTGATCAATGTGTAAATTGTTCTCTTAATTCTGCTCACTCTGTGTCAGCTTATATGAGTTTTCCCAAGTTTCCCTGAATCTATCCCCTTTATTATACTTTTGTAAAACAAAAACATTCTATTATATTTATACAACAGAATTTATTTAGCCATTCCCCAATTGATGAATGTTCCCTTAGTTTCAGTTCTCTTTTACAATAAAAAAAAGTCATCAACCAATAACAAATGAGATCATGTGTTAATTAAGCTTTGCAAAGCTTAAAGTGCCTAAATGCTAACTATGATGATGATGGTACATATGGGTCTTTCATTTTTTGCATTTTGGGGGGGGAGGCTCTAAGGCTAATAGTACTATGCCCAAGTAAAAGGATCTACACAGTTTAGTGACTTTGAGAATTTAGTTAGAAAATGAGTGCTACAATTTTTGGACCAATTCACAGCTCTATAAATGGGTCATTAGTGTCCTTGTTTTTCCACTTCTCTGACATATCATTTCCTTTTTGGGGGGGAGGAGGGGCCATCTTAAATATGTGAGATGAAACCTCAAAATTGTTTTGGTAGAAAACAATTTCTTCCATATTAATGATTTAGAGCATGTTTTTTTTTTCCTGTGATTGTTGAATTTGCTTTTCTTTTGAGAATTTCCTATTCCTATCCTTTGATCTTTTATCTATTGGGAAATGACTTTTGTTCTCACGTATTTGGATCAGGTCCCTATATCAGACCTTTATCAGAAAAATTTGCTGCAAAAATATTTTCCTGGTTAACTGTTTATCTTTTCATTGTACCAGTATTTATTTTTTGATTTCATATGATCAAAATTGTTTTATCTTTTGTGGTCTATTCTATTTTATCTATTCTGTCTTTCGTCAAGAGCTCCATCTCATACCTGTAATTGGAAAAATTATCTCCTTCCTCAGTGCTCTAATTGTCATGTAACCTTTCATATCTAGGCCATGTATCCATTTAAGGTTTATTATGTTATACAATTGAATTGTTAATATAAATCTAATTTCTGTCAGATCACTTTCCAGTTCTCCAAGATATTTTTATCAGATAGTGAGTCCTTATCTTGTAGTTGGGATCTTTAGGTTTATTGAACACTGGACTACTATATATTTATTTCTGGATCTTGTGTTCCAAATGTGTCTCACTAATGAACTTTTCCGAATTTTAACCAATACAAAGAGTTTTGTTATTTATTGTTCTGTAGTATAGTGTGAGATCTGGTGTTCTCCTTAAATTTTTTTAGGGAAGACAACGACAAAAATCTTTCATTTTATCTTATATCTAGATTGTAATAGGAGCTTTAAAATGTTTTTTCCCACTTTTAACAGTCTCAGCACCTAGCATAGTGCTCTGCAGGAGTTAGGAGTTAGGTCCTGAAATAAATATTTGTTCAGTTGAATAGAATTGTGGTTGCTGGATCAAATCACTAGAAGATGAGCAGAATAAATTCCTTCCTTTCATCCCATTCCAACATTTGGATGTAGGTGAAATTAGGTACACGATAAATATCAAGGATGGTCTGGAAAGAGACATGGTATGTTACTGGAAGATTATATATAGCTCAGGCCCAGAAGACATGCTTTGGAGATGGAGGTAGAGGACGATGAAAGTAATAGGGTAAGCAGGTGGAATATAGACTGACAGTAAGGATTTGAGTGTTAGTGGGTAGCTTCTCCCCTCCAAACATGCTCCCAGCTTTCTCTGAGTGTGTGTACTGAATGAGTCACCTCCCCAGGAAGGCAGCTATATGTGATTGCCTTTGAAGTGAGGAAGTGGTTACAGTACAGCTTTCTCAGAACACTTAACTGAGGGAGAGCTTTCTTTTCCCAGTGACAAGGAAACCAAACCAATTATATCATATTCTGTTGCATCTCCCTTTACCCAACTGATCTGCTGAGCTAGTTCTGCAGTCCTAAACTTGCTTCCAGCCTGACATGGATCTGTTTGCCAGAAACTTCTGACCAGGATCTTTGGATTGGATCCCTGGGCTCTCCTTCATTGCTTCTCTCTAAGCAAGTCCATAAAACTGCTCTATAAAAGCATCCTGGGGATGCTTCTCTCCCTTCCAAGATGATCAATAGCTCTCTTTGACTATCATTGCCCTGGAGTTTATCCCAGCAAAATCTTCCAAACAAAATTTAGGTTGGATTTATGGCTGTTTTTCCCAAAATGTTTTTCAGTGTGTATCTGAGCATATGACTTCCTTACTCAGCCAACTCCTGTTGCCTCTAAGGACAAAATATAAACCCTTCTGTTGAGCCTTTAAATCCCTTCCCAACTAGATTCCCAAAGGATGCCCATTATTCTCTTGTATTCTTCATTCCAACTCAGCTGGCCTTTTCTCTGTCCCTTATATAAAATGCATTTCTTCTATATTAATGATTTAGAGCATGTTTTTTTTTCTTGTGGTTGCTGATAACTTGCTTTTCTCTTGAGAACTTTTTATTCCCATCCTTTGATTATTTATCTATTGGGGAATGACTTTTGTTCTCATATATTTAGAATAGGTATAACCCTTGCAATGTCTATGCCTTTGTGCTGGCCACCCCACATCTGGAATGTCCCTTCTCCTTACCTCTCTCTGATTACTTCCCTGTCTTCCTTCAGAGTGGCCCAAACTCCATCTTCTGCATAAAGCTTTTCCTGCTAGTGCCCTCCCTCCTAACCCGTGTTGTTTAGTTGTTTTATATATGTTCACTTGATAATTATGCTGCACTGCTTATATGAGCAGTTAGTTACCCTCACATTACAATGAAAGCTTCTTGTGAGTAGGGATTGTTTCATTCTTTGTACTTGGAATCCCTAATATCTAGCTCCGTACCAGGCACATAGTAGGTACTTCATAAACACTTATAAATTGATTGGTGTAGGTAACAGTTCCCACTTCCAAAAAAAATAATCAATGTAGAATATGGCTACTAGGTATGGGACAGGTTCTTATTTTTTCCATCACCAAAAAATGCATAAGACATGAAAAATTCAAAGGTACACATGAATTGATAGGAAATATAAAACAAATGAGCCGTTATATTTATTAAACTTACCCAGAAGGTAAAGATACTTTTTTCCTGCTCAAACGCTCCCCATTCACCTTGGATTTATATTCATATCGATGACAAGGAGGATTGGCAAGGTCAATGGTTTAATTCTCCAGCTGTACTTCAACTACTAGAAGAGTGCTTTGAAAGAAATCTTAGTGCCCTCCTCTCAAACTCAGGAACTCTTGAATTGGATTACTTCCAGAGTGACCTTCATGGCTAGAAACAGCCATTTGCAGGAATGATAGTCTGTGATATGCTAAGAAGAAGAAATAGAAAGGCAGAAGAAAGTATTTCAGAACTAAAAATCCAGAAAATCCGGTCTTAGGCTTGCTGGGCAAACATAGATTGGACCTACCATTTGTTTTTCTCCCAAATCACCATTTTTTGCTCTTAGAGGAAAAGGAAAAAGGAAAAAAATCCTCTTCCTTCCCTTCTTCCTTTTAATCTGAAAATCCCAATAGGTAGGGAAGGTTATTTACAAAAAGGAGTAAAAAAAAATGACAGCCTGATTCAAAGTTCATTCTTCTTGATCATGAAGATATTAGTTCTTCTGTCACTTGTCCATCCTTTTGTGTCCTATCAACCAGTCTTCAGAAGGCAAATGTAATTCCATAAGGCTAATCACAGAGTTGTTCTTGTGCCCTCAAAGTAAGCAACTAGTATATATGTCTGCAAATCTAGTTCATTAGAAGATGTTCTCACCCAGCAAAGGTTCATGTCCCATAATCACACCAAGTTGATTGGAGAATTCATCAAATTGATTCATCAAATCAGGTTCCCCTCTTTGCTTCTGCTGTTATATATAAGACCCCATTTTTTCTTAGCTATAGAAGAGAGAATTCAATCCTAAAATGACTCTATAGGAATAGGGTGAAACCTTTCTGCCTGTGGCCTCAGTACTTCCTAGATAAGATTAAGGTCATATTTCCATAGCCAGCCTCATCAGTTCTTCTGTTAATTGTAATTAGTGCCTTGAGAACTGGGATTTGTATTGTCTCTATAGTTGTATCATTAGCAATGAGCACAAGATTTTATATAATTATGTTGAAATAATTAGAAATAAGTTCCTTAGATGCTAGACATTTAGAGTAAATACTGATGAGAAGAAATTGAAAAAGAGAAGAGATGATTAGAAGATGAGAGTCATCACTTGAAGAGAGGTGTTTGGAACAAATACTCTAGGTGGTATAAGTAGAAATTCTGTCCCCATCATGGAATGAATCTTTCAGAAATGTCTTCTAACCCAGTGTATGATGTGCAGCTCTCCAAGCTCATTACTTGGTCCTTATGCTAATAGAAAAAGTCAACAAAGCTATTACTTGGCTTTCTCCAAATTTCACTTGCTCTGTGTTGCTTTTTATAGTTTTCTTGTGCAGACCAGAGCACATGCATAATTAACGCCTCCAATGAGTTACTGATATTAAAATCACAGAGTAATCAGGGATCTAAAGGTCCTCTAATCTAACCTATTGCCCTATGGAAATTTAGGAGCCTGATCAGCTCAAAATAGGGACGGCAAAAAAGATGGGAAGCGGGGAGAGATTATCAGATATTCTGGTAAAGGATTCTTTGTGTCTACTAATTATATCTGGTCATTACTGAAGGAAGCTAGGCAGATGGTACGGAAGGAATTCTGATGGGTGTAGCTACTGTAGCTAAATGACCTCAAGGGCCTTTTCAAGTTCTAAGATTCCTGACTCTAAACTAAAAGGAATCCTTTCAACAATATCCCTGATCCAAGTTATATATGAGTTAAGTGACTCACCAGGAACAAGGGAGGTTGGGGGGAGGGGAAGAAGGGAATAAGCATTTAGATAGCTTCTGCTATGGTACAGACACTATGCTAAACACTTGATCCTCACCACAGCCCTGGGAGATAGGTGCTTAACTTTATAATTGGGGAAACTGAGGCAGGCAGAGACTAAGTGACTTGCTCAGGATCCTACCGCTATTTTGAGGCTGGATTTAAACTCAGCTCTACTTAACTCCAGACCTAGCCCTCTATCCTGCACTATCTAGATATCAGGATTATAAGTTATCACTGTGTGAGGTAGCATTTGATTTTAGGTCTTCCTACTCCAGTGCTCCATCCACTGTGCCAGCCAGCTGCTCGTTACTATGTGCTAACTACCAACTGCCTTATTTTCATCTATAAAATGGGGATAATAAGAATGGTTACCTCCCAGAGTTGTTATGTAGAACATATGAGGTAATATGTAGAAGGTACTTTGTGAATGTAAATGCTAGATTGCATTATCATATTTGATATAATTATTGGAGTAGAAAATATCACAGATTTTAATCAGTTGAGATCAGCTTGAATACTGATTCCAACCCTTTTTCTGGTTCCCACTTGCATTTCCATACAGATGCTTCCAGTGACGAGCTCATGACTTCATTGAGTGGCCAGTTCCATTTTTAGACACCCTCCATCATATTATTGTGCTCAAATCTGCCTCTTTATAACTTCTCAACTTTGGCTCTCTTCCCTCTTGGGAGCTAGTGTCAAGGTGCACTTTCTTCCATATATTAGCCCTTCAGACTCTTGAGGATAATGATTGCCATCTTTTAAATCACCTGGTAGCTGTTCTTTATGTGATGTGGTTTCTGATCCCTTTGAGATGCACCCCAGCTGCTGGTGCACCTTCTAAGGTCTGGGGCTCCATGTGTAGTCTGATCAGAACTGAGTACATTGTGTTCATCTCTGATAAAAACTGAGCTTGGCATAAGTCCCAGACACTGAGCACCACTAAAGAGATCATCTCTCAAGTTGAGCACAACCCATTAGGATCATAGGATTTTAGAGCTGGAAGAAGCCTCAGAGCTCATCCATTTAATATATTCTGATATTCTAGCCCCCAGCTGCAAATCCAAGCAGAGATACTTATTGTATAACTCAATATCTCTCTTGTCTTATTCAAAGAATATCTGAGTTACTGTCAAATGCTTTCCTGAAATCCATATATACTCTTACAGTATTTCCTTGATTTGCCTGTATAGTTAACTCTGTCAAAGAAAGAAAGAAAGAAAGAAAGAAAGAAAGAAAGAAAGAAAGAAAGAAAGAAAGAAAGAAAGAAAGAAAGAAAGAAAGAAAGAAAGAAAGAAAGAAAGAAATTGATCATGAGTACTTCTTAGAAATTCAGAAAGCAGGTATAAATGTAGGGTTTAATGGACTTATGCTTTTAGGGCCCTTTAGCTTTGGATCCCCAGCCTGAAGGGGCTGCCTGAATAATGGCAGTAACCTTGTCCCACTCAGAATCTAGATGGACAGAAGCCCAGAACTCAAAACTCTCTCTTCTTTTACCAAGGGGCACAGATTTCCCCAACTTTCAGACCAGACTGTAGTGCTACTAAAAATGTTGCCTGCCTGCCATTCAGTGTTGGCCAAAAAATTACTTCCTCAGAATGAGGGAGAGGTCCAAGATATTCCAGATCCAAGAATGGGGTGGAGGGGGACAAAGTAACATTTAGTGAAAAGCTCCTCTTCTCCTTTGGGAAGCTGCAGAGAGCCCTCCTTATCTACACAGAAACCCTCTAGTCTTTCCCTTTAGATCTCTCTCACCTCTGCTACTTCCCTTCCTTCCCCCTTGCCTGACTTTTTTGCCTTCTCTTCTTGCCCAATAACAGGATGAATTTTTTTTAGAAATGCTAAGAATACCTTGTTTATTTAATAGAGAGTAAAGTTCACTCCTGACTGAAGACAAGGCCTAGAATTATTTCATAGGATTCTTTGCCTGATTATTGGGTTTTTAACCATTATAACCAATGTGATATATTAAGTAGCTATCTTTACAATGAAACTACTTACTGACTTGTAAGTGCAAACATCAAAAGTAATACCAAACTAGAATAAAAGTAAGAAAAAATATGCCATTTAAGAAAAAAAAATTCCAACTTGACCCATTTAAAGACATTATGAACACCGGAAAAAAAAAAACAGGGAAATGGATGTAAGAAAGAACATTGATATTAATTATAACAGCTCCTAACATGAAGATATAAATATTAGCTGTCCTATAAGGAAACATAAAGGGCCATTTCCTGAAAGATTGCAGCTGAGGACAATATATGCTCAGATCTTGTAAGTCTAACTCTAGGATATATTTAGTTGTAAAATTTTATAGAGAAAGATAGTTAGAAAATTATTCACGTTGTGTAATAAGAAGCAGTACAGAGAATATATGTTTAAAAGAAATTTGGTCAAAGATCCAGTTAAGCTAAGTAATCTCAAGGGTATTATAGGGTAAAAATGAAAGAAGAACAAGATACAAAGACTATAAAATATCAGAAAAGATTTTTAATTACTTTGAGGAACCATAACTAGATCCACAGAAACGAGGGTACTTCATTGTTCTGTACCTCAGAATTCATTGTGACCAAGACTCATTTTTAAAAGTATGCAAGGAAAAGATCCATAACAGAGTTGATATGGTATAGAATGCACTCAAGGATTGATTCTCAAAGGTATTGGAAAGAGAAGATCCTAAAGCACAGAAAAAATTGTAGATTTCATTACCATCAAAAAAAAAAAAAAAAGGTGACTGAGAGAATATCAATAACTAGTGACCTATATACACATCTTCAGATCTTTATAAAATTTTATGAGAACAATGCACACACATAATAAGGATGTCGGACTTAATCCAAGGAACTTTCACAATTATATTTCATAGTAGATGGTATCTTTACAATATCATAATTGACAGAAAGATGTTTTAAGTACAAAATTCCATTGGGCCATTAAAAAAAATTTTTTTTGATTCAGTAAAGCAGAGCAAACACCTTGTCAGGAGTCAAGACTCAGATTTAATGTCACTAGGAAATAGTTAACAAAATAAATAAAAAATACAATAGAACATAGACAGTGTTAATATGTGATTTTCTAAGAGATATTCCCAAATTACTGCCCTCATTTCTATTTGAATTTGACACCACTACTGTAAAGCAGTACATTTTAAAGGCTTTTCTCCCACAAAGTATCTCTTATGGAAATGTTAGACTCATAAAAGATACCTTGAAAACACCAAAATGCCTCTTTTAAAAGAGAGCAGAGATAACTTTGAGCAGTGACCGTCTGCATTAAACAGAAATGTTTGCTCATTAAATGTGTTTGCCTATCTTACTTGAAAGTAAATTTAGTTATATCTGAAAACCCCGTCAGTTTGAAAGCCAGGTTGAAGTGGTTCCCAGAAAACTTCACACAACAGAAATTACTCTGTAAAAAGTTAGTGAGATTTCACTTATCGTCTCCTCTACATTCTGTGTTCCAGTCAAATTGGGTTACTGGCTCTTCCTCACATGACATTATCTCTCCATCTCCATGCCTTGTACAGGCTGGTCCCCACTCCTGTAAAGAAATCTTTCTTCATCTCTACCCCTGGGAATTCCTATCTCCACTCACTGCTCAGTTCTGGTGCTATCTCCAACACAAGCCTTTCCTGATCCTCCTGCTCGTTAATATACTCCCTTCTGGAAACTACTTTGCATTTACCTGGTATGTATTTTGCAAATGTTATTGTGCTAATTGAATCAAAATCTGGACTATTGCAAAGTGTCCTAAATCAGATTCACACTTAATGTTAATTATGCAACTGAGTCTGCCTGCCTCAAGTCTTTCCTCACTCCAATTCATTCTCCATTCAACTGCCAGTGATTTTCCTGAAGTGCAGACCAAACTACCTTACCCCCATTTTCAATCAACTCCAGAAGCTCCCTTTCAAATACAAAATTCTTTATTTATTTATTGTTCAAAGCCCTTCTTAACCACACACACACACACACACACACACACACACACACACACACACACACACACACACACTCCTCCATCCTTCCTCCTTCCCTTTCTTCCTCTCTTCCTCTTCCTCTCCCTCTCCCTCTTTCTCTCTCTCCTTCCCTCTCCCTCCCTCTCCCTTCTTCTCCCTCTCTATCCTTCCCTCTCTCTCCCTTTCCCTCCTTCTCCCTTTTCGTCTTTCTCCCTCTCCCTCCCTTTCCTTTTCTTTCTCTTCCTCTCCCTTCCTCTCCCTCTTTTTTCTCTTCCTCTCTTTCCCTCTCTCTCGCTCTCCCTTTTCTTATCTTTCCCTCTTCCTCCCTCTCCCAGAATTCTTACACTGGTCTCCTGGCTATTCTGAAAACAAGACATTCTCTCTCTCAACTCCAGGCATCTTACCTGACTATGTCCTACATCTAAAATGTTCTCCCTCCTTAGGTGCAACTTACTTTTTTCAAGTTCCTTTAAAAGTCCCTTTCTACAGAAAGCAATTCCAGATTCCTCTTAATTCTAGCATCCTCCCTCTTTCAGTTCTTTTTTTTTTTTTTTTTGTATTTAAGTTGTTGACAGTTATTTCTTTCCTTTTTGTCTCCATCACTGGATTCTGAACTTCCTGAAGGCAAGTGTTTTGCCTCTTTGTCCAGTACTTAGCATAGTGCTTGGCCCATCAATTAATATAGATTTATTGACTGATTCAAAAGAATTTGAGTGATTGCTCTAATTCCACACAAGAAAAACCCCCCAGCAATTGAAGAATGCCTTTTGCCCAGACTCTGATATGAAGGGGGATGGGCAATTTCAGAGCTCATCTGTTTGTCTGTTTGGCTAAGTAGTAAGTGAGGTCCAGAACTGAAGAGGAGCCAGAGATTGCCACCTTTAAGAAGTTGCACCTTCTTATTAACTCAAGTTTGAAGCAAGACCATTTTTAATACTGGTATCTTTCCATTCTTCTTGATGTTGCTTGGTTGTGAGTCATGAAATACCACAGACTCAGAAGAATTAAGGTTGCATGTTACCTAAAAAGTAATAGAGGAGAACAAGCTAGGCGTGAGTAGGTTGCAACACATTATCAATGAGGAAATGCATAAGGGAAGTTGGGTGAAGAAAGTCATAATAAAAAATGTATGATCAGGAAAAAAAAAAGTGGATTGGTCCTGTAGTGAAAAGTAAAGATGAAAAATGATCAGTGGACAGCCTGGATGTTTCATTGCTCTCCCTGCAGTGTCAAGAGAATGAGAGGAAAATCCCAGTATTTTGGGTAAAGCTCCTGTGGCAAATTTGTTGGAAGCTGTAGACAAGTTATTCCCCGGGTTGGACAGACATGGATGAGATATGATCTAGATGATGAAGGGAATATCCATATTAAAATAATCACAGATATATTGGAGTTTTAGACTGGAAAAAATACATTTATTCCTTTGAGCTGAAAAGCGTCTCTGGGTCAGTAACATAGTATTCAGACTTGAAGTTACCTTATATGTAATCTAGTTCAATTTCCCTTCTTTTTTTTAATAGAATAGAGAACTGAGAGTCTGAGAGGTCACAGGATTGGCCTGAGATTGTAAGTAATGAGGTCATAGACTTGATTTGCCAAACTAGCATTTGATACCAGGTAACAACTCCAACTGCAAATCCATTGCATCCCAACCATGTACCCCTAATCACTCCCCACAGTAGCCTGGCCTTTGTGCCAAACACTGGAGTTCTGTGCTTCTCCCAAATTGGATCTGTGAGAAAGTAGTTGAGCTAAGGAAGAGAAGAGAAGTGGAAGCCTGGATTCCCCTTTCACTCACACCTACCCACTAGAACCCCAGCCCTAAGTAATGGGGCTCCTTCTGTCAGAAGGGAGGCTTAAAAGTATGTGAAACCAGGAAGACAGTCCAGATGGGAAATTCCAGAGGGGCTTCAGCCCTGGCAGTTGGCTCCTGCTGGAAGGTGGGCTTACCCAGGTAGCAAATACTCTTTGTTTCCAGTGTAGAGCCCCAATCCTGCTCCTCTTCACTATGAAACTCCAAAGGGCACCCCTGTCCGAACCTTTGTTAGCCAGCACTCATTAATATCAGTGATTACCCAAGGTTGTGGCTCAAAAAGTCCCTGGCCTACCATGTGTCCTCACTTCTCTCCCAAAGACCCCAGGGGCAGGAGAGGAGACCCACCCCATTTCTTCCTCTTTGCTCTCTACTTAAGCCCTGATTAACACTCTAGATCAGGGCTTAACTTTAATTAACTGTGACAGCTAATGGGGTAAACACTGAAGCAAAGTATCAGGAGTTACCCATTAACCAAGAGACTACAAATCCTAGAAAGATGGAGGCTTGGAATCCAGGTACAAATCTGGACCTGGAACTGAGAGGTACCTTAGAAATCATCTCATCAAACACCTGAATTTGTAGAGGAAGAAAATAGGTCCTCAAGACGGGAAGGCTCTGCTTAAGGTCACCCAGATGGTAGAGCTCATTCCAGGACAGGGAGACTTAGTGGTGTCCAAGGTATGATCATAGCTCCTGCTCTGGCCTCATGGACCCCCTTCATGGGGAAGATTGCCTCATCCTGCTGAGGTCTGTCTCTGGAATAGCCTTCCGTGCTTTCTACTCCTACAGCTATCACCCTCATTAAGGCATTTATTTCCTCTCTAGCTAAACATTCACAATTGTTTGTTTCTTATGACACTTATCACATTGGCTGAAGATTTCTGAGCCCATGCTAAAGCACATATTCACCTCCCAGGCAGCTGAAGAACAAATCAGACTTCCAAAGAGTCCTGAAACGTAACTCTCATAGGATGGGCTGTTTGGCTAGGGAATGCCGGTACCTGGAGCCATACCTGCCACTAGAACTCCAGTCCTAAGCAGCAGGCTCCTCCTGTCAGAAGCAGGATGGGTCCTTTAAGACCTCTTGCATATTCCAACCTGTTTCCCTATCCCCATAGAGCACAAGCATTAGCACTGAATTAGCCTGGAATATTGATGACCTTGGTATAGCCACCCCTGCTAGTCAGTTCTGGCATCTCCTAGCTCATTGGTATGTCGGTTAAGACAGGGGATCAGATAGGTAGGCCTAAGCCAGGTTGTCCAGGACAATTATCCAATTTCTCTCTAATGACAGTAATAATAATTCACACTTGTTTGAACTTTAAGGTTTGCAAAAGACTTCATCAACATAAATACACACCTTTGCCCTTTTGAAAAATTGTAATTAATGGAACAAGGAGTTTCACTGTAGAGAATTTTATTTTGCAATTAATTAAACCAGTATACCATTTCACTTGTCCAAGATGCTCCTCTCTCAGGCTGTCTAAATCCTAGATGAAAGCATCAGCTTAAATCTCACATCCTCCATGAAGTCTTCCATGACAACTGTCACCCACAGAAATCGTGGCCCACGTCGTGTCTTCTTTCTGTATGTATACAGTATCTAGTATCACCTGTTCAGGTACTTAGTATTCTCACCTAAAGTGTGAGTTCTCCTTTTGTGTCTCCTTTAGCCTTGGTGGGCCCAGACCTAGGCCTAAAGTAGACATTCAGTTAACACCATTGCTGCCTAATTGTGCTGTAATCCAGAGTACTGTGGACCAAGGACCTGGAGAGACCAAAGTTTCAATCCTGCCACTTACACTCATCATTTGGGTGATCTAAGGCAAGGCATTTGCTCTCTCTGAACCTGAGTTTCCTCATCTATAAAATTAGGGATAATATCATATTTGGTTTTTTGGGACAGCCAAATCTACCTCTCTCTCCAAGGCCAGAAGTGCACTGACCACTCACTGGCCTGGCCTCAGGACTGGTCAGTCCATCAGTCTCAGCCTCCCCAGTAGCAGGAGCTACAAGCATTCACCACGTTCAGCCCGCCTGCTTTCAGAACCAACACTTGATAGACCCAAAGTTTGGCTCTTTAGAGGGTCTTGCTTCTTCATGTCCACATACAAAGCCTTTCATTTCTTGGCTCAGCTGACATTCAGCCAAAACTGCCCTTTTTCACGCTCTGAGAAATGGAGGCTTTGTCTGAGGGTGTGGAAAAACCAGCACTTTCAAAGAGCAAGATTCAGACTTAGTGAAGTCTTTGTCCTCACAGTGGGGCATGAGGCTTTGGATTCTAAGGAAAATCCTTACAGCAAGAAAATTTGCTGAAGGCAAATGCCCTGTTATATGATCCTTCTCTTCCCAAACATCTTTGAGATAGGATCTGTTTGACTTCCTTCTATCTTTTTTTGACTCTGATATTCCTTTCTATTCTCTCTGAAAGAACTAAAAAAGAGTTGTGGCCAATCATGCATCTCTAAGAACCTCCCAATCTTGGGCTTTAATGAAGGCTGTAATTATGACTAGAGAGATTTAAATCCCCAAATCTGATCCATATGTCTTTTCATAGATTTTGCTAGAGTGATAATAATATATCAGATTCCCATCTGTTTTCTAAGTATCAACTCTGTCTTGCAATTTTCTAACATAAAGGGTACCATGTCAAGTATAGTGTCTAGCCTCAGAATTCAAAAATATATTCCCTTCTAAAATTATGGTGTATAATCTGAAGGACACATACACAGGACATTATTTTTCCATTGAATCTAAAATGTTTCTTCTTAAAGGTTTTCCATTTATTTCCCAAGAGCAAACAGACTCTGTAGTTTACAACATCAAGTTTTTCTTTTATGCATTTGCCAAAAAATCCATTCACTATCTCTGTGTACAACTTGCTCACTTTAAAACTCGCAGTCATTATTTAAGTCAGGACTTTTTAAACTTTCTTCATTTGTGACCCTTTTTGCCTGAGAAATTTTTACATGATTCTAGATATATGGGTATATAAAATAGTATGTATGTAAATTGAACTTTTACTGATAATAAATCATAATTTCGTGACTTTACATTCAGTTATGAAACCCCATATGGAATTTGACCCACAGTTTAAGAAACTGGGATTTAGGCCATTCTTCCCATTTCCTCTCTATCAAATCACAGAATCATAACATCTCAAGAGTCGGAAGAAATTTCATGATCTCATCTCATATAGCCTCTTTCTGAGCCAGAAAACCATCTATATCATCCCTGACAAGTGGTCACCTAATAATCTTCCCTTAACTACAAGTGACAAGGAATTCATAGAAGTCTCCCAAAATGGGTCATTCTTCTTTGTTAGGAAGGAGACAGCTAGTGACTCAAGACATAGAATGCTGGGTCTGAAGTCAGGAAGACCTAAGTTCAAATGTCAGACACTTAGTGTCCAACTCTGGACAAGTCATTTAAACTTCTACCTTAATACACTGGAGAAGAAAATGGTAAATCACACCAATAAAGAAAACTCCATGGACAGTACTGATATGTTATGGTCCACGGGGTCATGAAGAGTCAGACCCAATGGAATGACTGAACAACAATATCACTAGGAAGTTTTCTTTCCATGGAACTGAAATCTGTCTCTCTTCCACCTTTGCTTCTGCCTGACAGACATACCTGAAATCAACATTTATGTTCTACTTCTTCCAAGACTTTTCCTAAATCTTTTCTTCAAAACTCATTTCAAAACATCCTTCCTTAAAAAGAAAGAAAAGAAAAACTCTTCCTTTTGTCCTCCTTTCCCCTTCTATGGAAACATTCTCAGTGTGAATACAGACCTCAGAGTATATAATATTGCTCAGTCCTGGCAGACATAGATCTAAAGCCATGAAGGGAATCTAAGCTTATTCAAGTGATTCATCCTAAGTGACTGGAATAAACTAGATAATCTCCTCAGATGATTCTTCCCAATGGTCCAGGACTTGGGCATCTTCATCTTCCACTTAAATTTCCATCACTTTCTTCCTGTGCACTTATCTCTATCCTAGTATGTTCTTTGTGTACTTGCGTGGTATAACTTAACAGATATCAAGAGAGCCTACAGAGGGCTTGCTTTGGGTTTCCGTAGTTGCTGAGCATTCAGGTGCAGGCAGATAGATACCAAGGCCTTTCTTTGGGCCAGAGAGGTTTTTACGTCCTGGAAGAATGAGCTGAGCAAACACTGCAGACAGCACCAGCTCTTCCACGAGGATGTCCTTAGGGTTTGGAGAAGTATACCCCAGCTTGTTTCCTTGTTAGAGGCAAAGCATCTGAAAAGGGGATAGCTCAGAGCTAAAACTTTTTGTGACTAAAACTTCATTCTGCTGCCCCACCTGGCTCTCACTTCTTCCAGCAATGTCCTTTTCTATTTATAAATAATGCAGGCCCCCATTAAAAGCTTGTCATTCTTCCTTGTGAGCTGCGCTTGCATCTAGTTCATTGATGTAAGCTGCTTTTAGTCCTCAGCTTCCAATCCCAGCATCCTGGCTTCACTCTTCACAGCAGCTTCCATCCTGCTCCCCTAGCCCCAGTAACCCCATGTTTGACTTTAGTTCCTTTATCCCTGAAGGAAGGCATAGCGATCTGAGATGTCTCTCAGGGTCTCCTTTGCTAGCTCCTAGGAATTCTCACTTCTGAACACTTGTATACATTTTAGAGGAATGTTGATAAAATGTGAAATCTCTCTGAGAACACAGAGTGGAGCCACAGGGCCAGGAGCAGATGTGGCCCTTTTACATTCATCTCACCTTGCTCCCTGACTTGTTACAGTGGGAATGTTGAACCCTGCATACTATCCAAAAATGGTTTTATACACCCAGAGAGAGGACTGTGAGAAATGAGTGTGGATCACAACACAGCATTTTCTCTTTTGTTGTTGTTGTTTAGCTTGTATTTTGTTTTCTTTCTCATTTTTTCTTTTTTGATCTGATTTTTCTCGTGCAGCAAGATAATTTTATAGATATGTATACATATATTGGAAAAAAAAGTAAAAAGGAAAAATCTTGAGAAGGAATTTGTATAGAGTCAAAGGAGTCCAACCTTCTTCCAGTCAACCTGGCCCCCTAGAGACAACCAGACTGAAGCATTTCCAGAAATTCAGATCACTGTTGTTCCCCATACCCTTAAAGGAATGATTTTCAAGGTTACAGAATGAAAAGCCCAGGACAAAATGAGAAAGCTTTCTGGGGGGACCACGGGGGGGAGGAAAAGGAGGAGGAATTGTGATTGTGGTGAAATTGTTCCTAAGAACCTTGGTCCTGTCTGACATACTGAGACCTAATGGTCGTGTCCCTCCATTTCCCACTGCTGAAGTTCTGCTTCTTGACATGAGACCCTCTGCTCTGGCCCCACTGCTTCCCCCCAGCCTATTTATATCTACTATTGCTCTTTGTGTGCTTGAAGATGAAGCTACAGACAGTGATTGTTCTCTGCCAGCCTGAGTAACCGAAGAAACTGATTTGTGACCGCAGTCAAGAAATAATTTCTGTGCTGCAGGCACAGACTCTGTCCTTGGAGCTTCAGATTCCGCCCCTACTTACAGGGCCTGGCACTGCTGATGACTCTGCCTTTGTCTCAGAGCCTGCCCAGGGCTGGAGAAGCTGGGTGCCAGTTGCCTAGTGTCACATCATTTGGACTTACGATTATGCTCCTACAGTCTGCATAGAAAGAACAAAGGGAATATAAGAAACATCCCCTCCCCCAGCCGGGGTCAGCCACAAGGTCCATCTAGCTAGAAGTGTCCCCATCGAGTACATCGAGCCATATATAGGTTGGGGAGAAAGACTTGGGACAGTTACCCTCTATAATATCAACCTTCAATATAAATGATACGTGTGCTTCAGAAGCATCCCAACACATCAAACTTCAGTGGAAAAAAGTTAGTTAAGGGCTTTTTTTTTTTAACCCACCTTTTCCCCCTTAGGTATATATTTCTTTTTTTAAATAGTATTTTCCCAATTGCATGTAAAGACAATTTTTAACATTCACTTTTAAAAATTTTTTGAGTTCCAAATTTTTCTCCCTCCCTTTCTGTCTTCCCTCATCTTCTCCCCTTAACATTCACTTTTAAAAATTTTTTGAGTTCCAAATTTTTCTCCCTCCCTTTCTGTCTTCCCTCATCTTCTCCCCCTCCTTAAAATAGTAAGCAAGTTGATATAGCTTACATGTGTGCAGTCATGTTAAACATATTTCCATATTAGTCATAGTTTTGAAAGAAGAAACAGACCAAAAGGAAAAATGCAAAAAAAAATTATAGAAAGTGAAAATATGCTTCAGTCTGCATTTAGATTCCATCACTTCTTCCTCTGGATGAGAATAGCATTTTCCATCATGAGTCTTATGTAATTGCTTCAGACATTGTATTGTTGAGAAGAGCAAAGTCATTCATTCATAGTTGATCATCATACTGTTTCTGTTGCTCTCAGGTTCTCCCAGTTGATCATCATACTGTTTCTGTTGCTTAACAGGCTCTCCTATTTGATCACCATACTATTTCTGTTACCCTCGGGCTCTCCCAGTTGATCATCATACTATTTCTATTGCTATGTGACTGTAAAAATATCACTCAACTAATGAGACAAGCCACCTACTTTTTGGCAGAGAAGTGATGGGATTAGAAGTATTGACTGAAATAGGCAATTTCAGACATAACTAATGTAAAGATTTGAGTTGCTTGATTATAGAGAAAGGCTTCTGCTTTTTGGGGTTGAGATAGCAGAATGAAGATATTAGAGATGAAGGAAAAAAACATTGATCAAACATTAAAAATACATAAGAAGCCAAAAGTTTCAAATAAGGATACTAGTTAGCCAACTGTGTTACTTCCATAGTAAATTTGATACATTATTTTTTTTAAAAAGCCAGACCAAACAAATCTCATGGAAATCATAAAGGAGGGGAAAGGACCCACATGTGCAAAAAAGTCAATTATTTTGAATCCTGTTTTGTATATTGTTGGTTTTAAAATAAAACCTTACATAGGAAAAAAACCAACAACAACAACAAAGAACAACCCAGACTATGTAGAATAAATTCATGACTTAATTCTCTTTTTTATTTTTCTTTGTGTAATGAATTTTTCATTTATTATTAAGTTCCTGGTTTTAAAAAAAAGAAATTGTTTTTAAAAATGCATATAGAAGGGGAGAGATGACAATCTCCAAATGGGAACAATGAATACCTCACATATAGAGTTCTTGTTAGGAAAATGTTTTGGAAGTTTTAAAACTCAGTCTCAATAAGAGTTTGGGGAAGAAAATAGCAAACCATTCCAGTATCTTTAAGAAAATCCCAAATGAGATCTGAAATGACTAAACACCAATGCCGCCAAATAAGGATTTTTTTATTGTAATATGAATTCCGGGGACCCTAGAACCTCCTTTCCTAACCACCCAGCATATTACAGTAAGGCAAATGTGGGGTATTTATAATTATGTCAATATAGATTAAGACTCTATTGGAGGGGCAGCAAGGTGGCTCAGTGGATAGAGCACCAGTCTTGAATTCAGAAGGACCTGAGTTCAAATATGATCTCAGACACTTCACACTTCCTAGCTGTGTGACCCTGGGCAAGTCACTTAACCCCAGCTTCAAAAAAAAAAAAAAAAAGACTCTATGGGATGCATTCTCCTTCAATAGACCAGGCAAGAATTGTAAATCAAATAGCAAATCATATAAAGAGGACAGAAGAGCAAAGTAAATAGACTTTTTCTTCTGGGGGGATGTAAAGGAGTACCACTTTCCAAGGACAGCAGGGAAGGGAGCACTCCTCAGATATCTCATGTTTCAGGATGGGAGCCGAACACCTTACACAGCATCGGCCCCCAGCAGCTGGTTGTGCCTCATAACTTAGATGGCCCCCTCCTAGCCCACTTGGCGTGATACTAGAGTGTCTCCATGCTGTTCTGTGCCGCTTCTGAAAGGACCTTTCCTCTGTTTCTGAAGCTGCCATTCATTGCTTCTCTGCCACACTGCTGCTGACATCTGTTGGAGCGGCCATCTGTCCTTATGATTTCTTCTTCTTCAAGTACAAGGGTGTGTTCAATTATAGCAAGCTAGAGACATCCAGAGAAATGCAACCAGAATGGTGAAGGGTCTTAAGACCATGTCATGTGGTCATTTCAAGATTTCATTTGGAAAGTCTCAGGGATTGGTACAGCTAGCAAGTATTTGAAGGGTTCTCTTTTGAAAGGGAGGGATTTGGCTTTGTCCCACTTGGCCCCAGAAGGCAGAATCTAGAGCATTGGGTGTCAGTTGCAAAAAGGATAATTTGGACTTAATTTTGGAGAAAACCTTCCTAATAATTAAAATTGTATGGTAAGTTATTCCATGGAACAGATTTTTTATTAAAGCTTTTTATTTTCAAAACATATGAATGGATAATTTTTCAATATTGATCCTTGCAAAATCTTGTGTTCCAAAATTTTCTCCCCCTCCCTTCACTCCATCCCCTAGACGGCAAGTAATCCAATATAGGAACACATGTACTTTAGAAGCCATAGGTTTCCCCCTCATTGAACGTCCTCCTGCTGAAGCTGGATAATAGCCATTGATCAGATATGTTAGGTGGGGATTCCCTTTGAGTATGAGTTATAGTAAAGGGCCACTGAGGGTCCTTCCAACTTTCCAATCTATGATTCTCTGATTTTGTAAGACTGACCCAGACCAAAATGCCTTCTTTGCAACTTTTCTCAGAAAGTCCTGGGGTAACTAGGTGACACAGTGAATAGAGCACCAGCCCTGGTATTCAAATCTAGCCTTAGACATTTATTAGCTGTGTGACCCTGGTCAAGTCACTTAACTTGGATTACCTCCCCTCCAAAAAAATATTGTCCACCTCTATTGGACTGATGACTGTTGAAGCATATTTTCACTTTTTTTGCCACATGGCTATTATGGAAATATATTTTACCTGACTTCACACATATAATGAATATCCCCTTCTCAGTGGGAGGGGAGGGTCTGGAAGAAGGAAGAGAATTTGAAATTAAAAACAAATTAATGTAAAAATTTAAAAATTAAAACAAAAAAAAATTAGCTGACACATTACAGGTGTCTAATAAATGCTTTTTCCCTTCCTCTTCTCCTTCTTCCCATTCTTAAAGTCAATTCTTCTTGAATCCATGATCAGCCTTCTTTTGACACAACCTCTTTTCCTGTTGCTGTCACAGAGATCAAGGTATCGTTACATCATTCTAAAGCACTAAGACCATTAGTTTCAGATTCTCTCCCTTCTCCCTACCCTATGCCCCACTGGGGAAGAAAACAAGAAATAACAAAACCCATTACAAATATGAGTCATGCAAAGCAAATTTCACTTGCTATGTTCTGAAGAAAAAGAAGGAAAAAAATAGGCTTCAATTGCACCAAGTCCACCAGATCTCTATCTGGAGGTGGATGAGGTTTCTTGAGCTGAATCTTAAAGAAGCTAAGAGTGAGAGGTTAAGAGATGTCAAACATGTGCCCACAACACTCTCAAATATGGCCCAAACCAGACTGAAATGTCATTAGGAAATAGTTACCAAAATAAATAAAAATAGATAATGTTACTATGTAGTTGTCTAGATCATAAAACTGATAGCAGGGGTCATTATGTACAATTCAGCGGCCCCATTTCTATGTGGGTTTGACACCCTTGGGCTACACTGCCCTGGACTTGCCTGACACCTGAACATTAAATACGTCAGAGAATTTTCTAAAATGGTAGTCAGAGAAGAAGCAAACCATGGTAGCGGAAATGAGGGTGGGGGAAGGGGAGGGAAGGGAAGAGGTGTTTATTAAGCTTCTGGTATGTCCCAGGCACTGTGCTAAGTGCTTTATGATAATCCTGATATGTAAGATCCTATTTTACTTCATTTTATAAAGAGGGAAACTGAGGCAAACCATTTAAATGACTTGCTCAGACTCACACAGCTAAGAAAGTGTCTGAGACCACATTCAAAATCAGGTCTTCCCAGGGACCAAGGGCACTATCTACTGCACCCTCTAGACATTTAGATGCATTCGGTGAGCAAAGGTAAACTTCCTCTGTGTGTGTGTGTGTGTGTGTGTGCTGTATTATGCCATATACTGCATAATGCAGTAATCCATAATGACAAACAAAATATGTCATGATTAAATTAAACTGCAAAGCTACTTTTTTGGGAGGAGACATTAGGGTAAGTCTATAACACAGCATGTCCCAAAATTAGTGTTTTGGACCTGCTGGTCAAAGATGTCACAGTTGACATTTCTGGTAAGGTACAGAATTTAGTACTTGTCCTCTGAAGTCCCTTTTAAGTCTGAGTGATGCTAATTCTTGGATTTATGGGTGTCAGGACAAGTTCCCAGCTTTCCTTAACAATTTCTCATGGAGTTGTCATCTGAGAATTTATACTAATCCTTCTGAAATCTTCAAATAACCAAAGGCCTCAATTACCTAAACTTCTTTTAAACTCTACTTTTAGGAGAGAAAAAAACAAATAATAGAGGGGGCAGAAAGCTGATAACAGAAATTTGTTCTGAACAGAGCTTCTAGGCAGGAGGCAGGAGTTCTTAAACAGAACTTTGTGAATTTGTATATTTCAATGATTTTATTTCAGTATGATTTGTTTCCTTAGTAATCTTAGGTGTTATTTTATTTGTTAAAACCATTCTTAGTCATTTGCATCCAGAAAGAGGACTGAATGTGGATCACTACATAGTATTTTAACCTTTTTTATTTGTTTACTTTTTGCTTTCTTTTTCATTTTTTTTCTTTTTGTTCTGTTTTTTTTCTTGTGCAGCATAATAAATTTGGAAATATGTATAGAAGAACTATACATGTTTAACATATATTAGATTACTTTCTATCTGGGGAGGGGATGGGAAGAAAAGAGGGAGAAAATTTTGAAATACAAGGTTTTGCAAGAGTGAATGTTGAAAACTATCTTTGCATGAATTTTTTTTAATAAAAAGAAAGAAAAAAACAAGGTTGCAAAAGACAACTTAGAAGTCATAGATTGTCCAATAAATTAAGAGAGCACAAAAATAAATAAAATAAAATAAAAACATTCTTAGGAGGATCCTGAGGCTTCACCAATACATTATACAAAAAAGGTTAATAACCCCCTCCTCCAGTGCATGCCCTGGTTGCAGTACACAGTTACTTACCTCTCCCTACTCCTGATTCAGTGATCTAAGATCCTTCAAGACCCTAAAGATCTTAAAAGATTCAATTATGTTCAATTGAGTGGACATGTAAGACAGGAAAATTGACCCAAATGTGTTAGAAAATGTTATTCACATAACTGAAGCAAAAAGGGTCTTCTTGTCGAGTCTTTACATTGAAAATACAGAAAATCAATGTAACTGAAACTTTGAGGATTTGGGTGGAGTTTAGGCTTTTATTTTCAGCCTGTACAAATTCTGTAAAGATAACAAATTCTTTGTGTTTACTCCAAAATGGCAAAATCAGAGAAGCTCAGAACTGGAAGTCATAATATCCAAATAATACTTAATCAGGAACCTCTGGACAGCCTTAGCTCAGCTGTATAGTGCCTGTGAGAGCTTGGGTGCACCTCTCTGTGGGCTTCAGCTTCCTCATCTCTAAAACTAGGGCAGCTGGAGTATATGGTCTCCAGTAGCTCTGGCACCCTTAAAGGCCTCCGGAGAAGTAAGACCCCAGAATCCCAAGGCAGGCCATTCCATTCTTGGACAACTTTCAGGAAAGATGAAACCTGCCTCTGCACACAGACACACGAGCACATAATTGGTTTTAGTTCCACTATTTGTGGCACAGCAGAACTACTCTAAAATCTCCTCAACAGAATAGCCTTTCAGATATTTAAGGCAGCTCTTGTAAGTCCCTAGTCTTCTCTTCTCCAAGCTAAGTATCCCAAGTTTCCCATCTCCATCTGGCATGATCTCTGCTTCTCTCACCATTCTAGTGACCTCCCCTGTATGCAATTTAGCTTGTCCCTGTGCTTCCTCAAGTGTGTCTCCCAAGAGGTCTGACTTTGCTTCTAACTTTACTACCTATGACTTTGGACAAATGCTTAACCTTTCTGAAACTAAAATGAGGTAGTTGGACTACTTGACTTCTGAGATCCTCTATGATCCTTTCTCTTTCTGCATCCTATACCTCTCAGAGCAGCCCTAAGCCCCCGCTGACTTCCTCAGCTGTTATTTCATCACTGTTGACTCATGTCAACCTTGCAGGCCTCTACAAAACCTCAGTTCATCTCCCACAAGACCTGTTCCTGCTGTGCAAAGTAGTACTTCCTTTTATAAATCCTAAAAGCTGCCTTCAGGGGAACTTTTTTTTTTTTCAGGGGAATTTACTCTTGTCATCATTTCCTTCATTATTGTATAGACTTCCGTCATCTCTCTTCTCAGTCTTGTATAATCTTTTCAATTTTTCCCAGACTTTTCACTGCCCTGTTCAACATTCCATACCACCAGTACATAAACATGATAGCACTATTCCCACACACACAACCTCTCAATTGTTCTTGGTCACCCCACGTGTATTTCTCCAGGCCTTCTTGAGCTCTCTTCCCCCTTCTCTGAAGTCCAGCAATAAGGATCATACATAATTCAAGTATGGATGAGCCCTGATTTTCAACAATGGTTGGAGAGAATTTTAATTTGATCTGGACTAGCTGATCTCTGAGTTCCTTTCTGGCTCTAAATAATATGTTCCTATAATCCTTGTTAGCTGATACTTGACCAAAACCCAGCCTGTGATATTTCTTGTTCCTCCAAAAGTGGAAGGTCATTATGTGTTAAGGCCGATCCTCCATTATGTACAGTCATCTGTCTCCACTTTTGGCAAATTGCAGTGACTAGGATGAGCTGAGTGAAACTAACCCCAATGGGACTGAGTTATTTTCCATTCAAATGGCAAGTCTTATTAATTCACTTCTCCAGCATCTCTCACATCATGGCTTCTCTCCAGCTGCACAGCCTAATTCAGGCTCTCGTAACTTCTTATCCAGACCACAGATTCTGTGAAGAAACCTTTAATCCAGCTCACACAGGAAGGAAATTATAAGGTAGCTGACAGGTGACTGTCCAGCCTCTGCCTAAAGACCTTCAAGGAAGCTCCCTCTGGAGTCAGTCTGCACAGCCCTAATTGTGCACAATCTTAATTGTCAGGAAGTTGTTCCACACATCTGGCCTAAAGTGGCTTTTTGCAACTTCTACTCATTGTGCACAGTTCTACCTCCTGGGGGCTGAATGGAACAATTCTTATTCTTACTGCCATTAATCACATGCCAACTCCTCAAATATTTGCAGCAATCATGTCCCCTGGGTCATCTTTTCTCCAACGTAAACATGTCTTGTTCCTTCAGCTGGTCCCCACGGCACGGACAGGAGGCTCTTCATCATCCTGGCTGCCCTCTCTGGACATTCTCCAAAGTGGAACATAATTCTCCAGATGAAATCTGATTAAGGCAGAGTACAATGACATAGTTACCTCCCTGTGCCTGAAAGCTGTGTTTTTCTTAATATTATCCGATTTATACTTACTTTTTTTGGCTGCCAAGTCTTACATCTGACTCATATTGAATTTGTAGTCCACTAAAATCCCAGATGTTTTCTAGAACAACTGCTCCTCTCCCATTGCATACTCATGAAGTTAATTTTGTATCCAAGTGCTAGACTTTACATTTATACCTATTAAATATCATCTTAGCTCAGTGCTCTCACCTGTCAAGATCCTTTTGGATACTAATTGTTCTCTTTGTGTAAACTGTCCCTACCAGCTTTGTGTTTGAAAAGTATGTCATCTGTGCTTTTATCTATGTCTTTGATAAAAAATGGCAAGCAACAAAATGCCAGAATCTCCAGCATTCCGCTAGACACACTGACCTTGAAATATTAACAACCACTCATTGGCCATCCAAGTCTGAATGCATCTGATTATATGTTTTCTAATTCTCATCTCTTCTTCACAAGATTATAAAATTTTTTTACCAGAAGCTCCACTGAAATTTAGGAAAGCAACATCCCTCCACTACTATTAACTTAGTAATTCAATCAAAAAGAAAATGAAATTGATCTGTTATGTCCTGTTCTTTGATGAAACACTTTATAATTGGTGTTTTTCTCTCTTTTGTAGATTCTTCTAGATTTTTTTTCAGGAATTAAAGTTAAGCTCCTTGGCCAATAATTTCTAGGTTTTTCTCTTTCCTTTTTTGAAAATTAGGATATTTGCCCTTCTCCAATTGAGTTGCCCTGTCATTTTCCATGATATTTCAGATATCAGTGATAGAGGCTCAGTAATCGTTCTTTTAAGATGTAGTCTGTCTAGGCCAGATGACTTGAATTCATTAAAGGCAACTATGTGCCCTCTTAACATCTCCTTACTTATTTTGGATATAAGCTTACTATTAGTCATTTTTGTTGTCATTTCCAGCATAAAGATTATTCTCCTTTGGGACAGAAATCAGAAATTTAATTAGATTCTAGAAGCTCTGCCTTTTTTCTTTAGTCAGTCATCCCATCCATCTCAAGCAAAAAAAAAAAAGTCTAAAGCTCTCTTTTATCCCCCTTTTCTCTCAATTAACCTAATTTTGGGGTTTTTGCCTCTCTCATCATCCTCAGTTCATTACAAACTCAATATTTACAATAACTTTCCACACACATCAGCCTACGTGCAGCAGAGGTTTGACCAAGCAGTGACTTCCCTTTGCATCTAGGATAAAACATAAAGTTTGGTTTTTAAAATCTTCTTAATAGTCTATTAAGACTTGAGGCAAAAAATATCCCTTAGAACTGTGAGCTTTTATCACAGAAAAAAAGAAAATTTTTTGGTCAAAGAAGGTGGGGATAAAAGGAGGAGGACAATATTCAGAGCAGCATAGTCTGGAAGTGACAGATGTGAAGGTCTGACTCTTAGCAAGATATTAGCTCTCACCTATCTGAGCTCAGGAATTGAGGGGGGAAATGCAGGTGGTTCTGCTGGGATAATGCTGGGAGGATAACTGAGTAGAGGCAGCATGGTCTAGAAATGGCCATTTCCATCTACAGGAAAATTAATTTTTTATTAGGAACCACCCCTCCCCTATCTGAGCTCAGGAACTGAGTGTGGGAAGAGGGAAATCAGATAGTTCTGCTGAAAGGATGCTGTGAGGATAACTGAGTAGAGAGGCAGCATGGTCTAGAAATGGCCATTTACATTTACAGTAAAGTTAATGTTTTCTAGGAGCTTTCCCTTTCCCCCCAACCACTAAAAGGTAATCACAAAGTGTTAGAAACTGTAAAGATGCATCTTTATTTATGAATCCCCATTATTAGGCATCTAGATGGCAAAAAATGGATAAAGTGCTGGGTTTAAAGTCAGGAAAACCTGAATTCAAATCCAGGCTCATACACTAACTGTTCCTGGATAGGTCATTTAACCTCTGTCTGCCTCAGGTTCCTCAATGGGTTCAAAATAGCGCAGGCTCAAAAGTACTTTAAGAGAGTCCTTCAGGATCTAATTCAGTTTCAATTGATCAATGATGGACAGAATCTATACCCCAGAAGGAACACTGGGAAATGAGTGTAAACTGTTTGCATTTTTGTTTTTCTTCCCAAGTTATTTTTACCTTCTGAACCCAATTCTTCCTGTGCAACAAGAAATTCGGTTCTGCACACATATATTGTATCTAGAATATATAATATAACATATGTAACATGTATGGGACTGCCTGCCATCTGGGGAGGGGATGGAGGGAAGGAGAGGAAAATTCGGAACAGAAGTGAGTGCAAGGGATAAAGTTGTAAAAAATTACCCATGCATATGTACTATCAAAAAAAGTTATAATTATAAAATTAATTTAAAAAAATTAAATTTAAAAAAATTATAAAAAAACTTTTAAATTACATGTGCATATGTACTGTCAAAAAATGTTATAATTATAAAAATAAATAAATAAATAAATAAATTTTTAAAAAACTTTTAAAAATTAAAAAAAGAGAGAGAGAGGCCTTCAGGGGGAGAAGAGATTTCTCTCTCCTCATCTTTTTTTTTTTTTTTTTAATTATTTTTTACAAAAATTTTATGCATAGGTAATTTTCCAGCATTGACAATTGCAAAACCTTTTGTTTCAACTTTTCCTCTCCTTCCCCCCAGATGGGAGGTTGACCAATACATGCTAAATATGTTAAAGTTAAATACAATATATGTATACATGTCCAAACAGTTATTTTGCTGTACAAAAAGAATCGGACTTGAAACAGAGTACCATTATCCTGTGAAGGAAATAAAAAATGTAGGCAGACAAAAATACAGGGATTGGGAATTTTATGTAATGGTTCATAATCATCTCCCAGAGTTCTTTTGCTGGGTGTAGCTGGTTCAGTTCATTACTGCTCTATTGGAGCTGATTTGGTTCATCTCATTGTTGAAGATGGCCTCGTCCATCAGAATTGATCATCAAACAGTATTGTTGTTGAAGTATATAATGATCTCCTGGTCCTGCTTATTTTACTCAGCATCAGTTCATGTAAGTCTCTCCAGGCCTTTCTGAAATCATCCCATAACATTCATATACCACAATTTATTCAGCCATTCTCCAATTGATGGGCTGCCACAAACATTTTGGCACATACAGGTCCCTTTCCCTTCTTTAGTATTTCCTTGGATTATAAGCCCAGTAGAAACACTGCTGGATCAAAGAGTATGCACAGTTTGATAACTGTTTGGGCATAGTTCCAAATTGCTCTCCAGAATTCTCCTCCTCTTCTGATGGCAATGACTTCTGTAACAGGATGAGAGATATCCCATCTAGAAACACAAGACATATCTATTCAGGATAGTTTAAGGAATAACTGAAAGGAGGAAAAGTACTTTCTCCAGATAGACGCAAATAAGAAAAAGCAGTCATTGCTAGTTGGTGTAGTGGATAGAATGCCAGGCCTGGAGTCAGGAAGAATTCATTTTCCTGAGTTCACATCTGACCTCAGACACTTCCTATCTGTGTGACCCTGGAAAAGTCATCATAAAATGAGCTGCCAAGAAGACACCAAATAGGGTCACAAAGAGTGAACTACAATGACTGAACAACAACAAAAGTCACGTAAGGGAGGAATGGGAACCAGAACAACGAAGAGCACTTATTGTCTATATTCCCAAACCCTGGGAACTCAGAGGAGGAACCTATCCAGCAGAACTGTTGCCTCCAATAGAAGCTGCAAAAAGGATCACAGAGAAAAATGGCATTTGGGCCATATGTGTATCCTACAAATATGGATCTCTTCCCATGAATGCTTTCACTTAGATTATTTTTATAATCTCCTAATTGGTATTCCTGCCTCAAATTTCTCTGTACTCCAGTCCAGCTGACACCATATTGCCAAAATAATTTTCTTTAAGCGTGTCTCTGACCATTTAACTGCACTTACACAGCCAACTCCAGTAACTTCCCATTTCCATCTACATTAGACTATTCTGGTTAGCTTTTAAAACCCTTGACCCCAAGCTCACTTTACAGACTCGCTGGACATTATCTCCCACATGTTTAGTTCTGTATCAAGTAGCCTTCTCATTTTCACTCATGACATTCTGTCTCCCATTCTATCCTTTGAACTCACTGTCCCCAAAATTTGGAGTTCTTTTTTTTTTCTTTTCTCAACTTCGGAGAGCTGTCTTCCTATAAGATATAACTCAGACACCATCTTCTGCATGAGGACTCTACTGTTCCTCCCAACTGCTAGTTACCTCTAAAATTATTTTATAGTGATTTGTATTGATTAATTTTGTATTTATGTCATATATATTTTATATGTGCTTATTGTCTCCTGCATTAGAATGTACACTTCTTGTGAGTAGAGTTTTTCATTCTTTGTATTTGTATCCCTAATAAACCTAATAAGTACTCAGCACAATGATTTTTTAAATTCTATTTTAATGTTATATATGTATATTCTTTTATATATTTTCATATTCTCCATTGGGAGAGAAAAATCAGAACAAAAAGAGAAAATATGTGAGAAAGAAAAAAAATTTAAAATATGCTTCAATCCATATTCGGTCTCCATAGTTCTCTGGATGTGAATGGCTAAATCTATCATGATTGATCATCATACAATCTTGCTGTTACTATGTACAATGTTTTCTTGGGTTCTGCTCACTTCACTCAGCATCAGCTCATGTAAATCTTTACAGACTTTTCTGAAATCAGTTTGTTCATCATTCCTTATAGAACAGTAATATCATATACCACAACTTGTTCAGCCATTCTCCAACTGATGGACATCCACTCATTTTCCAGTTCTTTGTCACTACAAAAAGGGCTGCTCCATACATTTTTGCAAGTGTGTCCTTTTATCTCTTTTACAGTCTCTTTGGGATATATACCTAGTAGTGACACTGTTGGATCAGAGTATGCACAGTTTTATAGCCCTTTGGATATAGTTCCAAATTGCTCTCCAAGAATGGTTTCAACAGTTCAAAACTTCACCAATAATGCTCAGCACATTAAGGGATACTATATATAAGTGAAGGAAAATTGCACCCCTAGTTTTGAGAAGAAAATATTCTTACTATGTTGTCTTACTTAGTAAATGCCTTTTCTAAGAGCTAATTGTATCTACTAATTGATTGCAAGTAAGCACATTGGAAATATGATGAGCTATTGGATTAAAAATGCAAACTCACAAAGTTATACCTATACCCCAGATTACCATCTGCTCTCTGAGAATCCAAACAGTGACTTCTAGTGCAAGTTCAAGGAGTATCTAAGAGGGTAGTGTTACAAATGAATGCATTCAATTTGACTTAGTTTGTATTCTTGATTGACTTAAAAATAAATGTTGAAAGGGGGAATTGATAAGCTGTATTTTAGGAGTATGATCCCATAGACTATCTTGAATCAGATAACCCAAACTGTTTGAGGTGTGAGAAAACCTGAATGACTAAAAGAATCATAGTTTCCTCAACAGTAATAAGGAAGCTCCAAGGAGAGAAGTGGGTTTTATTTTTTTTTAATTAAAGCTTTTTATTTACAAGATATATGCATAATTGCTGACAATTGTAAAACCTTTTGTTCCAACTTTTCCCCTCCTTCCCTCCACCCCTTCTCCCAGATGGCAGGTTGACCAATATATGTTAAATATGTTAAAGTATAAGTTAAAAACAATATATGTATACATGTCTAAACAGTTATTTTGCTGTACAAAAAGAATCGGGCTTTGAAATAGTGTACAATTAATTAGCCTGTGAAGGAAATCAAAAATGTAGGCGGACAAAAATCGAGGGATTGGGAATTCTATGTAGTGGCTCGTAGTCATCTCCCAGAGTTCTTTTGCTGGGTGTAGCTGCTTCAGTCATTACTGTTCTATTGCAACTGCTTTGGTTTATCTCATTGTTGAAGAGGGCCATGTCCATCAGAATGGATCATCATATAGTATTGTTGTTGAAGAATATAATGATCTCCTGGTCCTGCTCATTTCACTCAGCATCCGTTCATGTAAGTCTCTCCAGGCCTCTCTGAAATCATCCTGTTTGTCATTTCTTACAGAACAATAATATTCCATAATATTCATATACCACAATTTATTCAGCCATTCTGCAACTGATGGGCATCCATTCATTTTCCACTTTCTGGCCACCACAAAGAGGGCTGCCACAAACATTCTTGCATATACAGGTCTCTTTCCCTCCTTTAAGATCTCTTTGGGATATAAGCCCAGTAGAAACACTGCTGGATCAAAGGGTATGCACAGTTTGATAACTTTTTGAGCATAGTTGAGAGGAGTGGATTTTAAAGGAAAGATAATGAATTTTGGTTTGGTCATCTTGAGTTTGAGGTCCATACCCTATGTTCTAAATGTCCAGTAGATGGTTGATGATGAAGGTCAGGAGAAAACTGGTAGCCATTTGTATAGAAATGATGTCTCATCCAGTGAGAGTATAAAGAGAAAAACCTTTCAGGTCAGAGCTTTGGGGCACATCCGTGGTTAGTGATCATAACATGGAGGATGACATAGCAAAGTCTAACGAGTGATCAGAGACAGAAGAACAGAAAGTGTGTATCTCAAAATCCAGAGAGGAAAACTTCCATAAGAAAGGGTGGCTCATAAAGCTCAAAAATGTCTAAGAGAACTCACTGGAAATCAATATCCAGAGATTATTGTATGGGCAAAGGTACTGATTCAGTTCTACAAATGGTTATTTGTAACTATTGTGTGGCAGGCAGGCACTGAAGCAACAACAGTCCTTGACCCCTTGCTTTCGAGGAAATTAAATTCTACTGGAAAGTTGCACAGAAACTCACCTGAGGATTCTAAGAGGCTGAATTGCTGAGGGAATTAAATTATAACCAGAGAGGCCAGCTTGGGCAAAGTCACGGAGAGAAGATGGCATTGCAAGATTGAAGATCAATAAATAGGTCCATTTGATGAGAATATACCATGTGTAAGGAGAAATAATGTGAAGTAAGTCTAAAAAGTTACCCAAAGTTAAGCTGTGAAGGGCTTCAAATGCCAGGCTATAAGTTTTTTGATCTAGAAGCAATAGAGAATCCATGAATAATATTAATCAGGAGAATGACATAAAACTTATTTTGACAGCTATGTAGATGCAGAGAGAAGAGCCTGGAAGCTAGGGGACTATTGAAGTAGCTAAAGTGAGACATGATAAAGACCACAATTAAGAGTGGTGTGGATGGATAGAAACCATGTTGTGGAAGGAGAATCAACAAGACAAACGACTGGACATGGAAGATGAAGGAGAGGAAAGAAACTAAAAATTACTCCAATTTTGCAAATCTGAGTGATTGATAGGTAGGAGAATAGTACTTTTGATGGAAACCAGTTTGGATGAGGGGGAAATAGAAGAGAGAAATTAGGAATTAACATACTCATCAGGAAAATCTTGTCTGTGCCTTTTTTAATCTGTTGTAAGCTTTCTTCAGCTGTCTTTTTATACAGTTTAAGTCAGTATAAAATATGATGATCCAAACTCTTTCAATTGTCCTTCAGTCATTTGTCAGATAGCAATAGAATGCGTAAATCTTGGGGCTTCACTAACATTCCTGGAGCTCAGCATCAGCCACAGCTCAGAACAATCCTAATCAATATTTGACCTTGAACAAAGAGCATCCAGGGCTACTGAAGCAACATTCCTAACTGGTCTCATTTAAGTCATTTTCCTGAATGACATGAGGAGTAAGTGTCTTTTTAAAAGGGTGTTTTAACCCTTGTATGTTTTTTGGAAACAGTTAATATAGCATTCCAATATCCAGAGATGATGCTGTGTTATATTCTTGAGTTCTGGGAAAACAATTTAGTGTCAGCGTATCACTCACAGCTCACATATTGATTGCCCCCCTCCTTGGAGTATTGTGGCACCAAGACCAGGAAACGCTACCGTACATTTAGTTCCTTTTCGGTGACTACATTAGAGGCATTTCCTTGTAATAGCAAGACCCTATTAGAGTCAGTCTGACCGTAGAAAGAGAGTAATGTGCATTTATTGTTTAGAACTATGTAATGCAGAGAAACGTTTTCTTCGGAGTCAAACAAAAGTTATGTTTCATGAAATGGATACTGTACCCTATGCCCACCCAGGAGCACACTGACTCTGAACCTTCATCCTGACAGATGCAAAGACAAAACCATGATGCTCAAACTCAGGTGCTCTGATCCCTACTAGAAGCTTGACTGACTCAGACCCAAAGTCTCAGAGCTCCTCCAGGTTCTGAAAATTCTAGTCAAGTTTTTTTCTGAAACTCCTCTAACATTTACCCTTGAACTTACTCCTCACCTTCTATTTTCCTATTTATCAGCACCCAATCCCAAGATCACAATTTGGTCTCTTCTTTTCTCTTTCCCCTGAATCAGAAGCTCCACTCTCCTTTAGCCAATGCTATAAAATTGTGACTTAATCAGGGAACAAATTATATGCTGTATGGCTCAGCAATTACAAAGCCACAGATTTTAGCCCTTGTTCAGTGTAAGAGATCAATGGAACTTAAGAATTTGCTGGTTCTCAGAACCATTAGCATTTGGAGTTACTGCTCTATTTGAGGTTAGAACTGTCAGTCGAAAGCAGTACTTTCCCCTTTTAGTATTATTGCCTGTAATTATTTCTGGGGCCTCCTTAGTAAAAATTTCCTGTACACAAAGTCCTACTGATTCTCATCTTTGCCCATTTTTCTTCACAAGTCTTTTTCTGCCTAGGTCCCTGAGAAGTCCATAGGGTTTCTTTCTGTCCAAGATAGTCTTTTCTTAACTCAGGAACACAAGGAACATAGGACTATTGCATTTTAGAGATAGAAGGAATTTTATAAGTCCTATAGTCCTTTTCTCTGCCCCAAATAGATAAATCACCTAATGCTCTAACCAACATGATTATCTAGTATCAACTTTACTTATCCCAAGGTAACCACTTCTATTTTGGGAATTATCAGGAGTTTTTTCCTTAATGTTGAACTGAAATCTGTTAACTAATTTCCATCCATTAGTTCTACTTTATGGGACCATAAATAGAGAGTTGGAAGGAACTTAAAAGTCCATCTTTTTCAATCTTGTCATTTTAAAGATGAGGAAGCTGAGAGATTTGCATTCTCTTCCATGTGTTAATGAACTTATATATGCAGATGGAGTTGTGAACTGATCCAACCATTCTGGAAAGCAATTTGGAATTATGTCTAAAGAGTTATCAAACTGTGCATACTCTTTGATCCAGCAGTGCTACTACTGGGCTTATATCCCAAAGGAAATACTAAAGAGCGGAAAGGGACCTGTATGTGCCAGAATGTTTGTGGCAGCCCTCTTTGTGGTGGCTAGAAACTGGAAACTAAGTGGATTCCCCTCAGTTGGAGAATGGCTGAGTAAATTGTGGTATATGAATGTTATGGAATATTATTGTTCTGTAAGAAATGACCAGCAGGATGATTTCAGAAAGGCCTGGAGCGACTTACAGGAACTGATGCTGAGTGAGGTGAGCAAAACCAGACCATTGTACATGGCAATGACAAGATCATACAATGATCAATTCTGATGGATGTGAATCTTTTCAGGAATAAGATGACCCAGGCCAGTTCCAATGGGCTTGTGATGGGAGCAAGCCATCTGCACCCAGAGAGAGGACTGTGGGGACTGAGTGTGGATCACAACATAGTATTTTTCACTCTTTTTGTTGTTGTTTGCTTGCATTTTGTTTTTTTCCTTTTTGATCTAATTTTTTCTTAGCAGCAAGGTAATTGTATAAATATGTATACATATATTGGATTTAACATATATTTTAACATGTTTAACATTTATTGGATTACTTGCCATCCAGGGGAGGAGGTGGAGGAGGAGGAAGAAATTTGGAACACAAGATTCTGCAAGGGTCAATGTTGAAAAATCATCCATGCATATGTTTTGAAAATAAAAAGCTTCCATTTAAAAAAGTATCTTGCAGTTTTTCTAATAAAGGGAATTTTTCATTTAGAAAAAAATTGAAATGTAACTGAATCCAGATTTCCGTTTATTTACATGAAAACATATATAGAAAATATAATCTCTTTCTTGTAAATTTCAAAACTACCATCAATTTTCTCTTGTACACAGGAAAAAGGAAGTCGAATTTCAATGCAAGCTGCCCAAATGGGAATGGAAAAGGCTTCTCAAGGCCTTTACACTTCTTAACCATGTCCCATTTCTGGACAATAAATGAGAATTTTGTTCAGGGTTTCCTCGTGCATGGAGCCGGGAATTGCGTTGCAGCATCCGCGCTTTTGAAGCAGAGCTACCTGAAACCGCTAGAGGGCGGCCGAAGTCCAGGAGCCCCGCTCGGGCGCAGCCTCGGAGTCCGGGCCGCTCTAGGAGGCGCCCGGGGCGCCCGGTCCCTGCGCTTCCCCCTGGTCCGCAACATCTCCAGCCCCGGCTCCGCAGCCCTTCGGTGGCGCCTTTGTACGGCTTGCCCCAAGGGGAGCCCGGCGGGGCCGAGCCGGCATCCACGAGGCGCCGCCCTCCGGCCCGCCGGGCTGCTTCCGGCAGCAGCCTCTTTCTACTGATTCAGCCCAGCCCGTTCGGAAAGGCAGCCAACCCTCCTATCCCGAGGCGGGGGTGGCGGGGGAGGGGCCGGGCCGGCCGGCCGGCTGAGAGGAGAGGGCACATTCATGAGCTAAAGGCACAAATCACCCGCAATTTAGTACTAACTGGGTCGGGAGGGCCGCGGGGTGGCCGAGGCTGTTGTGGGGCTTCCGTAGAGGAGACTTTTCAGCCGGGTTTGTGAATGGCGAGGAGCCAGGGCGAGGGTCATGAGGGGGAGCCCCGCTCTGCCCCTTGCAGAGACTCTCCCCCCAATTTCACAAGCCCCTTACACCGCTTTGATTTAAAATGCATCATATACGTGTATAAATACCTAGACTACCTTATCTCCCCATCCATCTGTGAACTTCAAGAAGGCAGAGACTCTAACATCCAGACATTTCTTCCCCAGTTTGGAACAGTCTTGCCCAGTACAGATAGTCACTCTACTTGCATCTCTGGTGTTCTAGCAACTGTGCTGGGGGCTAGAGGCGCACGAGACAGGCGCCGCTCGAGTTCCCTCTCCCTTATTAGTGGGGAAGCTGCGTGTCTGCTAAGGCACAAAACACCACATATACATGTGTGTGTATTATGTGCACACACACACACACACACTTCCGGGATCAGTCAATAGAGCCGGGGCTGGGAGTCAAGAGCCCCAGGTAGGCCGCGGTCACTTTCTAGCTCTGTGGCCCTGGACAAACAAATTAACTTGTTTGTTTCAATTTCATCTGTTAAATGGGAATAATCACAGTCCCTCCCTTCCAGTTATTGTGAGGATAAGATGAGATGATGATTGTAAAGTACCTGACACATAGTAAACTCTAGAGTAGTTTCTTTTCTTTTTTTGTTTTTTTGGTAGGAGAGAGCTCTTGAGCTGTGCTTTGAAGGAAAAAGAGCTTTTACCAGAGAGAAGTGAGTAGAGAAGGCGTTCCAGACAAGGGGAACGGCCGGAACAAAGGTGTAGAGGCAGGAGAGGGAATTCTAGTCCAGTTAGTGAGCATGGAGAGGAGGGGTGAAGCAAAATGGTAATGGTCTTTAGTTGTCAAACAGAGGGTAGGGAAGGGATTCTATAAACGGAGCGGTTACTCTTCACACCGCTGAGAAAGGACTTGATGGAAACGTGTCCCATCACTTTAGGGAAGTAGCGATGCAGTGGCACGTAGTCCTAAGTCAGAAATCCAAGTTCAGTGACTCTGGGCTTATTTCTTTTCTGAACCTTCATTTCCCAAAGGGAGGAGCCCGTATGATTAGATAAACTCTGAGGCTCCTTCCAGCTCTGACATTTTGGGATTCCAAACAAATCTTCCTTTGGAAGTGACTTCTTAATCCTCGTCATATTGCTCTAAGGTTGGGCTCCAGACGGGGAGAATTAGAATGACGCCATGTACCTGTCGTGGGTGTCTGCCAGCTCAGCAGCACTCGCCTGGTGCTTTGCACATAGTAGCTATTCTCAGTCCTGGAGTGAATGAAACCTCTCTTCCATCAGTGTTCATAGGGAGCTTGGCCAGGGCCCTCTAATGCAACCCGGTGAAATAGGAATGTGTTTCAAGAAACTTCCTCAAGCATGGGATGAGTGAGCGTCGTGTAAATCGTGCCACATAAAGTTGCCCCTCTTTCCACTCCCTGCCGCTGCCAGCACAGCCCCTCCCCCGAGTCCCACACCCTTGAACTGAAGCTCCATTGTTCCATATTGGGAATTTGCTGTCCGTGGTCCACGATACCACTGCAGGCTTTTCCTCAGGAATGTGTCTCCAAAAATAAACCATTAAAGCTTTCACCAGTCTTTCCCTCTGGGTCTATGAGTCAGTTACAGCATTAATCATTGCACAGGCCAGGTTCTCTCAAATGCCAGTGGGCATGGCTTTAGCACTCAGTAAAGCTATTTCGGAGATGGACCCACATGAGTGAGAAAAAGAAAGCTTTTCTTCTCTTTTGATCCAGCTGTTTGTTACATTGCGCTTTTACCTAGTCGTTCCTTGGTACTTGGGAACTGATATTCCATCCAATCTGCAGCCCATTTCCTGACTTACTAATGAAATCTCAGCTTCTCTTCAGCCTGTTCCTTACTTGCTGATGACTGACTGTATTATCCTCGATTCTACAGCTAGTGCGCTCATATTCCAGTTTGCCTCAGTTCTTATTCCTCAGTCACAAACCCCATCCTCTCTACAACCCTGCCTTTGTCTTACAACTGCAGCTCCTCTTCTGTGTCCAAGCCTCCGCCCCTCAGGTCTTTATCACTTCCCTGTATCTCTTTCCTTCCTTCCCCAGGTTAACTGTTTGGGGATTGCCAGGTTCCTGGTCCCTTTATCCTGTTGGAGACCCTGGCCTTCCAAACCACAGCTTTGGGTTATTCCCACCATTGATTTTCTTCACACCCATTCCCTTGCTGCTGAATGGAGTTGAAGAAAAATTACAAAAGTCATATTGACTGGGTCCACTGCAAGTTTGTATTACATCATCTCAACTGCGATGATCTACAATCATCCCTTTGACAAAGGCAAACCTTTTACACCTCCCTAACTGAATTACCATTACACTCTATAATACCGTGGCTTTTCCAACCCTTTTTTAAAAATCCTTCCCATTTTATAATTTGTTAAACTATGTAAAAAACACTTATAGGAGGTGTTCCATTATTCCTTCAAGTGTGAATCTAATCTACTTGCCTTAGAGCAAAATGTAGCATTAATAATTCAATATTTTAAAATTTTTTCTATAACCCATTAAATATAACTTGAATACAATAAATGTTGTCAGTTATCCTTTTCAAATTATAGAAAGCTACAGGACATTTGAGAAATTATATTGAAAAGCAATATTAAAATAATATATTGTATTTTAAATAAAAAATTTTTTAAAAATCCTTCCTCAAACTTCCCACAGCTCTCTCTCCCTCTTTCTTCTGAGAACCTTTTATCCTATTTGACTGCAAAAATTGAAATCTTCCCTAAGACTTCCATTTTCTCATCATCTCAGATCATCCAGATGTCTTCTGCCTCTATCATCTCTTTCATCCCTGTTTTTTATTAAGCTTTTTGTTTTTAAAACATATACATGGATAATTTTCAACATTCACCCTTGCAAAGCTGTGCTCCAAATCTTTCTCCCTCCCTTCCCCTAGAAGCAAGTAACAGATATAAATTAAACATGTGCAATTCTTCTATAAATATTTACACAATTATCATGCTGCACAAGAAACATCTGATCAAAAATTAAACAAAATGCAAGCAACAAAAAAGAGTGAAAATACTATGTTGTGATCCACACTCAGTTCCCATAGTCCTCTCTCTGGAGAGAGAGTCCATTGGAATTGACCTGAATCACCTCGCTGCTGAAAAGAGCCATGTCCATCAGAACTAATCATTGTATAATCTTGTTGTTTCTGTGTACAACAATCTCCTGGTTCTGTTCACTACACTCAACATCAGTTCATGTCGGTCTCTCCAGGCCTCTCTGAAATCATCCTGCTTTTCATCCTGTTTCACATAAGGCAATGGTCCTTTCCTTCCTTATCAAGGCATAAACCCCTATACCTGCAGAAATGGTCCCAATTCTACCCTGTCTTCTCCACAGCAGTTTATATTACACCATTCCCCCCTTATCACTCCACTGGCTGACTAACATCCCACCCATCCCTGTCTTCTTTCAATTTAGGACTACTTGCAGTTTCTCTACTTCCTGTAAACATGCCTATATGACCCTGATCTTCAAACAAAACAAAACAAAACACAATTGTTCTGTCCACCCTTGCTAGCTTCATCCTTTACCTCTCTTTTTCTGGACAAACTTTTGAAGAAAACTATCTACAGTAGATGACTCTACCTGCTTTTCCCTCCATCTCTTCTTAATTTTCAACATTCTATCTTCTGACCTCATCAATCAGCCCAAACTACTGTTTCCAAAGTACAAATGATCTCTCATTTTCCAAAGGCCTTTTCTCGGCCCTCATCTTCATGATATCTCCGCAGCTTTGGACACTGTTAATCATCTTCTTCTCCCTGAAACTCTCTTCTCCCTAAGTTTTCATGATCCTACTTTCTCCTGGTTCCTTCCCCTACTTGTCTCTCATTTGCTGTCACACCCAATAACAGTAGGGGTTCTCCAAGGCTTTGTCCTAGGCCCTCTATTTTCCTTGGTGATCTCTCATTAGTTCCCATAGTTTCAATCATCTCTATGCAGATGTCTCTCAGATCTATTTGTCCCTAACCTCTTTCCTGACCCCCAATCCTTGCATCTGCAACTGCCTATTAGATATCTCAAAGTGATTTCCTATCTTAATATGTCTGAAACCAAAACTTTTTTTGTCTCTCCCTTGAAACCCTCCTTTCTCCTTAACTTGTCTTATTACTGCTGAAACCCTCACCATCCTCCCTCTCTTTCATTCTGAGTATTTTCCTCAATTCTTTATTCTCTCTCCACCTAACCTCCCTCTCCCCATCCAATCAGTGGTCAAGTCCTTTCCTTTTAACTTTCTTAACATCTCCCATATGTACTTCCTTCTTTCCTCTGACACTGCCATCACCCTAGTGCAAACCCTTATCACCTTATGCTTGAACTGTCACCGTAGCTTCTGGTGGATCCACCTGTTTCAAATATTTCTCTTCTTCACTCAGCTGTCAAACTGATCTTCCTAAAATGCAGTTCATGAAAATATCATGACATAAACTCCAGTGGCTGCTTATTACCTCCAAGATCAAATATAAAATCCTCTGCTTGACTTTTAAAACCCTTAATAACCCAATTTTTTCCTACATTTCTAGTCTTCTTACTTTCCTTCTTCCCCCCTCCCCCAACTCTAAAATCCAATGATACTATCCTCCTGGCTGTTCCTTGAACAAGATACACCATCTCCAGATTCCAGCATTTTCTGTCCCCCAAGGCCGTAATTTTCTCCCTCTTTATTCCATCCTTGGGACTTCCCTGTTTCAGTTAAAAGACCTACCTTCTGTAAGAAATCTTTGCTGGACCTCTTTTTCTATTTTTTGTTCATTGTCTCCTCCATTGGACTGTTGCTTCTTGAAAATAACTTTTGCCTTTCTGTGATTCTACTATACTTTACCCCACGTCTGCAACATAGTAGGTGGTAGAGCTGTTAACTGAGAAAACATTTCATCAGCAAATTTCTCTGATAAAGGTCTCATATACAAGGCATAGAGGGGACTGATTCAAATACATAAGAACAACAGTCATTTCTCAGTAGATAAATGATCAAAAGATATGAGCAGATAATTCCCAAAGGAACATTTTTGCCAACATATGAAAAGTTATATGGAAAAAAATATGTTTCTGACTATTAATAATAAGATAAATGCCCATTAAAGCCACTTGGAGCTTCCATCTCACATCCATCAAATTGGCAAAGGAATAGCAAAAGGAAAATTGTAACCACTAGAAGGGCTATAGGAAGGTGGGCTCAGAAATACACTATCAATGGATCTATGAACTGATAGAAGTAAAATGAGAACTAGGAAAACAATTTAAACAATGACTACAACTCTTTAAAAATAGCTACTTTGATTAAAGCAACTCTGAGGTATCACCTTATATATCAGATTGGCTAATATGACTGAAAAGGAAAATAATAAATATTGAAGGAGATGTGGAAAAATTGGAACAGTAACACACTGTTGGTAGAGTTGGGAACTGATCCAACCATTCTGGAGAACAATTTGGAACTGTGCCAAAAAAATTATAAAACCATGCACATACTTTAATCTAGCTATACCACTGTTAGATCTATATCTCAAAGAGAGAAAAAAAAAGATTGTGGGGGGAAGACCTATTTGTATAAAATTCTTTATAGCACCTCTTTTTGTGGTGGCAAATAATTGAAAATTGAGGAGATAGTCAGCATTTGGGAATGACTTGGCTATTCTCAGCAATACAGTGATCTAAGAAAATTCCAAAAAACTCATGAAGAAAAATGCTCTCCACCTCCAGAGAAAAAACAAATGGAGTCTGAATACAGATCAAAGTATACTATTTTTTGCTTTCTGTATTTTTTGCATTTTTTCTCCTTTTAGTCTGTTTCTTCTATCACAAAATGACTAATATGAAAACATGTTTTACAGATTGCATATATATAACCTAAATCAAATGGCTTACTATTTCCAGGGGAGAGGAAGTTAAGGGAGAGAGAAGATTTGGAACTCAAAAAAATTAAATGAATATTAAAAATAGTCTTTACATGTAGGGGGAAAGAAAAAATTTTTTCAGAAAAAAAAAAAGCTACTTTGAAAGACTTGAGAACTATGGCTTCTATAATGGCAGAGGATCAATGATAAGATATGCTTCCCAACTCCAGGTACAACTGATGAACTAGTGATGCTGAATGAGAATTAAATCTTTACATATGATAAATATGTGAATTGTGGTTTTTCTTAGCTATGCTTATTTGTTACAAAGATTTTTTTTGGTTTGATTTCTTTGGGGAGAGAAAAATAAAGCTATAGATTTGTTGTTATTATTGATCAGTAGTTTCAGTCTGGTGTGACTTTGTGTCCCCATTTGGAATTTTCTTGGCAAAGATACTGAAGTGGTTTTTATTTCTTTCTCCAGCCCATTTTACATTTGGAGAAATTGAGGCAAACAGGATGAAATGACTTACTCAACAAAAAGTGTCTGAGGCCAAATTTGAACTTAGAAAGATGAGTCTTCCTGACTTAAGCCCAATGTATGCATTATGTGGACATCTTGCTGGTCTAGAGCTATAGATAGAGATTCCCTACCTTCCCACCCCACCCCAAAAAAGGAAGTAAAGAAGAGTATCATTGAAGCATTTGAAAGCAAACAGGAGTCTTAAAGGACAACTTGAATGAACAGGACAATTTTGAGACTTACACAATGAGTGTATTATATACTTAAAAAACAAACAAACAAAAAAACAAGATCTGAAATGTTATATGCATGCCTCCTAAACAGAACGCCCAGAAGGCCATTTCATATGTCTCCCTTCTGAATTCTGGGAAACCCTGAGGAGTTGGGAATCTTCTTCTAGGACTGTAGCTCATTGGGAGTGAGCATCTCATTGATTCTCAACTGATATCAATTAACTAACTAAACTTAGCTTTTAAAAATGGATATTTATCAAGGTAATCCAGTAAGAATAGTTGGTACAAAATATCCCACCACACCCCTCCCCAAAAGTCAGAGACACTCCCCTCCCACAAGTCTTTGCAAAGTCCAAGAGCTAGTCAGCTCCAGTTTAGAGTATAGGATATGGCAAAAAAGATATGGCCTCCTTCAGGAGGCCCCCCCAAAGCGCCACTTCAGAATGGTGTAGCTTTGGGCTAGACCCCTTAGAGTCCTAAAGCTGACTTTTCCTTCTCATTTACTTGAACCTCCAATGCAGTTGATACTCTCAACTCTGACCTTGCATTGGCTTAGTGATTTGCCTCAATTCATCCAAACTGATTTTGAAAGTATCTAGTAGTCCCAAAGATGGAATTATGGGAAGAGCTCAGCTAAAATGCATCAAGTACTGACTATCAATTTATTGCCCTAATAATTTACAATGATTAAAATTCTTTCACTTGTAGCTTTCGACTAGTACTCATGGTTACATTGATATTTTACACAAATAATAATAAATTATTTTGTTTGTAATAATAATTATAATAATAATAATAATTTACATTGTTTATGCAATAATAATAATATTACATTATTTAAGTGTTTCTACTAGAAGTATTGAGAAGGCTGTGATTAAAATTCTTTCACTTGTAGCTTTCCACTAGTACTCATGGCTACATTGATGTTTTACACAAAGAATAGTAGATTACATTGTTTAAGTGTTTCTACTATGAGCATTGAGAAGGCTGAGGTTGTTGTTTTGTGGGGAACAATTCGGATGGCAGCTTTCCTGTGTAATAGTTGATTTAAGAAAACATTGTATCATTATATATTAAAATAACAGTGTATCCTTTGTTGAATAATCACAACTTTATATACTTTGTACTTTGTATACACTGTAACTTCATGGGGCAGCTAAATGAGCAGTGGACAGAGCACAGGCCCTGGAGTCAGGAGGATCTGAGTTCAATGACATTTGCTAGCTGTGTGACCCTGAACAAGTCACTTAATCACAATTGCCTCAAAAGGGGGGGGGGGGGGGAAGCGGCTAGGTGGCGCAATGGATAGAGCACCAGCCTTGAAGTCAGGAGGACCCGAGTTCAAATCTGGCCTCAGACACTTAAGACTTCCTAGCTGTGTGACCCTGGGCAAGTCACTTAACCCTAGCCTCAGGGGGAAAAAAAAAAAGGGGGGGTAACTTTAATGAAGCACTGTTTGAAAAAAATACTGCCCAGCTAGGTATTGAAATAACATTGGTGAATTATAAACAGTCACATATCTCTCTACTCAGCTATCCAAGAACTAGTTTAGAAGTCATGGGTGGATTTTGGAGGAATGGACCATGAGTCATGTTACATAATTTGTTGCTGTTGTCATTTTACTCACATCCAACTGTTTGTGACCCCATTTGGAGTTTGATTGGCAAGGATACTGGAGTGATTTGCATTTCCTTCTCAGTTCATTTTATAGATGAGAAAACTGAGGCAAGATTTGAACTTCAAGGTCTCCAAGCCCAGTATTTTGTGTATTAATCCACTTAGCTGCCCTATTTACATAATTAAGGTTATACAAAAGTTACTTTGAACCTGGAGGTATCTAGAGAGTACAAAGAGATAAAGGGCAGGAGAGAGCCAGAGAACATATTTATGAAGCTGATTTTTAGAACCCAAGTTTAAGAGTCATTTATTCCTGTTAAATTTCATCACTAGAATCAGCCCCATTGTTCTAGCTTGTTGATACTTTTTTGGGATCCTGATTCTGTCATTCAGTATGTTGGTTATCCTTTCCAGCTTTGCATCATCTACATGTAACTCGGGCCTAGAGCTCTGAGTTCTCATGAATGTGATCTCATCTTAGGCGTCACCCTAAAAAGTTCCTTTCTCTTCAGCTCATATTATTTGTGTCCAAAGTTTATTCTCAGAAATCTGCATATAAGGTTCATAGCTCGGTCACCACTGATGTGGGTGATAGGGCCCTCAGTATCTCTATAAGCTTTCAGGACATTAAAAGCATTATCAGATTTTGGATAGACTTTGTTTCATCCCAAATAAAATGTACAAAATGCAAAGGACTAACAGAAATCCATAAATAAATGTAGAAAACACATAAAGGATTTGCAAGAGCTCACAAGTAATAAAAACAGGTCCTCTTTCTGATGGGTCCCACCTTCCCATACAATTCCCCTCATCATCCTACTATCACTGGGTAGTTTGGACTCTTCCCAGAAAGGAAATATACTTTGGGGAAGCTAAGCAGGCAAAGCCACAATACTACAAATCTCTCTTACATTTCATAGACAGTCTTGAGGATATGTGTTCCTGAGGGATAGAAACCCCAATATCTCAGATCTTTTATTTCCCCCACCCATGCTCTCCTTTTAACTCAGGCCAAATGGATAATCTTTTTTATTTTTCAAAGCAGCACAGTCCTTAGGAAGTTGCCCTTTCTGGAACAAAAGCCCAGGACCTGAATTTTTGGTCTTCAGATGCTATTCAGAAGCCAGTAATCTCTATGGTTAATGATGCCTGAGAAATATTCATTCTCTCTCTTGTAGAGGGCTAGAACTTTGGAGAAATATACTTGAAACAAGGATACTTACAACAAGGTGTTAACTCAGTGGAATTGATGAGATGATGGTTCAACAGTACTTAGTATGGTGATGTAATAGTTCTCTAGCTTACACATATTCAGTATGCTGCAATGATGTAATTGTAATAGGATATTTAAGGACTGAGAAGGACTGGAAAAGAGACATTCTATCTTTGACCAGCCTCGTGGAGGCTGTCCTGCCTTCTTCACTAAGACCAAGAACTCGGACTTGTCCCAAAATCCTCCAGAAAGCTAGCCTGGACATTACACTCTCTCTTTCTTAAAAACTGAATTTCAGTAGCATACAACATAGGAAATCTCCCTGAGAGAAATCCTAGCAGGATAAATTCCTGGATTCCTGAATTTAGGTTCTTTTTGTAAGACAACCCTCAATCTGTATCTACCCATGAAATCACCCATCTCTAGCCGAATGAATGAATGTCTGCATTCTGCCTTCTCTAGCTAAAGGCCAGATTCTAATACTCACTAACTTAAAAGAGGTTTTTTGTAAATCATCCTCAGAATTAACATTATTGAAGAAATTCTCCTATCCCATGCAAAAGCACATGCCTCCTTCTGCCATGGCACAAAGTTGTCATTAACAACCTCTTGGGAACTCAACTATTAGGCTATCTCTCCAAAGATAACAGAAGGGAGAAAGGCAAAATGCAGTTTTAAGTGGTCTATCATCTCTCTCTTATAGGCCAGAGTAAAAGAGATGGCTCCAGAATAATTAATCAAATAAAAATGGGATCCTACTAAATTAATTTAGTGGCAGCTCTAAGGCTCCAAGGATGGTTCCAAACCAAACAGTTCATTTTGGGGTAACCTCATTCACTGAAACCCAAGCAAATCTCTTTTGTTCTCTAAATGAGATCCCAGTAGATATGTCCAGTCTGTATAAAGAAATGAAATCAAAAATTTCAAAGGGTTACCTCCCTATAAACTCATAGAATTTATTGATCAATCCAGTTGTTTGCAAATCTAATTAGTATACAATCCAAGCTTTATGCAAGTCACTAATAAAAGCACTAGACCCAGTAGACATTCAATTAGAGACCTCCTTTCAAAACGACATTAATGACTACATTTCAGTTTAGCCATTCAACCAGTTCTGAATCTTCCTAACTATGTCTAGTATTTCTTCCTCTCTGCCATATCCGTAAGAATAATATAAGAAGCTTTGGTCAAATGGATAATGGAAAGTTAGAGGATTGCATCTGAAATCCTTTGTCATTTACTGCCTGTATACTTAGTCAAAATCTGGGCAAACTGTATCTATAACATTCACTAGACCCGCTGATGCATATTTCTGGATAGGCACAATACAAGAATTTGTTTTGCCTGACAATATGTATTATTAAAAGGGTTTTCTTTCCTCTTTCTGATTGAAAAAGTGTGAGAGGAAGAGAAAATAAATGCTGGTCAACTAGAAATTAAAATAAACTGAATTTTCAAAAAAAATTTATGTGAAACATATTCTGGAATTTATAGGCTTATAGATTATCATCTCTGCCTACCATTATTAGTTTCTTTCTTTTTTTAATCAAGACAACCTTTGCCCTTTTCTAGATCCACAACACCTTTCTCTTCCTCTATAATATTTCAAAGACCAAAGCTTACAATGTTTCAGCAATCATATCTACCATTCCTTTCAGTATCTTGGGATGTAGTTCACTGGGGCTAGTGACTTGAATTAATCATATAGAAGTGAATCAGACAGAAAAAAAATATATGAAAAGAATTTTTGAAAAGCAGAATTGAATTTGAAAAGGAGAATTGAAGGAGCTCCCTTTCTTTTTTAGCTCAATGTTAAGCTACATGTTATTAAAAATAGGAGTGGAGGTAGAGTTAGTGCTTTTACCAAGACATACTAGATTCTATATAATACTTATTTCCATCCCTTTCCTTTCTCCAAGAGGTTGAAGGTTTGAGGAAAGTAGAAAAGGCTTGGGAATGTCATTGTGGAGAATGACATGGAGAACCAATGAGGCTGAATCAATATTTTAACAACATTTTTATCCATATAGTACCTAGCATAGTCCTTTCACGTAGTAGATATTCATTGAAAGAAATCAGTACTGTCTTATCCATGAAAAATCTCCTTACTGCTGCAGCCCTTGTCTTCTGCTGCTCTTCTTTTGTCCAGTCCTGTATTACTTGTAACACGTACTACACAATTTAGCAAATAATTATAAACTGTCATATCTGATTCCCAACTAGAATATAAGACCTTAAGGACCCAGACATTGCCTTTTCTTCCTTTGCAGTTCCCCACAATATCTAGTGCATATTAGTTTGATTTTTTTCCTGATAATTTTTCTTTATGACTATCAGAATTATTTTCCAATATACCCACCCAATGATTGGAAAAGTTTGAGCAAAACCCAACAAACCTTAAAGCAACTATATCTCAAGAAGTACTTACTGACTTAACTGCCAACACTTTTTTATGTGTACATTGCTGACTATATAGAACATCTTAGCAAAAGATAGGTTGACTAATTGTTGAATATGGGAAGCTACACAAATAAAAAGTGGTCATTTGTCTCCTTAAATCACATACTGAGCAAGCATTTGGATTATGTTTTCTGTTACCTTATATGAGAAACTTAGAAAATGAATTTTTAAATTATTTCTATCTTTTGCAGAGTGTTCCATTCTGGGAACTGAGATTGACCTTCAGATCATCGAAAATGATATTGTGAGCATAGAGAGTTTCTTCAAAGCTTGGCTACAAAACAGTGGGACAGACCAAGAGCATCTCCATCTTCTCCTTCCTTCACAATGTTTCAGCAACTTCTCCAGTGCCAGATCGGAACCAAGTACAGTATCCTCAGTATATACACAAGAAAAGGATAATATAGAATAATATAGTATATAACTATACTAGCTATATATAACTAGCTATATATAGTATATAACTATAGTTCTATACTGGTAAGAATAGTATAGAACTCATGGTGAAAGATAGAAGAAAATAGCTAGTAAATGACATAGTTGAGAATGGAAGATTCTAGTGCATCAAAAGTTCAGATTACTAGTAGTATATATTAGCATATATCACCTATATAGCTTACCAATTTAAAAAGATTTATAAAGAAAATAATCACTTTATAAATCATAAAGTGCTATATTAAAGAATTATTATACAGTGAAATATTTATTATTCTAATTTTATAAGCAATGCTGAGCATAATTTCATATTTTTTTGGTATTCTTAATATGGATCACAATCTTATAGGGCTTCAGAAGCATCATTTTAAATATCAGTCTGCCCCAAACTGGTGAAGCACAAGCAAAGCAATGAATAATGATTTCCAATTGTTAGAATTGCTGGAATCCAATTGATTCTAAATTCTCATTTCCAATGATACAAACATAGTTTGTAGTTTTGTATCTAATGAAGGACTTCAGTGTATTGTAGCACATAGAGATGAAATTTGTGATGCTTCCTCCCCTATAAGCTTCAGCTGAAAGATTTCTTTTGCTAAAAGCAAAATATCTGAGGAAGTCTGAACTTGTCTTGCTGACCACTTCATGTTTCAGCAGAGAGAGGAAGCAACAAAGGGAACTACTTCTCTGGACTTAATTCTGACTAACAAGGAAGTTGGTGATATGGAAATGACAGGAACTGTGCAGGGCTGACTCCCTAAAGGTTTCGGGGTTGGTACTGGCAGTAGCCAAGCATGAGAGCAGAGGAACTTACTTTGGGTCCTTTTGGCCTTTCCCATTGTGTTGGCTCTGCCTGGAACCCTGGCTAGAATCCCCTGGACTTTCCCCCGTGGTATCCTGGTCCCTGTTCCTCCTTGATTCCTCCAGCTAATTTCAAAAATAACCCTCCATCAAACTGGGCCACTTTCCATAATGGTCCCTGAAAAACCACACCACTTTTGGGGAGGAGGGCACAACCTTGTCATCTTAGAGTTAATAATTGCCTGAAAAGGGACTCCTGTATATTGCTAAATTTGTACCTTGAACTTTTGGAGAGCAGATTTTAAAGAGTTCAGAATAAAAGATATATGGCCAGAGATTCTCAAAGGAAATGCTGCTAGGAAAGATGAGGCTCTCAGAAACAGAATTCTAATAATAAAATCACAAATTGTAGAGACAGAGGGGTGGAGTGGATAGAGGGCCTCTCTTTGAAATCAGGAGGACATTGGTTCAAGTCGAAAGTTGGCTTCTTATTGGTTGTCTAAGTCATTTAAACTCTCAGTATTCTGAGAAGCTGCCTCCCAGGATTCGTGAAAAGAGTTTATTCACTGGAAGTTCCCTGCACCCGTGAGTCACAGGTTTAGTCCTATTCCATCCACAATCACAGATTAGGGGGGAAAGAGGGTTTGTCTAAAGATAAAGCTATGGATTCATAGACAGTCTTTTAATTGACTCATTTAAAAGTACATGTACTGTATAAGACTGCCTCCCATCTAGGGGAAGGGGTGGAGGGAAGGAAGGGAAAAATCAAAACAGAAGTGAGTGCAAGGGATAATGTTGTAAAAAATTACCCATGCATATGTACTGTCAAAAAAAAAGTTATAATTATAAAATTAAAAATAATAAATTAAAAAAGGAAAAAAGTACAGGTACAAAAATCAGAAGAATAAATAAAAGAAATGGGATGAACCTACAAAAAGATTGTCAAGAAAACTAAAATCTAAAATGAACCAATATTTCAAAAAAAGAGAGAAAATGCTGACAACACAAAGATATTGAGCTGTGTTCAGAAGAGGAAGTAAAGAACAAAGAAGAGTAGGACTGATCTTTTCTTTAATTTTAACATGATATTTTATTTTTCCCAATTATATGTTAAAACCAATTTTTAATATTTGATTTTTCTTTAAATTTTGAATTCCAAATTTAGCCCTCCCTCATCCCTCCCCAAGATGCTAAGCAAATATAGGTTATACTTATACAATTCTGTAAAATATTTCCACATTAGTCATTTTCTATAAGAAGACTCAAATAAAAAAGAAAGAAAGAAAAAATGAAAAATAGCCTGCTTCAGTCTATATTCAGACAATATCAGTTCTTTCTCTGGAGGTGAATAGTATTCTTCATCATTAGTCCTTTGGAATTGTCTTGGATCATTGTATTGCTGAGAATAGTCAAGTCATTCACAATTCTTCATCATTCAGTATTGTTATTGTGTAAAACATTCTCCTGATTCTGTCACTTTACTTTGTATAAGTTCCTGTAAATCTTTTCAGGCTTTTTAAAAATTATCCTGCTAATCATTTCTTAACATAATGATATTCCATCACAATCATATACCACAGCATTCTTGACTCTGGTTGTCTTTTGTTGTTGTTTTGTTTTAGCTTTTTTCAAGAGGTCTTTTCTATAATAGTCAATGATCATCATACTGCAAAATATAAAATAGACATAGTTATGAAATCCATTTCCCCTTCTACATCCTCCTATACTTGAACTCATTCTCCCTGCCTGTCCCTCTAGTCACTTTTTTTCACCATTCTCTGTTCTCTGGAGAGCAGATTTTTCTGTTATCTCCCTTTTCCAGAAATATTCATTCCATCTTCTGGCCAAAATGAAACTTCCGTTCCTTTTGATAACAAAAATATGTCAAGGAGACTACCAGTCTCTACAAGCCAAAGCAATAGAAAACTAGAGATCTCTCAGAAAAAATTAATAGAGGCCAACAACCTGAAGGACACATAATAAGGAAACTGCCAAAAGTATTGAAAACAGAATTTAGAGGACAAATCTATTAAGATCTGTAGGCTGCCAACATAAAGAGTTTAACAGAAATATAGTTACCAGATTTCAGGGTTTTGCAATCAAGGAGAAAATCAATCTTGAAAGCAGCCAAGAGGAAGTGAGCTACAAATCAGCAAGCACCTGTTCAGATGGTGAAAAAACAGGAAATGAAAGAAGAGACCAGAATGTGATATACTGAAAAGCCAGGGGAAACAGTCTGTTCTCTAAGATTGACAGTCCTGAAAAACTAAGACAATTCCAACATGGAAAGGTGATTCTTTTATAATATCATAAACTTGATCATTTCCTGAAGACAGAACCAGAACTTGGCAGAACCTTTGATATAAAAATTGGTTAAACAGATTAAATATAAACAAAGTAGTCAGAAACTGCATGCAGAGAAGGATTAAGTGTTAATATACTTAAGGAACTAATAAGTGTTTTTGTAACTTTTAAGTCAAAAGTGGCATAAAGGTCCCTGAAAAAAACAAAGGCTGAAAATTTGAGGAATCTCTTGAAAATAGGACAGAATCTGAACATCAACAGGGAAGGAGTTGGAAGAAATTCAGTAATTTTTCTTGACATTAAATGCCACTTTTTTCAACAGTGAGGTGATGATGCAGGCCGATTTCAATAGACTTGTGTTGGAGAGAGTTATCTGTATTCAAAGAAAGGACTATAGGAACTGAATGTGGACCATAACATAGTATTTTCACTTTTTGTTGTTGTTTGCTTGTTTATATATATATATATGCACCTGGGGCAGCTAGGTGGCACAGTGGAATTCAGGAGGACCAGAGTTCAAATGTGATCTCAGACACTTAACACTTCCTAGTTGTGTGACCCTGGGCAAGTCACTTAACCCCAGCCTCAGGAAAAAAGAAACGTTGAACAAGATCGTTTCAGAAAAATCTAGGAAGACTTATGTGAACATTTGAGAAGATTTATATGAACTGATGCAAAGTAAAGTAATTAGAACTTGGAGAAAAATTTATATAGTAACAGCAATGTTATAAAGATAATTTGAAAGACATATTGACCAACTAAAATTTCAGAGGACTCGATGAAATGTGCTGCATACCTCTAGATGGAGAAGCAATGGAATTAGAGTGCAAATTAGAACATGATTTCTCCTATTTCTTTTTCTTTATTTGTTTTTTGAACATGACTAATAAAGAAATGTATCTTGTATGACTATATTTGTAATCAATTTTAGTTTTCTTGCCTTCTCCATGGGTAAAGAATGGGGAGAGAAGAGAGACAGAATCCAGAATCAAAATTAAAATAAAGTTAAATTAAGAAATGAAAAGCATTAAATTACTTGAGGTAATTGTGACTGAAAGATGCAGGCCGAAGTTCTTGTCAGAAAAGAAAAAAAAGAAAAAAAAAAAGGTTGATACTCATTAATTAAGGAATAGTGAACCAATTATGTTTTGAATATACTTAAATATCACTGTGCTGTAAGAAACAATGAATAAGATGAATATGGAGAAGCATAGAAAGGCTTAAATGAACTGACACAAAAGGAACCTGAAAAGTAATACACATAATGACTACAAAGGAAAGAACAAAATCTAAGCTGAATATTCTGAAATCATCTAATCTCAGCCTCAAGCAGAATATGAGAACATACCTCCACAGTGTGGGACACTGAATAAAACAGACTTTTTACATGTTAGTTTTTCTGAACTTTCTTTTTCCTTTCTCTTCTTTTCTTTTGCTGAGGAAGGAAGGTGATGCAATAAATACAGGGCTAGACCTGGAATCAGGAGAGTCTGGCCTTAAATCTGACACTTTGTGTTCCTGGGCAACTCATAATTTCTATTTGCCTTAGTCTCCTCAGCTGTAAAATAGGAGAAATAATAGTACCCACCTCTCAAAGTTGTTATGAGGATCAGAAATATTTAGAAAGTGCTTAGCAATAAGTGCTTCTTTTCTTTTTTTTTTTTTCTTATAATAGGGAAGGCTTTGTGAGAGATATGTAGGAAAACATGATAGAAAATGTAAAATGATATAAAATCCAAAGATATATATATATGTATTTAAATATTGAATTGTTAGAAAGCATTTTTATATTTGATCTGGGCCAAGGGAAATGGGATTTGTATTAGTGCTAGGGCTAATGGTCCCTACTTCTCTATTGCTTGAAAACAAAACAGTAGGAGAAAACAACAATAATAAGAGGATCAGATAGAATGTAAGTATAAACAAAAGTGAAAATAGCATGATTGATTTAGAAAATCCTACAGAATAAACCAAAAAAGAGAAACTCGGTGCCTTAGTAAAGTACCAGGATGCAAAATAAATACACAGAAAAACATTATCATTTCCATATATTACTAACAAAAACTATTAAAATGAAATAAAAAGAAGAATATAATTTAAAGTAACATTAAAAAGCATGCTAAGTATTTTTGTTAATCTACGAAGACATATGTTATTTATATAAATGCAACTTAAATATTCAAACATTGGTGTGGATGTCCCTTCCAACAATACATACTGCAAATCAGCCATCTCTGATTCTTCTGTGCAATTCTTAATACATAATATGACTAAAACCATTTTCCTAGAAACAAAGGAAGACTTCACAAAGTTCAGAGATACTTGATACCTTGCCTAGGCCACACTGATAGTGATAGAAAAGTTCAACCTGGCCAAGTTAATTGGTAGATTTGCTTCTTTGCCTTTCAAATTACCAAAAGGCTACTTTGTAGAAATAAAACAAAATAGTAGCACATCATATACAAGTATAAATGGACAAAAAAAAATACCTATGAAAAAAAAAGTTGTATTAAGGTAGTAATTATCAAGATTGTGGCATTAAATATGAAAACTGAATACTTTGACAGTGGAATAGATAAAATAAGCAAGACTTTGGAGGAAATGCCTAGTGCAGACTAATTTTTAATAAACTTAGAACTGTGAGATACTAAAGAAAGAGTTCAAAAATTGCAAGGAGAATTGTATAACAGTCATCAGCTAAGTGGCACAATGTATAGAGCACAGATCCTAGAGTCAGGAAGCCTCATTTTCCTAAGTTCGAATCTGGCCTCAGATACTTACCATCTCTGTGACCCTGGATAAGTCACTTAACCCTCTTTGTCTTAGTTTCCTCATCTGTAAAACAAGCTGTAGAAAGAAATGGCAAACTACTCTGGTATCTCTGCCAAAAAAATCCCAAATGTTGTCAGAAAGAGACAGATACAATTGAAAATGTTCATAATTAACTGTCATCCTTAATAAGATTTTATAAGTGAATATGTATATGTAAACACACATATACAATCTTAAACAGGAAGCCTTTGGCTTCCATCTCTCTCAACTTGACAAGGTTTGCTGACAAGGTTTCTTGTCAATTGATTTGCATTGGTTAAATGTTGATATAAAATAAAATACATCTGTCATTTCTTCTCTCTATTATGTATCTTTCATTATCATTTATTTATATAAATAGTTCAAGATTAATTTGTTTCAAGTGTGTTCCATATTTTCTTCTCCTTCTTCTTTTGACTCTTTATTAATTAGGATCTTTGCTCTAATACATTGTCAGTCTGCCTATACCCAGACAGTCCATTTAAAGATAACTTCTACATCCATAACAAGTGCTGGTCTGTCTGTTAAAATATAATCAATTCTATTTTTTATTATGGGATTCACCTCCAATGTCTATCAATTATTTTCTCAAATAAATTATCTATAATGTAATGGTGTCTACCCATACCCAGTACCACACAGCAAGCATCCTGTCTATGTTTCTCCCATCCACCAGGAGTGATTAAAAGATGTGACTTTATGAACATTATAATCCTTCAAAGACCCAATGGCAGATCCTCCAACCAATTCAACTTCAACCTTCAGTTCCTAATTTTTTTCTGTGTAACTAGCAATTGGGTAAATTTTGATAGTGAAAAACCCAAATAGTTTAAAAATTATACCATCAATCTTTTTTGAGGTTGATGATGATCATCATCATATAAAACAGTGCTTAGAATCATAAAAAAATCAGAGAATAAAAATTAAACCTGCTAAGGTAGTCCTTTAGCTTATCAAATTAGCAAAGAAATTAAAAGATAGAAAAATCAGGATTTGTAGAGTACTGGTACCCTGGGGGTGAAGAGGGAGGCATCCACTGCTAAACTAATTTACTGCTTGTAGAACACTGAATTTATCCATCATTGTGGAAAACAATTTAGAATTTTACAAAAAAAAAAAGTTAGAAAATTGTTCTATTATCATAACCTTTGTGCAGGTGATGTCAATATTGGGTTTTTACTTCTAAGAAGGTGATAAACAACAAGAAAAAAACCTATCAGCAAAAAGATATTTCTAGTAGTGCTGTTTACAAATGTAGTTTAATAACTGGAAACAAACTATTGATCTAGTGAAAGGCTACATCATAAGGAATGACAAAAAGTGAAGAATCAAAAGAATCAAGGAAATATGGGAAGAATTATATAAAGCAATGTAGCACAATCAAGCAGAATCAAAGAAAAATAAACACATTTACCACAACTTTGTAAATGAAGGTCATTTTAAATAGCAACAGAATTTAGATTGAAAACATGGGACAATGTGGATATTTAAACAGTATATACCCATTATTTTAAAAGAAAAAAACTATTAACATGAAGTTGCATGTGCAAGCAGTCGAAATCACTTTTTTAATGTTTTGCTTTACTGATTGTGGGATATATAATCAGAGACAATGGAGTCAGGAAAACCAAAAATTACCAATCTTTTTTTAAAAATTATAATATTTTTATTGCTCTGTAAGAAATGACCAGCAGGAGGAATACAGAGAGGCTTGGAGAGACTTAAATCAACTGATGCTGAGTGAAATGAGCAGAACCAGAAGATCACTGTACACTTCAACAACAATACTGTATGAGGATGTATTCTGATGGAAGTGGAAATCTTCAACATAAAGAAGATCCAACTCACTTCCAGTTGATCAATGATGGACAGAAATAACTACACCCAGAGAAGGAACACTGGGAAGTAAATGTAAATTGTTAGCACTACTGTCTATCTACCCACGTTACTTATACCTTCAGAAGCTAATAATTAATGTGCAACAAGAAAGTGGTATTTACACACATATATTGTATCTAGGTTATATTGTAACACATGTAAAATGTATGGGATTACCTGTCATGGGGGGAGGGAGTGGAGGGAGGGAGGGGATAATTTGGAAAAATGAATAAAAAAAAATTTTTTTTTTAATTAAAAAAAAAAGAAAAGAAAAAAAATTATAATATTTTTAAATGGAGGGAAAAAGGAATTAGAATGGTAGAACACTGCCATCCATCACTCAGAAGAATACTGCAATACCTCCTTCATTTGGATTCTACCTCTGGGGCAATCCTAAAGACTTTTCATCTCTGGACATATGGGTAAACAATCCTCCTAACCAGGAACAATTTAAAAATAAAACGCTTCAGAGGCCTAGAAAAATTTACATGAACTGAAGCTGAGCGAAACAAGCAGAACCAGGAAATATACTGTACACAGTAACAGCAAGAATGTGCAATGATCAATTATGAAAGGTTTGGTTCTTCTCTGAGGTTCAGTTATCCAACACAATCCCAATAGACTTCGGATAGAAAACTCCATCAGCATCTCTCTCTAAGGAGACAATGTAAATCAACACATGCTATGTTCACTTCTTTTTTTCTGTTTTTTTTTTTCTCCTGTATTTTTTTCCTTTTGTTCTGATTTTTCCCTCCCAAAATGATTCATAAAGCAATGTGTATTAAAAATAAACAAATTAAAAATTAAAAAAATAAAGCCTTCCAGGACTTCATTTTCCCTTCTTTGTGCTTTCCAGAACTCCCCATTTCTGCTGCCTTACAGCAACTCAGCCCCAGGCAGCTGCACGAGGAAACTTCTGAGGGTAACTGGCAAGGGCCCCACGGCAGGTTATGATGTTGGTTTTCCCTCGCTCAGAAGATGCACGTTCCCCACAGACAGATTAAAAAGCCAGATCACTCTCATAAGTGCCAAAGCAATACAGGGTTCCCATTGTGCCAGCTCATTACCCATCAAAGAAATCGCACTGTTAAAGCCCAGAGAGCAAGTACAGCCTAGCTGCAGGGGGGTCATCCAGACCCCCACTTCCTCCCACACGAGCCTGCCTTTGGGCAGTCCATATTTCTTCTCTCCCTTGCCAACCTGCTGCCAGGCCTTGGCAGTTGTGCTCTTTGAACTATGAAAGAGGAATGAGTGGCAGTTAATGTCTCCTAATTGCATGCCCTAAAGGAGGCTGTGACCCTAATCCTTTCCTCTGATGCTTGTTTTATTGCAGTATGTCTGAAATGCGATCTTCAAGAGCGGCTTCTTAACCCAGCCCTCCTCCCTGGCACAGCAGAGAGCCCCAGAGGACACTTCAGCTCTTTCTGCCAGATGGCCCCCCAATCAGCAGCATCATGTTACAGACTCCGGGTGATCAAGTAAGGTACCAGAGTGTCCCTACCCCCTCTCCTGCCCCCACACCATCCGCGCAGACTCATGATTTTCAGTGTCTATTTTTCAGTTCGGCCCTCAGAAGCTTTGTACTTCAGGGTTATCTCTGACTGCCAGCCCAAGGATGGGAATAGTGCTCTCAGTCCATGAATGGGTGTGTATCTGGTGCATGAAGGAGCGTGGTCAGACTACTGTGAGCCAAGACCAGGGAGCGCTGTGGAAAACATCAGATGGAGAATCCAGGCTCCTGGATTGGGGCCTGGAGAAGAAGGAATACTTAAAAAAGAACTTGCTTAAAATGAGTAGGAGCACTGGATTTGAACCAGAGGACCTGGGTTTGAGTCTTCACTTTGTGTGACCTTAACCAATTCTTCATCTGTAAATGAAGGGATTCTACAAATTGACCTCGAAACTCTCTTCCAGTTCCCAATCCCATAATAATGCTGATGAAATGAAGGGAATTTCTACCCCCTTTAAGTTGTTTTTATTCCCTTTCAGGTTCCTCAGGAGTCAGTCCCTTAATAGTTCTAGAGATTTTCCAGAGAAGGTGTTTGGGTTGCTGGCTAGAATAGAAGCAACTCCTTGTATATTCACTGCCATGGCCTTTAAATACGAAGACTCTTACTCTTGGTTCTTAGTCACAAGAAGCATTTCGGCCTGTGACTGTTCTAAAAATATTAGTCCAGGCAGGAGATCAAGATCTGGATAAGATCAAGGTTAAATGGAAATAATGGAGAAGGACTAAGTGGGAGAGTCTCTACTTACTGCCTAGGTGACTTTAGGCTAGTTACTTCTCCCTAGTCTTTAAAACTATGGTGTTTAATGATCTCATAGGTGTCCTCCAGAACTAAATCCATGATTCTCTGAGCCTATAAGTTTTTTCAAGAAAGAAACCACAATATAAAGAAACACAAATAACTGATTCAAAATGTGTTTTCAACACAGTGATCTGAGGAATCTGAAGCGAAAAATCGATTCCATATCAGGGTAGTCAAAGATGAATTCATGAAAGAAGTAGCACCTGAGTTGGGCCTAGAAGAAAGTGGAATCAGATAGAAAGAGATCCCTGTAGGGGGGAATAAATCTGAGGGGCTGGGAGAGAGTTGGAGACAAGAGGAAAGTGAGGTGAGAAATGACCAATACTGTGGTATATGAAGGTAATGGAATATTATTGTTCTATTTTAAAATGATGGACAAGCTGATTATAGAAAGGCCTGGAAAGATTTACACAAACTGATGCTGAGCGAAACAAGCAAAACCATTGTACACAGTAACAGCAAGATTGTGTGATGATCAACTATGAATGGCTTGGTTCTTCTCAGTAGTTCAGTGATCCAAGGTAATCCCAATGGACTTTGAACAGAAAATGCCATCCGCAATCAGAAAAAGAACTAAAGAGACTGAATGTAAATCAACACATGCTGTTTACTTCTTTTTTCTGTTTTTTTCCCTCTCCCATGGTTTTTCCCTTTTGCTCTGATTTTTCTCTCCCAACATGATTCATAAAGCAATGTGTGTTAAAATAAACAAATGAATAAATAATTTTTTAAAAAAAGAACCCCCCCCAAAAAAAGGAATGATCAACACTGGGCATCAGATGATACCACTAGCAGTGATAGAGATACTGGGAAGTGTTCCCCATCACTTCCCTTTGCATTTCTTCCTCATAAGTTTATTCAGAGAAACAAGCATTGATCATTGGCTTGACTTTCAGATTTGGGAAATGCTAAAAGGAGTGGGGGAGAAGAGGAAGAAGGAGGAGGGGTGACTCTGCCTTACATCATCAGGCTGTGGTGTCTGCATATTCTCCCTGTGGGAGTATCTCCTTCCATATGTGTAGTTTTAGGATACCACCATCATGGTACATATGCTGCCTGTGTAATCTTCCTAACCACAGTGATCACTTAGCACCGCTCTACTCAGAAACCTCCAGGGAATTCGCAGATCAAGGTAGATGATGTACCCAAAGTGCTTTGTAAATCCTAAAACTCTAAATATAAATGTCAGCTTTTATGATCAACTCATCTTTTCCATGTTGCTGTTATCATCCCATTGTCCATTAAACAAAGTATTAATTTCTGACTTGTCTTTCAAACCTTGCCAAAATCTGGCTCAAACCCACCTTTCCAGCCTCATTTCATTTTACCCTTCTTAATGTAGTCTTATGTTCCAATCAAATTAAATGACTCTTCTAGTCCAATACAGCCCTCTCCCACCTCCTCAGATTTGTTCCTGCAGCTATCAGGCCGTGCAGGCAGCTTTTTCCTATCCAATTCCACTTTTTTAGACCCAACTCAGGTGTTGCTTCTTCCATGAATCCATCTTTGACTACCCTGATAGTCTTTTTCTCCTCAGATTCCTCAGATCATTGTGCTGAAAATACATTTTGAATTAGTTATTTGTATGCTTGTCCTTCCTGCCATCAGATCATAAGCTTATTCAGAATGGGACACTATACACTACATGGATGACACCATTTGGGGAGCTCTCCAGACCCCCTTTGTGTTTGCTTTGTCCAAGTAATGTTGTTTCCTTAATTTTGTGTGAATTGAACTGAGCAGATAAAGAAGCCCAGAAATCTTGCCTGAGTGATACTTGAGATAGAACCTTTTGTGATATGATAGAGAAAGATGGATGGAATCTTACTATAGAATGGCTGGCTTGTGTAAGCCATGGATATATTTAGAGTGATATGCTTTGGGATCTGGAAAGACCTATTCTACTTCCCCAAGGGAGACTTCAATTTCCACCATTGTGGAAAGGAGAAGGACCAGTAACCTATCAGAGAAGGGTATGCAGCCTTCAGAACAGCTATCACTTCATGCTTAGTCCTTCTCAGACCTATCCCCAAGGAGGATATTGGGTTAAAAGTATATTTATATGTAGCAGCTCAAATAGTAAGTCTAAAACCATAGAGCTCATTTAGTGGTCCAGAATAAAAGTCCCTTACCCTGATAACTCTGAGTGGGAAGTAGTCTCACTTTGACCAGGAGGTCATAGCTTATTTTTGCCAGCTTCCCTTCTTCCCACAAATGCTAGTTCCAGAAAAGGCAATTACAAATAGCAAGAAATCATATTTATCAGAATATGAAATAAAAAACAATGAAGTTACAAAGGTAATAACAATAATAATAAGCACAACAGCTAGCATTTGTATAGCTCTTTAAGGTTTGCAAAACACTTATTTTTTTCTCACAACAATCCTGATGCTATTATTATCCCCATTTTACAGATGAGACTGAGAAAGGTTAAGTGATTTGCCCAGACTTTTTCACTAATAATCTAGTAAGTCTGAGGCCAGATTTTAATTCAGATCTTCCTGACTCTACACTTAGTCCTGTCTGTACTGTGCTACTACCCCCACTATGTCCCTTCCATCCTAGCACATGAACTTCAGAGACCATTAAGAGCTGATTTCCCTGGTAACATTGTTCTCTTCTTGGCTGAGTTGGAAGTTTTATCTAATCTTCAACCTGGAAGTCAAATAAAAGGAGAAAGCCCTATTACCAGCAGCCTCTGGGGTTTCATGAGCTGGGAATCAAGAGACATCCCAGGATGGGGCCTGAAGCTCTGAGGAGGGAGCCTGTCCACATTCACAAGTTTGTACCTTGCCTTTCTCTCATGTCCCTCAAACTCCCTTTTCTCCCTCCTTCCACATAGTCAGTATACGTTACTCTACTTTACTCAACCTTCCTTCTCACCAAACCCGCCTCCTTGAGGGTCCCTCACATAGCCCAGCTCCAAGTCTGGAACAACCCACTCCTCCCTATCTTCTCTTAGAGTCCCTGGTTTTCTTCAGCCCTCAACTCACGCCCACCTACTGCACGGGGCTCTTCCCAGTCCCCCTCCCCAGTGCGCCCACTGCCCAGAGTGGTCCCATGTTTCTTCCGTTCATACTTCTGTGTATATGAGCTACCACCTTGTGTAGAATGGAAGCTATTTGAGGTTGTAGGCTTATTTTTGTTTTCTTGCTTTTGTCATATCCCTGGTGCTTAGCAGAGTGCTCAGGTAGGCCCTAAGCCTCTTGGTATCAATGAGCACTCTTATTTAAGCTTAGTGACTCTTCCAGCCTGTTGTTCTGCATTTAATAAGTGCATTTGTTGCCAGTATAGGCTGCCAAGGGGCATGGGGCTTCCTTGGCAGGGCCGTGCAGGCTCTCAGGCAGGGCCTGAGCCCTCATGGCACCTACTTGGATTTGGGCCCATTTGGGATAGACTCGGATGCCCCAGAATGTTCCTTCTTCCCTGCTGTTCTCTTGTCTCAGGGCTCTAGAATCCAGCGGGGTCTGCGAGTCGGTGACATATGGACTCCCATTCATCATCAGGCCGACAAGCTGTTGGCAGCTAGACTGGGATGAGCTAGACACCAACCAGCAGCGTTTCCATGCCCTGTGTCACAGCCTGCAGGTAAGTTCCTGTGTCACTGGGTGGCAAGAAGTGGAATACCAAAGTACCAGCCACAAGTAGGCATGAGCCCCAAATCCACACCAGCCCCCCCTGCTATAACTAACATGGGACAAAGGGGTCTCTGCCCCAGGGTGTTACTGAGGAGGAAGGGTGAGAAGAGATGCATTCCCTGGGGTGATTACAGCCCAAGATCCTCTGTCATCCTGTTCTACTCTAATCTACCACACACTCACCCCCAAGCCATGACACTCTCCTCTCTTACAGAAACTATCAGTATGACTCCCTCCCCAGCTCCCAAGCGGACTCTACTGGTTTTGCTTTTTGTTTTGTGATGATATTCCTAGTTAGAGCTCTACAGCCCTCACTCCATCACCCCCTTGTGCACACACACCCCGGTTCAGCCGAGTGTCCCCCTGGAGGTAAGGAGAAACTCTTCCATCTAGGGCAGTTCTAGGGTTCTCTGTGAGACTCAGAGTCCCCAGGAATCAGTGGCAGGCCACTTGGAAACCCCTAGTTAGTCAAACCAAGCTTTCGAGATCCAGGTAGCAACAGAGGCAGCAAACTGGGCAACAAAAGGCCAGAGGCAAGAAAAGATGGTCCATATCCCCCTGCAAGATTCTCTATGGAGTGGAAGTAAAGAAGGTATACAACAAAACTAAGGTACTAACACTGGGAAAGAAGCACTAAAAGAGTGCTAAACAGGTGAGTCCAGATCAGAGGGTGCAAGTGATGAGAAAAGGACTTTCAGAGGAGACAAGTATGAAATAAAATGTGGAAAGGAGGGAGGGAGAAAGGAAGAAAAGGAGGAAGGCAGGAAGGAAGGAAGGAAAGGATAAAAGGAAGAAAGGAAGGGAGAGAGGGAGGCAGGAAGGAGGAAAGAAAGAAGGAAGGAAGGGAAGAGGAGAGAGAGAGAAAGGGTGGGGGAAGAGAGATAAAGAGAGGAAGGAAGGCACCTGAACTAACTGTTAGTGTTGGAAGAAGAACATTTTATGGTGGAGGGATAGAAAGGCCTGGACAGAGAGTTTTAAGATGCCCACTGAAAGGCATCTTCCCCAGGGAAAGGAGATTGACCTTAGTCATAGAGGAAATAATGTTCAACTCAGGACACCAGCTGGTAGCAGGTCTATTCTGTGTGTTTTTGTTGAGTTGTTTTAATCATGTCTGACTCTTTGTGATCTTAGGGTTTTCTTAGCAGAGATACTGGAGAGGTTTGTCATTTCCTTCTCCAGTTCATTATACAGTTGAAGCTCCTGAGGCAAACAGGGTTAGGTGACTTGCCCAGAGCCTCCCAGCTAGTGAGTGTCTGAAGCCAGGCTTGAACTTCAGGCTGGGCACTCTCTCCTGTGCCCGCTACCACTCTGCACCCCTGGTGGCCTCCCTTAGAATGTGAGCTGCTTTAGGAGAGAGACCATTTCTGCCTTTGCATCCCCTGCAATTACTGTGGCACATGGCATATAGCAAATGCTTAATAAACACTTATTGAAACGAAAGAAATACCAAGCAGAGAAACCTCAATTGCTGAGAGGCACCCTGTACCTGCGTCCAGAGCAAGGCAAGTTGCAACTATGGGCCAAAAAGCCACAACACAAGAGCTCCTAGTACCTGGCTGGCAGTGGTAGCCTCGTACAAGGATACAGAGAGCCAGGGGAAAAGTCTGCTGTACCTGGCCACAGGCAACTTCTCGGAGCCCTGTAGCTGACCACCTATTTCTGCATTCCCTCACACACTACTGTGAATCTGGTAAAAGACAGGCTGGTTTGACAGCACTAGTATACCAACACTAAGGACGGAAATTAGATAAGCTTTAGAGAATGGAATCCCTAAAGTTTAGCAGTAGCAAATGATCCCTGCTGTATTTCTTCTCCACCACTCCTGACCCCATTGTTCATATTGAAGATCAGCAGGAGGCAAGAACAAGAAGATTGCCCCCTAGCTTAGTTGAAATGTAGAAAGAACAGGACTGGCCAAGGTATGGAGGAACCTTGAATGCCAGATTCAATAGTTTGGATTGATATGGTGTTCCCTTTTATCACCCTCCCCCTTCCCGTTTCCCATTCTCTTCCTACTTTCCTGCAGTGTAACAGATTTCTAGACCCATATTGAGTGTCTGTTATTTCTTCTTTGAGCCAGTTCTGATGAGAGTAAGGTTCACTCACTCACCATGTCCTCCCCTTTTCTCCTGCACTGTAAAAGCTTTTTCTTGCCCCTTTTTATGGCAGATAATTTATGCCATTCCACTTCAGGGAGGTCCAATTTTAAAAGGACTTAAGCAAAAACTAAAAACAGGGGCATCCAACCCCAGAAGTCTCCAAGCACTGACCCACACCTATCACAAGAACAACAATGACTTATGTGGATTGACTACATTTCTTCTTGGGTTCAATTGGCCACATTTCTGTTATGGAGATCTGGAACCTCCTATAAAAGGGCTCTGTGGGCTGAACTTCCCCACAACAGTGGCCTCCCTGACAAGTGGCTTCCAGCCTCCACTTTAAGACCTCAAATATTGAGACTTCATGGCTACAAAACACTGAAAATATCAGTCCTGTTATATTTCTGTATTATTAGTCCCAGTTTGCAGCTGATTTAAATAGGTCAGAAGAGTTTAAGTGACTTGTCCATGAGCACAAGCTAATGAAGGGTGAGAAGGTAGCTCCCACCTGGGCCTCTGGTCTCATATCCAGCTCTCTTTTTACAGAATCAGCTGCAAAAATACTCTCAGGCAAGCTGAAATCTCTAATAAGCTGAGGCTTGCAAATAATGCTAAGCCAACAAAAAGGAAGTGAGAGGCCTACCACTTGTGGAAGAGAATAATGTTAATAAACAACAAAGAAAATGAGAAGGGCCGAGATGGTTTTGTCTCCTCCGACAAGGACAGTGATGTGGCCCACAAAGAAAGGCAAGAGCAAACACTGTGCTGGGAAATTGAAACCCAAGAAGAATGTCATAAGAAAGGCTCTAACAACTTTAAATGAACTGAGTCTTTGGGCTGAAAGAACTTGCTCTGTCATCTCTGTCAGGACTTTCTGAGAATCAGGAACAAGTGTCAGAGACAAGCAGATGTTCTCCTGGTATTCAGAGAGGGCAATGGGATGGACTTTGGGAATCGCTGCCCCATCACTGCTATCTCTCCTCCTACCATTCTAGAGAAGATTATCAGACAGTTTGTAGTCTCTGGTCTCTAGGACATCTCAAAATAACTCAGACCAAGCAAGTCTCATTTCTTTTTCAGTCAGGATTACTGGGTAGAGAGATCATAAGTCTAGGGTGATTTGATTTCATCAAGGTATTCAATAAAGTCTTTTCATGGAATCTTTGAATAAAAAATGTGGACTGAACACAGTTAAATAAATTCATTCCTAGCTGAACAACAGTTTAAAAAAAATGATCTGTGTCAGCCTGTGGAGATGGATGGGAAGGGGGGTGGAGACCAGCAAACTATTGAGGCTGGAAGTCTTCCCTGGAACCAACTGAAAGGTGATGGAGTATCCTACTGTAAGGGTCAAGAGAAGGTAAAAGTTTGCGTGGGCACAGTCTGAAAGGTCGCTTACATAGGAAGGGATCAGCTACCATTGATCAGACATTGTCTTGGGAAAAAGAATCAAGTCTGATACTGCCTTTCTTAGCTTTCTTGGATCTGTTTCCTCTTCAGTAAAATAAGAAGAGACTTAGAGGAACTTCAAGGTCCCTTCCACTTCGACATCCTACAAAGACTGGGTGAGAGGCGAGAGAATTTCCTTATACCCTTGGAAATCAGCAGAATCTAAGGAAGGAGGCAAGCCCAAGGCTAAGAGAGGGACGACAAAAGCAGAAAATCAAGCAAAAGTGATAGATGTAAAGAGAAGTCTTTCATAGTTTGTCAGATTCTGCTCATAACTCAGCCATCTTATGTATGGACTTCTAAACAAACATGGAAGTGACTGGGTAGCACAGCAGAGAGATCCTTGGACCTAGAGTCAAGAAGACCCAAATTCAACCCCAGCCTCAGACAATAGCTGTATATCCTACGTGCCTCAATTTTCCCAACTGCAAAATGGGGATGATAATAACACCTATCTTCCAGAGTTGTTGTAAAGCACTTAGTGCAATGTCTGACATGTAATAAGTGCCACGTAAATGTTAGCTACTATTGTTATTGTTATTGTACTCTTCCAGAAGAGCCACAGCTATGGCAGTTCCTTCTCCACTTCTATTGCCTGCTGAAGTGGAAATGGGCCTGAGTTTCTGTAGGTAATTATTTCATCTTTGGGCCTTCTCCATCGTTTCTTCCTCATCTAAACTCTTCTCCCTTCTCTGAACACTGTAACTTATCAGTGGATCCCAGAACTAAACACAGTCTTCAAAATGTGGTCAGACAAAATTCAGTATAATTTTGAATATATTTGCCATATTGTAGATTCCTATAAAGTACAAGAACTAAAAGCCCTGGGACTTTTTCTCATAAACTTCAATAAAATTTCTCCCTATTCTATTCTTGGGCAAATGTTCATATTTATCTCTCTACTCCCTCCATTGAAGGTTTTCTCTGGTACTTCATTATGGCAGAAAGGTCAGTCAAGCATTTAGTAAGTGTTTATTGAGCCAGATAGCCAAGCTATGTTCTGGGCATATAAAGAATGACCAAAACAGAATCCTCGCCTGAGTGGACATTCTCAAGAGCTCTGGCAGGTTTCATCAAGCTGGAAAAACTATGAGTACAAGCTCAGAAGTGAATTGTGCCCCAGTCACCCAAGAGCAACCCAGCAAGGCAAAAAGCAGCTCATCAATAGGCTAAGCACCAAAGAATTTGGAGGGTAAAGGAAGGTGCCATTACAATGCACCAAAGGAGCTGAGGAAGCCATGCACCCCACTCAATTAAAACAAAGCTTTACCAAGTACCTACTATGTACAAGGCACTGTAGAGTAAGCCTCAAATCTGAAAGTTCCTGCCCTCCAGGAAGATGCACTCTTCTGGTGCTCAGAGTACTGAAAGAAGCTTTACATTTCTTTTTGCAGGATTCAGTCCCTAATTCCAAACTCTTGACATCATTTTATTTCATCCTATCATTCTTTATATTACTGTTCTCTGAGTGTCTGTCTGTGTCATTCTCTATCTCCCTGGCTGGCACTCTCTGTCTCTCTCTGTCTCTCTCTGTGTCTTTGTCTCTCTCTCTCTCTCTCTCTCTCTCTCTCTCTCTCTCTCTCTCTCTCTCTCTCTCTCTCTCTCTCTCTCTCTCTCTCTCTCTCTGTCTCTGTCTCTCTGTCTCTCTGTTTCTCTCTCTCTCTCTCTCTCTCTCTCTCTCTCTCTCTCTCTCTCTCTCTCTCTCTCTCTCTCTCTCTCTCTCTCTCTCCTCTCTCTGTCTCTGTCTCTCTGTCTTTCTCTTTCTCTCTCTCTCTCTCTCTCTCTCTCTCTCTCTCTCTCTCTCTCTCTCTCTCTCTCGTCTCTCTCTCTCTGTCTCTCTCTGTCTCTCTGTCTCTCTCTCTCTGTCTGTCTCTCTGTCTGTCTCTGTCTCTCTGTGTCTCTCTCTCTCTCTTTCTCTCTCTCTCTCTCTCTCTCTCTCTCTCTCTCTCTCTCTCTCTCTCTCTCTGTCTCTCTCTGTCTCTCTGTCTCTCTCTCTCTGTCTGTCTCTCTGTCTGTCTCTCTCTGTCTCTCTGTCTCTCTCTCTCTCTCTCACTCTCTGTCTCTCTCTGTTTTGCCTTATGTTTGCTTCAGGTGTATTGGTTATGCCTTTTGCCCCTTCAGAATTTTTTTTACTTCTTTCTAACTGTTTCCTTCATCCTCTCTAAGAAACCAGAGTGTGAAAAAGACTTTACTTGAGATTTTTCTGGCATAAAAACCAGCTGCCTTTACAGCAGATATATTTGGTGATCATCTCTTAACCAAAATAAATAACTAAATAAATTGTTGAAATCCTACAAGTTGTATGTGGCAGTTTTCTTGATGCCCTTTGCCATTTCTGTTTCCATTTTGGATTCCTGGAAGGGCCATTTTTAAGCCCTTCAGGCCTTCTCTTTGCTGCTTACTGCTAACCTCCAAAAGCATCATGGCCTCCTAGCTACAGCACACACACAACACTTAATAGAAGTCTCCATTCATCTCTCAGATTTCCCTTCCATGGAGTATAAGGCAATATATACCATATTCATAGAATTATGAAAGGTCAGAATCCTAGAATTTCAGAGCGGAAAGGGCCCTCAGAGAAAATTTAATTCAAGTAATACCTGAATAGGAAGACATCCCTTCTAATACCTCCCAAAAGTGGGCATCCAGCTCCCAAGGACCTGGAAGGAACATTGGAGGAATGGCTTCATTTTTGCAGATGGAAAGAACCAGGCCAAGAAAAGAGAAGTCATTTGCTTAAGAATATGCCACGGGTTTGGGGCTGAGCTAGAAACCAAAATGACATTTCCTCTCAGTTGCTGGAGAATTTTTTTCTGTCACAGATTTACTTTTAACCCGCCTGGTTTTTGACGTTCCTATTTTGTTCTTCCTATTGTCTTGTCTTTTGGCTTGAGCCACTCTGTTGAATAAATCACAAACATCCAACATTTACCAAGAGCTTAAGCATGGGTGATACAAATGAAAAAGGGAGACAGCTTCTACCCTTTAAGAGCTTACTTTCTGATGGATAGACCACTCATGTGAGCAGAGAAGGATAGAATCATCCTTTTGAAAAGAGGAGCATTTTGGGATGTGAGTGGCTCTGATGTATGCTACATGTGCGATATGGCACATCCTCATCACGCATCCCAACCAGGCTTTGATGAGGGGAAAAGAAATGACCTTGTCCAAGAGTGACAAAATTTCTCCTGCTCAATGCCAGGGTAAGAGTGGCCTTTGTCTCCCTGCTACTTTCAGCCGACCCTGTTTGTGGCCTATAGTATTAAGATTTCAGGGCAGCCAAGGACAAGGGTAAAGTTGAGCATGTTTTTGTATGTGTTCTTATTTTAGAAAAGAGAGTGGCTGCTGTTGGCCAAAGGAGAACCTGCAAGCCCAGGATCCAGCGAGAATGGTCCTGCCAGCACCTTCTACATCATCTTCCCATCCAATTCTCTCACGATGCTTGTTAAGGCAGTGGCCACATGTGAGCTGCTGCTGCCCAGCTCCTTCCCTCTGCCCTCTGAGGACCCACCTGAGGACATCCTTAGGAGTGTGGAGGTAAAATAGGACCAGAAAATCCCATGGAAGAGGGGAAAGAAACAGCATGTGAGGAAAGGAAAAGGAGGGGAGAAAAAAGATGGAGAGAAAGCTGGGCAGGAAAGGAGATGAGGACAGAGGAATATGGGTTCAGGGATGGGAAGAATTCAGTAGTGGGAAGAATAGAATGGCTGATGGAGTAAAGAATAGAATGAAGGCGGCAGCAGATGAGAGGTTGAAGGTAAGTAAAGTTGCACCTTCCTCTAAAGGTGAAATCTGAATATAGAACAGTCCTTGAAGGAAAGATGTTGCCACAGAGGGGTGCACTGTAGCCTTGGCATTGGGGAAGGGCAAAGGAAGAAGATGATTACTGACCAAAAAAAAGTTTATGTAGACAAATTCCAAAATTCAACTTTATTGACACCAGATAGATGGAAGAGAGTGGCTCTTTGTGGGGCAAAATGAGGGAGAAAAAAGTGAAGAGTTAGAAAAGGAAGAGAATAAGAAAAGAGGACAGAAAAAAGATAAAAGTGGGGGAAAAGAGAAAAGGGAGAAGAGAGAACATCTATCTGTCTATCTATCTATCTAGATATAGATATAGATATAGATGCTGATTTGTATATGTCTTTGGGTAACTATGTCTGTGCCTGTGCCTGTTTGCATTTTCCAGGTGTCTGTGTACTCTTGTATTTATGTTAGGATCTGGACATCACTGATGTCTCTGATTCAGCAAACATATATTTAGCCCTAAACATGTGCAAGACACTGTGCAAAGCCCTAGAAATACAGAGTAATAATAATAATAATAATTGTTGTGCCCAAGAAGCTAACATTGTGCTGAGAAAACACAACATGTATGGAGTTAAGTATGATTTGAAGTAAAAAATAAGACATATAAGTGTTGTGATCCAGAAAAAAAAAATTGAAAAAGGAGATGGGGGAGAACGACATAAAGAAAGTGATGCTAAAAATAAAGGAAGAGGGAATGCACCAGCCTACACAAAATGAACACAAGCAGGAGAAAGAACGTAAAGTTTGTGATCCAACTATTCTGGAGAGCAATTTGGAACTATGCCCAAAGGACCATCAAACTGTCTATACCCTTTGATCCAGCAGTGTCTCTACTGGGTCTGTATCCCAAAGAGGGAAAGGGACCCAGGTGTTAAAAAATATAATAACTCTCTTGGTGATAGCAAAGAATTGGATTTCAAGGGGATGTCCATCAATTGGGGAATGGTTGAACAAATTGTGTTATATGAATGTAATGAAATATTATTGTTGTACAAGAAATGATAAACAGACCGATTTCAGAAAAACCTAAAAAGCTTACATGAACTGATGCTGAGTAAAGTGAGCAGAACCAGGAGAACATTGTATACAGTAACAGCAACATTGTACAGTGATTAATTTTGATAGACTTTACTCTTCTCAGCAATACAATAACTTAAGACAATTCCAAAGAAATCACAGTGGGGCAGCTAGGTGGTGAAGTGGATAGAGCACCAGCCCTGAAGTCAGGAGGACCTGAGTTCAAATGTGACCTCAGACACTTAACACTTCCTAGCTGTGTGACCCTGAGCAAGTCACTTAATCCTGATTGCCTAAGGGGGAAAAATCTTTAATAAACAAAAAAGAAAGAAAGAGAGATAGTTCAGGGCTTAAATTCTATTCAGAGGAGTATTTATCACAGAGACATTAGGAAGCCACTGAGTTTTTGACTGAGGAACCATCATGGCAGACTACTAGAAAGTTTGTGAAGAATATTCACAAAATTGAAGAGGGGAGAGACCCACATACAATAATAGTGTAGATGAGAAATGGAGTGGAAAGGGATGGGTTTACGAGATATCACACAATTACAATGACTAGGACATGACAAGTGGTTGGATTTTTGAAATCAAGGAAGATGCTCCAAAGATGACTCCAGGCTTTCAGGGTGGTGCCATCAATGCTTAGGGAAGAGGTAGACTTTTTAAGGAAGGGAACTTTGGAATTTGAGATGTCAGCTGGACATCCAAGCAGAAATGGCCATTAAGCAGCATTAACGTTTGTGGAAGAGATTAGGGCTGACTTACCTGAGAGTCATTTGGCTCTTTGTGTTTTGCTTGTAACTACATGGGTCACAATGGCAAGTAGGGACATGAATTCCTAAAGTTAAGTTCCAGCCAGGTGGAAAATTGAGATATGGCCCCAACTGCAGAAATGATTTCATGCTCTAAAAAGAGGCTTATGTTTGCTCTGATTTTTCTCTCCCAACATGATTCATAAAGTAATGTGTATTAAAAATAAAATTAAAAACTAAAAAAAAAGAGGCTTATTACAGAAGAATGTAATGGAAGACAGAAGAGAATTGATAACAATGAAATTATCAAAGAAAGTCAACCAATTACATACTGTGATATATTCCTCCATTGTTTAAGTTCTGATCTGCCAAAAGGGGGGAGGGGGGGAATGGGCTTAACATCTCATTTCTGGTCATTTAGCATGAAACAAGACCAAAAACAAAATGAAAATGCCATGTTAACATAATCCGTAGAAAAATCAGTGTTAAATGATGAGTTCAGTTATGCCCAATGGGATCACACTGGATTCTTTGACATCCTCATGGCCCAAGGGATCCCTTCCCTTGACTTCATTACCCAAGGCAGCACATTGCACACGTCTGGATCTTGGGATATACATTTCTTGGTTTCTCTATGGGTAGACTTGCCTGAGTCTCTGGGTCTCTGTAGTTAGGGGGGAGAAGAGGAAGATTTTCTTAGTAAGCCCCCAGAATTGCCTTCAAAAGGAGACCATACTGCAAAGGAGAAAGGCCATCCCACTCTGCCATTGCTTTCCTGATCCTGGAAGGTTTGGCCTCCTACTTCCCCACTTGCCTTCCCAGGGAGGAAGCCTCCAGCGGAACACTGACCCCATATTGTGCCCCCTCCAGAGCCCCACATCCTGAGCCTGCGATGAAACAAGACTGAGGATGGAGCCAGAGAGAGACAGGCAAACCATGAGGTGGCAGCATTGAGCCCACTAGACCTTGAAGAGGCCCAGCCAGGCCCTGAGGATGCAATCCTGAGGCTCTCCCAGCCTCCCTTGGAGGCTCCTGGCATAGGAGGCTGTGGCCGGGAAGCCTGACTGCCCAGGAACGTTCTCGTGTATTCCCAGCCCAGACTTCTCTCTTCTGGAAGGCCAGAAGACATGCTGCTCCTATCTTTGGGGCGCCCCTCTCCTGGTCTTAGTTCACACTGGCCACCTGGGTCTCGGGCAGAGTCTACGTTCCTGGGACAGCGCCCCTCTGGGCCGGGCCAAGCAGAATGACCAGTACCTCTGTGTTCCCAAGGATGCTCACTCTCCTCACACACATTCTGTGACTTCCCAGAGTAACTGGCTCTGTCACCCAGGCTGGTTATTATTTTTAGGCCCCCTAACATTTCTCACACCTTGTGTAATTGTTCTCAGTTCCTATTAATCTTCCCCAGAAGGTTAAATGAAATAATATTTATAGAGCACCTAGCACAGTTCTTAGCATATAGTAGAGATTCAATAAATGCTTCTTCTTTTCCTTTCTCCTTTTCTCAGAACACCTTGGATGGCCTAGAGGTAGCTTCCATCTACAATCCCCTGCAGACTAATGGCCATCTATATGAACACCTGAGAAGCATCTTGTCCAAGCCCCAGGGGCTACTCACTCCAGGTCGGGAGGTCCGCCCCCCCAGACAGGTATGGCCCCCAGACTCACCAGAAACCAGGACTTAAAGGCCCAGAATCCCTTATGCCAGTCCAGGATTTAAAGGCCCAGAATCCCTTATGCCAGTCCAGGACTTAAAGGCCCAGAATCCCTTATGCCAGTCCAGGACTTAAAGGCCCAGAATCCCTTATGCCAGTCCCAGGGGCCCCCCACCAGCCCTCATTCCTGAATCTAGTGCCCAGGCAAAATGAAGCCCCTTCTTCAGTGCTTCCTGACCAAGGCTTTTTCTCCTTGAGACCCCTTTTCCCCAGATGAATTTTTACATGACCCATCTCCAATCCGAGCCAAGGTGTTTCCACCAGTGTTTCTGCATGGGCAGTGAAAAGTTCAGAACCAAGGCTGCGATTGAGTTGTGATGCAGCATGGACAAGTGCTGACAGAAACACCTCAGATCCAATGCTCTCCCACTGTACAAACTACTTCTTAGCCCAAGAAGAGAGAGGGATGAGGGCCTGAGTAAGAGGATTGACCGAGGCAATGGAAAGGAACAAATTTGAGAAATACCCTTTAGACTGGCCATCAGCAAGAGTTGGCATTCCCTCAGCTTCTAAGGCCAGAAAGTTGGGAGCATGGTGGGACTTGAAGCAGGAAGGGGGAAGTTATGAGGGAGAGAAACAGGCTCACCTTACAGAGTAGGCAGGATAGGCAGGGGAAGTGTGATGTTTCTTTCTCTTATTTTGTTGGTTTAAAAAAACTTCCTAAACCTCAGCCTTATCTCAGCTGAAATCAAGGAAGCGGTTACCGAGGACTGAGAGGGCATGGGGCCTGTGCCCGGGTATCGAGGGTGTGGGGATCCAGCTTTGGGACTGGCAAGGTGGAGCTGGAAGGAAGGCTAAGAACCACGAGACTTGTTGGATAGCTTTGTCTGAAAGGCAGGGAAGCTCCAGACCGTATCCCTTCAGGCCAATGATCAGTATTTAGTGTGCTAGGTCAAGAGAAGGCAATGTTGGATGATATTCATCAGGGCTCCCAATCCCTGGGGAACCTGCCCCTTTGCCCCCAAGAAAGCCTTGCTTCCTCCCTCTACAGGTTGGAAGGCTGCATCCAAACCGAGCCCGAGCTATGGTGCCCCCTCTGCCCCTGGTGCCAGCGCTGGCTCCTTCAAGGGCCCAGAAGATGCCAGCAGCTAAAGGGGAATCCTCAGAGTCTGTGCTGTTGCTTTCAGATGATGAACAGTTTTTCTGAGAGCCCGGTTGCCTCAGGCCCACTCATGGCAAAGCCCCCCAAAGTGCAGGGAAGTGTGCAGGTCTGGCCATCTTCCTCTTCCCCAAACACCTGGGTGCATCAGGCAGAACGCTCACGTGTAGAGAGCAGTGGGATCCATCTGTCCCAGAATGTTAGCTCAGGTTGTTTCAGGAGCCAGAGGTGACGGGAAACCTTCCCTGACAGGATGCACTCAGGTACTGTCCCCTTCTGGCAGAGGGCCGGCCCAGATACCTGAAGGCCAGAGCCCAGTTTCACAATAACCTTGCTCCTATACCAAGCTTTGTTTTCCCACCGAATAAAAAGCAGTTTTTCCTACTCATAGCCTTGATGTGTGAATAGGTGCGCTGGGTTTGGGAAATTGTGCCTTGAACAACAGAAACTTGGTTTATGGAGCCCGGACCACCAAGGAGGCCAGCAGAGGGGCCCGCCAGATGTCAGAGTAACAGTGTGGCCGGGTATATTGCATGCTACAGTGGTGGCCCGAGGTCCCGGTCAGATGCTGCCAGGGGGGCTCAGACACGGGCGCTCCCTTCCCAAGTGTAGTCCAGCCCACACGTGGAGGGAAGGGCTCAATGACTGTGTGAGACCCTGGGGATCTAAGAGGAACCAGACGAGCCAATCCTCTCCTGCCCCGTCCCATACCTCCGGCCCCTGCCTCCCTCCCACCACCCCTCTCCTGCTCTCCGTACCTCCCACCACTTAACCCCAAAGCCAGCTGCAGTGTCCGGGCTGTGTCCTGTGTGCTGGTCACTCATGCAGACACGGCCTTTTCAGAGCTCTGGCCTCAAGTGACTTTAATGAGTTTGAGTATCAGTAAGCCATTAAGCAGGTCAGCATCGGGAGACTAGGTTCCTTCCAGGCCACCCCACCCCGACACACCCAACAACTAGTCAGGAGTCCCAGCAGGGGAACCCAGAGGCTCCCGTCCTGGCCAGGGCTCGGCCCCAACATCAGACTCCTCCTCCCGGGCTCTCGGCCGTTACAGGCCTGGTCACTAGACCCAAGACCTGCCTCATGGCCACAAGGTCTGGTCCTTGGAATCCTGCCCCACATGGCTTTTCCTAGGTCTGAACCTTGATTCCCTGATCCCACCTAGCTCCCCTCTCTCCTGAGGGGTCACCCTTCTCCCCAGTTCATATAGATGACCTCTTAGCACCCACTGAGGCCCTCCAAGCCCCAGCCAAGTCTTCACATTGGTCCTTCTGATCTCATCCCAGTCCTCATTTGAGATCCGCTCTCAGGCCCCCCCTGGTCCAAGCCCTTGGCTGCAGCCCCCTTCAGGACCCGACTGTACAGTGGGAGTCCCTGGCTGCCGGGGCTGTTAGGCCCGGGGAGCAGCTGGGGTTTGGGGGGCGGGATGGGCTTGAGGTTCCTCAGAGGGGGTACTGCATAGTCGTCCATGCTGGGGTTATAGGGAAGCTCATAGCCCTCCTCCTGCGCCCGAGCTCGCTGGCACCAGGCATCCCGGGGCTCCTGGGGCTTGTCATAAAGCCCTGGAGACGGGGCTGGACTCTGGCCTTCAGGCTCATCATAAATGGGCTCCTTCTTGGCTCCTCCCAGCTTTGTGTCTTTGAGCTGTTGCTGCACTTGGTCAAACAAGCCCCAGTAGAGGGGGGAGCTGCCACCAGCCCCAGGTCCTGTCCTCTGGCCCGAACTATCCACAGGATCTGAGTACAGGGGGTCTGAGGAGGGGTTGGGCAGTGCCCGCAGGGCATCCAAGGGTTCCGAGTACAAGGCGGGGCCGTCAGCAGCGTGGGGACCTTCGAGGCCGTAGGGTGCAGGAGGCACTGCTCCGGGTCCTGCCATCCCCGCCTCCAATGAGCCCAGGCACTGCTGGTCCTGGCCTGGCCCAGGCCCAGCAATGCCAGCTTGAGCCTTTTGCCTTTGGATGGCAGCCTCCACCGCCTGAAAGATGTCGTTGCCCTGTGAGGTCTGGAAAGTGAAGGTCCCAGGGCCCGAGGGGCACCTCCGCCCGGCCTCAAAGGAGAACATGGCCTGGAGGCAGAGGGGAAGAAGGAGACCCTCAGCCACAGAGCATGCAGAGATGGCCGGTTCATCATGCTGAGGAGAGAAGGTCTGAGCCACGTTCACACTAGTGGCTCTCCCTACTCTCCATGCTGGCACAATGGGGGCACAAAGGAGGAACTAGTCTCATGGCTGCAGCAAAGGGGCACTCACCAACCTCTCCTAGTCCTCCATATATCCTCTGCTTCCTGAGCCTGAGCCCAAGTTTTGGTGGCCCATCCCAAGCTCTTACCCGATCCCGGCCATAGCGACGGAGCAGAGTGTAGGGCCAGGAGAGCAGGGGTTCCTTCTTCTGCCCCTGTCCCCCCAGCATCAGGAGACTAAGGCCACTGGCCTCCACCCTGAGCACGTAGTGTCCCTGCAATCTGCAATGTTCAGACGCCTCTGTTTTCTGTATAGTGACCCAAAACTCACACCCTGGGAGAGAAAAAGGGACATTCCCAGATGGAGAGGACCTGCAGACTGGACTCTACCCACAGGAGCTTCTCTCCCCCTTCCCCCAGTCAGAATCCCTATTCCAACCCTTGGGATGCTAGCCCTCCCGTGTTCTCCTGGTCTTCTCTCTCCCCATCCCTTTCTCCTTTCACCCCTACCTTGCCCATGGGGGCTGTACAGGGAGTTCTCCTGCATCTCCATTGTAGAGGGCCCAGAGGAGCTTTCTCCTGGAGACTGGGACCAGCAGCCTTTCTGCAGGAGAAAAAGTATCAATGATCCCATAATGTCCTCCAGCTGGGGTCTGAGCCCAATCAAGTTGAAAGGGAAATGGGGGGGGGAGCTTGGGGAACATTGACCTTGAACTTTTCCCCCTCACTAAATGGACTCCCCTGGCCAGCCCACTCTCTCTCCTCTCACCGGAAAGGCTGTCTGGCAGAGTATCTGCACCCAGGCCACACTGGCAGGGCCCTCGGCCGCCAGGAGGTGGGAGCGCTGAGCGGTGTCCAGTCGGAAGGCCGATGTGCCGGGCCCTGGGGGGCTGTCCAAGGCCACGGGGGCCACGCTCACACAGTCCGACAAGCGAATCACCCGGCAGTCCAGTCTTCGGGAGCCTCCCCACCCGCCTCCAGAGCCTGACCCTTTGTGCTCAAAGAACTCAAGCCGGGCCACGCCATTGGGGCTGGAGGGGTACAAGACTGCCCAGGTCTTTTTCCACTTCTGGGGCGGGGAGAAAATACTTTTAGAAGCTATTTGGGGAGGGGAGGACATAAGGAAGAAACTTGGGAAAGGGGATGCCCAGGACTTCCTCTGCCTCTACGGGTGGGTTGGAGCGAGCATAGAGGGAGATTCAAGGAAACCCACAAGAAAAAGGAAAACAAGTAGACACTGGGGGAAAGGGGCACGGAAGGATCCTGGCAGGGAGGGAGCGTACGGGAAAACACGGGGCACACCAAAGGAGCGGCTCTATTTGTAATATATCTTATCTTCCTACCCCGTCTGTTTTGGGGGATGGAGTGAAACCCCGGTGAGGAGCTCTGTGTAAGAAACGCAGGAAATGAGAGGATAAATGAAGGGGCAAGAGGGACTAAATATAACGGCCGGCCCTGATTCACGCCCCCTCACACTGAAGAGAGGTGGGCAGAGAGAGAGAGAAGGCAAAGGGACTCCGTGCAGAACAGGGCAGCGCCTCTGCCCGGGGGAAGCAGAGGAGGGGCTGAGAGGGAGCAGCTGGGGCGCTGGGAACGCGGCTGGGCCAGCCCAGGTCTCCAGCTTCCGAGGGAGGACGCTCAGGGAAGACCCCAGACCAGGGCCGAGGCTGCGGCCCTCCCCCACCCCGCTCCCCGGCAGAGGTGGGGTTTCCTAAAGGAGGCGGAGTTCTCTGGTGGGGGTGGGCGTATTTCCGTCCGGCCGAGGCTGGAGGAAGCGTGGAGGGGTTGGGACTTCCTCCGGAGTTTGGGGAGATCTGACCTCGGACCCCGCTCCTCCTCGCTCTCCCCCCAGCCCGGTCGCCCCGGGGGGTCCCCCAGCCAGTTGCCCCGCGCCCCCGCCCCTGCCGCCACCTTGGCCCCGAAGCGCTGGCTCTGCACGAAGAGCGGTCCCTCCATGGCAGCCCCGTCCATGGCGGCCCCGTCCATGGCCCCAGGCGGCTCCGGACGCTTCCTGGCGCTGAGGGGCGGGGGCGGGGCGGAGCCCGCGGGGCGGGACCGGGGTGGGAGGGATCACCGCCGGCCGCCCCCCCCCCGTCCCCTCCCCCGCCCCGAGGGCCGGCGCTCGGAGGCCGGAATTCCTGCGGGAACAAGGAGACGAAGACTGGACGGGAGCCGCCGGGACGGCCAACATTCCTGCGGCCGGCCCCGACGCCCGAAATGGAAAGAAGTGGCAGGGCTCAGGAAACGCACCCCGCCCCCCAGACGTCCACACTCACCCTACACACCCTCAGCCCCCTCCTCCCGGGGCTGCCCCGCAAACCCAGCACGCGAGCCTTGAGTGCCCATTGTGTGCGGGCCCGAGCGCCCTCCCTTCCGCACCCCGGGCGCCCCAGAGCCGATTTCCAGCTCTGCCAGGAACCTGCCCCGGCGCAAGGGTCCCTGGCAGGCCCTGGGATCTCGGACAGATGCGGTCCCGGCCCAAGTCCCCGGTCCCGGGCAGCCTCTGAGCGGTCCCGGCCCAAGTCCCGGTCCCGGGCAGCCTCTGAGCGGTACCAGCCCAAGTCCCGGTCCCGGGCAGCCTCTGAGCGGTCCCGGCCCAAGTCCCCGGTCCCGGGCAGCCTCTGAGCGGTCCCGGCCCAAGTCCCGGTCCCGAGTAGCTTCTGAGCGGTCCCGGCCCAAGTCCCCGGTCCCGGGCAGCCTCTGAGCGGTACCAGCCCCAAGTCCCGGTCCCGGGCAGCTTCTGAGCGGTCCCGGCCCAAGTCCCCGGTCCCGGGCAGCTTCTGAGCGGTCCCGGCCCAAGTCCCGGTCCCGGGCAGCCTCTGAGCGGTCCCGGCCCAAGTCCCCGGTCCCGGGCAGCTTCTGAGCGGTACCAGTCCCAAATCCCGGTCCCGGGCAGCCTCTGAGTGGTCCCGGCCCAAGTCCCCGGTCCCGGGCAGTCTCTGAGTGGTCCCAGCCCCAGAAGACAACTAAATCTCCCCTCCCCCCCAGCTTCCCCGAGATTCCAAGTTAGACCCAGACAAATAGCTACATCAGTGGCTCAGACAGACGCGAGTGCTGGGAGGCTTAGCGCGCAGCACATAGTAGGTGTTTATAATGCGTATTGACCTGAACACACACACACACACACACACACACACACACGCATGCACTACTGTTCAGTGTCTGTGCGAGCTACATGCTTTCCCAAAACCGCAGGGGGTGCCTGATGGAAGAAGGCAGGGATCTTGGGGGATGGGCGAAGGAAAGAAGTTCGAGAAGTGAAAAGAAGGCTTCTCCAAGTCCAAAGCCAGGGGCTTCGCCCCACACGGGCCCCCGCGTGTCCTCCAGCCCCAGCCAGCCAGGGAAGAAAGCTTCATTGAGCCCGAGCGGCCAGGGGAGGAGGGGGAGGCGAGGCTGGGGCCTGGCTGGCCAGGGAGGGGGAGGGACGGACTGAGTGGTACGGTGGGAGGGATTGAGGGAGGGGCGTCCACTCTCCCAGGGCCCGGCACTTTCTTGGAAGTCCAGGATTAAGCTCCGAGGCCAGGGCTGAAGTCCCCCCATCCCATTCCTTCGGAGGCAACTTCCAGCCCAGAGGTAGGAGCGCTTGGAGAGAGGGAAACAAAACAAACAAACAGGGAAAGGAAGAATGAGGGGGGCTGAGAGGGTGGACCATGATCACTGGGAAAGAAGTGGGAGCGCATGGAGCTTGGGGGGCAGCGGGGGATGGGATTTAGAAAGATGGGAGCCGGGGGAGGGGTGTAGGAAAGCGAGGGGTGTTCGGGAAAGTGAAGGGGGATATAGGAGAGTGCAGGAAATGGGGGACTCAGGTAATGAGGATGAAGAAACAAACAGGAGGGCGCTGGAGGCAGGAAAGGTGGGGTTCATGAACGTAGGATGGGGGACAGGAGGCACAGAGGGCTTAGGGGGATGAAGATAATGGATATCTGAAGATGTTCAGACCTTCTGTTATTGGTCCCTCTGACACATAGAGGAGTCTTTTGATGACCAGTGCAGGGGAAGTGGGGGAGAGGGAAAGGTCAAAGGGGACCAGCCTGGCCAGGAGCAAGGAATGTGGCAGCCCGGGGAGGGGATAAGGACAGCGTCTGAGGGTCGGGCAGGGTAGGAGGCCAGCAGGGTGGAAAGGGAAAAAGAGGACAGCAGTTTGTGCTGGGAGTCTGGCCCAGAAAAGTCAAAGTTTCCATAGAGGGCTGGAGGGGAGGGAGAGGAGAAGGCTAGAGCTGAGATGGGGGTTGGGGGAGAGGGCGTGAGGGCAGGGAGAGGGGATGTGACAGGGTCTGGTTTGCTCCCACCAAAGACTCCTCTACAGGAGAGGGAAATGCCCCAAAGTCAGCTGCTCCTATCCTATCCCATCCCCCGGGGACCGGGCCAGTCTCTCTGGCCTAGTCTCTGTTGCCTCAGTAACAGCTTGGACCTTAGCACTCCTTCTTTCTCCTTTCCTCCCTCCTTCCCAGTGGCTCCCACTGCCCCGCCCCATCCACTCAACCCTGGTCCCTCTGGGTCCCCATGCTCCCCTGGGACAGGTAGCCAAGGAGCCTGAGTGTCACTGGGTGACACCATCCATGTTTCCTGTGTCACTGTCAACATCCTCTTTACTGGTGTGGGTAGCAGCTGTGTGTGATCCATGGACTAAAATTATGATGGATGCCTGTGTGTACATGTGTGTGTAAAAGGGCGTGAATTGTGTGCAGCAGGTATGTTTCTCCCACCCTCTCCTGCACATGGAGCTATAAAGACCTGCTTTCAGTCTCCCAAAATAGAAACCTGGCTCATTGATTTCTCACTATTCTTCTTCCATCATTTGCACACTCTCTAGGCTAGTTAATGTCTGTCATTCCTCATCGGGTGAGTTCACAGGGCATCTCCTTCCCTCCCTCTCTCACCGGGTCTCTCCGAGTTACTCTGTGGCTCGTTTTCTGTCTCTCTGTGTTATTAAAGCTGTTATGTCTCTCATTCTCTTAGCCCAGGTCTCCACTCTCTATCTCGTCACCATCTCACTATAACTAAAGTCTGGGTTTCTATTTCTCTTAGACCATGTCTGACACAAAGCTTGCTGGGGGCCAGCAGTGGGCCCTTTGGGGGATGCTTCTGTGTGTGCTATGTACCTGGTGCCTGGGAGCCCCCTCTCCATCCCCAAGCCCTGCAGCAAGCCCTGGCAGCAAGCTTCGTTTCCGCCTCGCTGGTTTCCCTCGGAAGCACTACGAGGGCCGTGTGGAAATACAGCGGGCTGGCGAGTGGGGTACCATCTGTGATGATGACTTCACCCTGCAAGCGGCTCATGTGCTATGCCGGGAGCTGGGCTTTACCGAAGCCACGGGATGGGCCCATAGTGCCAAGTATGGCCCGGGCACAGGTGAGAACAAGCACCAAGAAAGCTCACGGAACAGGGAAATGGCACCAAATCCAGCTGAGGCTTCAGGTTTAGGAAGACCTGGAAAAAGATGGTTGGAGAGATGTTGTTGGAGGTGGGGGAGAGGAGAGGTTGAGCAAATAAGTAATATATTGACAAAGTCCAAAAAAAAAGTGATTGGGCCAAATATAATGCAATAAATTGTAATCAATATCAATGTAAGATCAGACTTAGATTCAAAAAATCAACTGTAAATCAACCATACTTCCCTGAGAGAAATGAGCAGATAAACAATTCCTAAATTAATGATCTGCAAGTTCTATAGGTCAAATAAAAAAGGTAAAGTGATTGAAGGGCAACATCAATGGAATGAGGAAGGAGTTATTGGTACCCTTGTCCTCTGCTCACGTCAAACCTTCCCTGGCAGATTGTATCCACTTCTCTAAGGATAATGATAAGCACATCCAGAGGAAAAATAAACATACAAAATGAAGTGTAATTGGAAATTGAAGCAACATGGTACTCATCCTAGAGAGCATTAGTTCTGAAATCAGAGGACATGGGTTCAGATTCTACTACTCATTTGAGCAAATCACAACTTCCTTGGACCTCAGTTTCTTTATTTGTAGAATGAGATGGCTTCTGAAGTTTCTTTCAATTCTAGATTTATGGTCCTAGGGAAGGAGAAAGCTTACTTATTGGAACATGGAAATACTTTAGATTCCTTGACAAATGGTCATGCTGCCTTTTTTTTTTTTTTTTTTTTTTTTTGAAAACTCCCATGGACAGGAAACTTACCATGGCATGAGTTCTGATTGTTGGAAATTTATTTTGTGAACCCCAATTTCAGACTATAACTTTGCTTCCAATTTCAGAGGCTGTTAGACATAAACACCTTCAACTGTCCTCCATTCCCCCAAAATAATACCTCTTTCTTTTTCCAATACTTAGGTCTCTTGTAATCTTAAAAAACAATTTTCCCTTGCTCACACCACCCTCTCAAAATATGACCCCATATCTGTCTCCTTCCCTTAACTGTAAAACTTCTAGAAAGAGACTTTAACTCAACTTCTTGCTCAGCACACTTAAAATCTGGCTTCTCTCCTAAGACTACTTGGTGAGTCTCTTCAAGGCCACCACCAATGACCTTTTAATTGCCAATTCTAAAAGCCTTTCCTCAGTTTTCTTCCTCCTTGACCATTCTGCAATCTCTGAAAGGCAGGATTGAACTTAGAGTCAAGAAAACCCTTGCCTTCTCCAACATTTCCTCGATGTATGGCAAGTCATTTTAACCTCTGCTTTTCTTGATGTCTGTGAATATTTAGCATATGGAAGACAAATTAGATTCATGATCTCCAAAGGGCAGAACTCAATACAACAAGTAGAAGTTACAGGGAGAGAGATTGCAGCTCAAATAGCACTTTCCTAACAATCTGAACTGCTCAAAACCAACTAAATAAATCCTAATGGGCTTCTTCAGGAAGCAGTGAGCTTCCATATATTCAGAAGTCCTGAAGAGAAGTCCTCCCAGAAGGAGGAAGCTATAGAAAGGATTGCTATGCTGAGAGGGAGTTGAGACAGCCTATTTCATTTTGGAATTTGATTTAATTATTTCATATTTTCCCCAGTTATATTTAAAACAATGCTTTGTGGTTTTTTTTTTACGTTTGCTTTTAAAATTTTTTGAGTTCTGTTTCTTTCCTTTATCCCCACCCCCAATTAAAAACCACTTGTGAGGTTATGCAAAACATTTCCATAAAAGTCAAGACAGCATATTTCTAAGGTCTCTCCCAACTCTGAGATTTTTTAACTCTAGCTTGGAAAAAGAGCATGTCAAAATAGGGCCAGATGTTACATGAGTGGGGCTGAATGGGAAGGGAAATCAGACTTAGGGGGTGACCAGTGCCCAGGGATTTAGTGCTGCTTCTTAAAAAAAAACTTTGGACCAGATCAGATGCGAGTCCTCATTCTAGATCTTCCCCTAAATCATCTTATGACTTTGAGAAAGTCACTTTGCCTCTCTGAACTTTAGTTTCCCCTTCTGGAAAAAACAAAATCGTTTGACTCGGTGGTTTCTAATTTTCCATCACATGAAATTGTATGATTCAGTGTGATTTCGGCTCATTCAAAATGAACCTGGTCCCACCAAGGCCCTTCTGCATTACCTGGGTAATCACCATAGGTTTCCAATGTCTCCCATCCTCTTCCTTCCCTTCTGGCTCCCCACAACTAACAGTAGAACATTCATTTAATTAACTCAGAAGGTCATTAATGGCCCAGGATGCAGCTCCTTATCTGCCAAGGCCCTGAGCCTCTCCTTCCTTACCTGTAAATTAGCGGGGTGGGACTCTAAAACCCCAAGCTCTGCCATTCCCTGCCAACATCCCCATTGCCACCTTCACCACCATCTATCTCTGTGCTCCCTCTCACTCCCTCCTGTCCCGCTCCCCAAGGCCGAATCTGGCTGGACAACCTGAACTGCAGAGGAACAGAGCGAAGTGTGAGCGAGTGTAGTTCTCGGGGCTGGGGCAACAGCGACTGCACCCACGATGAGGACGCTGGCGTTGTGTGCAAGGATCAGCGCCTTCCCGGCTTCTCCGATTCCAACATCATTGAGGTTGGTGGGTACATGGGCAAAAACACAGCTTTTGCACAAACACTTATACATGTGGCAGCCAGGGAGCGAAAGCTCGACTTTGAGTCAGAGACATGAATTCAAATCCTGCTTCTGACACTTACTAGTCTTGGGATCCCAAGCGAATCACTACTAAGCCTCTGTCTTGCCTCATTTTTCTCATGTGTAAAATGGTGATAATTATAGTGTCTACTTCCCAAGATTTTTGTGAGGATAAGATAATATTTATTTGTTTTTTTAATTTAATTTTACTCTATTTTTACAAGGATCCAAAATGAGCTGATATTCAAAAAGTAAAATCTTTTGCAAGCTGTAAAGCGCCATATCAATGCTAGCTATTATTATTATATACGGACATCTGAGAGCTGGAGAAGCTATGGGGATCGTGGAGCAGTTGTTCAGTCACCTCCAACTCTTTGTGACCCCACTTAGGGATTCCTAAGCCAAGATGCGGAGTCATTTGCCATTTCCTTCTCCAGCTCATTTTACAGATGAGGAAACTGAGGCAAAGTCATACAGCTGAGTTTGAACTCAGGTCAGTCTTCCTGACTCCAGGGCTGGCACTTGTCGCCACTGCGCCACCTACCTGGGACAAGTAGTGTGTAATATCCTAGGGAAGGCAGCCTGTTTTAGTGGAAAGAGTTGGGGAGTTTGACAGAGGATCTATAATCTGGGCTCTGCTGCTTCCTTTGTAGCCATTTAACCAATCTGAGTCTCAGGTCTCTTCCACCCCCAAGATTTCTTCCAGTTCGGGATCCAATCATCTGTCACTGCTTCGCCTTTTTTATTTTCTTTCCATTTTTTTTTAATGATAGGATTAGATTTTCTATAGAAACTTTGACTTATTATTATGTGAAAAAAAGATTTTTGTGTCAAGTACCTCCAGGGGGATATAGGGGACTGGAGAGTTATATGATTTAAATAAATCCTAACATCATGTGAGACCTCAGTTTCCTCATCTGTAAAATGGAGAGAATGGAAGATGATCCCTAAGGTCCCTTCTAGTTCTCAATCTTAAGGTCTTTAGGTAAATGAGAGAATGAGAATGAGGAGTTTCCCCGAGGCCTTCTGATTCTGTGATCCTTTGAGCCCCTGAGATGTGTTTGTGTGACCTGTGCCATCCTCTTCCCAGGTGGAGGAGCAGCATTTGCAGGTGGAAGAGGTTCGTCTGAAGTCAGCTGTGGGAGGGGGCCGTCGGCCACTGCCTGTCACGGAGGGGCTGGTTGAGGTCCGGCTTCCTGGGGGGTGGGCCCAGGTGTGTGACCAAGGATGGAGTGCCCATAACAGCCGAGTGATCTGCGGGATGCTGGGCTTCCCCAGCGAGCGGAGAGTGAATGCTGCCTTCTACAGGTAAGAGAGTCCGGGTGGGACAAGGGATGGGAGGAAGGGGATCCCAGTGTGAGGTAAGAAGGGGTCTGAGCTATGAAGTGTGAATGGGTGGCTGAGGTTTGAGATGTCGAGAACTGAATTTCAGGGCTTGATGGAGTGCGGGTAGGAGCAGATCTGGGGTTTGATGGCTGTGAAAAGCACCTTGGCATGAAATTCTAGGTGTGAGGGTCCAGGGTTTGAGGAATGGAGTATTCTGAGTTTTGAGGTACAGGGGGGCAGAGGCTAAGTTTGGGGAGTATGATGAGATGACTGTACTGCCAGATGCCAGGAGCTCTGAAGGCTTGAGGTAACATAAGTCTGAAGAGCAAAAATATAAAAATTGTGGGTTCTGGGATACCGAGGTCTGAACTATGAGGCAGAAATGGGGATGTGAGGGGAAAAGATGTTGCAAGCACCGGGATGGGGAGTGGGAACTCGGGGATGGCGAGGGGGTTGGAGAATGGAGCATAGGAAAAGAGTAGGGTGGGGGTGGGGCCTTTTTTGGTGGGTGGGGTTTGCTGTAATGGGGCGGGCCTTCCCCATGGGGTTGATCTGAGCCTTTCCATGTCTTAATGTAGGTGACATCATCTAGAGCTAGGCAGATTCTTTTGATTGCTCTGCCCCAGGCTACTTTTTCTGATGCTCTCAAACTAGGGCCAGAGAGGGCGAGATCTGGAAAGGCTTCCAGAAGAATGGGTATTTGTTCTCTGTGGAATATAATGACTCTCCCGGATTTGTCAGTCCCCCGGAGCCGAGTAAGAACTGGAAGAAACCTTAGTCATCTAATCTGACTCTATTTTATAAATAAAGAAACTGATAGTAAGTGACCAAGTTAGGGTTCCTTAGCCTGTTAATAAGCACTTATTAAATGCCTATTTACGTGCCCTACACTGTGCTAAGCACTGAAGTTACATGATAGGCAGTGACAAAGCCAGGATTCGAACCCATTTCCTCAGCCACCAGATCCAAGTCCTGTTAACAAGCACTTATTAAAGGCCTATTTACGTGCCCTACTAAGTGCTGAAGTTACAAAGAAAGGCTGAAGTTACAAAGAAAGGCTGAAGTTACAAAGAAAGGGAAGACAATATACCAAAAAGATCCAGACAAGCTGAATTGGCATGATCTCCTAGATAAAGCACTGAGGCTAAGGTAGTCAGAAAAGACTTCTGGCAGAGGACGGCATTTTGAGACTAGAAAGAAGCCAGGGCAGCAAGAGGAGGAGAGGAGGAAGAGGAAGGTTTCGGGCTTGGGAAACAGCCTGGAGTAGGAACTAGATTTGTTTGGAATAGGACGGAGACTCACAGAGTCAGGACAGAAGAATAACCTGTAAGATTAGAAAGTTAGACAGGAACCAAATTGTGGTCCTAAGTATTATGGCCCTAAGTGTTTTCTGTTTGATTCTGGAAGTGATTGGGAACCGCTGAGTTCATAAAATGGGTTGGTCATAGTGACATGGTCAGACCTGTGATTTAGGAAGGTCTGTTTGGCAGCTGAATAGAGGGTAAACTGTAATAGGACAAAATGAGGAAGGGAAATGAACCAGAAGATGATCGTAATCGGTCAAGCATTTGGTTGTGAGGACCTGTGCCAGAGCAGTGGCAGTGCCAGGAGAAAGAAGGAAATGCAGGAGAGATGTTCCAAGGGTAGGCAGGCAACTTGGCAACTATTTGTATACGGGACCGAGAAAGAAGAGTTCAGGACGACCGCTAGACTCGGAGACTGTGTGACTGGGAGGAGGATGATACCCTTGAAAGACATTGAGAAATTACCAAGAAGGGAGCTTTTAGATGAAAGAGAATGAGTTCAGATTTGCACATATTGAGCACAAGATGTCAATGAGACATCTCATTCAAGAATTTTACTTGCTAGAGATGCAAGACAGGAGAGGGGCTAGGACTAGATAAATAGATCTGAGCATCATGGACATAGAGAATTGAATCTATGGGAGCTGATGAGTTCACCTAGAGAAATAGTATAGAGGGAGAGGAGAAGAGGGCACAGGATGGAGCCTAACTCTTGGTTAGATCCAGGTTGTTTCCATTGTACCGAATACATTATTTTGTTGTTCCATCATTTCAGTTATGTCCAACTCTTCATGACCCTATTTCAGGTTTTCTTATGCTAGAATGGTTTGCCACTTCTTTCTCTGGTTCATTTTACAGATAAGGAAACTGAGGCAAACAAGGATAAGGGAGTTACCTAGCATTGCAGGGATAGGAAGTTATCTGAGCCCATATTTGAACTCAAGAATACTCATTTTCCTGACGTCAGAGCCTGGGCATTCTATCCATTTTGCCACCTCACTGTTCCAATGCATTATTTAGGAGATCCTTAGATCCTTATTGAATTCAATTGGATTTGTAGGATTTCAGCAGGATTTTAGGATGAGTGAGGATGTGGAATGAGCAAAGGCTTGATAAAGATTTGGAGCAGATCAGAAGTTTGTCTGGGGTTTGTATTCATCTTTCTATAGAGTCTCAGAGACTTGGATTCAACAAACGAATTCATATAACCTCCACACTGGGTTTACCAGAGAGCTTGGAATCTTTGTGTTCCAAAATCTTCCATAAGGCAATATGGCACAGTGTGAAAAGGGTGGGATTGGAAGGTTTGGATGACCAAAAAGTGGGCAAGTCCCTTCCTCAGTCTCCTCAACTGTAAAATACAAGGGAATTGAACTAGATATCTAAAAAGTCCTTTCCATCTCTAAATTTATGATTCTAAATGTAGTAAAGAAGATTAAAAACACACATGAAACAATGAGATAGTTAAGGATTGCAATGTAGAAGACCATGTGATCCAGCCTTTCATTCAACAGAGGGAAACCAAGGCTCAGAGAGACGGAAAGGCCTTTTCCAAAGTCACATTGATAATTTAACAACAGAATCAAGACTGAAATCTACAAAGACCTAGATCACTATAAGACTACAAGAAATATTTAATAATAGAGATGAAGATATAATGCCGTAAAAACTAGAAATGAAGAGCAATGAAGAAATAGTTCTTTTGGGGGAGAAAGTATTCAGAATAGTTAGTGCTGAGCTTGTCTTATTTAACATATAATGATAAGTGCCTCAAAAGACAGATGTGAGCTCAATATAAACAAAAAACTTTATATTTATATTTATTATTATATCTTATTTAGAGACTCACTCCATATAAAATGGAGCTCAATATAAAGGAAAAGCTTTATATTTATATTATATTTTATTTATACACCCTGAAGTGTATAAAATGAACCATGCTAGGGGAGGGAGCAGAGTAAGAAGGGACTGAACTTCCCTCTCGAGGAATGCTGTAGAGAGAGTGTGAGCTGGATAAGCTGGATTCCTCCAATTCTGAGATTCTCATAGGAATCACATATTTAGAGTTGGAAGGAACCTTAGAAATCTCTAATAGTCTGGCCTTCTCATTTTGTCGTTGAGAAAACCGAGACCTGAAAAGGAAAATAGGTCTTACAGAAAAGTATTCAAACTGAGGCACCCCAGCACCAAAGCCAGCACTCTTTCTAATGAGACCATATTGGAGGCCACAGCAATTTTTCAGGAAGGAATGAGGCAGGGAATTCTTCCCAACACCTCTTCTCAGACTGTGTATTCTAAGTCATTTGATGATAATGTATTCAAGGGGAAATGTTCCAAAGCATGTTTATGGGATGGGGAGCAAGGGGTCCCAGCTTTTTGCAGTATAGCTTAGGAAGAAGAACTAAGGATCACCACTAATGGTTCCCCTCAAATCCTGAGGCAATTGTGGCTACTGCTCTTTCCTATGGAGCAGAATGTCCAGGGAGGGAATAGCCACGAAAGGTGAATTGGCCAAAAGGTATGTTGACCATGAAAGAGCATGAAAATGGTTAATGAAGCTTCGTGGTTAATAATTGGAAGTAACTAAAGTTTAGGGCCTAAATCCCAGCCACTAGGAACTCCTTCAGGGTGAAGAAAGTAAATTCAACTTAAGTACTAACTATGGACAGGGTCAAGATTAAAAATACAGTCCCTGCCTTGGAGTTTATAATCCAATACAGAAGGTTTTACAAATCATAACATACCAAAAGAACCAGAGTGACAAAAGAGATCACTTTTAGCAGGGAGATCACCGAAGACTTCATAGAGGAGGTGCCGACCCCAATACATTTTGAGAGAAGGAATGGACTTCAGTAGGCAGAAATTTGGTGCTGCATTCATTCTATGCATAGTAGGGGTGCAGGATGTGGGAAAACATTGTTACAGAAACAGAAAAAAATAGGACAGAAAATAGTCCAGTGTGGATGGGATTTAGAATTGTGAATTTGGTTCAAGGATCCAACAAATTATTAAGTACCAAGTGCTGGGGATATACACATAAAGACAGTTAATTCTTGCCCTTACAAAGCTTCCGTTCTACTAGGTGGGAAACATGTATACAAATAAGTAGATACAAAGTTTATATGATGTAATACTTAGTAATTTCAGGAGAGAAAGAGATTGCCTGTACCAGCAGCCAGGAGGATCAGAATACATGTTCCATAGGAAGTGCTACCTTTCCAGGGAAGCTTGGGATGTCAAGTGGCAGAAGTGAAGGCATTCCAGGCGTAGGAGGAGACATCTTTGCCAAAGCAGAGTAGGAAGATAACTTTCCATGCACGGTGTAGAAAGTATATGAGAGTGACATGAGATAGAGCTAGAGAGGTAGGCAGGAGTTAGCTTGAAGAGGGCCTTGAATGCCAGCCCAAGGAGTTTCTATTGGCAATAAGAAACTACTGAAGGTTTTTTAGGCTGACATAAGTCAGATCTGTGCATTATCCAGGTGGTTTTGTTCCTGTGTGAAGGAGAAGCTAGTAGTAGAAAATAGTAGCCCAGGTAAGATAGGACAGACTAAGGATGTAATATGGAGGGACCAACGTGGCCATTGATTGGGGACTGAAATGAACCAAAGCGTCCGCCTAATCCCAAAGTGTAGGTGACTGGAAAGATAGCAGTGGTTATGGTGGATGGACATTGGGAGGTGGGGCCCGCTGGGAATCAGGGGAAGATGAAGAGTTGGAGTTGACACATTGAGCTTGGGCCAGTAAAAAAGGAAGCAGACCCTTGACCTCACTCCGTGGGAGCTGCTCCAAGCTGGGGCTAGGAAAGGGGTGAATGGAGTATTTAGGGCCTCCCTGCTACTGCTCCCATCCCCTCCAGTGTTCTGGCTTCGTCTGCCTCGGCCCCGAGACAGCTTTATGCTTTTGCATTCCCTTCTTGGCGATGAGCCCCGGGTCTGGCGGAGGGCCGAGAAGAGAGGTCAGCTGGATTAGCCCACGCTTGGGCCTGACCAGCTCCAACAGCCTGGCTGTGGGCCAGATCACATGGTTCCCTCCGTGGCCAACTTCTGAATTCCTGGGCTTGACACCCCACCCCATTTCCGCCATGGTCATGGGCTGAGTAATTGAGATTCTTGGGACAGACACTATCAAAAATAGTGTGTCCATAGTGTGTCCATAAGCTGAATGGAGACTCTTGGCTCCCATCCTGCCTGCTAGTCTCTGTCGTCCTAAGGCAAAGATCCTGTCCCGAGTCTTTAAATGGACAGGGTCAAGATTAAAAATACAGTTCCTGCCTTGGAGTTTATAATCCAATACAGAGGGTTTTACAAATCATAACATACCAAAAGAACCAGAATGACTGAAGAGATCGCTCTTAGCAGAGAGATCACGGAAGACTTCATAGAGGAGGTGCCGACCCCAATGCATTTTGGGATCTCCATCTCCTGCCTTTTCCACTTTTTCCAGGTGTTCATATCTAACTTTGAGCTATGAGGATCTGTCTCTGATGTCTTAGCTGGTTGGGGAGTTAGAAAGAAAAAGGATAGGGCAGGAGACAAGAGATCCCCTAAGCCCTTGGGGAAATTTTTCTCGTTCCTGACCTTGACTGGCCCTCTAGCCAGGTCCTGGGCTCCAGGCTTGTCCCTTACTCCAGTGTTCTCTTGTCCACACAGACGGTTAAGGAAACGGGCAGCCAAGGCCTCTGCCCAACGCCGTGGGTCTCGTAGCAGGTAACAGGGCAGGAGGGGGTTGACCTCTGGCTGAATCCAGGGGCCTCCTGATCCTCCCTGTGGCTCCAGGAACTGGAAGGAACCTGTCTGTCCTTTCCAGATCCCAGGGTAGTGAATCGGGGTGTGGCCAAAGAGGGTCAAACATGGGGACAGGTGGAAGAAATACTCCCTTCTGCTCCCCTTGGCAACCCTGGATTTGAACCCTCAGCTCCCAGCTCCACCAGCCTCGATTCATACTCGCTCCCCTTTACCCTCCCCTCTTTTCCAGCCTTTCCCTTCACTTCTTTCCCATGGCTCTGCCTAAATTCAGCCACCCTTTCCCTCTTCCCTGATATAATCAGGCATCTCCAGTGGGGTAGCATGGACCCCTGGAGCCCTGCTCAACATGGCCACAGAGGGGTCAGTGTGCCCCAGCTCCCTGACTGCTTTTCCAGACTGCCTGCCTTCCTCATCCCTTCTCTCCCGCTGTCCTCTCTTTCTGAGGAACAGAACAGAAAAGACAAGGGATCTGATGTCCCCTGACCCTTCCTGATCCCCTTCTGCTTCTCTTCCGCCTCCCTCCATGTCTATCTCCTTTTTCCAGGCCAGTCACCAAGTTTAAAGCCAAACACAAACCCCGTGCAGGCCAGGGGCCCAAAAAGAGGTAAATGAAGAACTGGACGGTGAAAAGGACGCAGAGGCCCTGAGAGCCCACTGGTCGAGCAGGGGACCCAGGGACCTAGCTGCTTGGGAGCCAGGGGAAAGGGGGAGGGCTTCAGGGACCGGGGATCTCCAAAGTCCGGTCGTATCTGCTTCATTCTGCGCCCACCCCGGTGATGTTTGCCTAAGTGACCAGTGACCCCCATCCTTTATCATTTATTTCTTCAGCATAGCTGCTGTGGAGAGGAAATTCAGGATTCTGTCTGAAACCTCATCAGAAAGCAGCAGTCACTTAGCTTCCTAGTACAGTAGCACGTAGAACAGAAGGCTGTGTGACTTGGTCCTGTCTTTCCCCTTCGTTACGTTAGAACTCTGGGGGACTGCTGCCTATTTCTTAGGCCCAATAATAACAATTCCACTCTCATTTATACACCAAGCAGTCCTTGCATTATCTTGCTGGTTCTCACCACAGTTCTGAGGAAGAGAAGTAGCCGGCAGGACAAAGATGGTGACCCCCATTTTACAGCCCTCAGAGCAGGAAAGCAATTTGCCTAAGATCCTAAAGGTAGTGATAGACCGGATAGGTCTAAATGCCAGCCCAGAGTTCATCCCTCTGCACCACCTGCCCTGTCTAACTCCAGAACAAACCCCTGCACCCCAGGGCTTCCAGAGACAACCTGGACATGGGAATCTCTCTGCTTGGTCAGTGAAGACCAAGGGGAACATTCATTACTCTATTCTTTTTCCATCTTGAGCCAGGGATCACAAAATAATCCTCCAAGCATCTTTCAGCAGCGTCTGGTTGGAAGAACTTGAGCTTGCCTCTTTAAGCTCTGCTTTTTTGGGATTCCTTTTTGATGTCTCCCTTGCCATGAACAGGTCCCAAAAGGACTTCTCTTTCTTCTCTGGGATAAGACCATTTCCAAGACCCCCAACATTGCCTGCTCCTTTGGAGCCTTGACACTCTTTATTCTGGGCTTCTTGTATGAAATGTTCACACACACACACACACACACACACACATTTTGTTTTCTTCCCAGCCTCCTCTTATTCTCGTACCCATCTTCACAGGCAGTGTTTCTGCCAGTGCCCATCCTGTCCTAACTACTACTCAATAACTAGGAAGGTGGTTTTTCCTGCTTTCCCCCGGTGTGACCTGGACCACTTAGCAAGATCCTGCCAGGCTCCTTCCTTTGTGGTGCTGGGGCCTGCTGCTCCATGAGCAGACACACTTCTCTTGTCCACAAATGCTTTGACTGGCCATTTTATGGAATCTTTCTCCGGTGGTGTTTTTGAGATGCATGGAGCGATCTCTCCTGAGACTCCATTGCATATCACCAATCCAGGTGCATAATTGTGTCCTAACTTCCCATCACCCTCCCTCTTTTCTGACCTTCTCACGGTCTGTTCCCCCGACACCCACCCCCCCCCCCCCCCGCTACTGCCTGGATATCTCTCCCATATTGGCTCCTCATGATCTTTCCCTCGATCTTTACTTGTCTGGACCCAGCTTCCCGTTCTGCCCTAGAGCAGCCTCTGTCCTTTCAAATATAATATTCACTGACACTTATGTAGTGCCTTAAGGTGTGCAAAGTGTTTTACCATCTCATTTGATCCTCTCCACAAGTAGGAGGTGAGTATCATAGGTATAATTATCAGCCTTTTAATGGATAAAGAGACAAGCCTAGAGAGGTTAAGTCCCTCGTTCCTACTCGAAAACTGGCAGAATCTGAATCCAAGGCTCTCCTGGTGCCCAGCAGCTGGCATTAATGTTGTATTTTAAGGTTTAAATGTAGCGCACACTCATTATTTCAGTTGATTCTGGGAGAAAAGAACTCCCAATAGCACTCTTCCTATTTTATAAAAGGAAACAGGATTGGGGAGTCATAGGTAACTTTTTCCTGGTCACACAACTATTAAGTTGCCGAGGGCCAGAATTCATTTTCAAGCCTGTGCTCTCCCTCCGGTCCCATCACTTTCCACATCTCTGTGGCTTATTTCCATGGCTGGTGTCCGCGTGGGCCAGCTGGGCCTCCTGTTTAAGCCGAGGGGTGCATAACCTCATGGGCCCGGCCCACGGCTCTTTCTGCTTATCGGCCTTCATCATATTCCAAGGCAGCTGGGGGAGGGGGGGGAGCATGGATTAGGGGTCAAGGTTGCAATGAGCTGTCTTCTCCTCCCTCTGTCTAGAGGCTCTCCCATCTTCTCACCCTAAAACCCGCCTTTTTTGGAAACATCATTGTCTCCTGCATCTCTTGCGACTCCCGCTCTGAGAAAGAGATGGGAGGTTAAGGAAGGGATGGCGAGGGGAAAATGACAGGAGCTGGGAAGGGGATGAGGATGGGACGCCAGACTCGGGGACCCATCCTGCTCCTTCCCCTGTCCCCAGGCTGCTGGCCCAGCGCCAACGTCACTCCTTTGGTCTGCATGGAGTGGTATGTGTGGGCACTGAGGCTCACCTCTCCCTCTGCCCCCTGGAATTCTATCGTGGCAATGACACTGCCCGGTGCCTGGGGGGGGCACCCGCTGTGGTGAGCTGTGTGCCAGGCTCTCTTTACGCCACAGCCAGCGGCCAGAAAAAGAAGCAGTCATCGACACAACCTCGGGGAGAGGTGTGTGTGACCCAAGAGGAGGGAAGTCCCCCACCCCCTTCCTGACCAACCCAGCACCCCCCCCCCCAGGGATTGTGAGACCCTGCAGATACCTTCCTCCCCGCCCGACCCCTAAGGCAGAGACGGCAATCCCTTTGGGCTGCTCCCAATGCCTTCCCCCCACTTGTCCCAAATTAGGTGCCTGCCCCCTGTCCCTGTTAACGTTCTCTGCATGTCTCTGTCTCTTTTCAGCCCCGGCTTCGCTTGAAGGGCGGGGCTCGGCCGGGTGAGGGCCGGGTGGAGGTCCTGAAGGGGGGTGAGTGGGGCACCGTCTGCGACCACAAGTGGGACCTGCAGTCGGCCAGCGTTCTGTGCCGTGAACTGGGCTTTGGGAGTGCCCGAGAGGCCCTGAGCGGCGCCCGAATGGGACAGGGTGAGCCAAGGGCGGAATGGAGGGAGGATGTGCCTTAGGAAAAGAGCCGCTGTGGAGCTGGGAGCCGTGGTGAGCCCCCTGACCTCTGTCCCCTGACCCAGGTATGGGCCCCATCCACCTGAGTGAGGTGCGCTGCTCAGGGCGGGAAGCCTCTCTCTGGAGCTGCCCGTACAAGAACATCACCGCCGAGGACTGCTCCCACGCCCAGGACGCCGCTGTCCGCTGCAATCTGCCCTACACTGGGGTTGAGACCACGGTCAGCCTGGTCCCCTGTGTCTCTCACTGATGCATCCTTCCCTCCCCACCTCCAACCCCTTTCCTTCATCTCTGTGCTCCCAAGAACTCACCACACCCCCATCAACCTCCCCTCTGTCCCGCAGATCCGGCTAAGTGGGGGTCGCAGCCGGTACGAGGGGCGAGTGGAGGTGCAGGTGGGGGGGCCCGGCTCCCCCCGCTGGGGCCTCATCTGTGGAGATGACTGGGGAACACTGGAGGCTATGGTGGCCTGCCGGCAACTCGGCCTGGGCTACGCCAACCACGGCCTGCAGGTAGGTTTGAGGGAAAGGGGGAAGGTTTTCTCACCACGCTTCCTGCTCTCTCACCGTCCCCACGTCCCGTTCCAGGAGACGTGGTACTGGGACTCGGGGAACGTCACTGAGCTGGTGCTGAGTGGAGTTCGCTGTACGGGCTCTGAGCTATCCCTGGGAGAGTGCGCCCACCATGGGACCCACATCACATGCAAGAGGACGGGCACACGCTTCGCTGCTGGTGTCATCTGTTCTGAGAGTGAGGGGGAACAGACTGGGGGGGGCTGGCCCAGAACGAGCCCCCTTTCAGGCAGGGCATGGGGAACGTGCGACCCAGGGGGAAGTCTCCAGTGAAAAACCAATACTTAGCAGACTGGGAGGGGATGCTCCCCCTCCCCAAACTCACAGAAGTCACCTGCCCCTGTAACCTGTGACCTCCCTCCTCTTCCCCCCGACCTTCCCAGCTGCATCAGACTTGATACTACACTCAGCCCTGGTGCAGGAGACTGCTTACATTGAGGATCGACCACTCCACATGCTGTACTGCGCAGCAGAAGAAAACTGTCTGTCTCGCTCCGCCCGGTCAGCAAACTGGCCCTATGGCCACCGGCGGTTACTCCGCTTCTCCTCCCAGATCCATAACCTTGGCCGAGCTGACTTCAGGCCCAAGGCCGGCCGACACTCCTGGGTGTGGCATGAGTGCCATGGGTGAGGGAAGGGGGCCTGGCTAAGGAGGGGGAGAGGCTGAGGGTCGGTGGGGGAGGAAAGGAGGGAGTGTGCTCCATGGGAGCAGGACCTCAAAAGCCTTCACAGTGGAGCAGGACCAGGCCTGCAGGCCCCTGTAAATGCACCCCACAGGCACTACCACAGCATGGACATCTTTACTCACTATGACATCCTGACGCCCAACGGCACCAAGGTGGCCGAGGGTCACAAGGCCAGTTTCTGTCTGGAGGACACCGAATGTCAAGAGGGTGAGTCAGTTGTCTGGAAGGGATTCCCCATCTCCCACCCAGAGGTTTGAGGGATTCCTGGTCTGGCTTTCCCTACCTTGGATCTGACTCCCTGCCTGTGCCTGGGACTTGTGGCAGCTGAGGCCTCCTGGAGCTGCTCCATCCACTCAACTCCCCATCCCCCTAGACGTCTCCAAGCGGTACGAGTGTGCCAACTTTGGGGAACAGGGCATCACCGTGGGATGCTGGGATCTTTACCGGCATGACATTGACTGCCAGTGGATAGACATCACAGATGTGAAACCAGGAAACTACATCCTGCAGGTGAGGGGAAGAACCCCTGGGCTGTCTAGGGCTGGGCGTGCCAGAAGGGAACTCTGATCCCCGATTCTTTACATCAGGTGGTTATTAACCCCAACTTTGAAGTGGCGGAGAGTGACTTCACCAACAACGCAATGAAATGTAACTGCAAATACGACGGACACCGCATCTGGGTGCACAACTGCCACATTGGTATCAGGGCTGGGCTGAGCAGGGTGGCAAGCCCTTCCCACTTCCGCTCCAGTTCTCCTTTCCCTCTCACCTACCCTCCTGATCCAACCCCACTGCTATTTCCTTCCCAGGCGATGCTTTCAGTGAAGAGGCCAACAGGAGATTTGAACGCTACCCCGGCCAGGCCAACAACCAAATTGTCTGAGGCCCTGGGTCCACCTGCTTCCTGGCTCTTCCTGGCACCTCCCCACCCTCAGGGCACTACTGGAACCAGATCTTGGCTTTGGCCAAACTGTTTGGCGCATGGACTAGGAAGGAAGATTCCCTAACCTTCCACAACTGGATTGGAGCAGAAAAAGCAGCTCTCTACCATGCACACCGATGTCCTGGGGACACAGTCAATACCTCTGATCTTTTGGTTTGGGGGAGGAATCCATCCTACTCCCCTCACTCTTGGCTACAACATGTCACTAGTTAAAATTTTATTTTATTTTAATTTTATTTTATATAAAATGCTTCTCCTGTTTCTTTGGCGTGGGTAGGGGGAGGGCCTGCCCTCCCCTGGCTCATTCCCCACCTTGTTCCCCTCCCAAGCTATTCCAGCCTCAAAGAAAAGGAGGTATGGAGACAGGGCAGGGGCCACACCCTCCCTTCTCCTTCCTTTGGGGGGGGGGGGGAGATAAGCAAGATTACTGTAAAGTTTTTGGGCCCTTCTGTCCATACTGGTCACTCCGTGACCTCTGGAGTTACAAACAGGGTCAGTGTATCTAACCCTCTTCGGACCTGCATGGCCAGCTTGGGCTGCGTACGAACAGCCTCGTAGACATCTTCTGCTGACTTCACTGGCCGATTCCCAATGGACAGAATGATGTCCCCTGGCCGCAGACCAGCCCTGAAGGAGGAGAGAATGAAAGGGGGGGATCATGGCGTCGCCCTCCCTTCTGCACACTCCCATACTCCCTTGCAATCAATTAGATACAACCCATTTTCCTCACCTGTGGGCAGGGGAGCCCAAGATGACTTTGTGGATGAGAACACCGTGCTGGACGTCAGGAAAGCTTGGCTCACGAAGCTGCAGTTCAGCCAAGATGCTGATGGGAACATGAGGGACGGTTAGCAGACTTATCTAGTCTCCCCCCCAACCTTCAGCCAAACATACTGACCACATCTCAATGTAAGCCCCTCAAGGGAAATTCTGGGGGTAAAATAAGGAGCCGGGACTTTAGCAGACAGAAAAACTCAGAATAGAGAGAAATCATACAGGAGGTTAATATTAGTTCAAGGCTTTGCAGAGCAAAGTAGAACTTAAGTTGGGCCTCAGAAAATGAAAATAAAAATGCCATTTTTGAATTTAGAAACTTAATCAAAGGCAAAACAACTAATTTAACCTAGCTAAAATCATAAGATAGCAGGATGCAGCAAGTAGCAAGAGCTAAAGCCAGATAGAGCCCCGAATGCCAAGAAAGTCTACTTCCTTCCAAATACAGAAGCCTCTAGAACGAACAAAACAGAGAGTGACTTGTACAAAACGTTGCCCGGATGCTGCTATAGCTGAACAGATTAAAAATTTAATGGCAAAAGGATGGATTAGGAGGGAACTAAAATGATGCTAGTCAAGGCCTGAAATCAGGCGATATTGATTTAAGTAAAAGGCAAAACCGCCAGAGAGCCGTCTAACTCTCACTGCCGGAAATTAAAACAAGAACCAACGAGGAGACTCTCGAGTTGGCCGTCCTGTCACCCCTGCCCCCCCCCCCTCCCGAGGGCCATACCTGGGGGTTAAAGTCAGCATCATCACCCCAATATATCGACGTTTCAACTCGTTGCTCCCGAACCAGGAACCTAATACAGACATAAAACTAAGGAGCCCGTCGGCCTGTCAGGCGCTGCTCGGCCCCAACTATCCCTCCTCAGCGGTGCTCCCCCCCCCTCCGTGGGACCACCCTGGCACGGCTCCCCCTTCCTACTCACTCTTTTTCTCCCCTCGCTGCAGAAACTCCCGCAAGCGGTCAGAGGGGATGGCAAAAGAGATCCCGGCCGTGACCTTCATCGTGTTCACCCCGATCACTTCTCCGTCCTGCAGGGACACAGCCCCAACCCCGGCAAACAAAGGTGGAGGCGCAGACCCGGCCTCCGCACCTGCCCAGTGACCCCATGCAGACAAGGCCCCGGCTCCGCCCGCGGGTTCTCAGGGGAACGACGCTCTAGCACACTCACCAAATTAACCAGCGGACCCCCCGAGTTGCCAAACTACAAAGAGAAGGAGGGAATGGTCAGAGGCGGGCTGGAGGCGCATGCTCTCTCCGCGCCACCCCCTCTTCCTCAGAGAGCCGCCCGGACCCACCCTACCTTCACACCCCTGTCCTATCTCTCCATCCCCAGCGTACGTCAATAGCGGCGTCGGTCTGGATGTATTCCACGTTGGGCTGGGGCAGGCCCAGGTCCCGTGCCCGGCGCTGAGCCGAACTGACGATGCCGGAGGTGATGGTGTTCTGGAGGGCGAAGGGGCTTCCCATGGCAACCACAAATTCGCCCTGGCGAACCTCAGACGAGCGGCCCAGGGGCAGCGTGGGAAGGGGCTCCTGGGGAGTGGAGTTATTGCTGAGGGGGGGGCGCCGGGGAGGGGGATCGGCGTGGGGCGGGGTCGGCCCCCACGTGGGGGAAGAGCTGGACTAGGACCGGGCAGGTGCAATGCCCATCCCTCACCCCCCGACCTTGCTGGGGATCCTGAGCGTGGCGATGTCCGCCACGGGGTCCACGGCAGTCACGGTGGCCTCGTACGTCTCCCCGCTGGGCAGCCGCACCCGGACCCGGCGCCGGTCGGCCACGACGTGCGCGTTGGTGACGATGAGGCCGTCGGCGGCCACGATGAAGCCCGAGCCATTAGAGATGGGAACCTCCCGGCCAGAGAACGGGTGTCTGGGGGGAGATCAGAGTCCGGGCGTGGGTGGGCTGGAGGGTTCAAACGGGGGGGGGGGGGGGGGGGGGGGGGGTCAGTGTGTGTGGCGGGGAAGAAGGGAAAGTAACCTCAGGGAGGGGAGGCAAGGTGGAGCGGGATGGGAGGTCGGAGGTCAGAGGTCAGAACCCCTCCCCCCAGTTACCGGCCCAGGATCTCGATGTAGACCACCGCCGGCGCGGTCTTCTCCACCACGTCTGCGATGAAGTTGTAGAGCCGCCGAGGGGAGGCCGGCGGGGGCGTGGGGACCGCGGCCAGGACGGCGGGAGACGCGAAGCCCAAGCCCGTCCGGCGCCTGCGGCCCCCCGGGCCCCACAGCAGCAGTAGCGCCGCTGCCCCCGCGCCCAGTGCCGTCGCCGCCCACCGCCCCGCTAGGGGCTCCTCGGATTCCGCTGCCCCGGGCGCCTCGGCCAGGTGCTGGGACCGCCCGGCGAGGCTCCGGAGCCCGCCCAGGCTCAAGGCATGAGGGCGACCCACCCTCTTCAGCAGCACGGCCGCGGCCATGGCTTCCGGCCGGCCTCCTACCCTAGAGGCGGTGCCCAGAGAGCTGACCCGGCCAACGAGGACTGACCCGAGTTCAGATCGCGGCGCACCTCGGGAGCCGTAGTTCTCAAGCCGGAGGGGGCGGGGCCCTGCGATGCACGCCGGGATGTGTAGTCCTCAGTCAGCTTTCTACGTTCCGTGACCCACAGTCCTGTGCGGCGCGCCACGCGCAGGGCGTGTTGGGAGTTCTGGGCCCACCAGCCCGGAGGGCTGGCGCCCAAAGGCCCGGCCCTAGCCTTCCCAGGAGCCCGCGCGGTCGGCCAGGGATTAACATGGCGACGGGGTCTGGGCGGCCCTGAGACGACGGCGGCGGCGGCGGCGGCGATGGAGCCTTCGCCGGCCCCGGGTCCGGAGCGGCTCTTTGATTCACACCGGTGAGAAGGCCGCCCCCGCCCCCTCCCCTGGCCGGCTTCTTCCCCGCCCCGAGCCCCCGCCCCGGCCCCTGTCCCCTCCAGGGCCCCGGCCCGGCTCAGGCCCGCGGGCCTCTGACGGCCCCTGCCTTCCCTCCTCCGTGCCCCGCGGGGTCCAGGCTCCCTAGTGATGGCTTCCTGCTGCTCGCCCTGCTCCTGTACGCGCCCGTCGGGCTCTGTCTCCTGGTGCTCCGCCTCTTCCTCGGGCTCCATGTGTTCCTCGTCAGCTGCGCGCTGCCCGACAGCGTTCTCCGAAGGTAGCGGCCCGGCCCGGCGGGGGGCGGGGGCGGGGGCGGCCCTCCAGCGGCGGGGTCACCCAGTACCTCCTGTCTCCCAGGTTCGTGGTCCGGGCCATGTGTGCGGTGCTGGGGTTTGTGGTCAGACAGGAGGCTCCCCGGCTCCGCGATCCTAGCGCCAGGGTCTTTATTTCCAATCACGTGACACCCTTTGACCACAACATGGTCAGCCTCCTCACCAGCTGTAGCACTGTGAGTCTCGCTCCCGGGGGGAGGGACCCGAACCCCAGGGGCCCGCCCCAGGGAGGCCCTCGGCCGCCCCCTCTCCTCCGCCGCGCCTTTCCCCGTCCCCCTCACGGCTAGTGCCGCCCCTTGTCTCCCTCCCAGCCTCTCATCAACAGCCCCCCTGGCTTTGTGTGCTGGTCCCGGGGCTTTGTGGAGCTGGACGGCAGCGGGGAACTGGTGGAGGCGCTGAAAAGGTTCTGTTCTTCCCGGGGAAATCCACCAGCTCCCTTGTTGCTGTTCCCCGAGGAGGCGGCCACCAACGGCAGGGAAGGGCTCTTGCGCTTTAGGTGAGTGCGGGGCCTGCGGGAAGGGCCGGCGGGAAGCTGCGGGGGCTCGTGCTGACCGCGGCCGTGCACCGCTCCCTCCCGCAGCTCCTGGCCGTTTTCCATTCAGGACGTGGTTCAACCACTGGCCCTTCGGGTGCAGAGGCCCTTGGTCTCCGTGGTGAGTGGGGCCAGGGGAGGGGGGCACAGGAGCTCCCTCGCTGGCTCCGGCTTCTTCTCAAGCGTTTGTTTCTTCCCTTCAGACAGTGTCCGATGCCTCCTGGGTCTCGGAGCTGCTCTGGTCGCTTTTCGTTCCTTTCACACTGTATCAAGTAAGGTACTAACTCTTCCTAGTTTTGGGGGGAGGGGAAGGTCACCCCATAATTCCTACACAGTCTTCTTAGTCAGAATAAGGGGACGTAGCTGGTGGCAAAGGCAGGCGCTGTTAACTCCAGTTTCCATTCGTTTTGCAGATGGCTTCGTCCTGCCCATCGACAGCCAGGGGAAGGGAGCGAAGCATTTGCCCTCCGCGTGCAGCAGGTAATGGGCATTGGGGGAGTGAGGAGGGGGACCAGAACTTGGGAGCGTCCTCCGTCGGGTGCCCCTGGGCCTCACTTTCCAATTGTTCCCAGTTAGTGGCCGGGGAGCTGGGCCAGAGAGGGACTCGACTCACGCCTGCAGACAAGGCAGAACACATGAAGCGGCAGCGACACCCCAGACCGCTTCCCCAGTCAGGTAGGTGCTTTTCCTTTGGGTTGCTTCTGTCTACAGGTCACTCCTCACCACATCTCCGTTATTTTCTTGCAGCTCGGCCTTCTCCCCCTTCTACGCCTGGCCTCTCCCCTGACCGGCAGCTGGCGGTTCTTTCACAAAGAGTCAAAGAGGTTTTACCCCATGTCCCAATTGGCGTCATCCAGAGAGACCTGGGTATGGGGAAGGGAACAGAGAATTCCAGAGAGACCTGAGTTATGGGATGGGGAAGAACTCCAGGGACTCTGGGTACACATTCAAGAAAGATCACCTAAAGATTGAGGAAATGTGGGTTGGGGAAGAAACCTGAGACTAGGAGAGAGGAGCAAACCTCTCTCCTCTCCTCTTTTCCAGCCCGCACTGGCTGTGTAGACACAACTATCACTAATCTGCTGGAGGGAGCTGTAGCCTTTGTGCCTGAGGATATTGCTGAGGGGTCCCAAACTCTTCCACCTTCTGGGCCCTATCCCACAACTTCTGTCTCCAAGGTGAGACCTAGGAAGTGGGGAAGGCAGAATTGGGAGGCTGTCTTAGGTTGGGGGAGAGGGCAGGAGGTACTTCCCTAATGGATCTTTTGGTTCCACCCAGTATCTTGTGTAAGTTAGGTTTTCAATAAATAACTCATTAACATCTCGACCTGTGACACCCCAGTCCCCCAGCCCTGTGACCCCTCAGCCTGCAGCTCTATTTGCCAAGTCTTCCTGGGCCCGTCAGGAAAGCCTGCAGGAGAGGAAGCAGGCGCTGTACGAATACGCCCGAAGGTGAGGTTGGAAGAAGCCTGGGGAACATGGGGGGAGTAAGAGGAATGGAGGAAGATCACACATAGGCAGCACCTGCCCCACATTTCCCAACCTCCCTCCTCCCCATCCTGCAGGAGATACACAGAGAGACGGGCCCAGGAGACTGACTGAGCCCAAAGGAGATGGAGCAAGCCAGGGCCGCAGGACGGAGGCCAGGGGGCAGGCCCCCCCACACCCAGGCCGGATGGGTGGGGCGTGTGAAGGGAGGGAATGGGGCTCCCCAACTTCCCATTAAATTCAGGGTTTTCACTCAAGACAGCCTCGTTTCCTGTCTTGGCTTCTGCACTCCTTAGGGAAGAGTCATACCCCGTTCTTAGTTCTAGGGTGCTGGCTATGTTGGGGACCCGGTGGGGGAGGGAGAGGGGCAGGGGCCTTGGAATCTGAATCAAAGGAATGTTGAGTCAAGCCAAACTGCGGGTTACAGGCTGTACAAAAGCCCTCGATTGTAGGGGCCAAATTTAACCTTATCACCAAGAGGGACCTGACGTCCCCGGCATCAACTACAAATCCCAGGATACATTTCACCGATGGGGTCCGGCATGCAATGCGTTCCTTCTATCTGCGCAGGCTTCGCACATGCTCAATGCCGAGCGGCGGAGCCCTCGTTTCCATGGGTTCCCGGTCCCCGGCGGGGGCGGGAAGGCGGCCACGCCCCCCACACCGGGCTCTTGGGTGGAGCCGGAATTTACCTTTGTACTGAACGTGGAGGGTGGGTGGGGTTGGGACGAGCGGCGTCCGTCGGGTGGGGCAGAATCCGCGTCCGAGAATCTCCTGCTCCAGCTCCTCTCGAAGGTTTGACCCCACGAATCAGACGGCGCCGTGGTCCCGCGCGGCCCTCCGTCCCAAGGCCAACCTTCCCTCCCTGCTGCCAGCTGTCTGGCGGGAGCCCCGCCCCCAAGGCCCCGGGGTCGAAGAAGCCCGAGCTTAGTGGGCTCCGCCTTCTCCCCCGGGTTGGAGCCCATCACCTGACTGCCGGGTTTGGAGCCTTCCCGGTCCGATATTCGAGGCGATCTTCTGCGGGGTTGAGTCAGCCCGGAGGAGGGGGCGGGCTCCCCGGAGGTGGGGGGGGGGAGAGTCCAAAACGCCCGCCTCCTCTGATCCCACCGACCTCTCACAGGTCGATCCCAGGCTGCCATGGCCTCGGACATTCCCGAATCAACCGAAGAATCGGGCCCTAGTCCCGATGGGTCCGATCTGGCCGTGAATCCCTACGACGGACTCCCCTTCTCTTCCCGATACTACACGCTGCTGGCCCAGCGTCGGGCCCTCCCCATCTGGGCTGCGCGCTTTAGCTTCCTCGAGCAGCTGGAGAGCAGCCCTAGCGGGGTAGTGCTTGTGTCGGGGGAGCCTGGCTCCGGCAAGAGCACCCAGGTGGGGAGTGCTGCCTGGTGTCTGGGGGGCGGGGGGGGGGGGGGGGGCCAAGAGCCCCGGAGGGCATGCGGGAGCCGGGCCCATGCGGCCCAGCATCTTCCAGCCTGACGTTGGGCGGGTGTCTTGATTCACCGACTAGATCCCTCAGTGGTGTGCCGAGTTTGCTCTGGCCAGGGGGTTCCAGCATGGCCGAGTGACCGTCTCGCAGCCCCAGCCCCTGGCTGCCCTGAGCCTAGCTCTCCGAGTAGCTGATGAGATGGACCTAAGCTTGGGCCACGAAGTTGGCTACAGCATCCCCTTGGAGGACTGCACCGGACCAGACACCCTGCTCAGGTGGGGTGCTCCGCATCCCCCACGGGTGGCCCGGGCCCTGCTCGTTCAGCTTTTCTGTCACATCCCCAAACTTCTCCTTGCTGATTTTCTTAGAAGTCAGCAGAACCTTAATTACTATAGGTCCCACTCCGTCCCCATCTGCTTCTCTGTACTACCTGAATTCTATTCTCTAGGAAGCTTTTGTTCCTTCACCCAGGAACCAAGACCTTCCAACTGTGTCATTTGCTTCCTATCTCTAACCCAGTAGGTCCAGAAAGAATATGGTCACAGGGTCACAACTTCACTGTCTTTGTGAGCTTGGAGCCAGGAATGCCACTTCCTTGGACTAGTCTCTTAATCCGTGCCTTAGTTTCTCACCGACTCTTCCCATCTAGCTCTGCATCTATGACCAAGTCTTGACTCATAGAACACACAGCCCGAGTCCTGGGTGGAAGCCATCGCCACACCTCTAGCGCAAGCCGTGTTTCAACCTGACACCTCACCACTCCTTTCCTCTCATTTTGTTGACAGGTTCTGCTGGGACAAACTGCTGTTACAGGAAGCAGCCTCAGCCCGAGGTGCGGGAGCTTGGGGTGTCCTGGTACTGGACGAGGCCCAGGAGCGCTCAGTGGCCTCAGATGTGCTGCAGGGATTATTGCGGGATGCAGGCTTAGGGAACAGCCTCGAGGGCCCACGCTTAGTTGTGGTCACCGATCCAGCCTTTGAACCCAAGCTCTGTGCCTTTTGGGGTAACCCTCCTGTGGTTCGAGTAGCCCAGGGGCCTGAAGAGGGCCCTATTCCTGTGTACAGAGATCCTGCTCCCCCAGATCTGGTGGGTGCTGCCTGCCAGGCTGTGCTGGAATTACATCAGGGTGGGCTTCCAGGAGATGTGCTGGTCTACCTACCTAGTGAAGAGGTAAGTGGGATCACAGGGGACGTGGGAAGGAAGTCCTAGAATCAGTACCTTCTCTTACTCAACGAGAGCTTCTCACCTTTCCACAGAACATCTTGCAGTGCTGTGAGTGTCTTCGAAGGGAGGCAGAGAGGTTGGATCCTGAGCTGACCCCATTTCAGGTGCTACCTCTACACGCTGGACTTGGCCGGGCTGTACAGGCCGTGTATGAGGATGTGGAAGGAGGCCCTCGGAAGGTGGTGGTCACCCATTGGTTGGCTGATTCATCTTTTTCCCTTCCTTCAATCCGCCACATTATTGACTCGGGACTGGAGCTTAGAAATGTAAGAGGGTTTCTGCCTTTGAGGGTGGAAGTGGAAAGGCTGGCTGGGCTGGAAATAGTAGATCCTGATCTGTCTGGGCCCTGGGGGGGATAGGTTTACAATCCTCAGATCCGGGCTGAATCCCAAGTGATGAGGCCCATCAGCAAAAGCCAAGCAGAAGCCAGGAGGCTGAGGACCAAAGGCCCCCCACTAGGTAAGAAGCTCATTTGTTCCAACTGATATCCAAGATGTCCATCCCAGATGAGCAGAAAAAAAATTGACAAAGATACTCTCCCTCAGAATCCTTCCTTTTCTCCCTTCAGGATCCTGCCTCCGCCTGTATCCTGAATCTTTTTTGGAGTTAAGAGCTCCCTCAGTTCCTTCGCCTCGGGTGTGTGAGGAGAATCTAAGCCGACTAGTGCTACTGTTAAAGAGGCGACACATCGCGGAGCCAGGAGAGTGTCACTTTCTAGACCGGCCGGGTGAGACACCTACCAACCCATGAGCAAGTGAGAGGCTGGACTGGGCCCGTTTCTGACATACTCTCTGTCCTCCCCAGCCCCAGAGGCCCTAATGCAGGCGCTAGAAGACCTGGACTATCTGGCTGCTTTGGATGATGATGGTGACCTGTCAGACCTAGGAGTCATTCTTTCTGAACTGCCCCTGCCCCCTGAGTTAGCCAAAGCCCTGCTGGCTGCCTGCGAATTTGACTGTGTGGATGAGATGCTGACCCTAGCAGCCATGCTCACCAGTAAGAACACACTCCAGTTCAGCCTAACTCAGACATTCCATCTTTACAGCTTAGCTCCGAGGAACATGACGATTCTGCCTGCTCCACCTCACTAATGTTCTTCTGTTCTCTCCTCCCCCACCCCACTCCAGCTGCCCCTGGCTTTGAGGGCCCCCCGAAGTGTGCAGAGGAGGCTGCCCGACGACGAGCACTGGAACACCCAGATGGTGACCACAGCACCCTGATTCAGGTGTATGAAGCCTTTATACAGAGTGAGTGAGTGCCTTTCTCCCTCTTTTATACCTAGAAGTTCATGCAGGATTTTCCCAGAGTGTCCTGGAGATGGAAAATAGTATGGGTAGAGCTAGTGGAGCTGGGGACTGGTGACAATGCCTGGTAAGGGAACGGAGGTCTAGGGTGGGCTAGGGGGCATCTGCAATGGCTAATTCCCATTTCTCATAGGTGGGGAGGATGAGAATTGGTGTCAGGCTCGGGGTCTGAGCTGGGCTGCACTACGCCAGGCCCAGGCATTTCGGGGAGAGCTCCTGGAACTGATGCGTCGAATTGAACTTCCCCTGTCTCCACCAGCATTTGGCTCTGAACAGAATCGAAAAAATCTTCAGAGAGCACTGGTGTCGGGGTACTTCCTCAAGGTGTGGTTGTGGGGGTGCTGAAGCTGAGAATGCTAGTGTTGGGAGGGCTGCCTCAGAGTAGGTCAGGAAGGGATTTCTGAGGGTCAGGAGGTGTGTACTGGGGGTCTCACCAGAGCTAAGGCAGGAAGGCCATACTGCAAGGAGCAATTAAACCCTTCAAATTAGCTCCATCTCCCAACTCCTTATTGCCGTCTCCGATTATTCTCCTTCTCCTTATACCCTTTGGTCTCCTTCATTCAGGTGGCTCGAGACACAGATGGGGCTGGCAATTACCTGCTCCTGACACACAAGCACGTGGCTCACCTGTCCCCCTCCTGCTGCTACACAAATCGCCGACCCCCCGCCCAGCCGCCTCCATGGGTGCTTTACCACAACTTTTCCATCTCCCAAGACAACTGCCTCTCTATTGTGTCTGAGATCGAGCCTCACATGTGAGTGCCCTCATGCCCTTTTTTCTCCCCTGGGAATTGAGAGCATCTTTTGGGAAGGAGTGAGTGCCTTCAAAGAAGAATGGAATAGACAATGGCTGGTGGGCAACAGCAGATAAGCGCCTTTCCCTCTCCTAGGCTGGTGGAGCTGGCTCCCCCCTACTTCCTGAGTAACCTGCCTCCCAGTGAGAGCCGAGACCTGCTGAATCAGCTGAGAGAAGAGATGAATGGAGTCTTCTCAGGGAATGAACCTCCCAGCCAGGACCTCAGCCTGGATGACAAGGATGCTTGTGCCTTGCAGTGATCTCTGCCTGAGGACCCCTCAAGAGGAGCCACAAGCGGCAGCATCCCCTTCCCGCCCCAGGGCCTGGCCACAGATTTTAGGAGCCCCGGGGACAGGGTGTGGGTGTGCAAGGAATACAGGGTAAGGACTGCAATGGGGTTCACACAAGGGATTCTAGCAGGGGAGGGCCAGAAAGACCAGGAGGGTGCCCTCCTTCCCTCCCCCCTCCCTCACCATAAAAGCCTTTGCTCTGCCTTGATTTTTCTGGATTTCTTAGAGGCATCATGTACTGTGGACACAAGGAGTTCATGATCCTGGGCTTGGGGGCAGGGTGGTGACAACTGGGTGTCCAAGTGGATGGAGGGACAGCCTGCAGTCAGCAAGACTCAACTTCAAATCCTGCAGCATACACCACTTGGATATCCTTGAAGGCAAATCACTTTACTGTTGTTTGCCTCAGTTTTCTCACCTATGAAATGGTGACAACAAAACACCTACCTCACAGGGTTGTTGTGAGGATCAAATGCCATAATGATTGTAAAGTGCTTAGCACAGTGCCTGGCACATAGTAAACACTATATAAATGTTAATTATTATTATTATCATCATCATCATCTCCAAAGCTTTGATTCATTCTTCCTTATCCTTTTAGCCCACCTTCCAAAGGATCCCCTGAGCTGATGCTCAAAACTGATGGGATGATTTGCTCACAGCTATCTTTGGCCTTCCAGGAAAATCAGTGCATTACATTTTGAGATAGGCTACATTCAGCCACCCCAAGCTCCTTTCCCTTTTCCCCAAATTCTCCTGAGGTTCTGCTTGGGGACATTGTAGTTTCCTCCTCCCAGACCCACAGTTTTTCTCTTTGAGCCATCCCAATTCCACACCCCCTTCACCAGCCAAGAGAAGGACGCTAACCTTTGCTTTAGGTACCTCACTATCACCATCCTCACAAGCTGAGAGCTGGAAGGATTTCAGAGACATGATGTCCTCTTCTGGACACCTTGGTCTCCTTTCCCGAGTCCTCCCAAAGACTCTTCTTAGTCTCTCCATCCCAGTGGACTCCTTTCTTGCATTTTTAAATTGCCATTTGTATTTGAAGTCTAGATCTAAAACTATCCCTAATTATTCTGTTTGCCTGGAACTCTTTACAAGACATTCATTTTTTTTTCCCCCAACTACACTCCTCCCTTTATTGTTCTCCCAGCTGCACAAGCATCAATTTATCTTTGATAAATCTATTGGCTCTTTCCTTTGTCCTCTTATTTTCAGTCTGGCAATAAATGCTGTAAATTTGAATTCGGAAAAATCCCCCAGCTAGCCCTTCTCAAATCCACAAGCCCACTCCTCTTTTATCATTTTGTGTCTCCCTACTTCTGTCAAGTTTGACATTTATAAAGCACTTAGCAAAGTGCATAGCAGGTGCTATATAAATGTTAGCTGCTATTATTATTCTCTTATTAATCCATCTTGCAGGGGCTGCAGATTCCAAAAACTCCACTTCCTCAATATTCTGACTGTGAAATTCACAATGAATGACTTTCCTTTTGGCTGGTTTCAAGTTTTCCTCAGTAATTTTTTCAGTGACATACATACCCCTTTATCTGATTAGACTTGATACTGGCATACCCCCTTGTTTGCCCATCCTTAATTAGCGCTGCGTCTTTGGGTACTCCGTCTCTGACTCCACCCTCCTTATTGACCCTTTCCTCATACTAGGTAGTGGGAACTCCCTATGCACATGCTTCTGAATAGTCAAGTCCTCCCCTACAATGACCCCCCCTAAGAAAACCCCTAATTGGTCATTCCCCAACGGCACCCACTCAAACGCACTCCTCGTGATCACGTGCTCACACGCTAACGGTCACTAACACAGAGACACCCCCAAGTCCTAAGGGTCGCGTGCTCTCCACACTGCGCCCCCTCTCCTAACCGTCAGGATTATGGTCACACGAGGCTCCCGCCCCACCCCCACAATCCCTCTTCCTGCAGAGATACCCGCTGCCTCCACTCCCTTAAAGTGAGCCTGGCACTGGAGCCAGATGCGGTAGCGGGTTCTCCAAAGCGCAGGCCGACCGACTCGGGCAAGCCACCCGGTTGTCCTAAACTTCGCCCCTCGCTGGCTGTCATTGGCTAATTTTTACCAGTCAGTCCCACCCCCTGATTTCATTGGTTAGTTACGCTCGGCTCAGCTGGTCCAACGAGGTCCCTCCCGCTTCAGGTAGAAAAGGTGAAGAAGGGCAGAAAAGGCAGCAGAAACCTCGTGCTGAGCTGAGCTGGATTGGACCGGACCGGACCGGACCGGACCGGGCTGGGCCGGGCTGATCTGGACTGGGCTAGGCTGGACTGGGAGGCGCGGACACTTAGGGAAGTCTGAATCCTTCTCCCGCAATCTTTTAGCAATGTGAGTCCTTGGACCCACGATCGGAGCGAGCCCCAACAGGGCAGGGTAGAGAACCAGGAACAGGGAAGGAAGAAGATAGGGTAGAGAAGGAATCTTTCTCCTTTTAGGCAGCCGAGCCCTCCTTAACGGAGCTGGGGAACGAATCTGCCTAAGTCCACAGAACTCGCTTTCACTTCACTGGCTTTTTATTCCCCGAAGTAATCAATTAGGGAAAGAGGAAAGGGGAAAGGGAGCAGCTGGGGAAGGCATGATGTGGCCAGTTCCCCGGCCTGCTCCCCACTGTCCAGCCCCAAGTATCCATGGCCTGTGAACTTGACGTCCCCTCCCCTCATATCGTAAGCTCAGTGAAGGCAGGGAGCGGGAGTCCTGCTTCGTCAGAACCTGGGACTTAGCAGCCTCCAAGAAGGAGGGGACAAGGAAAGAGGCGTCTGGTCAGTGGTGGAGGGGGTTGTGGCAGGTGGAAGAGGAACAGGGGTGGGTATAGAAAGGTTGAGCACAGGGGCCTCTCCCAGCAGGAGTATCTAGCTAGGGTGTGTTGGTCCCTCCATGCATGGACAATTGGTGACCAAGAACCGACTGGCTCTGTAAAAGCGGGTATAGGTGACAAGCCAACTCTGCAAAACGTCCAACCAGGTCCAGGTGAGAGTGGCAAGTCAGCCCCCTTTGTGCAGGAGGGAGGTGTCTGGTATGTAGACAAGACGAGGTATCCCGTCCAAGTGGGCATCTGGTGCAGAAGGCACGCGTCCAGTCTGTGGAGAGGTTCTGGGGAGGCAGTGTTTGGCCTAGTCCTGGAGGGTGTGGAATTGTATCTCCCAGGTTCGGAACCAGGGTCCCCCTCACACAACGGAGGCGAGACCAGACACGGATGCCACCTTGTTGTCCTCAGCCCAGGGTTGCAGATTCTGCAGCGCGAACAGTGAGGAGTTGTGGAGACACAGAGGGTCGGGCGGCAGCGGCGGCCGCAGTGGCCTGGGCAGAGCGTCCTGCTGGAGGTGCAGGAGCAGCCTCCCTGCGCGGTGCCTCTCGGCCTCCCGCTCTTCGGCAGTTTGCCTCCTGCATCCGGAGTTAGCAGATTGGGTCAGAGGTACCGCCCCTCCCGTCCTCGTCCCCCACTAATCCAGAGCCCAACGATTGCCACTGCGGGCAAGCAGAACCTGCAGACGCCCTGGGAAACTCTGACCTGCCTACTTCTCTCCTCCCCGGAATCCCTCCTCTCCCCCTCCCAGCCGCGTGCCCCCTGCTTCCCTACCGAGGCTATCCCGTCCCTCCCTTACCGCCATTTGGTCCGCCGGTTCTGGAACCACGTCTTGACCTGCGCGTCCGTCATGCGCAAGGCCTTGGCTAGCGCCGCTCTCTCGGCCGAGGCCAGGTACTTCTGGCGCAGGAAACGCCGCTCGAGCTCGAGCACCTGCGCCCGGGAGAAAGACGTGCGCGGCTTCTTTCGCTTAGGAGGAGTCCTGTTCTGGTAAGGGTGGCCCACGCGGCGGGCCCCAGAGAACGGGGACAGCGCGGCTGGGGGAGGGGAAGACAAGAGTGTTCCAGCCACGCCAGCGCCGGTGGCTGCCCTGAGCCGAGCCCCAGCAGTGGGTGCGCTGGACTGTTCGACCCTTCTTGACCTTTTGCGGGCTCGGGGGTACTCAGATCGGACACCCAAGTCTCCTTACCTCACTAACCCAACCCAGATACTGTACCGGCTCAGAATCGTGTAACCGGTACCGCTGGGTTCCCCACTCCTCTCTTCCCCCTCCTCCTCCCCCCCCCCCCCGCCCCGTCCCCACAAACACTCTCTGGATGCTGAGGCTGCCCTTTCTCCAGAGGAGCATTCTTGGACTGAAGGAGATGAGTCCCAGAGGCCGGGAAAGGAGACAAACGAAAAACGTGGGAATCCACTGCTCCTCCCCAGGACCACGTTCTGACCCGTAGGCCAGTTCCCAGACGGAACTGAGTACGGTGAGAGTCAGATTACACCAAGCTCCCATATGCCCATAGCCCCCGGCAGTTAGAGGTACTTTAGAGCTCCAGACTGGACACACTCCCTGAGATTTCCTCTTTGTCGATGTGTATATTCCTATAGCTGCCTTCAAACGATTCTGTTTTCTAGAGTATTTTTGGATTCCTTCTCATCTTGACCCTGGTTCTTAAAAAGCTTAAGCTTCAGGTCCTGAGGTTAGGGAACAGTGAAGTCAGGTTTAGTGCGAATTAAGGAGGGGGTAGACAATTAATGGAGACGCCCAACAGGAATGATAATCTGGAGATGGAGATGTCGGGCTAAAAGGACTGTGGTCAGTAGTGCTGAGGAGAACTAATGTTTGTGGGGGAAGAAAAGATATCTTTAGATATATCCTAAAATGAGGTGTCCAGAAAATGTCGGAGAGTTAAATTTGGGAGGGGAAAAAGTAGATCAAGAATGGGGTGAATGGGAAAAGTCGTTTAGGGGGAGTTTTAGGATTAGATGAAGTGGAGTGGGCATTCAGGAATGAAAATCGAATGATCAAATTGGGCGAAAGAATTGCTCACGAATGTCTTGGGAAATGGGAGTCTTTAGTATTGGAGAATTAGGAGAAAAGAATTTTAAAGAAATACCTATCTTGAGAAGCGCGGTTTTCATCGGTTGCCCTGGATGTGGGGATAACAAGTGTTTGTCCCCAGGAGTGAATCACTCCGGAGCCTAAGAATACTAATGGGGGGAGGGGAGGGGAGATAAAGGATTCCCCAAGGAAATCCTGGAATTGGGCAAAGATGGGGAGGCAGCGGCTTTATATATAAAAGTGGAATCAGGAAACTGGAGGCTTGGAAGTGTTTGGGAAGGCCAGTTTTACATTGTGAGGATTTTGCGGGGCTAAGGGTAGGAGGAATAGCACTTTGCAGTGGCGGTTCTTGAGGCAGTCCGGGGATTAGTGAGGAAGGTAGAAATGGGAAATTGAGGTTGGAATGCTAAAGAGTTTCAGAGTGTCTAGCGGTAGAGATGATGAACCGGAAAGGAAGGAATCTTGAGTGAAATAGGATGGGGATGAAGGTGAAAGCCTGCCCCACCCCACCCCCTCACCTGTGAGCCGGTCCTTGGCAAAACGGCGGCCGCTGTCCATCCAAGGGAAGGTAAGGCCCGATAGGCCGCCTCCAGCGCCTAGGCCGGGGGTGCCCGGGGCTGCGGCCGGGCCCCCGGTGGGGGGCGGCACGGGGAGGGGCCGGTGGGCGGGGACGCGGATGACGCCCCCGGCGGACCCCCCGCCGTGACTCCCCGGAAGAGAAGCCAGTGAGCACGAGGGTCCGTAGCCGGAGGGCCCCGCGTATCCGCCGGTATACAGAGCACCCTCTGTCTGCCCCACGCGGCCGGGACCTGGGCCAAGGCAGCCACTGCCGGGGGGCTCGGGGCCGCTGAGGATCTGGTCGATGCCGAAGCTGATGGGTTCATGGTGCTGGAGGGTCTGCGGTGCCAGTCCGACCGAATCCATGGCGAAAGGACCTGCCGGGACTAGGTCGTGCGGAGGAGGTGAGGAAGAGTTCTCGGGGGCTGCAGTTATGGGGCGGGCGCTCAGGGGCCCGCGGGCTCCGGGAGCATCTTCTCTAGACGCTGCCCGGGTCCGGACTTGTGCCTGTTGACCTGCGGCCCAGAGGGGCCGCCATCTCCTGTCGGGACTGGGAGTGCGGCAACTCCCGGACCCGCAGCCCGGGGGCCCTGGCCCCGGACTTGGCCGGCGTCCGGACTCCGGGGCTCGAGACCGATGGACGCTCCGATAGACGGACCCTGGGCTGCGGCTGCCCAAGTCCGGGGTGGATCGGGTTGGCCAGCTCTGGAGAAGACTGACAGCTGGGCCCCCGGGGGCGGGGCGGGGCCGGCCCGACTCGTTAAAGGGAAAGAGCCGCCTGTTTGCGCCGAGGTGTGTGGGGCGTAGAGCGAGTGGGGCAGCCGACGCCGAGCCTTGGGCGGGGGGGGGGGGGTGAGGTCTGCTGAGGTGGGGGCGAGCTCCGAGCTTAGCTTGGGACCGCGCCCCGCGGGCAGGAAGGGAGGGAAGGGTCAAAGGGTGGAGAGAAGGGAAGACCTCTCCCGCACAACCTCGCCTCAGCAGCAGGTGCCTTGAGGTTGCCCGGCTTGGAGGTGTTGCCAGGCTGGCCCTCCTAGCCCGAGGCCTCGGATTCGAAAGAGGGCCCGAGCTGGGCAGAACCTCTTAGCGACTCCAGATTCGTTTAGGTTCCGGGGCCACCTAGTTTCGAGCGAGGATCTCGTTGTGCCCGCCCAGGCACTGGTATGACCGGAGGCCTCCGCAGAAGGAGGGACAGCTAAGGGTGGCCTAGACCCTGAGGATCGACCGGGTGCCCCGGGGTGGGGACCAAGTTGGGCGCGGCTTAGGGGGAAGCCGGCAGGGCCAGATAGTCAGCACAGATCAGGGAAGCCCCAGCACAAGCGAATGGGGTGGGGCCGGAGAAGCGAGCCAGGGTCTGGGCTGCACTTGCTGACTTCGTTCGAGGAGACCCCGAAGTGCACTGCTTGGGGTCGCTCGGGGTCCAGTTCCCCCCATTTCTAGGGATTTCGATTTCTTGAGATCAGACCAAAGGTGCTTCTAGCGCTTGTCAATTGTTGGCAGCCCGCGGAATCCTCGGCGATCGGAGGAGAATCCCTCCCTTCAGGGGCTCGTTTCTTAGCCATTCCAACTGCATTATTCCCGGGGCCCCTTTCCTCTGCCTTCTCGGGCTTTGGGAAAGGGAGCCGGAACTGTCCGGCCTGGGGCCTGTCCGTGGCGCGCAGTTACTGCAGCCAGCGGCTCCTCCAGTCTTTAGTCTTTAGCGAGTCCGTTGATAATTAGCTCTAGTCCATCCTCGGCCCTCGTCGTAGGGAATCGGTGGTTACACTGGAAAACGGGGATTTAGGAGGTTCGGACCTTGGCATCGGCGGGATGGAGGATCTGGGAAGTAGTTGGCTCTGCATGCCTGCCCCTCCTTCCCCAGGATGGGACCCCCAGCCCTGCCTCCGCCCTCACCCCCCCGGACCCGCCCCCGCCGCCGCCCGGCCCCGCGCAGGCTGTGGTAATCGGGTTAGCGGCGCCGGAATTACATTACCTTCCCCAGCCCGGCCCGGCCCCGGGGGGGCCTGGCGCCTTGGTGCCGGTCAGACATGGAGCGGGGAGGGGGTGCAGCTCCATCTCCCCACGGACCCCTGTCCTCTCCCAAGGGCCTTCTCCCCCATCCTTTTAACTCCTGGCCTCAGGCTACTTGCCTTCCCCAGAAGGGCTGGACGTGGTCCCTGTCCCCGTTCCCCATCCTCCCGCCTAGCCGGGGATAGGCACTGGATCCCCTGGATTCCGAGCCCCCGTTTTCCAGAGGGATTTGGTTCCATCCCGGTGGCACCGAGTGGGCACTCGGGAAGCCTGGTGGTCGGGGGTGGAGAAGAGATTGACTGATTAGTTCATGGCAACCCTGCCCTCCCTCCCTCCTCCCTCACTAGCAGATGGGCCAGCAGCCGGGGCGCCTGGGGCTGAGCACAGGGCAGAGGCTTCTCTCCCCGAGCCATCAGCTCTTTTCGGCGTCTGGTAAGGAAAAAGCCTTGGGATGAGAGTTCTGAAGTCCTGGGTGTCCGCCCCACCCCGATTGTTGCCATAGTCGGGAATAACAGTTTCCATCTCTAGAGAAGTGTTTTTCCCTGCCACACTGAGAGCCGGAAACTTGAGCTTTTACTGGGAAGGTCGCTTGGCCTCGGAAGTGACTGGGAAGTGACTGGCTTGGGCCAAGTTCTGGTAGGATCATAGGATTTAAAATTAGACAGATCCAACCGCCTAATTTTACAAATAAGGAAAACGGGGTAAATGGCTATTGCAGGGTCCCACAACTAGCGTCAGGAGGTAGGATTCAACCCCAAAGTCCTCCGGCTATATCACAATGCCTCTCCATTCAGCTGTTCTTAGGAAAGCGGAAGGGACTGAATCGTGTGTTTACTGGGAAAATAACCCTGTTTGTAGAGCCCATAATTCTCCCTTTGGGAGAGAAGTAAAGGAGCAAGAGTTGATTGACTATCCCAGAACAAGATAAGTGATGACAACAGGATATCTGATATCAATATTTCCTTTCCATTGAGCCATTCCTTCTATAATAATCTAACCCCTCTTTTCTCCTCGTCCCTTCTGCCTTTTAAACTTCCAACTACCAGAAAATGCCCTAGATTATTCTTGCCTTCCTGACTTCCTGGGAAGGGAGGTTGTCTCACAAGTGATCCCCAACTCTTATTTCACCAAGGATGGGCATGAAGTGCAATTGACTGACTGGGAGTATAGAAGATCAACCAAAAGACAGGGAGAAATGAGAGAGCAGGCATGGGGAAAAGGGTGGAATGAGGAACTATGTGTAACAAACCAAGCGGAACTGTCCCTATACATTCATGCTGATCCACTTATATATGATCCTCTGGCTGAGTAATTTTTCACCTCTTTGAACCTCTTACTGAATTCCCCACAGGATTATGCCCTACTACTTATGCCCACAATCCCCACATGTACCCCTTTACTAAGTGAATGACCTCATCTACATCCCAGAGAAGATGGAGATCATTCAGCATGAGCTGTGATTATTTTGTCTCCCTGAGCTCTTGTCTTTGTCTCAAAATTCCACTTTCATCCCTCTGTTTATTTTGTCTTAGAAATAGTAGTACCTCTCTGTCAGGGCATACCTGTGCTTTAATTTACACTTTTTATCTTTAAGCTTGTTCTCATATTTCCTGCCTTAACAATTTAAATTTCTCTGTTACCCTCTTCCCTAATTTTCTTTCTCTCTCCCTCCTCACTTTTTTTTTTTTTTCTGAGACAATTGGGGTTAAATGACTTGCCTAGGTCACACAGCTGGGAAGTTTTAGATGTCTGAGGTCAGATTTGAACTCTTATCTTCCTGACTTCAGGGCTTGTGCTCTAACCACTGTGCAACCTAGCTGCCTCCTTTGCTTCCTTTGGACTGTCAGACTGACCACTGAACTGGGGGGGTACCTAGTTTTGAAACTCAGCTCTGACACTGACACTAGCAAAGGCCTGGCCATTTGACCTTTGATTCTCATTTACTCCTGTCCCCTCCTCTTTGTCCCTACTCCTCTCAACTAAATTCAGATTTTAAAAATCATAAGTAGGTTATTAAATGGTCTTAAAAACTGATTGCTTCTACCTCTGGTCTTAACTCCAATACATTCAACCAGAGTTATCTTTCTAAGGTACAGCTCTGACCACATTTTGCAATTAATTTCACACTATACCTGGCTTTTAGGATCCTACAAACCTTTTCCCCAAACTTCTCATCACTCCAGATTCAAATATTTTCCTTTGACTTTTACTTAGCTGTATGATGGTGAAGTTACTTAGCCTTTCAGCCTCAGTTTCCTTTGTAAATGGGAATAATATTCATGCTACCTACTACATAAGACTGTCATTAAGGAAAGTATTTTATAATTCTTAAAAAGTGGTGGAGAAATGTGAACTTACTCACAAACGAATGGCTAATAACACTGTTAACACTTTCTCACCACACCTTGAGTTTTCAAACATTTGTAATCAACATATTAGTCATATCTGAAAATATATGGGTTATTTTGTATCTTTACTTCTTTGCCAAAAGACCACTCAGTTTTTTGAAGTTGTTTGATCACTGAATTGAGCATATCTCTGAAGTCTTTCAAATGTTTCACTTCGATTTTAGCATTGTTTTTGCCTACTACCTCTTTGAAATGTGACTGATTTCCACAATGCTGTATCATCCCAGTTTTGCTTCTATTTTGAATGTTGTTCGTCTAAACTTTTTTTTCTACCAACCCTTAAAGATCTAATCCACTCCCATCTTTAAACTATATCTCTTTGCTGAAGAGTAGTAACTTTGTTTCTAGCCCTGTGCTCTCTCCTTAGTTCCTATTTATTCCAAAACTTGTTTCAAGTTTTTGTTCCTATTTGTAATCTCTCATTTTTTCCCTTAAAAACCACTCTCAGGTTTGGTCTTTCCTCTCCAGTTACACAGTAAATACTTTTCTAATCCTTTAACTACTGTTAACAACCCCTTCCAAGCTGACTTTCTTGTCTCTCTCTCTTCTACCCCATTCTTCTAAAATGTAATTTCATCAAAAACTGCCAATGGCTCCCTAACCTGTCAATAAAGCCCCAGATTCAAGGCTCTCTACCATTTGACTTGTTCTTTCTTTTCTAGTTTTACCTCCATGATTTGTCTGTGATATTTCTGCTCTTATTGGTTGAGATATTTGTAATGTGGTATTTCTGCTCTATCAATTGAGATATTTTTAAAGTGCTCAGCATTTGATAAAACATTAAGCACTGTTTTATTGCCTCAGCTTTAGAAAATAGGTAGTGTAGGTATTATGCCATGTGATTTCATCACTTTGGACTCTAGCTATATAGATTGAAGAGTTCAATTTATCACAAGCTTGAATGATTTTATTTCTGTGGCTTCTCAAATCATTACCTGAAAATCAACCTGTATGATGAGCCTCCAGGCATTTAGCTAAGCTGGTATGAAGAAGACTTATGTATCTGAAAGGGGTTCAGTAAAATCTCATCAGTTGATAGTATTTCCAATGTTCCAAAGTGAAAAGTCTCTCACTTCTATTTTGTTGGATCAATAGAGCTAATAGAACTCCTCTTTGGAGAGTCTAAAGTTCCACAAAGAAAACATCAATTAGGGTCTTAGTAAAGAAGTCAATAAAATCCAAATCTATCAAATGATATGCCAGGTTCTGTGTGGGAAGCAAAATTCTGTATATGTATACATATAAGTATATGAATATCCCAAACAAATACAAAACAGATGAGGTAACCTTGTAAGGGAACTCACTAGCAAATAAGAATCTGGAAAGGCCTCATGTAGAATGTGGCATCTGAACTGAAGTAGAACTTCCAAGGTGAACTAAGAAGGGTAATTACTCATTCCAGGCTTGGAACATTCAGTGCAAAGGCCTGGATGTTGAAACTGGGGGGGATGAGGAATAACAGGAAAGTCAGATTGCACAGAGGAGAGTAATAATGTCAAAAGGCTAGAAAAGTTGACTTTGGAGTGTTCTTGAGAGGTCAAGACAACAGTCATACAAAAGAATTGATATGGAACTCACTAATTTATTTACTAGTAAACAGGCATACTGACAAGCATGGATTTGGTCATGGGTAAAAAAAAATTGAATTCCCTAATTACCAATAGTGAAAGAAAGAACACCATTCCAAGGGATCCAGGAAAGTTTGTCTAGACAGGGCCTCAAGGTTTCATGAGGCCAAAATGAAGTGTGGAGATAGGGGGCTCATTGCTGAGAAACTGCCTCTTTGTTGCTTTTGAGTATTAAAATGAGAATGAGGGCCTTTTCATCAAAGGAGCCCTCGGCTTCTAAGCCTGTGGTGAGCATCTCAAGGAATCATTGCTAATTACTTGCAACAGAAGTTTTGTGGTTTGCTTATAGAATGTTTTAAAATTTTCACATGGTAAAGAAAAAATGGCTAGAAAAGTATGATAATGCCAAGTTCTAAAAGTTTTAAATGTCAAAAGAGGATCCTGGGATAATAATGAGGTACTGGAGTTTATTGGATATGTGTATCTATAGAAAAAACACATTGGTAACTGTATGGTGAATAGGACTTAGGAGAGACTTACAGAAAGACCAAATAGGAAACTTATTTCCATAATTTGGGCAACTGGTAACAAGGATTTGAACTAGGGTAATGGATATGTGAGTGAAACAAATGAGACGTAGGGGAGAGATGTAAAGTTCTAAATGAAGATTTGGCAAGTGATTGGATGAGGTGAAAAACAGGATTTTGGACCTGGATGACTAGAAGAATGGTGATTTCCTCCACAATAATAGAAAAGTTTGGAAGAGAAGTGGATTTAAAGGGAGAGAATTTTCTTTTGAATATGTTTGTGGTGCCTAAGCATCTATAGCTCAACATGTCTAATCAGCAATTGTTGCTGCAAGACCAGATCTGGCTCAGGAGAGAAATGGGGACTGGAGATGGGGATCCATACCGATTTGGAGGGCTGCTGCCCAGATAAGATTGAACTCAAGGGAGTTGAGGGTATAAGGGGAAGAGAAAAGGAAAGGAAGATGAGATAAAAGGGAAAGGAAAAGAATGGAAGATAGAAAGGCTCAAGACAGATTGAGATACATCCAAAGCTGGTGTTTAAAATCTGGATAAGACAAGCAAATAAGATTTAGAAGCCATAGTGAAGGAAGGAGCCAAGAGAACATAGTCACAAAAACCTAGAAAGGAGGTATCTAGGAGAAAAAAGTTATCAACTTTGCTATGGAAAGGTTAAGGAGGATGATAAATGAGGAAGAATAGATTTGACAGTTAAGGCATCACTGGTACTGAACAATAAGACAAGCTTGACCCTAAAGAAAATATTTGAGAAGACACCTCCAGTTATTTTACAGAGACCATAGATATGGAATACATGTAACATCAAATATTTTCAATATATTGGCTTTACTGAAGTTTTTTCTTAGAACTTTTATTAAAAGGGTTTGCATTGTGGAAGCATACAGTGAGAAACAAGTGATGTCAAAAAACTTATTTTAAAAAGTTAAGATCACACAAAGATGGTTGGCAACTTTGGCTATGTTTTGATAAAAATATGAATCAAGATCCTTAGATGTGAAAAGGAGGGCAGTGCTATGGGAGATTTGAGATTAAATTTAGAACTCTATGCTGAATGGGATAGAGAATCAATTAGGGAAGAGTAAAGATTGCCTTGCTGCACTTAGAATCCAATTGAGATTAGATCACGAATTTATAATGGCCTTAGTGAGCACTGTTGCATGATTTCCTCCAGCTCCGTTCAGTGCACATGAGTTTAGAGCAGAAGCAGAGTTAGGTGGTGGGGAATAACCAGCCTTAGGGCTTGGAAGACCAGCAATATAATCAATGGCCCAGGATTTAAGGGAGGATGGTGAAAGAGTTGATGTTCCCCTCGGGGATTAAGAGGGAAAAGGAAAGAGTAAGGGTAAAGGCTTAGGAAAGTACTGGGGTGTATGTGTGGGGGGGTATGGAGATAGAGTTGCAGGTAGAAACGAGGAAACAGGCCGAGACTGAAATGACTGGCTCAAAATAATGCATAAGTGGCAGAGAGTTGGGGCTCAAATGCAGGCCTGATTCCCAATCTAGTGGTGCTTTTGTTCTTGTGCTTGGAATGCCAATCCTATGTTCATCCTTGAAGATGGCAGGAAGATGGCCCCATGGATAGAGGATTGAGGAGTCAAAACCCAAGTTCAAATCCCACTTCAAACTTATCAAACTACCCTGGGCAAGTCAATCTCTTGCCTGTTTCCTCATCTGTTTTCCTCATCTGTAAAATGGGGACAACAGCACAAACATGAAAAGCTTTGCAGAACGCTGGCTGTTATAACTACTTGTGCTATACGATTTGGCTGTTTTTGAGGTTATTTGTGCCTGTCTTCTCTCCCTAGATATAAGCTGCTTGAAGACATAGCTTGAATTTTTCTCCCTCTTCACCCAGCACAGGCCTGGGCACATAGTAGGTGCTCAGTAATTATTTGAACGGTGTGATGAATAGTATCTTTTGTGTTTGTGAGTGTGCTTGTGTCTGTTTCTGAGCACTAGGTTTTCAAATGTCTGTTAGTATCTGCCTGGTCCGTGCCTGTGTGGGTGTCCCTGACTCTATATAGTTTATGGATCTATATTTCTGTCACTGTGATGTTAGCATGCAGTGAATGGGAGTAGTGTTGTCTCAGTGTGTGGCTGACATACATACAATGCACTGGCATTGTGTCTGTGTGTGGTATGTCTGGGTCTGAGATGCGTATGTAGTGTCTGTCAAGTTCCCGTGCAATTCCGTGATGAGGATTGTACATATATCTGGGTGTGGTGTGAGTGTGGAGGGGGTGCTGTGGGGGGAGTGTATGCATCCTTGTGTGGGTGGTGTCTGTCTGTTTGCTGTGTGCCCTCTGTCCCTTCATCTCCTCCCCCCGCCCTCTTCAGCATCTGCTCTGCATTAGCTTGTCCCAGGCCTTGGCAGGCGCCAATGATTAAATCACCATCATTAAGCCGGGCCTGCCCCCCAGCAGCAGGGGGATGGGGGATCACTGCCAATCCCCTATGGGCCCCTCCCCTCAGAGATGCCCGGAGAAACTTCCTAAGATAGTCCCCTAGAGCCTGCGAGATTCCCTCAGAGGAGGTTTATTACTGGAGGGCAGGAATGAAGGAAGGGGGTGGGGAGGATCAGCAGATGGGGGAAACAAAGGGGAACAGCCTAATGGACCACGGTGATGGAGAAAATGAGAGGGTGCTATGTAGCCAGGAGCAGGACAATGGGGTGGGTGGTCACTGTGTGCCGAGAAAATGGGTATCACCGAAGGACAAATGGGGGTGAGAGAACCAAGATGGGGAGCCGCGGAGGGAGTTGAACTGAAGGAGAAAAACAATGGAGGGGAACTGAGGCTGGGGTTTGCCTGTAATCGCGAATTGGCTGCGAGCACGTTGAGGGCTGGGATCGTCGTGGTGGGGGGTTGTCGGTTGTTTTGCTTTTCCGTAGCTCGCCCCCACCCCGGCTTAGCGCAGTGCCCGGCACAGAGCCAGCGCTTAATGAATGCTTGTTGATTACACCTAGAGGAATCTACGCGAGACAGGCGAGACTGGGATTGGGGAGTGCAGGGAGAGAGATCGCTGGCGAGGGGACCCTGGTGCCCCGGAAAAGGGATCACATGGGACGGGCCCTTTGGGGCGACGCGGCAGCGAGCAGAGGAGGAGCAGGGGGAGGTCCGCAAGGGGATCCGGCGCGGGCGGGCACACAGGAGCTACGACTGCGCCTCGCGCGTCCGGGATTTGACCGCGGTCGAGCTCAGTCTCCGGCCGCGGAGGGTCTCGCTTTCGGACGCAGACGTTCGCGAGGAGACCTCCCGCCCGTCCCGAGAGATGCTCCCCGCGAGACGCCCCCGTCGCCCCTCGACAGACCCGGCTCGGCTGGGGAGGACCCCCGGGAGAAGCTTTTGGAAGAGGAGACGGGGGTGCCTTCCTCCTCGGCCGCGGCGGCCTCCGGAAGACGCAAGCACCGCGGCCTCCGCTGGCTCTGGTTTGGGGTGGCCGGGCTCCGGCCTCGCGGGGAGAGCGGGGCTGCAAAGAGCCCCCTCGGCAGCTATGACGCCGAGTGGGGCGGGGCTAGGGGCGGGACGAACTCAGGTGAGCACACGGGAGAGAGGGGCGGGGAGCGGTGAGGCGGGGCTCTGGGCGGGGAGGCCAATCAGAAAAGGACCAGGCCCCCCGTTGCCTGGAGACAGGCCCCGCCCAGCAGGCGGCACCGGAAGTGGCTGGCCGGGCTCAGCCTTTAAGATGGCGTCTCCTCAGGGGGGCCCGATGGCGATCGCGATGCGGCTGCGGAACCAGCTTCAATCTGTGTACAAGATGGACCCGCTGCGGAACGAGGTACGGAGGCGCCGGGCTGGAGGCGCCAGGTGGCGCGAAGAACCGAGGCCCAGGGGCTGGTGGGCGCCTGGGCAGCTGGCCCGATGCCCAATGCGCTTGCGCTGCGGCCGGGTACCGGATGCGCGTGCGTGCTGTTTGGAAAGGGGGCGACCCCCCGAGTAGGACGCATGCGCGCCGTGACCCCCTTTGTCGCCCCCCCGTATTGAGCTCAGAGCCGGACTTGCATGCGGAGCCCCCTGCTGGGCAGAGGTGGAGGGGGGGTGCTCAAGTGGAGCACCCCCCAACGCCTTGGTCCCCAAGGGTCTTAAGGGGGGCGGGCGGAGGACGACACGGGAGGTCATTGTTTAGCTGCCTCACGTCGGGTCTCGGGGTGGTCAGTTAGAAAGTCAGTGATGGTCAGTTTGGCTGCAGGAGGAAGTCCGAGTGAAGATCAAGGACCTGAACGAGCACATCGTCTGCTGTCTGTGCGCCGGCTACTTTGTGGATGCCACGACCATCACGGAATGTCTGCACACCTGTGAGGGTCCTCCCCGCCCCCTCCCTCCCCACCCCGCGCCCTCCCAGCAGGTCTCGGCCCTCCCGCAGCCCAGGGGACCGGTGGGATGGACGGAGCTGCCTTCGCGGCAGATCCTTCCTGCCCCGGGGCCTCTCCCCAGCACCCCTTTACCTGGGTGAGGGAGGGACGAGGGCTGCAAGGTGTGTGGCCTCTCTCCCCCCCCAGTCTGTAAGAGTTGCATAGTGAAGTACCTGCAGACCAGCAAATACTGCCCCATGTGCAACATAAAGATTCACGAGACCCAGCCCCTGCTCAACCTCAAACTGGATCGGGTCATGCAGGACATCGTGTACAAGCTGGTCCCCGGCCTGCAGGACAGTGAGTGTCCCCCGCCCCCTAGGAATCGGAAAAGCCCCGGGTTCTGGGCTCACCAGCTAGATTTCCCACTCTGCCCTGGGCTCGGCGCCCCAGGAAAAAACGAGGGAGCTGAGCCAATCTCCAAAAGACTCTTCCCGCTCCGACTTTGTGATTCCAAAGGGCTGAATCTGGAGTCCAGCCCTAAGTTCGAATCCCACTTCAGACACCATCAAACTGTGACCCTGGGCTCTCTTGCCTCAGTTTTCCCATCTGTAAAACAGGGACAATAGCAGCACCAATGTGAGGATAAAGATATTTGCAAAGGGCTTTGCAGAGCGCTGGCTCTTATGACTGTTTCTGTTAATGTAACTTAGCTGACTTTGTGGTTTATTTGTGCTTTTGTCTTGTTCCTGCTCCCGGTCAATGTCCCCTGTGGAAAATGAGGGAGCCGAGCCAATTAATCTCTAAAGACCCTTCTAGCTCTGACTGATTCCAAAGCTCCCAGTAGAGCTAGCAGGACAGTGACATCCTTCATCCCCACCTGGGTGTGTGTGTCTCTGTGTCTCTGTCTCAGATCGTGTGTCTGTCAGTCTCTGTGCCTCTGTCTCAGATCGTGTGTCTGTCAGTCTCTGTGTATGTGTGTCAGACTGTGTGTCTGGTCAGACAGTATGTGTGTTTGTCTCTGTCTGTTGGCTCTGGCTCCAGCTGGAGCTAAGACTTAACTGGAGTAAAATCGGGCTATGAAAATTAAGGGTGGTGACCAGGAATCGACTTCCAAAGTCTAAGGTATCTTTCTTCCTTTTCCCACCCTCTCCTCTGCTGCAGGTGAAGAAAAAAGGATACGAGAATTCTATCAGTCTCGAGGCCTGGACCGAGTCACCCAACCCGTCGGGGAAGGTAAATATCGCCTAAAGAAAGGTCACCTGCCTCCTCCCCCAGAGCTTTCATTGTTCATCACAACTCTTACTGGGTTGTGATAGTGGGTACTGTGTCTCTCGTAGAACCAGCCCCGGGTACCTTTGGCCTCCCCTTCAACAGCTTTGACCATTCAAAAGCACACTATTACCGTTACGATGAGCAGCTCAGCCTATGCTTAGAAAAACTAAGGTAAGGGGTGTGATGGGGGCGGGGTGGGGATGGGAGGGGAGGGGGTAGGGAAGTGATTCCATCAATTATGCCTGCTGTGTGCTTAGGGAAGAGTCTAGTCCAAAGTGATGGCCTACCCCAAGTTTAGTGCTGAGTGGGGAGGGGGAAGGTAAGCCAGCTAATGCTCCTACCCCACCTAGGAGGGTAAAGACTTGAGGAGGGAGGAGAGATACCAGGAAAGGGAGGGGCTTTGGGAATGATCGGGGCCAGTTCCCTAGTAGATCCTAATCTTTGTCTTTGTTCTCCCTTCTTCAAAACAGCTCTGGCAAAGACAAAAGTAAAAGCATTTTACAGGTAAGGGGGCTGAGAGGGAGGTTGCCATATTCCTATCTAAACAATTCTAATATCACTTTTTCCTCATACAGTAATAATAATCATAGCAGCTCCGATTTCTAGAGCACTTCATGATTTGCAAAATACTTTGCTCACAGTAATCCTGGAAGTTGTTATACAGGTGGTATCCCCAGGATTATCAGGACGCTCAAAGCCGGGATTTACCTTTTCAAACAGTTAATAGAGTGGCAGAGTTGGGATTTTAATTCAGAATTCTTGACTTGAATTCCATTGCGCGATCTTTGTCTCCCTGTCCTTCAGCACAAGTTCGTTCGTTGTTCTGTCCGAGCCGAGGTTCGGCATCTCAGAAGGGTCCTATGTAGACGACTAATGCTGAACCCCCAACATGTAAGTTAGACTGTAACAGGAAGAAGCTGTTAAAGGGAAGGAGGGAGGGAAGGAGGAAGGACCGAGGGATTGAGAGGAAGGGGCTACCTGTTCCAGTGTTCCCATGACCTCATCTCCTCTCTCCCCCTTCCAGGTACAGCTCCTATTTGACAATGAAGTTCTCCCAGATCACATGACCATGAAACAGATTTGGCTGTCTCGATGGTTTGGCAAGGTGGGGTTTGGGGAAATGAGAGACTGGGAGGGAGTGGGGTTTCAGGAGGAAATTGGTCAGAAAAAAGGGTGGTTGATTCAAGGAAGGTGTGAAGGTGGGGAGGGGAAAAATGGAAAGGGGATGACAGGAAATAAAAGGGCAGCTATGGCTAGAGAAAGGTGTGTAACATCCCTCCCCCCTTCTTTTCTGCTAGCCTGCACCCCTGCTCCTGCATTACAGTGTGAAAGAAAAAAGGAGGTAGAAGCTGGCCTCCCTCCCCCACCCCAGATATTTATGCGATACCCACAGTGGCTTTATTTTTGAAATAAAAGTGAAAAAGCACTTTTGGCTGCTTCTTGAACTCTCATTTCTTCCTCTTCCCATCTCTCTCCCTCATCCTACATTGCTTCTCCCTTTCCTTCCTTTTTCCACCTCTTAACCTCTCATTCAACAAGTCCAGGTAACCTTGTATTGAACTGAAATGGGGAAAAGTAAAGTGTATGTTGAGGGATCAATGAGCAGTAACTTGAAGATTTCTTGGCCAGGGCTACGATGGATTCATTGGAACTAGGGGTCCTTAGCAGGAGCTTTAGAGAAAGAACTTTGTTGGAAATTTTGAAATCCAGGAAGGAGAAGGGGGGTTACTGTCCTAGTGAGGGGCCTTAGATGTGATGAAGCCTTGAACAGGGAAAAGCCCCAGTGATCAGCAAGTGGTTTAATAGCCAGGATTTTTTTTTGGTGGGGGACACCCCAAGTGTGTAATCTAGAAATCTGGGGATCTGCATCTGAAACTCTGCCCTGGACCAATCATCCCCTCCCCCCATGCCCTTCAGAGATGCTCATAGGCTCAGATCTCAAGTCTGGATCTTCTTTGTGTCTTTCATCAACAGGGGGTGGGGGAAAGGTTTGGCCAAGCTCTTGCTTTGGCAGCTGCTCCCTCTCCACCACCACTGATTCAGACCAGCTGTAGGGCCATTTGGGCCCCGAATCTACCAGCCTCCTTTATTCTCCTGCTAATGAGCACCCCATTGTGGGTCTTCATCTCGGGAGGGGGACAGGCCTCATTGTGATCTGGATCTCAGGGGTCTCGGAGAAGAGGGCCTTTGTTGGGGGTGGGGAGGTCCAGATTTGATCAGAGGAATAGCAACCAGGTTCCAAATGGGAATTGAGAAAGAGGTACTGGGAGCCTTTACCACATGCCCCTCATGTTTCCACACTGTTTCCCCTCCTGTCTGGCCAGAAGGCTGAGAGTCCTGCATGCTGTCTGTCCTCAGCTCCCTGCCTTCTCTCCACCCCTCCCTCCCCCTGCCCCCCCCAGCTGTTCCCAGCTGTCAGGGATGAAGATGTCTCTTCCCCTGCCCTTGCCCTCCCCCTAATGTCCCCAAAGGACTGAAAAGTAAAATTGAATGCAGCACATATGGACACATGCACTGTGTTATGGAAAAAACTTTGCATTCAGGATCTTGGGAGAACCTATTCCAAGTTCTGGCCTTGGCTGATATAACTTGGATTCAATTGATTGCCATTTTTCTGGACTTCATTTCTCCCATAGTTTATGAAACATTTTTAAGGTTTGCAGAGTGCTTTATCTATTCGATGAAAGGGTCCGACATTCATTCTGGTTCTAAATCCTAAAAGTATCTACCAGGGCACTTAGGTTACATGCCATTTGATGCGGATTTACAAACTTGAAGACAGAATATAGCACTTCTAGGTATCAGTTTTCCCCCCCTACATTAAAAAAATGTTTCTGGTTATACATGTACATTAAAAAAAAAGATTTCCTTATGAATCATGTTGGGAGAGAACTAAAACAGGGAAAAAACCAGGAAAGAAAAAGAAACATAGTATATGTTGATTTACATTGTTTCCATTCCCCTCTACTTCCACTTAAATTTATAATGGCAAGTCATTTAGGTGCAAATATTCTGGATTCTCTAGTCAGGCTCAGAAACGGAAGGTGATTTGCTCAGGATCACAATAAGTGGAAGAGCTAAATCCAAGTTTTCCTATTTTATATACTACCTGTCCCGAGTATTGAAGGTGTAGTGAAAAAGGAGAGAGGTAAAAACAGATGAGGAAATGGGGCTGAGAAGCTTTTCTAGGATATAGCTCAAGCCAAGCTTTGATCTTGATAGGAATTGTTTCCCAGTACCTATAACATGAAGGGATATGGCCATATCCCCTTTTAGCTGAATTCATCCCAAATCCCAGAGGAATACAGAAAAGTGAATAACTGGTATCGAGCCCAATGTGGTTTAAGAAATGTTGGTAAAGTCGTATGCCTAGAGGGGAGGAATGGCAAAATATAGAAATAGGCAATGATGGAGAAGGCTCTCTGGGTTGATATGGGGTGGAGTAGGGTGTTCAAGTCTCCAGGAATACATTGGATCAATAGGATTTTCTGTGATCATTTAGGAGGTATAGATAGGGTCAGTGGTTTAAGTGTTGTGTCCATTGATGAGATATGAGTGAGAAGGGTGGGGGAATGAGGTTTCAAGGAGTAGCAGCTGTATGAGACCCCCATGTATGTGTGTGGAGCTTCAATGATGGGGGCAGGTAAGGTCTGTGACCAGATTGTAAGGGGGGCCTCAGTGATGTGGGTCACAGGAACTCTGTTGTTTGAGACTCAGTAACAGTGGGGATCAAAACTGGGTTATGAGGGTAGTGAAAATTCAGTGACAGTTTGTCAGTGGTGGTGATGTGTGCAGTATGGTCACAGGGGAGGAGGGGGTTTTCAGGTTGGAAGTTCAAGGAACATCTGTCATAAGATGTTGGGGGGGGGGAATCAGTGATCATACTGACCAGGTTTGTAGAGTGGTATGTTGTGGCAGAGGGTGAGGTTAGGGGCAGTGATAAGGGTCAGGTAATGGGAGTATCTTCAGTTGATTTCACTCCCTGCCCTCTTCCCAAGTAAGAGCCCTTCTCAATTTCCCAAGGTGAAGTGGGGGGGAGATGACCTCGGGGCCTTGAGGTTTAATCTCCCTCATTAATCACTCACCCCTCTCTCCTCCTCCAACTCCTTCCAGAATCCAATGGATCCAGTTTCTCTCAGACTCCTTGACCTGGGGCCAGCGAGAGGCTGGGGGGTGAGGTATTTGGGGTGGGGGAGACTGAGAAATCCCTTCAGTGGCTCCTCATTAGTCCCGGGGAGACACACGCTTCTTGAAAAACTGGGGACTTCCCTTTTTGTGTGAGCCGTAGGGCTGTGTCTGACTCTGTGGCCATTTCTTTATCTTGTGTCTACTGGTCTTTTTCTGCTGCTGTGTCTGCCACTATCTTTGTCACTCAGATTCTGTGTGTCTATGCTCTTTTATCTTTGTCTCTGTTTCTGGGATGTCTCTGTTGGTTGCCTGTTTCTGTTTGAAACCCTCTGTTCGAAAAATTTCCCTCATATCTATGCATGTCTGTTTCTAGTCTGTGTGCTTGATTTTCTATTTCATTGTGTGACTATGCCTTCCCAGGTGTCTCTCATTGGGATTTTTTTCTGTTTGTTTTTTTAAGTGTTTCTCTTTTCTCCCCATCCCCCAATCCAAATCCCATCACCATCTTCTCAGTTTCTGCATTTCTACCCGCCTCTTCTCTCCCCCCCCCCACAGGCTAACCCCCATTACCTGAGACAGGCATTGAGAGGAGGAGGGGAAGGGAGGAATAGGATGAGAGGGAAAAGGAGGGGGCTCCGAGACCGGAAGAAAAAGGGGAAATGCAAGAGCCTTCAGCTTTCCACCCAGTTCCAGTTTCCCCTTCCTGGCCCTTGGGCCCTTGGTCATTGTCTTACACTCGACCTGGAGAGCTATGTCTCTTCAGATTCCCGGCCACCCCTCAGACCTGAGACGCCCCCAGCATATCTGAAACATCTCAGGCCCAAGGAGAGAATTCTGGGGGAGGCATTCTTTAGGAGAGATATCCACAGCAGGGAGGTCTGAAATTAAAACCCAGGTAAAGAGGGATAGAGAGAGGAAGAGGAAAAAATAAAGAAGAGGAGCTTGTGAGCAAAGAAGAGGTAAGACAGACATGTCAATGACTGTTTTTTGAGAATTTAAAAAATCAGACCTTTGCGTTCTAGAAACCGGATTTATCAGTTGGGCTCTGAATGTGTGTTATGTGAGTTATGTGTTGGATATCTTGGCCTCTACAGGGCTGAGGGTTGGAGCTGGGAGGAGGGGCACATGGAGCCTCTCCTGGGACCCACTTTAATTACAGATTAAGTGAAACAACATCTATGGGACAGACATTGATTTGAGGGAAGAAAGGCAGCTCCCCGTTCTGCCGGCGGAGGAGCGGGGAGGTGGAGGGAGGGGTGTCTCCCTCCTCCCAGAAATAACCAATTGAGAGGCTCTTGAATCACTTAAGCCATCCTCCACACTTGGCTTCCTTCTGATCTTTGACCGTTAGTCAGTCACCAGTGTGAAGTGTCTATTCTGTGTAATTGCGCAATTGTGTGTGAATGGTCGCGCTCCGTGTTTGCGGATATGGTGCCCTTTGTGGCTGTGTGTTTGTACCCCTCGAGTATTTGCGCTTGGGTTGCCCTATGTGGTCTTTGAGACGTTTCCTGAACGGACTGGTTCTCCCAATGAACGCTTCCCAGAGTGTCGCGGTTCCTACGCAGTCCGTTTCTCGGCGCTTCTGTTCTGGGGTCGAAAGCCGAGCGGGCTCCTTTACCTGGAGATGTGAGCTCCTTCCAACACGGCCCGGGCTCCCTCCTTCCAACACGGCCCGGGCTCCCTCCTTCCAACACGGCCCCGGGCTCCCTCCTTCCAACACGGCCCGGGCTCCCTCCTTCCAACACGGCCCGGGCTCCCTCCTTCCAACACGGCCCCGGGCTCCCTCCTTCCAACACGGCCCGGGCTCCCTCCTTCCAACACGGCCCGGGCTCCCTCCTTCCAACACGGCCCGGGCTCCCTCCTTCCAACACGGCCCGGGCTCCCTCCTTCCCCCGAGAGCCGAGAAAGCCGAGGAACAGAAAGAAAGCGCGTAACACACAATCCCCACACAGTCCCCCCCCCCCCCCCCCCCCGAGAGGCAGGAGAAGACGGAAAGAGATCGCCAATAATCAATTGGGGAAGAGGCGGGAGAAGGTGAAACAGAAATGAAGGAAGCGAGAGAACGCACCATCCACAGAGCCGGGCCCAGGGAACGCGGCCGAACCGCAGGCGGGACAACTTCCGTAATCCCCTCGCTTTTCGGGGCGGGGGAGGAGAGAGCCGAGAGGTTCAAAAGAACAAAAGCCGCTTTAGAGGTGGGAGGGGAAGCACCGGTGACAGGCCGTCAAACCGTGGGGACCCAGGAGTCCTCCCTCTGGTCGTCGGTGTCCGAGCCTGCACCCCTCTCGCCCCCCACAGGAAGTGCCGAGCGTTTGCCCGGGACGGCTCGTATCGCGGCGTGGTTGGTTTTGCTTTGTGTTTTTCGGAATATACCCGCTGGTGCGGGCGTGGAGGAGCTTGGGATTGGGTTTTTTCCAAGCCGGTTGCCGAGGCTCTGGACTGAGCCGCGGGATGTCTGTGGTTCGGTGAGACGGAGCCCCGAGAGACCGCGAGCGCGGCTGCCGAAGCCGGGTGGAGGGGCTCCCAGGCCTTGACCTCCCGCACCATTTCCTGAGGCCTATTAGGATTCCCGCGAAATTCGCCTGAGCCGGGTCTGCGCTGGATCGCCATGTCCTGGCGACGGCCCACAGAAGATGATCGGAGATCTGCGTGTGTGCTGTGTGCGTGCTTATATGGCCAAGCTATGGGTCTCATGTCCCACCGGTACCCTGTGTTCCCGGGGTCTTTTTGCGTAAATCTAAGCTGTTTGTCTTTTCCAGCGTATGTGCAGGATCGTATGTGAGTCTCCCTCCGGGAACTTACTGGAGTCAGATGCCTCCGCCAACCTGAGGCTCCAAGGTCACCTAAGGCCCTGGGAGTGACTCCAGGCCTGGACTAGGTCTCCAACCCATAGCCCTGGGGATTGGGGGGTCAGCTCCTACCTTGTCTGTTCCGGGTACTTCTCCTCTGTCCATCCAAGCTTTTTCATCCGAAGTTTGATGCTGCTGGGGGAATTCCCATTCATTGTAGAGGCCGGGACAGACACAGGTACCTCACTTTGGCCATGAGCTGCATGTGCCTCTGTCCTTTCATGTGTCTACGTCCCTTTGGGTCATTGAGTTTCTGTAGTGGTGATGGTGGGGAGATGTGTAGATGGCTTCCGCTAGGCCCCTCTTCCAGCACCAGGTCCACCACCTTGTCCTGCACTTAAATCTCCCGTTTTTTGTTGTTTTTTTGTTTTGTTTTGTTTTGTTTTGTTGTTGTTGTTTTTTTATCTCCCAGTTTGCTCCGTACCTGTCCCAGTGCTATTAAATAGGTCTTGAGGCCCCGTCTTAAGACAGCTCAGAACTGAAGTCAGAATCCTCCTGGAAATCAAATCTGAAGCCTTCAGAGCATCCAAGGGGCCAAAGTCAGGCTTAGAAAAGGAGACGGAAGGCTACTGCAGAGCACTGACACTGGGAAACGGAATCGGGAAACAGGGAGAAAGAAATGGAGGCGGGAGAATGGGGGGCATGGAGGGAGGTAAGCTTCTGGGCCTGGGACCCAGGCAGTGAAGAGGGTGGAACTGAAAAGAATGTACTAAGTACTAAGAGAAAGTCTATGGATTAGGCCCGAGAGGCTGAGGGCTCCCAGAAGCCTGAGGTTTCTATACCTCCTCACATGCCTCCTCCAATTGGCTCCCCCCAGCCCCTCTCCTGGCCTGTGGCTTTGACTACTCTGAGCAACCTCTGTTCTGGGGGTGCCAGACAGAGAAGGCTGTAGGGCTCGGTAGTGGCTGTTCTCCGGCCCAGCTATGGTTGGTCTGCGGAAGCTGAGCAGTGCCCCAGCCCCACATCCCCGCATCCCTAATCATTTCCAGGTGCAGTCACCCCCATCGACTTGTGGACCCATCCTCTCTTTGGGGTTGGGGAGGAGGGTAGATTAGGATTGGGTTTGTAGAAGAGCGGGCCTAAACCAGGAGATTTGGAAGCTAGGCAGACACAGTTGCCCCCTAGGTCGCGTCACAGCTGGGTCCAACCCCCTCTTCCCTCACGGCTGGTTTTATCGCCCCCTCCTCAGCTCCCCTTTCTCCAGCCCCCCCCCCATCCACCCACCAACTCTTGCGCTGGGAACTTTTAAAAGCTCTTGAGGCCGCGGGAGAGGAAAAAAAAAAAAACAACCCTTTTATCGCCCGCAGTTTTATGGGCCAGAGAGGCTGCTCCCATTACGGGTTAGGGGCCCAGACTGGACAGCGGGGAGGGGCACAGTAGGGGGGGGACAGGGTCTGGCCATTAAGGGACAGGGGCGATAACCGTCAGAGTAAAGAAGCTGATTGGAAAGAAGCAGGAGTAAAGAGCCCATGGGCTCGCTGGTAGCCATCAGAGCGGGAGTCAGAAGACATCGAGGGATTGGGGATATTCGGGGTAGCGCACTGTCTTGTCCCACGGAGTCTCCGAGGGTGTTCGGATCTAAGAGTCGCTTCCTCAGTCCGCGCTGGGGTCACCTGGGTCCGAGCCCGAGAACGGCAGAGCAGCTGGGGGCCCCTTGAGGTAGGGGTGGGTCTGGAGGAGGGATACGCAGCCCCCAAGCTCGGGGGCCGCCGCAAGCTCCGCCCCCCCTCCCCACCCAGTTGCCGCCTCCGGCCCCGAGGCCCTTTAAGGCTGGGCTAAGGCTCCGCTGGCGGGCGTAGGGCGGCACACGCTGAGCCGCCCGATTAAGGCAAAGAAGCAGCTTTAGGCTTGCCCCGCTCAGTCTGCTGGGCACGGACCGGGGCCCCGGGGGGCAGCGCGGGGCGTTCCCGGGGCCCGGAGCATGAGCCGATGCGCGGAGGAGGTGGGGGAGGAGGAAGAGGAGGCGGTGGAGCGAAGCTGGCTGCCGGGGCGGCGGGGACCCCTTGGCCCTGGGGCCCCGACATGACCTCGGCCCAGGAGTCCGGGCCGCCGCCTGCAGTTTCCAATAAGCCGCTGACGCCCTTCAGCATAGCTGACATCCTGGGTCCGCCAGCTCGTCCGGCCCCGGTCCCAGTCCCCGTGCCGGCCCAGGGCCCTACTTCGCCTCTCTGCGCGCTGGAAGAGTTAGCCAGTAAGACCTTCCGCAGGCTCGACGGCAGTGCCCCGCAGGCAGCCGAAGGTAGGCGGCCAGACGCTCGGCCGAGATTCCCGTTGGAGGGAGGGAGTTTGGGGGTTGTTAAACTGCTGTTTTTAACGTGCACCCTGCAATAGCGCCCCCTCCGACTCCTACTTGCTCCTTTCCTCCTCTATCCCCTCTTTCTATACATTTTTCCTCTCTTCATTCCCGAATCCCCTTTCTTGCTCTTCTTCAACACCTCCGTCCCGATTGCTCTTTTTCTCCAGCCCTCCTTTCCCCTTCTTTATCCCTTTCTCCTCTTCCCTCTTTTCCTTGGTTTCCCTTCTCTACCGACCTCCACTTTTCCTTCTATCTACCCCTTTTTCTCTTTCCCTGGGGTTCCTCTCTCCTCTCCCATAGTGGATTTGCTTCTTTTCTTCCCCTTGCTCTCCTCCCCCCCCCCCAATGATGCCCGTCTTTCATTCACTGTCGCCCTTTTAACTCGTCACCCCTTCTCCAACACCCTCCTCCCTCTTCGGAGTCCGGTTCCTTCGAAAACTCGGGCTACGACGGGAGCCTCCTCCGGATCAGCTCGAAATTGCCAAGGGTACTGTCCGGGGCAGCTCTATCCCGTCTTCCCTGGGCGTCAAAGATCTGTGCAGGACGTCGTCGGGTCCTTCCTTCGGCCGGCCGAGGTCTCTGTCCCACCTGAGCTCTCTAGGCAGTTCCGACCCGCAGAGAAAGCGCTGGCTTCCAAATGCTCGCGCGCGCGCACGCACACAATGGACCAAGGGAAGATAATCAGACGTTGGGGATTTGACAGCTACTGTTATTCTATACATTGCAACAAAGATGATTAAAAATTCTGTCAGGCTGAGAAAGACAAAGGGACAGAAACAGACGTGAAGAAAGAGCGAGATGGCAAGAGATCCAAGCCGGTTTAGGATCCGCCTTGGCGTCTCCCCAGGTTTGTAAGGTTCAGAGGTTCCAGGCTCATCCCTCCCCCGCTGTGCTTGTGTCTCTGAGGCTCTAACCCCTGCAGCGGCCCGTTTGGCTATCCGGAGGTGGAGGAGGGGCCCAGGGAAGGTGTGAGCCAAGCCACTGAGACAATCAGGAGGCCTGGGAAAGGCCCCGAAATCCCGGAGAAATAGCCCTAAGAACTGAGGGAAAGGTCAGAGAGGGAAGCCCCTGGTCTCTCCCTTTTAACTCACCTGGCTGCTGAGGCCCCAGAGCTCAGATCAATCCCACCCGCCAGTCCCCTGACCTCTCCTGCATCTCTCTACCCCATGAACCTCTTCTCCTTTCCAAACCTTCTGTACTTCCAGCCCCCTCCCCCATTTCCCTTTTCCTTTGATTGCCTATCTCTGTCCTCTCAAGTCCCTACTTCTTTGTGCCTCCCTCCCCAACCCTAACTGCCTTAGTCCCTCGGTTCTTCTCAGCCCTACACCTCCCCTGACCTCTGTTTCAGACACCCCAATCAATCAAACCATCAACAAGTCTTCTCTGTGAATTCACTCCCCCCTCTTCTCCCCACCCCCCAGCCTTCACCCTGTGCTGGGAGGAAATGGAGAAAGAGCAATCCCCACTCTGAACCTGCTGGCTCCCAGAGTTGCTCATAACGTAATATTCCCAGGGGCCTCGAGTTCCCTACCCCCTCTGCTTGGCGGAAAGGACCCTCGCGTTAGCCTCGTGGCCTTGGCTCTGCCGGACCCTCCTTGCCCATGAGGAGTTCATAGATCACCTCCTGTTTCCCGGGTTCTAATAGTGCCCACCCCCGGGCGTCTAGGGAATTCCCTGAACCCTGAGCCAGATTCCGCCTTGAGGTTGTGGAGGAGTCCGCAGTCTGCTATAACGGCCCACGTTCTGCTGCGAAACTCGGCCTGTTCCCGGGGAGGTGCAGGTCCGGGTCCAGGCTCCCTGATTCCCCTGACCCTTCCTGTTCCTGCAGATCGGACCGCGCTGAGCCCGCTGAGCCCCAGGCGGGTGACCCGCAGGCGTCGGAAGTCGCGGACCGCGTTCACCGCGCAGCAGGTGCTGGAGCTGGAGAGGCGCTTCGTCTTCCAGAAGTACCTGGCTCCGGCCGAGCGGGACGGACTGGCAGCTCGGCTGGGCCTGGCCAATGCCCAAGTCATCACTTGGTTCCAAAACCGCCGGGCCAAGCTCAAGAGGGACGTGGAGGAGATGAAGGCGGACGTGGCCTCCCTGCGTTCCCTGCCGCCCGCAGCTCTCCGCCGCTTGAGCCTCTCTCTGCCCGAACCAGGCTCCCAGCCTCCGGCCGACCCGGAACCCGGCAGTGACCCTGAGCCTGAGCTTTCAGAGGAGGAGATCCAGGTAGACGATTGAAGAAAAAGTCTGGCCCTGGCTCTGGGTTACTGCGCTCGCTACCCTCGGCCGTTATCACGACTCGATTGCTGGCTGGGTCAGCTCAGAGGATCCCGGCTCCCCGATGGACTTCTATTGCTCGGTTTGCTGATTTATTCGTACAGCGTTCTCCTCCCATTCATTGTCCCTCCACTTCAGCCTCCACGCTATCCAATCCTCCCATTCTCTGGGGCTTTTCCCCAGATCCCAGAATAACTGGATCACTGGACCCCTCCGTCGTTTATTCCTATCGTGCTTGGAAGGCAGGGTCAGGACTCTGCATTGTTCCTCCTGCCACTCCCTTTAAGGGTCCTAAACCTCTCCATGAAGCTGGTTTCCTTACTCCCGAACTCGTGCTTCTGAGGTGTTCTCCACTTTCTCCATTTTTTGGAAAACCCAATAGTCTTCGCTACTGCTCCTCCTTATCCCAGTGGCCTTGTCTATTCGCCCTCGTTTTTCTCTTAACCTCGTCCCAATCTGACTATACCGCTCATTCTTCTAGGCTGAGGGTTTCCCCCCGCGCCAGACTCCGCCTCTCCCACCCGAGCTCCCGCCTTCGGAAGCCTAGGGCTCTCCGGCCCCTGTACACTTTCACCTATCCTGTCCCCTGCCCTCCTTTTTAAGGACCCCCAAAGCACACGTTTCCTTTGCCGAAGCCTCGTTTTAATCGGATGCTAGAGTATATCCCAGCCATGGCCGTAGCCCGCGTCAGCCGGGTCTCCTGCCTGGTACAGCCGTCCGGCAGTTCCCGGCCGCCTCCCCACCTCCACCCCCGCCCCCGTCAGTGTGAATCAAGAGAATCCGACGCGGCTTTTCGCTTTTTTCCCTCCCGCGAGCGGGTGGAAAGGGTGGGCGCAGGCCACAGATGCTGGGGGCTCGGGTGCGTGGAACAACCCCTGCCTGGTACTTACGGATTGCAGGCCTGAGATCCGGGAGGGGTGCGTTCCCCCTTACCTCCCCCGCTCAGTTTTAAGAGCTGACTCCCCGAATGGCTCCCCTCCCTCTCCCACAAGTGAGACGGCCCTCCGTTTCTAAATTGAATCCACTAAGCCCCGGGGCACCCCTCGGAATTCCTTTCTAAACGCGTCCCCAGCCCCCTCCTCATTCCAAGAGTTTATTAAGGATGACCTTGACCTGGATCCAACCCAGAACGACACGTGGGATGCGTAGAAAGCGAGACGAGAGCCCAGAGTCCGGGAGGCTACGGCGACAGCGCACTCCACCGGGTGCGTGGCTACCACCACCACCGCCGAGACAATGAAGTGCTTGGGGGACACTGTAACTCTCACCGCGCAACGGTAACCGCACGGCGATACACTGTAACTAGCCTCCGACCGGGCCAGGCCTTTTGTACAGTTCCCCGGGGGATACAGTCACACGCCGCTGGGACACTGTAACCCGGCCAGCGCACGCCGTTGTAACGTACGTGAAGCAATACTTACACCGCACGGTCGCACGGAACGGAGCAGGAACACCTTAACGAGAGCCACACAAAGGCCTCCCCAAGTTGCTCCCCACCCCTCCATTCACAATTGTGGGTGTGGGCTAGAGTTGGGAACTTTCCCCACCCCCTACACTGTGGAGTGGCTGTCCCCCTCCCCGTCCCCCGGTAATTTCCCGGGTGACCGGGTCGCCGCTGGCTGCTGACATCCCCGGCTGAGTTTAATTCCTTCAACTTGTGATTAATTACCCGCCCCCGCCCCCACCCTTCCCTCGGGTCTGTCTGCACATCAAACGCGGAGGGGGGGAGGGGCTGCGGGGAGCTACTGGACCAGAGAGAAAGAAAAGGGGAATTCTATGGTCGTTTACCCGGTTCTAGGCCGGGTAAGGTTTCCCTCAATCACCCCCTCACATTTATATTGTCTCCAAAAAAATCACCCACCCGCTCTCCCAAGCCCAACCCAGCCTCTCTGGACCCAATAAAATGTTAATCTGCACTCCCTTATGCTCTGGCTGAGTCTTTTCCCCTGGAAAACGAGAGCTTTGGGGTAAATCTGTGGGTTCTAACCCCAAGGAGCACAATATTATCCGAGTTGAGGGACAAGATACATATGGAAGAAAGTGAATCAAGAAGTCCAAGTCAAATCCTAACTTGGCTACTTTATTGTGTGATGTCACTTCACTCTTAGGCCTCTTTCCTTCTTTCTAAAATGAAGGAGTTAAGATTTCATATCCAAGGTTCCTTCTAGTTGTGACATTCACCCATAAATTTATAATTCATAAAGGGTAGGTTCCAAGAGTGGGGAAAGAAATCCCTTCTAGCCTCAGTGGCCAAAGAATATTTTCTTAAAGAGGTAAATTTAAATTGGCCTATATTTGATAGGTTGAGAGGGTTCCCATAAGGTGGCAAGAAGGGTGCCTCCCAAGGCCAAAATCTGCAGAGAATAAGTCTAGCTTATTGGAGGAGCGAGTAAAGTTTGGGATTTAAGTGTTGTGGGCTAGGTGAAGGGCAAGCTTCAGTGGCATCGATATGGAAATTGGGAAAGGAATATATAATTAGGTACTGGGTGTAGGAGAAAAACTTGAAGGAAGGTTACCTGCAAGGAGGTAACCAAGAGGCATTAAATTAGGCTGGTGGAGTCTGGGCAGAGAGGAGACACTGGAAGGGAAGAAAGGATAGGATTTGTTGACTGGGAAGTCAGGAAGAGGGAGGAGTCATGGGGGTTTCTAAGCCCAGATAATTAAGGGTTTCATGGCACCATAGGGGATCAGGAAGGGGGAAATCAATTTCAGGAGTAAGAGGGTTGGCTTTGGGCAATTACTTCCATGAAGTCCCATCCAGCCCTCTCCCTTTGTTCAGGAGAACAAGACTATATAGTCCCCACTCTCTGCCCCACCCCCCAGTTCAGACATCCCCAAGCTAATTCCTTCAGGAAGTCTTCCCTGATATGACAGTTACATCAGGGAAAGGGAGAAGTTGGATGTATTCAATAGAAAAAGGACCAGAAGATGTTTGAAGTTGAGGAACATTTTATTGAGCTCAGTTCCTGAACTTGGAATGCAAGGGGACCCAGCACACAAAGCTCTGCCTCATCTGCCAGTAACCAGTACAGTACCTTCATCAGACACCAGGTATCAGGCTGGAGGTGAGCCCTGACTCAGAGCCTAGGACACACACAGGCCCTTAGCAACAGCAATCATCTTCAGGGTCCTGAATTCGGGCCCATATGAAGCTCACACACGCTTCTCTGGCCTTGAGACTTTGCTAGAGGCTCCTATGAGGAAGGAAGGATGTTAAAGGGAAGGGAAACCAAAGCTGGAAAAGTGATGGGAAAATATCAGGAAGAAAGCAGGTACTAAGAGGGAAGAGCATAGTATAGTTGCTGAAATGAGGAGAAAATTTTTTGTTCATGTGGCTAAATCGGAGGAAGTTGAGGACTGAAAAGATCTAGTAATTTTAGAGAAGAAAGTTTCCTCACCAGGTTTTTGGCAACTGAAGGTGCTGAACTGAAGGTAATGAAACTGGAACTGGGACCGGCAGGACAAACGGTCGGGGACCAAATCTGGTGGAATATAAGCAAGGAAGGAAGGGTCGTAAGAATGCATCTTTGTTACCTTCCCATCACACCCCAGAAGCTCATGGTCAGAAGACCACCCCAACACCCAGGGCATGACCCCTCCCCAAGAGAGGTAGCAGAAAGAAGGGCAGGGATCCAAGGGAACACCTTTTTTTTTTTTTTTTTTTTTTTTTTTGGTTGAAGCAATTGGGGTTAAGTGACTTGCCCAGGGTCACAAAGCTAGGAAGTATTAAGTGTCTGAGATCAGATTTGAACTCAGGTCCTCCTGACTTCAGGGCTGCTACTCTATCCACTGTACCACCTTGCTGCCCCAGAATACCCAATTCTTTACAGGGTTTATGCAAATGGAAGCTCAGGGTACATTTAAAAATCTCTTGTTCAAATGGAGAGCTTAAAGACTTTCACTTACTGTCAAATTAAGTGACTTAACATTTCTGAGGAATTCTCATCTGTAACCCATTGTAGTGTTTAGAGAAAGTCTGTGAGCTTGAAAGCCATATAGAAATGAGAGCATGTCTTTTAATTCACAATGATTTCCAGCAAAATTCTAGGATCTATTATGAATGAAAAAAGATGGTTTAGAATAGGATAGAAACAGAAGATAACACTTAGAATAGGAAGGATTACTAAGAGGCAGTTTAAGTTCATCAAGAGCTCATGCCAGACTAACCTTATTTCCTTTCAGTGACAGGATTACTGGGCTGAGTAGATCAGGGGAATACCTGATACCATACACCTAAGCAAAGCATTTAACAGTCTCATGAAAGTGTGCAGGATGACAAGAAGGTTAGGGGTATTGGGAGCTGAAGGACTAGACCTAAAGAATGTCAACAACTTGAATGAAAGCACAGGGGGGGCAAACGGAATTTCAGACTTCATGAATGAAAGGACAGTTAACACAGTGAATGACAGAACCAAGGTGTACAAAAGTTGGCTTATGTGAAAAAAGTTTAGGATTTAATGCAACCTTCATATAAAGTAGCAGTATGATGTGACTGTCAAAATATTAACACAAGTGTAGTGTACAGTTCAAGGAAAATAATCAACCCTAGTAAGAGGATATCTGAAATAACTGTGTTCAGTTCTATGTGCCACACTTTTAGGACACTGAAAAAACTGGAATAGATGCAGAGGAGTGGAGTGAAAGGTTTGACTAGATGCTACGCTATTAAAGTAATACTTGAAGGACCTAGGAAGAATTAGCCTAGAGAAGACATGGGGGGAGGAAGGGCTTGAATATATCATATGTTTTGTGAGGAGAACCCCAAAAGAAAGTGATACTCAATTATAAAGAAAGAGACTGATAACTCTTCTCCCTCTGACCTCTTTCATCCCTTCCCTTTCAGCACAGGCAAAACCTGTTAGGAACTAATCAGGACAATAGATTTGGGAAAAAGCTGACAATCTGAGTTAATGTTTTCCTGGATGGTAGAGGGAAAAGAAGCTATAGAAGGAGGGAGTTTTCCAAGTAATGTTTCAAGGCTGGGAGGGGTGGGCAAGAGAGTGTTCTTGAGGGACACTATGCCTCCAGGGAAGGATGGACCAGATGCTAACTTTTAAAGAGATTCCCCCTTTCCACTTAGGGCCATGTAACTGGGAGTAAGTCACTTTTTCACTTCTAGCCTGCTTCTTAATCTTTAAATAAGAAGGTTGGATCTAAGACCCTCTAAATTGGAACTTTAGTTCTAGAAACAGGATTACTCCAAGTAAAAAGAACTACAAAGGGACAATTAGAGAGTGCCAGGCCTGGAGTCAGGGAGACCTGAATTTAAATCTGGCCTCAGATGCTCTCTACCTCTGTGATCCTAGACAAGTCACTTCACCTTGTATGACTCAGTTTCCTCATCTGTACAATGAGCTGGAGAAGGAAATGCAAACCCCTCTAGTATCTTTGCCAAGAAAATCCCAGATGGGTCATGAAGAGCTAGACAGGACCAAAACAACTCAACAACAAAAAAGGAAGAGCCACAAACAGGGCCCCAAGCTACCTTGGGAAGACTCCACCCCCACACACTGAGAGTCTCAGATATTCTGAGGAGATCATTTCTTAAGTTGGAACAGCCTGATCCTCCATCCAGGAAGGGAGGGAGCAAGCATTAGCCCCACATCAAGTAGGGATGCAGAATGAAGCATCTGGCTCAAAGAAGCTAATGACCACCTCCAAACAAAAGAACAGGGAGAGAAAGTGAACTCTGACATGAGCTTAGAATCTAACCTAAGTCAGCTTTTCATGAATAGTACCTCGCTCAGATAGATGGCCTGGACTACTGTGGGTGCTACTCAGAACCTAGCAACTGTGTCTTGTCAATGGGAGGTCCGAGAAGGCCAGTTACATGTACCAGAGTTTATGAGCAGGGCTGAGTATGGCTATCCCCTCTCTTGGGAGAAAAGCAATGAGTCCACTCCCATAGATGTACAGAGAGAATTACCATATGCGTCCTATCTTGAGAAATGGGGAGTAGACATTACAGGCCTGCCCACAGGGATGGACAGAAGCAGCCTCTTTGGTGGACAGGTAGATACACACACAGAGACAAGCAGGCCCTCACCTGGATGGAGGCAAGCGTGGGGGCTGTCCTAGAATGCCCCTTGCCTTGGCGAAATCCTGAAGCTGGGAGGACCAGAAGCCACCACTCTGAGTCTGGGTGATAGGCCAGAGAGCAGAGGGGAACCGTGGAGGAGGCAGGAGGCCTTGGATCCGAGGGGATACTGCGGCAGAATGACTTAGAGGGATTAACCCCTGGGCCCCAGCCTCTGAGTGCGGTAGCTGCTGTGGGGTCCTGGGTTTCAAAGCTGTACCATGGATTCCCCCTTGATGTTCCTGCTGAGAAGAGAATCTCCCCATCATTACTCCATTTCATCACTCCCCACAGGTGTGGGGAGGCTTTATTACTCCCTCTCCATATTACTCCCCAATCCAACAAATTGGTTTAAAGTCAGAGGAGGATTAAGCGTTTTCAGAAAACTCTGATCTGTGTTATTTCCTACCTCTCTAGCAACACCCCAACCAAGACTACTTCCTCAGAATCCTTCAGTTCTTTACCCTTCTATTCTCCTTTCTCCAGACTCAGTTTGTAGAGAGGGAGGAAATTATGGCTGACCCTGTGCTGCCAATCTGGATTCCCTCCCAAGCTGTGGAGTGAGAATGCGGGTGGGGTGGGAAGGAGGGGCAGGGAAGAAGGAGAGAAAGGGAGGATAGACTTAGAGGAGGACTCTGCTTTATACGCATCCTCTGCCTAGTCCCTCACCAGACTGAGCTGAAGGAGGCACTGCTGGAGTTCATGGACAGCGTCTGGTTGGGACTTATCCATGGCCAACGTCTCTCGGAACACATCAGCTGCTTCCTTGAACCTCTGTGAGAAGTGAGAGGAGTAGTCTGTGTCAATCAAGTCAACCACATATATAACCATAAGCTAAAACTCATATCCCTTGTCCCTTCTGCCTCTCCTCCCTTCCTTGTCCCCAATACCTGCAGTCCCACCAGAGCTTTGCCCAACTGGAACAGGCCCCGGGGCCATTGTGGTCGCAGGTTGAGGGCAACTCTTGCATCCCCCAGGGCCCAGCCAGGCTGGCCCAGCCGCTCATGGCAGAACGACCGATTCCCAAAGAGTCTGTAGGTGACACAGGAACCAAAGGTCAGGGTATCCTCATAAGCCATCCTCCTCCCAACCCAGCCCAGCCCAAGCCATCATACTTTCCCATGGTCCCTGCCCACCTGTAATCCCGAGGGTTGAGCTTTATAGCCTTCGTGAAGAGGAGCACAGCTTCCTGATACAAGCCCCTCCAGGCTGCAGCTGTACCCAGCTCTAGGGAAGGAGATTAGGGCTCAGTTGGGATGAAAGCTCCCTATCTTTACCAGGAGTCTCCTGGGGACAATGTTTATGTCTCTCCTAACTGATTAGGAGCTCCCTTAGAGCAGGTTCCATCAAAGTAAGGAATCCCTAAGAATAGGGACTGCTTCATGACATGATGAGGAAAGTGCCAAATTTGGATTTAGGGTACAAATTCCAGCTTGGACACTTATTCCCTTTGCAAGTCACCTTTGTCTTGCTGGGCCTCAGCTGCCTGAGGGCTGGACTAGATGACATCTAGCACCATAAGCACCATAGTCATAATCTATTAGGAGATGTGGGGACACAGGTGCCCCTACCAGACCAGCAGGGCCTATAGCGTCAGGGGAAGATCTTACCTGCTAACTCTTGGCTCTGCCTTAAGGCAGCTGCCTGTAATCCAGGGAGTGCCTAGAGATGGAGATATTAACTGGAGCAGGTTGCTGCACTCTATCTCCAGTCCCAGTCAGTCAGTCAGTCAATAGACATTTATCAAGTGCCTCTATGTGCTGGGCACTTCACTAAGTGCTGGGGATACAAAGAAAGACAAAAGACAGTCCCTGCTCCAAAGAGCTTACACTCTAATGGGGAGACAACATGTAAACCACTCTACATACAGGCTACGTACAAGAATTCCAGAACACTGGAAATAATCAACAGAGGGAAGGCACTAGAATTAAGGGGGACGGGAAAGGCTTCCTATAGAAGGTGGGACTCTGGCTGGCACATGAAGAAAGCAGGGGAGCCCAGGGGCAGAAATGAGGAAGGAGGGAGTTCCAGGCAAGGAAGAAAGCTAGTGGAAGATACCTAGAAGACACGGAGTGCTGAATCCAAGGAACAGAGACCAGTGGCACTGCACTGCTGAGCTGGGGGAGTCAGTGGTGGGAGAAGGGTTAGGAACATGGGAAAAGGGCTGGAGGTCATGAATGGCTCTGAACAAAAACCAAAGGATTTTATCTTTGATCCTGGAGAATAGGAGCTGCTGGTATATAAGGGATCGCACCTTCCCTTAGGAAGATCACTTGAACAGAGGGAGGGGACAGAAGAATGGACCATCGGACTACTGCAGTAGTTCAGGGGTGAGATGATAAGGCTCTTTACCAGGATGGTGGCGGTGGCAGAGAAGAGAAGAAGGTACACCAAAAAAAGGTTGCTGAGATAAAACTGATATGGTTGAGGGGAGAAAGACTAAGGAGTTGCGAGCCTAGAGGTTTAGGGAAGTGATAATTGAATTCAATTTTGAACATGTTTACAGGACATCCAATCCAAGGTGTCCCATAGGTAGCTGGAGACACAAGACAGGAGATTGGCAGAGAGGTAAGGACTCGAAGTAGATTTGAGAATCATTAATAAAGAGATGACAATTGAATCTATGAGAGCTGATGAAATCACCAAGTGAAAAAGGAAGAGAAGAAGAGAGCTCAGGATAGAGTCTTGGGGGATCCCCACTGTCAGCTAGCATGACCTGGATGAAGATCCAGCAAAGGAGACTGAGAAGGATCGGTCAAACAGTTAGGAGGAGAACCAGGAGAGAGGAGTATCTGGGAAACCTAGAGAGAAGAGAGGATCAAGGACAAGGTGTCAAAGGTTAAGGTCAAGACAGAGGAGGACTGAGAAAAGGCCATTAAATTTGGCATTGAAGAGATCATTAGTCACTTTGGAGAGAGTGATGAGATTAGAAGCCAGACTGTTGAGAGTTAGGAAGAGAGTGAGAGTAAGGGAAGTGGAGGAACCTACTGTGGATAGCCTTCTCTAGGAGATCAGGCAAGAGAGAGATGGGAGGGAGAGGAACAATGGATCCTGGAGAGTTTTTGAGGATGAGGGAGATATGGTCATGTTTAGAGGCAGTAAGAAAGCAGCTAGTAGACAAGGAAAGATTGAAGATAAATGAGAGAGGAAAAATCTGCTTGAGAAGGTGGGATGGAGTGGGATCACTTGTGCATGTAGAATAGTTTGCCAAGGCAAGAAGGGCCACTGAATGGGAGGCAGGAGTGTGAAATAGGAAATAGTGGCAGATGGTATTTGGAAGATATGAAATGAGGAGGAGGGGAGAAGGGAGAACTCTCAGCAAATGGCCTTCCTCTAAAAAATCAGCTCCCCATCTACTCTAGAGTCCAATCTGTGCAGTACCCTTCCTTCCAGATACTATCTTTTTAACCTGTCCCAGCCCTCCCTATGACCTCACCTCTGGCTGAGGACTCTGACTCCTGCTCCCTTCCTGTGGGCTCTGGCTTTGGCGACTCCAGCTGTGGGGCTCAGGGCTCAACCCTTTATCTCTTCGGGTATTTAGAGGCCTGTCGCCGACCTTGCGCCTGGCTTGGGACACAAAGGTGCTTGACAAATCCAATTCTTCCTATGCATAAGAAATTGGTGATAGTCAAAGTAGGGATGAGAGGACAGGCAGGCTGTGGGGAATAGAAAGGAGAACTTGGGAGGATCAGGGAAAAAGAAGGAACGAGTTCTTACTTCCTCATTGCTGCTACCCTGACTAGGGCTTTGGGGGCTGGAGGTAAGGCTGCTTGCCCCTGTTGCTGCTGGGCCTGCTGCTGCTGCAGCCCCATCTATCACCTGCTTACAGATGTTCAAGAGAAGTAGTGTCAACTTAAGCCATCCTCCTAGGCCAATCACCTTGTCTCACCCCCCACAATGACCCCACGTCCTCTTACATGCACCCTCTGTCCCTCCTCATTCATCCTATCTTTACAAACCCATTTCCCCAAGTATTCTTTCTGTCCCTCCCCCAGATACCACACTCACCTTGCCCACCCCACTCTCCTGCTCCATTCGCTCCTGACGTTTCCGCTCCTTCTGTCGCTGCAATTTACCCATCAGGTGAGGGCCTCCCCTCTATGCAGTCCTCTGAGATTATTCTCCCCCCACCCCACATGAAGAAGTCTCACTGCAGGGGATTGGACCCTTCTTCAACTTCCCTACACCCACCCCACCCCCATCTCTTCAAAGAGCCCCCTCCCCAGCCACCTTCTTCTTTAATCGTTTCTTTTCTGCTCGTCGCTTTGCTCGCTCCTCCTCAGCCACAAGCTCCTCAGCCATGCGGTCAGCTTCCTGGTGAATAAGAGATGGAGGCACACAAGAAGAAAATGTATGGGAGGATGCAGGGTCTAGATTAATGGGGTATGCTATATTTTTGTCTACCTACATTTTTTATTTCCTTCCCAGGCTAATTGTACTCCATTTCAAAGTCTGATTCTTTTTGTACAGCAAAACAACTATTTGGACATGTATACATACAATGTATTTAACTTATACTTTAACATGTTTAACATGTATTGGTCAACCTGCCATCTGGGAGAAGGAGTGGGGGGAAGAAGAGGAAAAGTTGAAACAAAAGCTTTTGCAACTGTCAATGCTGAAAAATTACCTATGCATAAATTTTTTGTAAAAATTAATTAAATTAATTAATTAAAAAATAGATTAATGGGATATGGAAGTAACACACAGCACTAGGGAAAGGGCTTTCAATCTAGGGTTCTTACCTCCTCAGTCACCAGCAGCTTCTGGGGCATTTCCAGTTGGAGCAGGGATGGGCCAAGAGGACTGGGAGGACGGCCACGGGAAAAGGCTGATCGTGGGGGGCTGGGGCTTGACCAAGGCCGGGGTGGGGGGCTGGGGCTGGGACTGGACCAAGTTCTGGAGGGGTGGCATAAAAGGGACTTTTGGAAACCACAAAGGGTACTCTGACTCTTACTCCTACCCCTGGCCCCTTCCCCTTCCCCCTCCCCTTCTTCCTCCTCCTCATCATAGAAATCATCCAGGCTGGGGTCTGTGAAGAAAATATGGACAAGAGTGAAATAAGGATAGAGGCTTCTATACTCCCCTCCCCCAGGTGGTCCCATTAGCATCCCTGCTCACATCCCAGGCCCTGCCAGATGCTCCTCAAGACCTCCTCACCATAATGCCACAGCTGCAGTCTACCACTGTTTCCATTCATTCGGATTCGGTGTCGGCCATGGGGGTCACGTGCCATGAGCCTCCGAAGGAAAGCTACTATGTCCTAGAAGGGAGGAATGGAGGGCAGAATTGGGAGAAGTACTGGGAAGGAAAGGGCAGGAAAGTGCAAATGCTCTTAAAAAAAAAAAAATTCCCAGCTTTCAAAAACGTTTACTCACTGGCAGCGAGAAGAAAGGAGTATTTCCTTTCCAGAACAGGTGGCACAGGAGTCAAAGGGTCATGGGTAGAATTAAATTCTCATACCTAGCCTAAATCTCTGTTTAGGAATCTCCCTTGCCGGGAAGTAACAAATTGGGAAAATATTTTTACAGTTAAAGGTTCTGATAAAGGTCTCATTTCCAAAATGTATAGAGAATTGATCCTAATTTATAAGAAATCAAACCATTCTGCAATTGATAAATGGTCAAAGGATATGAACAGACCATTCTCAGATAATGAAATTGAAACTATATCCACTCATATGAAAGTGTTCCAAATCACTACTGATCAGAAAAATACAAATTGACAACTTTGAGCTATCACTACACACCTGTCAGATTGGCTAAGATTACAGGAACAAATAATGATGAATGTTGGAGGGGATGTGGGAAAACTGGGACACTAATACATTGTTGGTGGAGTTGTGAAAGAATCCGGCCATTCTGCAGAGCAATTTGGAACTATGCCCCAAAAGTTATCAAACTGTGCATACTCTTTGCCCCAGCAGTGCTACTACTGGACTTATATCCCAAAGAAATACTAAAGAGGGGAAAGGGACCTGTATGTGCCAAAATGTTTGTAGCACCTCTTTTCGTAGTGGCTAGAAACTGGAAGATGAATGGATGTCCATCAATTGGAGAATGGTTGGGTAAATTATGGTATATGAAGGTTATGGAATATTATTGCTCTGTAAGAAATGACCAGCAGGAGGAATACAGAGAGGCTTGGAGAGACTTACATCAACTGATGCTGAGTGAAATTAGCAGAACTAGGAGATTATACACTTCAGCAATGATACTGTATGAGGATGTATTCTGATGGAAGTGGATATCTTCAACAGAAAGAAGATCCAACTCACTTCCAGTTGATCAATGATGGACAGAAACACCTACACCCAGAGAAGGAACACTGGGAATTGAATGTAAAATATTAGCACTACTGTCTATCTACCCAGGTTACTTATACCTTCGGAATCCAATACTTAACGTGCAACAAGAAAATGGTATTTACACACATATATTGTATCTAGGTTATACTGTAACACATGTAAAATGTATGGGATTGCCTGTCATCTAGGGGAGGGAGTAGAGGGAGGGAGGGGAAAATTTGGAAAAATGAATACAAGGGATAATGTTATAAAAAAATTACTCATGCATATATACTGTCAAAAATTATAATTACAAAATTAATTTTAAAAAGAAAGAAAAAAAAAAAAAGGAATCTCCCTTGCCTTTGGGCTCCTGCTCCCAGAATGACCTGTAGCTACTGGGGATATAGGAATTGGGTCACTTGATCATAAAAATGAAGCATCAAAGTGGTCTTTTAAAATGTTTGCTTTCCCAAATATAGCTAATGTCCAAGTCATATGGGTAGCGGGTGAGAAGTAGGGCTTAAACAATCTTCCTTTTCTGCCTGGCCAGGACTCTAGCTCACCGACAAAACCATATTTCTGAATTATTAGACAAAAGGGACTGAAGGAAGTCTAGGGAGCAAAAGGCAACGTGATGACACATTGGATAGAGCACTAAACTGGGAGGAAGAAGGAGAAAGACCTAAGTTCAAATCCTATTTCAGACATTAACAAAATGTATGAATCCAGGCATGTCATTTGGTCTCTGCCTGTTTTAGTTTCCCCATCTATAAAATAGAGATAATACTAGTATTTATCTCCCAAAGTAGTTGTGAGGATCAATGACGATATTTGTAAAGCTCTGAAAACCTTAAAGAGCTATATAAATGCCATTGCTATTAAAGGGCAGTTAGGGGGCATAGTGGATAGAGAACCAGATCTGGAGTCAGGAAAACCCTGTGCGACTCTGAGTTACTTGATCACTCAGTTTCCTCATATGTAAAATGAGCTGGAGAAGGAAATGATCAAACTACCCCAGTATCTCAGTCAAGAAAACCCCAAAGTGGGGTCATAAAGAGTTGGACTCGACAAGAACACCAAACAAAATCATTACAATTAAAATAAGCTTTAACATAACATATGTCTGGTTTACATGGATGCCAATAAAACAGTGATCTGGGACCCAACCACACGAAGGAGGGACTCCTATGGGGCCAAACAGGCTAGAAGACGGCAAGAAAGTAATGAAGGCACAGCTGGTTTCTGTTATCTCCACTGAGGATCTGGACAATTACTCTCCCCCCAACTCAAACTATTAGCTCCAACTCCTTAAGGTGACAAGGCTTTAGGATTAGTGGAGGGGAGGGAAGTCTTAACAGGGTATGGAATGGAGATGGACCACTTTTTAATTCCAAATTCTGGAGCCCCGAGTTCAGAGCATTATGAGCAAGAAGGACTGTTCCCTTGGCTCTTTAGGAGGTCTTGACTCTTTGGTGGGAAGGAAATATAATCCCCTAGAGTTCCTGTCTTCAACTTGACCCCCTAATAGTCTGGTTCTTTCTTGGGGGTTCCTTTAGAGTCAAAAGTGTAACAGACCTGAAAGAGACGGGAGCACTCTGATCCTCAGTCTCCTGGCCTGTCCTCACGCATACTGTTGTTTTACTTTGAGAAACATTTTCTTCCTCTCTGTCCTTTCTCTATTTTTTCCCCTAAGGATATTGCTCAAGGACTGCAGGGATCAGGGATAAATCCCTGCAGCTGGGCCATCATTCTCACCAACCTTAAGCCCTCTACATTTTTTTCTTCTTGATGTCAGCATCTTCTAACTCTATCATCAATCACATGTGATCAAGGCAAACCCTACATGTATTTTGGCATGAGACTTCTCCCTCCTCTCCCTTCTGGATCTCTATCGTATGCTCCCTTCCCAGCTCTAGCTTTCTCCTTGGTCACCGTTCGTTATTGAATCCTATCACCTCCTCCAAAACTAATAGAGGTCTACTACTCCAAGAACCTGAGTTCCTCTCGGGGCATCAACACCATCATGCACCGTCCTGGGCCTATTTGTCTGACATGAGTAGCTCATCCTTGGACTACTTTCCTTATTCAACTCACTACTAGAGACAGAGACCAAACAGACTTGATTCACTACAGATAAATGCTGCCTTACCTGAATATTGAAACTGGGTTGCTGAATTCACAATGCTATTTTCACTTGGTCCATAATTGTTTAGAATATTACCTTAGTCTATACAGCTAAGTTTTCCTCTCCTGAGATTCTCTCTCACTAGTTTACTATGAGCTGGGATTTTAAGGGATACTGACATACTTGAATTAACTTTGAATTTTCTTCAGAGGCCACTTCAAGCATCACCTCTTTCAGGAGACCTTTTCTGATGCCCTCAGCTCCTCCTATCTCCCTGTGAAATCATTTTGTATTTGTTCTGTAACTTGTATGTTCTCTATGTATACGTGTTTCATCTTTGGAAAGACTCTAAGCTCCCGGAAAGGACAGAGATGGGTTTATTTTTGTCTTTGCAACTTAGCAGTGCCTGGCACATGCTTCCCTTCATGGTCACATAACTCACATTTGCATAACAATTGTAAAGTTGCATTGTATCTAAGAAATCTTTGGAGGTTCACTGTACTGAGGGGAGGTGGATACAGTTACTCATCCCAGACAAGGAAACAGACGGAGAGGGATCAAATGACTTGTTTAGGACCAGGGAGCTACTTAACAGGCAGGACTAGAACCCAAGGATCCTTTGCCCCAAGCCCAGTCCTACATGTTGTGCCATCCAGATGCCTTTAATTCCAATTCTACCCCATACAAATACCAACCACAGTAGAAAGGACTTCCTTATATCCAGCTTGGTCCCCAGTGCCTTGATCCCTCTTGGAAATGTTCTAGATTCCTCACTGCCTTTCCACCCCCTCTCAAGCCACTATTCCAATCTAGTGCCCTCCATCTAGATCAGGGCTTCTCAGTTTTTTCCTCTCTTTACAACTTAGCAGTGCGTGACACAGTCAGCACTTACATGTTTCATTTTCTTTCTCATTTCCTTTTCCACTCACAACCTCTCTTTGCCCCCAAATTGTTCTAGAACCCTGAGTATGCAGTTGTATAAAATAGTATACATACTGTTTTATCATAATTTCAGACCCTCACATTTAGGTAGGAGACCCATAGGGGGTTGAGGACCCCGATTTAAGAAGCTGGGATCTAGCTCAGTGAAATGAGGGGTTATCATCAGCACCTATTCCGTCCCTAGAGAGGGGCTCCAGAGTGGGCCAGTGTGAGGGGCCCTGGACAGATTGTGTGCAGCCGCCTTACATAAGCCTTTGAAGGCCACTCTTCTCTAAACTCTTCAGGGACGCCCCAGATCCTTGGGACAGCCCCTGGTGGAGCAGTCCGGGCTCTGCAGCACTGGGACCGACCCCGGGGGGGGGGGGAGAGGGGGGGAGGGTTGGGGCCTCCTACTGTTCTCCACAAATCTAGTCCTCGTCCAGGGCCCCGAGAAATTGGATCGTGGTATGTGCTCCCCCAGGACGGGGTTCGGGGCCTCCCGGGCCGGGTCGCAGGTCCCCGGGAAGCCCGCCCAGACCCAGGGAAGGGGATCCAAGTCGGGGAGGGGGCCGGGGTCGCAGAGCCCAGGGCCGTGAGGCTCTCTACCTCATCTCCATAGTCCTCAGGCCCAAACTCCCGGCAGAACCTGGGGTCGGCATCCCAAGGCGGGGGCTGCTCCTGGATGGGGCAAGCTGCGGGAGACAAGGCCAGGCAATCAGGAGCCCCGCCCCCACCGTTCCCAGACCCTTGCCCCCGCCCCATGGCCCGACCCCCTCTCCCCTACCGTCCCCTCCTCCTCCCCCCTTCATTCTCTCCTCTCTTGGCCCCGCCCCCATCGATCGGAAGCGGAAACGGGAGGTAAATAATTCGGGAGCTAGCGAGAACCGCGCAAGGGAAGGTAGCTCCTACGTGACAGTCTAAGGGGAAAGGGAAGTCAGCCCCCCACCCCCATCTGGACTTTCCCTCTTCACCCTCCATCTTTACACCCCCTCACCCAGATGCAAGCGCCCGTCGCTCTTTCGAACTGGCGCCATCTCCCGCCTTCAGTGCCCCGGAAGCAGAACAAGGGAATCACTCGCCTCCAAAGCCCAGGCCAAGACTGGGCGGGGCGAGGCTAGACTAAGCGCTCAGTCCTTGGACACGCAGGCGCGAGCGCAGGCTCAGCTAGAGTCATGGGCGTCAAAGGCCGCCTGCTGTGGCGCACCTGGGGCGGCCATCTTGGATGGAGGCTGAGAAGTCCTGAGCGAGGCACGTGACGAGGACCACTTTTGTGATAAGAGAGCAGAGGCTTAGGTCACAACATAGCGGTGCGGCCATGTTTGTTGAGGGCAAGAAGGAGCCCGTAGAACGCCTAGTGGCCATATTTGTTCTTGGCAGAGGGAATTCCCGGGGAAGGGAGACCGTGCAGCGGAGATCGGCGCCGACCCTAGTTACGTGATGACTGACCGTTAGTTTCCCATGTCACGTGACCCTCTTTAATCAACTTCCGGGAGCGTTGGGGCCACAGTCGCTGTAAAGAAGGGTCGGGGGCCAGCCCCTACCCCAGTGGGTTTGAGGTGGTCACTCGGGGTCCTCTCTCCCGAAAGTATGGCGGGGTGGGCGGTGGGGTCGCCGTGCGTGCGGTAGGGTCTTTGACAGGTGTGGGCCTATCTCGGGCTGGGTGGATCCTAGGCCAGCGGCCACTCTGCCCTCGCTCCAGCCTCCCTGACCCTGCCCTGCCCTCGCCGCGGCCATGTCACGGACGTCCAGGTCTGGGGGGTTTTTGCCCCCGCTGTGGCCCGCGGCCCCGGGGGAGCCAGGTGAGAAGGTCGCTGGGCGCGGTGGGGGGGAGGAGTCTGTACGCTCGGCCTTTGGGGCGGAGCGTGGTGGTCCGGCCCTGGGTCAGGCTGGTGCGCCGGCTGCGTTTCAGGTGGCGTTTGGCAGGACAGCAAATTCGAGCCGGGAGCGCTGTGGCCGCCCCGAAGTCAGCCGTGGTGGACGCGGGCGCTTAAGGGGCAGGACGGGGCGGTCCGGGAAGGAGAAGAGGCGGACTGCTCCGGCAGGGGTGCAAGACGGTCTTCGTTCTCCGGTCCCGGCTTGCCCGTGGCCCTGCAGCGGCTCCGGGCGGTGCTGCTGCGGCTGCAGAGAGAGCGTGAGGAGCTGCTGGTGGCCCGGGACTGCGCCCGCTCTCTGCAGACCGTGCTGGGCTTCCTGCGGGCCCCCCGGCCCCTGGCAGCCCTGGCCCCGCTCTGCTGGGAGCTCTTTCCTCACAGCGCCCACGGCCCCTCCCTGCGCCTGCGGGCCCACGGGGACCCCCAGCTGCGGCCTCTGGCCCGGCCCCTGGCTCTGGCCGTGATGAGACTGGACATGGCCGTGGAAGAACAGCTGAAGAGCCTGGGCCAGGCTTCCCCCAGCCCCTCCCTGGTGCCCCAGATCAGCGAGCTGCTCCAGCTTCTCCCCGTCTACCACCAGATGCTGGCCGTGGCGGGCATCCCCAGAGCAGCGCAGCCCTTCCCACCCGGCCGGGTGCTCAATCTGTTGGCCAGGGAACGGGGCCGACAAGGAGCAGAGAGGCTTTGGGTGGCCCTGCAGGAAGCCGAGCTGCGCCCCCAGCTGCACACGCTCTGCCGGGAAGAGCGGGAACTGCTCCCCGGATTGTTAGGCCTGCTGGGAGACACAGGGGCCCCGGGGAGTGGTTCTCGGGGCTTGGGAGGGTCCCGGCAGCTGTGGGGCCAGTACTGGAGTCTCTTCTGGGTAGCCTGTGCCCAGAACCTTGGTGGGAGACTGGGCCCTTGGGAAGACACTCAGAAGGCTGTGCAGGAGCTGCGACAGGCACTGAATCAGGGTAAGTGACAGGGAGCCCTATTGTGTAAAAGCTTTGGAGAGAAGAGCTGTGGTTCTTGCCCATATGGAATCTAAATGTGAAGGGCACAAAACTATACTATCTGCATGTATGTACTGGGTACGTGTGAAAATTCCTCAGGTAAAAAAGATGCTATAAGTGGAAAAAGCTTAAGAAGTTCTGCTTTAACCTTTTCCCTAGCTTCCTGTCCTTGGGAGTGCCTGAGGGGGTTGAGTGACCACTCTTCTCTCCTCTCATTCTCAAGAGGGCCACAATCCCCTTCTCTTTGATCTCATTATCTGAGGGAGGTTATGCTGGGGGGGGGGGGGAAGATGGATCTTGTGCTTAGGTGATATATGAGACCTGGGTCTGGATAGCCACCTCCATTCCCTTCCTACAGCATCCTTGCCACAGGAATGTGAGAAGGAACTGACTTCCCTATGCCACTATCTGCTTCGACAGACACTGACTTGGACATGGGACCAAGGTGAGGGGGGGAGATGTTATTGAGCTCTTAAGGCAATGAAATCATCCATATTCCCACACTGGTCCTTGCTCCCTCTATCCTAGGCTTCTGCCGAGCCTTGGGATCTGTTTGTGGAGACCGTGGGATCGTGTCCATGGCCTGGGATGGCAGTCCCTGCATGCATACCACTGGTCTCTTCCGACAGCTCTTTCCTCTTCTCATCTCTGCCCTTGGAGAACCAGGATCTGCTTCCTGCCAGTTTCCAGGTGATGGCAGGGCTTTGGGGGTGATGGGATACCAGGCCTTTCCCCTTAAGTTCTGTTTTTAGGATTGCTTCTCTGACACTTTGTCTCTTTCATCCTCTACCCCCAGGGCCAGGACCACCACCCCTAGTCCTCGGGCTTTGCACTCTTCAGGCCACCACCCTCTGGCTCCTCAGCAAATGTCAGCAGTATCTGGCCTCCTGGGCCCCTGGGCCCCTTCTGCTGCTGACTCAAAGGGAACTGCCTGTGAGTATCTCCTGTTCTGGGCAAGGAGGGAAGAAGGGACTGCTTTGATCTCTCTGAGACATGAGGAGAATGGTGGAAGACAGAGAATGCGTGTGCAGATGACCAAGAGTCCTTGGCAAGGAAAGGCGGTGACTTTGAGGATTTGAGTGTCATCTTTGAATAGTGCTCTGGGAAAGGGGCAATCTTGGAGATGAGAGTGATTTTGAAAAGGAGAATTTTTCTGTGTTTGTATGACACCTGAGCTTGTTATTGAGGATTCTATGAGTGTTTCCCAAAGAAAGTCATTCAAAGTGTGCGAATAGGTAGATTGTGATAGGGACAGGAAAACTGAAGGTCTAGTTTGGACGTTTAATCTTTGTGCTTTCTCCAAAGCTTCTCCTGTGTGAGGCAGAGGCCCTGGCATCCCTGGTTTCTGAAGGGGCATCTGTACTAGAGCTGAACTGGCAGCTGGGAAAAGAAATTCGGAGACTGATAGCTCAGATCCAGGTGAGAGGACTAAAGAGTGATTGGGAAAGGGGGGGGATGTAATTGTGAAAACAAAGCTATGGATTGATAACAGTACTTTTGGAGACTGGGATGGGACTGCCTTCTGAAGGTTAGGATTCCCGTTGAATATACTAGTGAATTGCATAGATTTTTTTATAACCCCATTAATGCTAAGAACAGAGCAGATGACTGAATGGGAAAATAACATTCTGCCAGGGACAAAATAGAGGAAGCTAAAATATAGCTAGCTTTTTGGAGATGAGCCTGGTGAAGACACTATATTTGAGATAATATCAGGATTAGAGAATCTTAAAAGCTAGAAAGAATTTTACTGATGGGAAAATTGACTTGTCCCATAGCCCAAAAGTGGTAGTTCTGGGACTGGAACTCAGATCTCCTTGCTATCTGTCCTATATTCTTTGTGTTAAAAACTTCATTGTCAAACGGGAACCTGGAAAAGACTAGCCTGGAATTTGTGAGACAAGTCAGGGCTAGGATTTCTCCACAGAATAGACAGCTGAAAATAAAGCCTTATAATCTCTGTATGTAGAGCAGGAGCCATGAAAATACTCAGAGATTGAGAAGAGGGAGGCTGGGACAGGAGGATCTCTGGGGCCTGTCACATGGCAGTTGTGGGGGAAGTCTTAGGGGAGGAAACAGGGGCTTGTGGGAACCCCAGGGAGCAATCTGAGTAATGTGCAGTCAGGTGAAAGTAGAAGCTCTTGGAGATAGCACAAGTGTGGGAGGTGACATTATCTGAGAAAATCACCCATGTTTCTGGCCCATTGCTTGAAATAAGAAGACGAATCCTTGGCTAAGGATAGGCTACTTAGTAACAGCTGGCAGAAAAAGAGATGCTTGGATTCAGTTTGCTCATTTACATTTGTGTATTTGTCTACCTGGTTATACTCATACGGGTGCACACACACACATATTCTAGTTCTTTTCTTCGGCTCATGTTAGTCTTCCCATGTTTCTTTGACTTCTTCATGGGGTCACCGTTTTTCAGGTATCAAGTCCCATTTCTTCATTTGCCAACAAATGAATACCCACCTTGTTGCCAGTTGTTGTCCTACAAGAGAGTGCTGCTGCCACTTTCTGTCATTGTTATCCCTGAGATAAGTGCTCAGTGGTGGTGACTCCATGGACCCTAGGAGAGGGACAGTTTCATTAATTGCTTCTCATAGAACTCCAGGATTTCTCTAGAATATTTGAGGCATTTCTTTGGTAGGCCTTTCATGCCTCTCTCTGCTTGTTCATGGTGTCAATGCTTTTTTCTTTCCGGAAATTAATTTCAGAGATCTGGGGCAAAGAAAGGGAAGCTAAGCTTGAGCTAGGGCAGAGCCCAATGTAAACTCTTTTCTCCCACCCTCTCAGGTCCTGCCTGAGAAGTATCTGTGTCTCTTCTCCCGAGAATGTTGGCAACAAGCAGCTAAGGGTTTCCAGCTCCACATGCCCCAGGGTCGTCACTGGAAGCTCAGGCTTCGATCTGGTAACCCCTCACCCTCAACTCCCAATGGGCCTAGAATTCATTCTCCTTGGTTCTCTCAATCAGTCCTTCAGTAAGCCTATAACTCAATTTCTTTGTCCCTGTGCCCTTCTTTTCCCATTCTTCTTATGTCCCCATGATTCTCCCCACCCAAAATCATAGAAAGAGGTTTCTAAGCTTTGCTTTCTGCCCTCCCCCAGAACTTCCCAGCATTCCCAGTGACTATGCAAAGTTGGTAGTGGGAGCTGTTCTGGGACCTGTGCTGCAAGGGGTACAGGGATTGCCCCCCCAGGCCCAAGGGCCCCCACTTACAGAGGCCTTGACTGCACTTCTTGATGCCTGGCTCAACCACATTCTCACACACAAGATACGGTTCAGGTAGGCCTAGAATGGGAGAGAAGAGGAAATAGCTGTGGAAAGGCCTCGGGGATGGAGAAAGGAGATGGGCTAGAAAGAGTGAGAGTTGGGTCTAGGGGGATGACCTTGCTCTCACTTTCAGCCTGCAGGGAGCACTGCAGCTGAGGCAGGATTTTGCAGTTATTCGGAGTTTGCTGGAAGAGGAGCAGTGGGGTCTGTCCCCTGAACTTCGTCAGGCTTTGCTCACACTCAGCATCTTCCAGCGGGCAGATGGGGCCCTGTTGTGTCTGCTGCAGCAGCCAATGCCGAGGAGCCGTAGCTATGGAGGGTCCCCATGTTGCTGTAAGTCTTTTTTTACCATCATCTCCCTACAAGCATTTGTGTATGTATGTGACCCACTTGCTACCTCAGCACAACAACCCATTATAAGCCTCCAAGTTCTATCTATGACTTCTGGTGCCATCAAGCTGTCTCCTAGCTTCCTGTTCTGTTGTGTACACAAACTTACCAGTCACCCCACACTCATTTACTGACCTGTTCTCCACCCTACCTCCTAATCTCACTAGGTACCTGTAACAAGATCCAGATCCCTGAACTACCCAGTAGCAGCCTCAACAGCCTAGAGAACCTAGAACCGCCTTCCCTTCGTCCTGGAGTTACTTTTGTCCAAACGGCTCAGCTTCTCAGCAATCTTCGGGGTGGAGGACCCAACCCCGAGGCTTATCTAGCAGGCAACCAGCAGGCTTGGCTGGCCCTTCGGCAGCACCGATCCACACGATGGCATCTGCCTGCCTTTCTTTGTATGAGAACTACTCCTGAACCCTGATAATAGAATGTGAAAGCTGGGAAAATAGAGGCCAGAACAATGAGCCCAAAGAAGCCTAGAATTCTTTTTTGACACTAGGGTCTCAGCCAAGATTGGAACCGAAGTGAGAGGCATCTAGAAGAGCTCACACTCTTGGAATCAGCATGAGCCCAGGATCTGCACCTATATTTCAAGAACCTGGAACCCAAAAGTGCACAGGGTTGGAGACCCTGCTCCCAAGAACACTGGGACCTCAAGCTACAAATCCAAAGAAATTGGAGCCCAGGAAGGCTGGACTTTTGTGTAGGTCTAAAGATTGAGAACCTCATGCCCTAGACTAGACATAAGTAACTGCAGCAACAGCAGGGAAGGAACCAGGAAGTTCTGGATGTGTAAGTGCTGAGAGCTGCCCCCATCTTCCAACTCTTTGCCCTGCCTACCTCAGGGCTGATGTGTGATCTGTCTTAACTTGACAAAACCAGTCCTCCTCGCCCAGCCACAAACCAGGCACTAATTTTCATATGTCAGGAAGCATTTATTAAGCGCTTAGTTGTGTGTGGTCTTGTACTAGGTTACCAGGGAGAGGATGAGGAATGGAATGGGGTTCCTGTTTTCCACTAGCTCACAGACTGTTAGGGAAGAGAAAGGAATGGATCCAGACAGTACAGCAGTGATGGAATCCAAGGACTTAGAGTTCTCCTACTTGTCTCGTCAGCACTCCGCAAGTTACTTCATCTTCCAGACCTTGCTTTCCTCATCTGTAACTGGGCAATTGGACAGGTTGTTCTGGTGGTCTCCCGTGCTTAAGCCTAATGCAGCTAGAATGAAAGTGAGATGCCTTCCAGTTGAGTGGATAAGGAAAGGGATTTAAACTGGGCTCTTAAATATGCAGAAGATTTCTGCTGCTCCTGGAAATGGGAATGATGGGAGCACAGTCCTTGAGGTGAGAGAGGGGCACTTGGCACTGTAGGTGGCATCCAGGTCTGCACAAGGTTTGATGCCCTGATGGTTTGGACTTTGTCCATAGATCTTGGGCAGAAACTGGACACCCTGGAGCCAAGGCTTAAAGACGTGCATCTAGTCACATCTTGAGAATGTGCAGCAGTGCGGCGGGCAGAGTGGCCGTCTCTGCCAAAGCGGTGGGAGCTCAAAGAGAAGTCGGTGGCTGAGGGCTGGATAGAAGGAAGGTACGACCGGCTGGCCCCGGGGGAGTGGGGCTGCCCCCAAACCTTGGAGAAGAGCAAACTCATCTTGGATTTAAGAGGTCATAGGATAGGGAGACACCCTGTACAGCGCGGAGGCGGGCCCTGGAGGCGACTGCCTGCCTTAGCCGCCACCACTCTTCCGGGAGGCTTGGAGGGCGCAGGGGCGGGCTTGCGGCCCCGCCCTCTTACGGGCCTGGCGCGGACTACATTTCCCGGCGTGCCGTGGACGCGGCACTTCTGCAGAGCGCCATGGCCGGGCCTGCGGGGAGGAAGCTGGGGCTGCAGGCGGTTAAGCGAGTGTTGGTTCGTTTCTGCCCCTTTGAGAGCAACGTGGAGGCGACGAGGTAACGGGTACGCCCCCGATCCCTGCCCTGCTCGCTCCTTCTAGTCCCCGCTCACTCTTCTTGCCTTTTCCTCTTCCCGATCGTAGGCAGTTCCTCCAAGCAGTGAGCAGCGAGAAGGTGCGCGCCTCCAACCTCAACTGCACCGTGCAGGTGGACGTGCGTCACGACGGCTCCGAGCCCTCCGTGGACGTGCTTTTCGGTGCGTCCGAGCCCCGCCCCCCTCTCCCCAAGCTTGCCCCGGCCTTTAGACCCCCCGCTTGACCGCCGTTTTTCCTTCTCCAGGAGACGGAGACCGGCTGATCCTTCGCGGCGCCCACCTCACGGCGCAGGAGATGTTCGCAGCTTTCAGTTCTCGAGTCCTGGCCAAGAGCAGCACCTCTTCCGGGCAGAAGGGCTGAGGGCCTTGGCGTCCGGGAGATGGGGGCAGGGGCTAGGGGTGGAGCAAATAAAAGTGAGCCATTGCGATCTGCGCCTGTACCCTGATGTCTGTGTGGGTTACCGAATGGGGGAGGTAAAAGACGCTACGGACCTAGAGGAGGTCGGCACGCTAGCCGGTGGGCGGGGCAACGCGCCACTTCCGTTTACTGAGCTCGCGGACTTCGGTCTTCTCGGCTGCCGGTGTGTGGCGGTCTCCTGAGCCATCTGGTGGCCTCTGTGCCCAGGATGGCAAGAGGAGAACGCAAGCGCCGGGCGGGTCCTCCCGCGGAAGCTCTCGGGCCGCGAGCTCCGGACAAGGCGGCCAGGAGGCGGGAGGGCCGGTTTGGGGTGGGGCCGGGCTCGGGGCCCCGGCGTGGGCCTGGAGGTCGGGGCGCTGGGAGCCAGGGGCCGGGGTCCGCGGCTCTGGCCGCCCTGGGCCTGGCGCTGGCGCTGGGCCTTGGCCTGGGCCTGTCCTGGCGCGGAATCGTGGCATGGCAGCGGGCGAGGCGCGCCGTAACCCTGCACCCGGCGCCTCCCGCGCTGCCGCCCAACAGCTCCAGCGCCGCGGCCGCCCCGGACCTCTTCTGGGGCACCTACCGGCCGCACGTCTACTTCGGCATGAAGACCCGCAGCCCGCGCGCGCCCGTCACGGGTAACCCCGGGGGACTGGCCGGGCGGGAGGACTGGGCCAGGGAGGGACGCAGCACCGGCTGACCCCGCTGCCTCTCCCCGTATCCCCAGGCCTGATGTGGCTGCAGCAGGGCACCCCCCCAGGAATGCCGGGCCAGCTCCGGCACACGTGTGAGCAGGGCGACGGGATGGGCCCGTACGGTTGGGAGCTGCACGATGGGGTCAGCTTCGGGCGGCAGCGGCTGCACGACGGAGCCCTGCTGCTCACCACCGAGTTTGTGAAGAGGCCAGGCGGAAGCCACGGCGGGGACTGGAGCTGGAGGATCACGGCTGAGCCCCAGGTCAGACCCCGCCCCTTCCGGGACAGCCACAGCTTGGGTGTGAACCCCGGGGGTCCTATCGCATCCCCTGGCCTTCCCCCCCCCCCAACACCCCCACGGCATTATGTGTTAAAGCCTGAGGTCCCAGTAGAAATCAGAACCGGGGCGTTTCCCTTAGTTTCCCATTTAAAGCAGGGGTGGGTGGCAAGCTTCTCAGGACTTGCAGCTGAGACGCCTTTTTCCACTTCTCTTCCCAATTTCCACCTTTTCAGTCTCAGGAGAGCCTCGGGATACCTCTGCTCTCGTTGTTCTTCTACGTGGCCACAGATGGGCAGGGGACGTTGAGGCCAGAGCCTGGGACAGGGGGGCAACTGAATGGCGTTGATGGCCACACGGAGGAGCTTGGTGACTTTCGCCTCATCCTTCTTCCCCCTACCAATGTCAGAGGGACAGCCTTAAAGCACGGCAGGTAATGGCAATGCAGGTTTGGTCTCCAGCTCCCTTAGGGATCCTGGTCCACTTTTCTGTCCTTTCCTTATGTCAACCCGCCTTCCAATGTTTTCCCCTCTCTGCTCTATCTTCCCTGTCCTGTTGTCCTGTTTCTCTTCTTCCTAACTGACTTGACCCTTGTTTTCCATAGCTACAATAGCCTTTGGATGCCTAGCCCAGGGCTGCATTTGTTGACAGAAGTTGTGAAGAATCGACTGAATCGATGGTTTCAGCACCGGCCCCCTGGTGGTTCTCCAGAGCGATACCTGGGCTTGCCTGGATCCCCTCAGTGGGAAGGGGAGAGCCTGAAATCAGGCCACTCAGTACAAGGACAGATTGTGGTCCAGCAGCTGACACTAAAACCACCTTTCCGAGTTGAGCTGGTTTTTGAATCAGGAAGCGTGGGCTGGGGGGAATCCCGACCTGGGGGTCGTCTGGCTGGGCCAGTATTCTCCCAGGCCCTGGACATCCATGTCACAGCTTTCACAGACCGATTTGAGGATACCTTCAGGCTGGGTGCACGAGGCCTGAGTGCAGGAGAGCAGGCTCTGGGTCAAGCAGCCCTAAGTGGGCTCTTGGGGGGCTTTGGCTATTTCTATGGACAGGGCCTGGTGCTACCGGATCCTGGGGATGAAGGACCTGAGGAGGACCCAGCCCCAGCCCCATCCCTTTTTCCTCCAGCTCCACTCTTCACAGCCGTCCCTTCAAGATCCTTTTTTCCTCGTGGCTTTCTGTGGGATGAAGGTTTCCACCAGCTTGTGGTGTATTGTTGGGAGCCACGTTTGACCAGGGAGGCCCTGGGCCACTGGCTTGGACTGCTTAATGCCGACGGCTGGATCGGGCGAGAGCAGGTGCTGGGAGATGAGGCCCGGGTCCGGGTCCCACCACCGTTCCTGGTACAGAGAGCAGCCCATGCTAATCCCCCAACTCTCTTATTGCCTGTGATGCGCATGCTGGACAGTGGAGACACTGCTGATTTGGATTTCTTACGTACAGCTTTCCCCCGTCTCCAGGCCTGGTTCTCTTGGCTCCGACAAAGCCAGGCAGGCCCTGTTCCTTTGTCCTATCGCTGGCGAGGACGCGACCAGGCTGCTCCTGGTCTGCTGAACCCCAAGACATTGCCCTCAGGCCTGGATGACTACCCTCGAGCTTCACACCCATCACCAGATGAGCGACATTTGGACCTGCGCTGCTGGGTGGCACTTGGCGCTAGTGTCCTGGCCCGGCTGGCACAAAAACTTGGGGAGACTCAGGCAGAGACTGAGTTGGCTGAGCTTGCAGCCAAACTGAGGGATGAGAATGGTCTGGACTTGTTGCACTGGGCCCCTGAGTTGGGCGTCTTTGCAGATTTTGGTAATCATACAGGAGCCGTTCGCCTTGCAAGGGGTCCACAGGGGCTGGTCCGTGTGGTGGGCCGTCCTCCTCCCCACCTACAGTATGTTGATGCATTGGGATATGTCAGCTTCTTTCCACTGCTCCTCAGACTGCTGAGCCCCACCTCCCCACACTTGGGCCCCCTGCTGGACCTGCTGGCAGACACCCGTCACTTATGGAGTCCTTTTGGTTTGCGCTCACTGTCTGCCTCCAGCCCCCTCTATGGACAGCGAAATTCGGAACATGACCCACCATATTGGCGAGGGGCTATCTGGGTTAATGTTAACTATCTAGCACTGGGTGCCCTGGATCACTATGGACGCCTGGAGGGGCCCCACCAAGCCCAGGCATCACAACTCCACACCCAGCTGCGAACTAACCTTGTGGGTAACGTGTGGCGACAGTACCGGGACACAGGCTTTTTATGGGAACAGTACAGCGATCGAGATGGTCACGGCATGGGCTCCCGGCCATTCCAGGGCTGGACCAGTCTTGTACTGCTTGCTATGGCAGAGGACTACTGATCCCCACCATTCTTCCACGTAAATCCTTCCCATGTCAACTCAGGACCAACTCACTGCCCAGCCTTCCCCAAACCACCACCATCCATCCTAGGCCTGCTAGGAAATGACCCATCTAACACTCCCTTGGGCCCTCTTTGCTGCTGCTGGGGGTCAGGACCTCATGTGTGGTGCATGGGAGGGAGATGGGCTGGGGAGAGGGCTCCTCTGCTCCAGAGCTCCTGGGTCCCACGCCTGGAACTCATCTCAGGGGTTACCCCACCCATCTCCATTAGTCTTGGTGGCAGATGGTGGTGAAGCCAAGAGTTTATTTTTCTAAAATAAAAATTGCCTTCCTGTGACTGATATAGTCATTTATGGTCCCCCTACTCTCTTCTAAATGCCCCTCATTTGAATCTTTTTTCTGCCTTCTACCCAAGGCTGAAAATAATTCAAATTCACACCTAGCTAGTTAAATTTCTTTAATAAGGAGACCTGAGGTGTTGGGTATGTGTATGGGAAGGGCAATCACCACTCTTTTCCTATATGCAATTGCCATAGTCAGAATCCCATCCACCAGGGGCCAGACTTCCTGGCAGAAACCACTGGGGATGAGAGGACCAAGTTGCAGGTCCTCACAGAGCACAGCTCTGCCTGGGCCCAGGCTCTTCAGAGACTGGGAATTCACAGGGAACAGGATCATCAGGGGCTGAATTTAGGGAAGAGACACTGCTCTCCTGGAGTGGGAGTGGCCCTGCCCACCCAAGTTTGGCAGGCTCCTGGTCAACTGGACCATGGCAGGTCCCAGGACACAGCTCAATTCCTGAATCCCCCGTCAGCCTGCGGTGGCGGCAGGACCGATTTGGGGATGCTAGACTTTCCCCTTCCCCCATTTCCCCAGGCTGGCCTTGGGCAATCACCCCAGCCCCACTCTCCCATTCTCCCCCATGTGGGTGGGCCCTGGAAGAGGCCCCTATAGGACCAGGGGGGGAAGAGGGGCAGCTGGAGGCACAGGAACAGCTGGTGCAGTCACTGGAGCTGGGTGATGGGGGTCCAGGGGCCACACTGTATGGGGGAGGTGGGGTTCCAGGGCGGCAAGCTACATCCTCATAAGCAGGAAGCTTGAAGGAGGTGAGAAGGCCTGAAAACAGAATAGAGAAGTCAGGGCCAGGGGAAAGTGGATATGTAGGGGGGTGGGAGGGGGGTCAGTGCCCAGGCCAGGGGGGATAAGGTTAAATGAAGATATGAGTTATCTCATTCCCTTGGAACCTTAAGGTCAGTGGCTTACGTAAGTCAAGCATGGAGCCCCCTGAGCCAGGGCCACCTCCGTGGTAGGCTCCATGATAGGCTAACAGGTTGATCTCACGTTGTCGCTGCTGTTGCTGCAGGCGGAGTTTGGCTCTTCGATGGCGGAAGGCACAGCAGCAACTAAAGAGGATGAGGATGGTCCAAAGCAGCCAGAACCCTGTGGGAGGGTGGGGGGGAAGGCATGAGAAGTTTCAGAAAAGGGCCCGGAGAGCTGAAGGAGCTAGGGAGGCCACAGTTATCGGAAGGACTTTGCTAGGATGCGAGGGGGAGGGGGCGCGGGACATCCCCTGGGAATCCCAGGCTGGCCCAGGTCGGTAGAGGGCAGTTGTGTTGTCGGGGCGGGATGGGAGGCTCCCAGGACACTCACACCAGAGCTCATAGTAGTAGGTGCAGCAGCCAGTCTCTCCACAACAGTGGCCGCTCTCACAGACATAGGGCTGATTGTTCACTCCCGGGCACAGCTCTCTAAGCTAGGAGGAGGAAATGGAGTCAGAGGAAACTACAGTGGGGAGGGGAGAGGGGGGGAAGGGAAAGGCACTCAACCCAGTAAGAACTGTAACAAAGAACAGAGATTAGGCCACAACGAGGACAAACTGCACAAGCCACATTCCTTGGACGTAAGCAACAGTTTTTAATGATTAGAGCTGTCCAGCAGTGAAACGGCCTCGATAAGCGAGCTTCATGGCAACGGAGGCTCCAGCGTCGGCAGGATCGCGGCAAGGCGCGGAGGAGAGGCTCCCACTGCGGGAGACGCCCGCCGGCCACTGCCTAGCTCCAGAGCTCCCCAGCCGCCCCCACCCCGAGCTCCCGCCGCCTCCTGCCGCGAGCCTGGCCAGGCCGCACCAGCCCACTGCTCAACAAGGCCCCTTCGAGCGACCGGGCCGAGTTCCCGAGGCAGGACGCCTGCCCCCCACCTCTCCAAAAATGCCCATCACTCTTCCCTGAGTCATGGAATCAAATGGGTGACAAAGACAGAAGCCAGATCACCACACCTATCGCGACACCCAATGTGTTTCGCAAAGGGCATTTCCGGGTGTCCTGAGTTCCAGGGGGGAACCAGGTGGCAGAGGACGGGACCACCTGTCGCGACAAGTTTTGGGCTTGTCGCGACAGCAGGCATAAGCTTCACGATACCTGCCGCACCCGCAGAGCACCCCAAGTTTCGTGGCTGCCGTTCCAGGGACCGGCCCGCTCCATGCTGCTGCCTACAAGCCCGGGCAGGAAACTGCCACCTCCACCGCCGGGCAGCCTGCCACTGCTTTCCGGACCGCAACCACCATAGTCCCGGCCCGGACCATAGCCGCTACCGCCGCCATCGCTATCCGGACTCACAGCTACCGAGCCTTGCAGCCGCCCAGCCAATCAGCAACTGAGTTGCGTCAGATTGCACCAATCGGGAGTCGTTTCTTGAGGATCGGCCAATGGGAACAGCCTGCCAAGGCACTTCCGGAGACCAATGCGCTGCCGCGTCTCCACCACTCACCCAGACAACAGCGGCCCAGAGACAAAGAGTGAAGAAGCAATCGCCCAAAGACTGTGATCGGCAGCACTAACCACCAATAAAAGGCATTAGTCCCACTTCGTGGGAATCAAGCCCACCAACGAGTGTTCAGAGGCGCTAGAGAGGGCCGCTCTTTCCGAGAGAAGTCTCAAGGATTGGCTGAGCTTCGCTCAGCAATATGGGCAAGAGGTGGGGAAAAGTGGAGCCCGAGGTGAGGTAGCCTTCGGGGAGACGGAAAGGCCTCCAGCTCCGCCTCCAGCCGGGAGGGGCCGAGGCCGAGTCGCGGGGGCGAGGGAGGGGGGCGGGAGGGCGGGGGTGCTCAGGTGGCCACGATGGGGCTGGGCGGGGCGGCGCCGACGCCCTCCGGTAGCCCGAGCTGCAGCTGCAGGTTGAGGCGGTAACACTGCAGGCTGCAGAGGGGCTGGCCCGTGCGCGAGCAGGCGTAGCGCCGCGGGTGGGGACAGCCTGGCACAGAGCAGCGGGGCCGAGGGCCCGGGGGCGGCGGGGGCGGAGAAACTGGGGCCGGCGTGGGCACACCCACGGGGAAGGACAGAGTGGCGCCGCGCGCTCCGCTGCTGTAGCGGACCATGGGCGTGACGGCGGGTGGTCGGCCCCCTCGGCGTTCGCCACGCGCGCCCCCTCGGCCGCCGCGGCTGCTGGGGGCCGCCGTCTTAGTCAGCCTCTCGATGGTCTGGTTTTTGTGCTCCTCCGCCCGGCGGGCCGCCTGCAAGCGCCGCTTCCGGGCCCGCTCCTCCCGCTTCATCAGCATCTCCTCCGTGAGCGCCGGAGCACCCGCGGCCTTGGGCAGCTTGAGCATGGGCGACGGCTGGCTCCGGGCTTTCTGCAGCAGGGCCTTCTGCGGGGACAACGAAGAGGGGCCCGATCGTCAGGGGCCGCCACTCCGACACTGCCGGCTCCCGCCCCGGTCCTCACCTCCGACCCCATCCACCCACCTGGCGTGCTGTGAGCAGTCTCTCGTTGATCTCCTTCTTCAGGTCCCCATTGTCATCCAGCTCCCCCTTCTCCAGGGCATCCAGCCAGCGCTGTTCTTCCTCATCCTCTCGGCCTCCAAGGCCTCCAGCCAACTCCCCGAGAGGAGAGGGGGACAGGTTACTGTCTTCATCTAGGGACAAAAGTATACCCTGACACAACTTGTATCCAGCCGGAAGAACAGCCAAACTGGGGGGGAGGGGGAAGCCGTCAGCCAGTCCCTGAAGGTGCCTTACCCAGCCAGGCTCGGTACTGCTCAATGGGGACCCCTTCCATCGGCTCCTCTTCATTGTCCACAACCATGAGGGGAGAAGGGGACCGGGGCTCCTCGGGGATCACAGTGAAGGTGGGAACGCTGGAGAAGGAGAAGAGTGAGAAGCCTGGCAAGCTACCTCCTTTTCTACACTCCACATGCAGGACACCAAGTCTACAGGTCCAGTCTGTGGGCATTTACTAAGCATCTTCTATAAGCATCTTCTATTGCACTTATAGTGTTGGGAAATCCAAAGAAAAGCAAAAATAGTGTCTGCTTTCCAGCAGAAGCTCACATTCTAATAATGGACACTATCAATCAGTCCAGTCTCCTGCCTCCCACCACAGTCCCATAGTTATTTTGGTGCTGTGCATAAAGCTACAGGAACTAGGAATCAGGAACACTCCTGGAGTTCAAGTACAGCCTTAGACACTTCCTGGCTGCATGACCCCTCTTTGCCTCAGTTTCCTCATTTATAAAATGAGCTGAAGAAGAAAATGGTCAACCATTTCAATATTTTTTGCTAAACAATCTCCAGGTCTCACCCCAAAGGCTGATCAGACCCGCCTCCCAGTGGACATAGGAAGGGCCTCTTTTAACTTTCCCTGATTCCTAGATCTTCAACCCAACTAGGCAGTATGGCCAGACTCCCCACCAAAAGCCGACCAACTCCAGATCAGCACCCATGGGGAGTCCTTGGCTGTCAGCAAAGCCCTTGAGGTTCGAGGAGCTCAAGTGCCTTCTTGGGAGGGCTTGGCCCTGGCTGCCCCCCAGCCCACAGAGCCCTGACCTCACGGTCTTCATGCTTACCTCTTGGTGCCCAGAACCTGGCCACCGAGTTTGATCCTGAGCTTCAGCTGGGCAGGAGCTTGGGCAGGGCCAGAGGCAGAGCTGGGCAGGGGGGGGCCGGGTCCTTCCTCCTGGTGCTGCTTTTTCTTATGTTTCTTCTTGTGCTTCTTATGCTTCTTCTTATGGCCACCGTGGCCGTGGCCACTCAGTTCCAGCTCTTCTCCTGAGGATCAGCGCCGTTAGCGGGGGGGTCGGGGCAGGGGCAGGGGCAGCACCCGGGGCACACAACTTGGGCAGGCACCGGGGGCCCTTCCCCGGAGCTGGGGAGAGGGGAGGGGATGGAAGGGGGGCTGTGGCTAGGACGGGTCGTCTCCATGGCAACCAAGGAGGCACCACTTGGAGCTGGGGGAAGGGAGAAGGGAGAGTGTCCGTTGCCTTGGAGATCGCGCGCACGTTGGCCCACTCCGACCAGATGAGACCAGACTGACCCGGCCCGGCCCATAGAGGCTCCTAGAGGAAGCGCTCCAGACTCTCACCCGCACCACCCCTCGCAGGCCTTCAGCTGCGGACCCAGGAACTCTGAAAAGCGGGCCCTTTCCCACCTAGGCCTGTCCCCTCCCGGGCACCACCTACCGGGTTCCGACCCCTCCGCGGCCCCGGAGGCGCCTCCGCGTCTCCACAGCTTGCTCATGAGCAGCCGTAGCTAATAAGAACTGGAAAGGACGAAGACACACGAGAACGACCCCCTTCCGCCCCGCGGAAGCTCTGCTCCCGGAAATGGAATCACTCCCCTTCCGCTCGTGCTCAGGGCCGTCTACCATCTTTGTGCGGGGCCGACCCGACTCCCAAATGCCTCCCCCGGAGAAACAGGGCCGGTTTTTGGGAGTCCGCCTCAGGATTCTCTGCACGGCGGAGCAGGGTACCTTGGGGCTGAGGAGCGACTCCGGGTCCTAGCGATCCACTAGGCTCAGGCACACAAATGCGGTGAGGAAGAACCTTTATTCCAAGGCAGATTTTTGCTTATTTGGGGGGAAAAGGGTATAATTTTAAAAGTATTTTTTAAAGCCCAGCCTGCGAAGTGGGAAGTGCAAGTGTCATTCATTACTCCCATTTTGCAGACGAGAAAACCGAGGCCGGAGCCGATTTGAACTATACATCGGATTACCCCGCTAGGGAATGTCGGGTAGATGTACTCTAAATCAAAACATCGAGTATGTTATCTTTAAAGCCACACTCCGGTTTCAAAACTATTATGGCCACTAAGCAAAGCTTTTACATCTTAAAATGTAGGACACAGTATTTATTAAGTTCCTGTTCCAAGCATGGGTGTAGTTTTTTGTTTGTTTGCTTTTGTGTATGGGTTTTGGGGTGTTTTTGTTTTTTTGGTGGTTGTTGGGTTTTTTGTGTGTGCTAGAGGCAGAGACCCAAAGAAACACGACGTACGGACCCTCAACCCAGAACTCTTTTCAAAATTTTGATTACCGGATGATTGGGACGGTTTCGGTTTTTTGCATTTGTTTCCCAACCCCTAACGCGGTGCCTGAAAAGTAAACAGTGCTTAATAAAAGCGTTTGATTTGATTATCTGAATTTTCACTTCCTTTTTCCAGACCTCAAGACCTCAGTTTCCTTATCAATAGGAGAGGAAAGACGATCTCTTAAGGTCCTTTTCAGTTCTAATTTGATTTTAGGGTTCTTTTCCCATCCCCACCCCCATGTTGTCTGTATGTTTACAATCGTGAGCTCCTAGCGAGCAGTTCTTGCCTTTCTTCCTCTCCCTGGTATTTACCACCTAATTGGCGTTTAATAAATTCTTTTTACTTTCCACACGACACAGTACAAATAACCACCCTGCCACACACACCTACACATCTGTATCCACAGAGCAACGCTCCCTCATTGTGTCCGGACAGCCGCAGCAGCACCTCCTAGGCGCTTTTTTCAATCACCCCCGTTTCTTCTCACATTTTTACTTTCCGCTTTCCAGTCTCGAGTCCTCCCTAGCATGTCCCTAAGCAGAAGACAGGACCCCTAGGGAACTGGAAAGAGGCCTTTTTTTGGTTGAGACTTAGTCCCGCCATTTAGAGGAGAGGGTGGAGCTTTAGCTTAAATGAGCCTCCTTGGACCCGCCCCTGCCTCAGGTAAGGAAGCCCGCCTTCTCGGTCGCCAAACCCAGTCTCCAAGCCTTAGTTCCGATTGGATGGTGCTCTAACCAAACTTGGTTCTTGATGCGGGGTTGGCTCAGGTGTGCGCTCTGGGCGGGGCTCTCCTCGAGGTAACTCCGGACTGAGCGTCCCTCCTCTTTCGTGACCGACCTAGGTGTACTCTCCGGAGGCCGGGGGGGGGGGGGGGGGGCGGGTAAAGTTTGGGAGTAGAGGAACTGGGAGATTCCCGGGCTTTGAGAGTGGGTGAGGGGGCCGGGCCAGGCGTGGCTGGGCGTGAAGGGACGGGACAAAGCCTGGCAGGACCGGACAGGAGCCTGGAGATGAGAGGAAGTCCGGAATTGAGATTGGTGGAATCCAAGGCTTGATGGTAACAGAAAACAACGCGAAAAAATTAGCCCACTAACCAACCCCCCAAAAAAAGGAAAAGAAAAAAGCCTAAAAGAGGGCGTTCCGGCACAAAAGAACCAGGGCAAGGATCTGGTGCGTTCCAGAGTTACTCATTGAAGAATGTTTTCCCGGAATCACCGGAGTCGCGTCACGGTAGCCAGGGGTTCTGCCCTGGAGATGGAGTTCAAACGCGGCCGCTTTCGCCTCAGCCTGTTCTGCGACACTCCAGAGGTAGGAGACCCTCCTCACCCCTCCCGGCCTCTCTGGCCTCCTCCTATGGATCACCCCCCTCCCTTCGCCTAGAAGGGGTGGGGCAAGGGGTGGACCTTGCAAGTGCCCCAAGCTGGGTACCAAGGGCTATTGGCTTAGAATAACAGTAACTCGGCTCCGGGCTCTGTCGTGTCCAATCGGGCCGGCCCAGTCGGGGAAAACCCAAGTTGCGCCCCACTTCAGTGACCCCAATTAAGCCTTCAGCATTGCCCCGAAGCTGGTCCCTCTTGGCCCCCTCAATATCCACATGCACCTGTAACCCTTCTGTCACGACCGGGACACCTGGGCACTTCCTCCACGCACCAAAACCACCCTCAGACCCAGTTCGTAGAAATCTCTCGGACTCAGAGAGCCTTCTCAACATCCAGACTTGGGTCATTGACAAGTGGCTTGAGATTGACGTAAATAGATAGATCCTACCTCCGGGAGTTGGGATATCAGGGATAGAGAAAAGAGATGATACGACTTGCTTCCCCTCCCACTCCCCATCTTTCCGACCTCGTTAACTAGTAGGCACCCTCTCCGGGTTCATTCCTAGGAATTAAGACCGGATTTTGATCGGGGTTGTCTCTAAAGTCCAAGCCGTGATCAGTGGCTTTCTCTCAGAGAGCTCTGTAGCGGGGTGAAACAGTACTCGGTTCAGTTTAGAGGAGTTGCTTTGACCCAGATTTGGCCGTATGTATGATGTTGGTCAAGTAATTTCCTTTTGGGTCTCTGGGATTTCCTAACCCATCATCAGCATCATCCTTGTACTAAATCTGTGGTTCTTAAACTTTTTTGCGTGCATAAAACACCCCTCTGGAATTCTCGTGCACTCTACAGACATCCTTCTGGAAATGTTTTTAAATGCATAAAATAAAATGCGTAGGATTACAAAGGAAACCAGAGGTTAGTGAAAATTAAAATGTAATATTTTTCTCATCCAATATCTAACTTCCTTTCCCCTCCAGAACTGAAAAGGGTTACATCTAATGGCTTCACCTGCCCACCCCCTCATTCCTCCCCAGCAGAGATTCCGGTTGGAACTCTGCTCTTTCCCTCCCCCTGTGAACAAAGGCCCTATTCATCTCTGTCTCCTCACCTACTCTTCTCCCTCCGCACAGCTGCCTCCGGGAAGGGAAGGGCTGGGAAGGACTCGGCTGACTATTCTGAAATGCCACCCCCAGATTCTGTACACAAGGGGTCCCCACCATTACGCAGGGGACCCTGGAGTCCGAATCCCGAGAACTAGGAATTGCTGAGGTGTTTTTTGGGGTAAAAGTTTTCAGCCGCGGAAGGAAAAGGCTGTCCCCTCCTACCAGTTGAGGCCACCCTAAACTTGGATCCAAGAGGTGGGGCGTGGATGTGAGGGCGGAGCCGAGAAGGCAGACATCTGCGGGCTTTGGGAACACAGTCCTAGGCTAGAGGATACTGGACTGAGAAGAGGGGGTTGGGCTTGGCCGGGGGATGATAGGGCGGGGCCTGGATTACTGTGACCTTGTGGGTCACTGTGTGTTCGGTGAGAGGGGGGCAAAAGCTGCAGCTGGCGGGGGACTGGGGCTGGTTTCCTGTCTGGAAGGGAAGGGGCCCAGAGAAGGGAGTGTGTGTAAGGGGGGAAAGAGCTGTACGCAGGTCCTGCCCCTCTAGCCCCCTCTCTTTGCTGGAAAAGAGTGAGGTAACTGGGGAGAGGCTAGGCTGGGTTGGACGGGGCTGGACCGAGGCGGGGCGCAGCAGAGCTTGGGAGGGACAATTTGGAGTGGAGGAGGCATTCTCTGGGACTCACCCGTTTCCACTTCCCGGGCTCTGTAACTGCCTCACTTTCTCCACACATCCATCCTCCCCACTAAAAAGCTGAACGAGAGCCAGCTTCCCAATTGAAAACCTACAACCTTCCTCATCTGCTCCTTGGGAATCTTAACAACCATGTGAAACTTGCCGCCAAATGCTGCTGACTCCCCCCGCCCCTTACAAAATATCCCCATTCTGCTTCTCCCCCCCCCCATACCACCACACTATCCTTCTCCCCCACCCCTGTACACATTGGCCCTCTGTCCACTGGGCCGGTGATGTGGGCGGGGGCTCGGGAGGGAATGAAAGGCCCTTTCTCTTCCACAGCTGGGAGAACAGCTGCCATCAGACCCAAACTGGATGCTGAACTCTGCCTAGGGGCCCCCTCCCCTCTGTCAGTTCTCCAGAACCTCCCTTCTCCCCTCCCACCTTCCTTTCCCTTCCCCTCCCTCCATCCCTTGCTCCAGCCTGGGGCGGTGGCAGCTGCTTTGGAGAAAGTTTGTCGTGGCAGCCTTAGGGGCCTGGCTCCGGTCAGTTAGGGGGTTGAAGGGAGGAATCAGCATTGCTTCAGGGCAGAACTGAGGGCCACAGAGATGCAGGACAGATTGCACATCCTGGAGGACCTGAACATGCTGTACATCCGGCAGATGGCGCTCAGCCTGGAGGTAATACCCCCGCCCCCACCCCGCAGGGGTGCAGGCTAACGCTGCATGTGCTTGGGTCTCATTGAATTGGACTTTGCTGGGGCTTCGGGATAGGAGTGGGCTGGGGAGGGGAAGGCTAGGGGAACTCTCTGCAGCAGGTTGTATGAGGGTGGGTGTCAGTGTGGCTACCCCAGCCCCAAACCGCCCGTGCTATATGGCTCCCGTTCTGGGCTTCTCTCTGCTCTTTCTCGGCGCCCACCCCCACACATTCTGGACATGGGTGGTTGGTATGTCACTTTTCTGGTGACTAGGAGAGAGGTGAGGATTACTGTGGAGTGGAAAATGGAAAAGTCACTTCTCTGGGCCTCAGTTTCCTTATCTGAGGAAGGGGAAGGTATCCGATGGCCTCTGAAATTGCTCCCAGAAAGAGCAAGTCTAAAGTTGACAATGAGGAAGCTAGCTGACATAATATAGAATAGAACAGGCTCTGAAGTGTGACAGTCACCGTTTGTAGGGAGCTTGGGCACAAAGAGAAGCAAGGGAGGGAACAAGCCTGGGGACAATCCGGCCTTGGAAGGGCCCATTTCCCTTTCCTCAGCGTATATCCAAGCATTCCTTCTCACTGGCTGAACTCATACACTTTGTCTCTGCTGACCTCTCTCACTTGTGATCCAGCCCTAGGGGACTGAGGCTTCCTGGCCGGGCCTAAGAAACTGTTAAATTACATTGACTAGCTACAGTTGCTGTTTCCTTGCCTTCCTCTCCACCGAGATAGGGGATGTGTGGAGAGGGACTCTTGAAAGGTGCCCCACGTTTGAACAAGAGGAGGTGAAATTAGGGGAAATGATTCTGAAAGTGACTTCAGTGTGAATTTCTTTTTAATTTTATTTTTTAATTATAATTTAATTTTTACATAAATTTTATGCACGGGTAATTTTCCAGCATTGACAATTGCAAAACCTTTTGTTTCAGCTTTTCCCCTCCTTCCCTCCACCCCCTCCCCCTGATGGCGGGTTGACCAATTCCAGTGTCAATTTCAAGGAGAAATAGGGATAATAGTTATACACAGGCACCCACACATGTCACCGAACCTGAGTTCGAGCTTGAGCAAATGAAGCCTTTGGAAAGCAGGTTTTTCCTTTGAAAAATGGGGTTAAAGTTACCTGTGTTATTCTCCTCACTAGGTTGCTATTTGAGAAGTTTTACAATACTTTATAATAATGACCTAGTAGTTGTGTTATTATGCATGGAGCAGGCAGGGTAATAGATGGGAGAGGGGAAGTTTCTAAGGAGGATCTGAGTCAAGAATAGTACTAGAACTCGGAAGGGAGTAACGAGGTCTGAAATCTAGGATGCCATTGGGGGCTGGACACCGGGAGTCTGGGGAAACTGCCGTGGCCTACGAGAGGTAGCCCATTATCTAAAGGGAGAACTAAGAGGAGGAGGGGAGCTAGAGATAGATTAAAAACAAGATTCCTGGGTTTTCCTGCAAACCCGGAGCAGGAATCTAGGAGGGAGAGGATGTTGGCTTGAGATCGTAGTTTATAGACTTTGAAAGTCCGACTTGGGAGTCCAAAGGTGGAAAGCAAAGCGTGCAGGTTGTGAGATGTTTGTCCTGGGCACGTTCTGGGTACTCCCCTGTCTCTGGGCTAACGAGTAGCTTCCAGGGTGGAAGGTCTCCCCGAGAAGGCAGGATCTCGTTAAACATTCCTCTACGTCCTGCCCCCTCCGCACCAGACCTTGGGTCCAACAGGTAGAACTTTGCCCCTAGGTCCTCGACTCCCTTGGCGAGGAGAGGATGATAGCGGATTGGCAGACAGCGCTGTCTGCTTAGCTGTCTCCCTCCCTCCCCTCCCTTCTCCACGCGGGTCACGCTGCTGGGTTTGGGACGGAGTACCGCGTTTCCAGAGCTCGGGTGGAGCTTCAGGGCGTGGCCACCGTGTGGGCGGCGCTTGGACTGTGGGCGGAATGTTGTGGGAGGGGGCTGCTGCATTTGAGGAGGGGATCTCCGAGACCCCGGCATGGTGGCCCTGCGGCCTGGGAGAGGTGAAAGGCTGGCCGCCTGGCCCCGCTACCCTGGGCTCTCCGCGCCTCTGCTGCTCTCGCGTCGATTTGGAGCTGATGTCACCGGAGCTCCGGAGGCGTGGGGAGGACGCGGGAGCACTCCGGCCGGGCCTTGCCGAGCCGGCCCGGCGCCGGCCCTCCGACCTGCGGCGCCACTTAGCTAGCTCCGCACCAGCCCTGGCCCGGCCAGTCAGAGCTCGGGGGCCGGAGCCGGCGGCGGCAGAATGGATGGAGCCGGGGAAGGACGAGTAAGTGACGCCCGAGGGAGAGCCCTGAGGGAGGGAGACCCTGAGTCCGGCAGCCAGGGCTGCTCTCTGGGGTCCTGTGGCTAAGCCTAGGGGCAGGGAGAGAAGCTCTGGGGATAGACCCGTGTCCTATGTCCCTGTGCCCTTTGCACACGCCCACACATCCCCCCCGCATAGCCAGCCACTGCAGAGCGCCGGGCATGGCCAAACCCGGGGCGTGGGCGGACCCCTAACAATGACACATGGGTAAATCCCCATGCGCTAGGAGGCGGCTGGCTCCCGAGTTTTCCTAGAGAAGGAAAACACGAAAGGGACTTTATTTGGAGAGGAAAGAGAAGGGAGAACCCCAGACAGAGACAGTGGAGTGAAGGGGCTTGTGGGGAGTCTCTAGGAATGGAGTCAGGGATTGCTCTGTGACTCAGACCTGAATCCAACATCTTGGGGAAGCTCACTAACATCAACTCAAAAAAAAAAAAAAAAAACCATTTTCTTCCCAGATTATTTTTAGCTTCCGAATACAATTCTTCCTTTGCAACAACAACAACAAAATTCGCTTCTGCACATATATATTGTACCTAGGATATACTATAAGATATTTAATATGTATGGGAATGCCTGCCATCTAAGGGAGGGGGTGGAGGGAAGGAGGGGAAAATTCGGACAGAAGGGAGGACTAGGGATAATGTTGTAAAAAATTACTTATGCATATGTACTGTCAAAAAATGTTATAATTATAAAATTAATTAAATTTTTTTTAAAACCCTATTAAAATAAAAAGAATAATTAAAAAAACACACACAAAAAAGTTAATGGTTTTCCACTAGCTATGGAATTAAAGGCATTCCAGGTCCTCACATGCTGCATTTCGTCACTACTGCCCTATAGAAAAGTCTTGGTTCAGGCAAACCAGTCTCCTTGCTGGTTCACTTTCATGAAGTTCTTTCCCCAGGAAACTGGTCTCTCTCTACCCTCATGTCAAAATTCTAGTCATTTTTTAAGACCCTGCTGAAATATTAGATCTTATATAAAAACTTCCCCAATTAACTCAATTAGTAATAGGCTTTTGATTAACCTCCAAATTCTAACATTTTTTTTTTCCCCCCTGAGGCTGGGGTTAAATGCCCAGGGTCACACAGCTAGGAAGTATTAAGTGTCTGAGGCCAGATTTGAACTTGGGTTCTCCTGAATTCAGGGCTGGTGCTCTATCCACTGAGCCACCTAGCTGCCCCCTTACATAAGTTTTGATATTTGTCTAACAGATCCATGACATACTTCCTTCTGTGGTAGTTGTGTGTGTGTGTATCCCCAGTGAGTTTCAGGAGAACAAAAAACCATGCTTTCCCATGTTTTTTATAGCTCCCATTGCATCTAAATGCAGTAAGTTGTGCATGGTATGTGCATTCTACTTATCATCTGTGCCTCAGTGTCTATAAAGTGGTAAATTACTCTCTAAGCCCCCTTTCTATTCTAACTTTTTATTTTTCTTTGCTACCCTAACCAAACCTTTTGCCTTCTCTCTCTTGGACCCTCCTCAAACTTCTTTTACTCTTCCTTTCATCTGTATCACCCCAATTTTTAGCTTAATCAAAATATCTATGGTTTTCCCACTTTCAATTCCTGAATTGAATTTAACTAAGATTCTCCTCCATCTTCTTCTGGATGATCTTTTTTCCCTAAAGTTTCTAGATTCAGACTAATCGTTAGGTCAAAGGGACCAGAAAATCTGTAGTTTCCTCCCACATCCTGCCAAAATATCTCAACATTTCAGACACCTCCCCTTGTCAGATTTTTAAAGTAGGAAATTATTCCCTTCTCCCATATAGTTCCCCTTTGGATCCAACATTGCACAATTCTTAAATTTTTATTTTGTGATATAGGATAGTACGTGTTGCTTTGTGGCAATACTCATGATCTTTTCAGTGGGTTTAGCCCCCCCAGTTAGAGTATAAGCAGATGAAAGTTGTCATTTCAATTGTGTCTGAATATTCATGACCCCATTGGGATGTATGTATATACATATATATATGTATATATATATATATAGGCAAAGATACTGGAATGGTTTGCCACTTCCTTCTCCAGCTCATTTTACAAATGAGGAAACTGAGGCATGCAGGGTTAAGCGACTTGTTCTCTGGGTCACACTGCTATAATAAGTATTTGAGGTCAGATCTTTCTGACTCAAGGCCCAGTTTTCTTTTTCTTTTTTTTTATTTTTTATTATAGCTTTTTATTTACAAGATATATGCATGGGTAATTTTATAGCATTGACAATTGCCAAACCTTTTGTTCCAACTTTTCCCCCTCCTATCCCCCACCCCTTTCCCCCAATGACAGATTGACCAATACATGTTACATATGTTAAAGTATAAATTAAATACAATATATGTATACATGTCCAAACAGCTATTTGCTGTACAAAAAGAATTGGATTTTGAAACCGTGTACAATTAGCCTGTGAAGGAAATCCAAAATGCTGTCCGACAAAAATAGGGAATTCTATGTAGTGGTTCATAGTCATCTCCCAGACTTCTTTTGCTGGGTGTAACTGGTTCAATTCATTACTTCCCTATTGGAACTGGTTTGAATCATCTCATTGTTGAAGAGGGTCAAGGCCCAGTTTTCTATCCACTCCTCCACTTGACTGTCTGAAGCAAATGAAAGGAGCATGTCATTTCTTTGATGACTTCCCTAGTACCTGGTTCACTCCAAATCAGTGTTTCATTCATTTAGCACCATTTGGTTGTGATTGGGTACCTAGTCTATACAATATAATATTAAGACCTAAAGACTCAAAAATAACTTAAGACACAATATTCCCTTCTCTCCAAAGGGGAAGATAAGGTGTGTACATGCTTAGAATTAAAAAGCAATATATGATATGTGTATAAGAAGAGTACCCAAAGATCACTTCAGTTTCAAGAATGAGTCAGCAAAGCATGTGGCTTTGGAGTCAGGCTGTACCATAAAGGTTTAATAGAAGTTCAATAAACAGAATTGGGAAGGTAGGCTGGAATATGTTATTATTAACAGATTGGGGAAGGCTGTGGACGCTATAAGCAAAGGGGAGCTTTTTATTTTCAAAAGATATGCATAGATAATGTTCAACAGTCACCCTTGCAAAACCTTGTGTTCCAAATTTTTTTTCCCTTCCTTCCCCTGACTCCCTCTCCTAGACAGCAAATAATCCAATATAAGTTAAACATGTACAATTCTTCTTTACATATTTCCATAATTATGCTGCACAAGAAAAATCTAATCAAAAAAGAAAAAACAATGCAAGTAAACAACAAAAAAGAGTGAAAATACTATGTTGTGATCCACATTCAGTTCCCACAGTCCTCTCCCTGGGTGCAGATGGCTGTCTCCATCACAAGACCTTGGAACTGACCTGAACCATCTCATTGTTGAAAAGAGCCATGTCCGTCAGAATTGATCTTTGTATAATCTTGCTGTTGCCTGTTCAATGATTGGAGATTTTTTTTAAAGCAAGGGGAAGCCTCTGCTTTAGGAAGATCAGAGCAATGGTTTAAGATACTAACTTTGGATATGTGTTTAGGATAGGGCGGAGTAGGAAAGAAGAGGAAGAAGGCAGACTAATTTAGAAAATCATAATGATTTAATTTCTCTCAGGGCCTTCCTTAACTCTAATATTAGGGGAGAAGATTGGGGAATCCTGCTTCTCTAGTCTTACTCGTTGTTCCTTCCCCTCAGGATACAGAGCTGCAGCGAAAGCTGGATCATGAGATCCGAATGAGAGAAGGCGCCTGTAAGCTGCTGGCTGCCTGCTCCCAACGGGAACAAGCCCTAGAGGCCACCAAGAGCTTGCTGGTTTGCAGCAGCCGCATCCTCAGTTACATGGGGGAACTGCAGCGGCGAAAGGAAGCACAGGTGCTGGGGAGAACAGCAAGGCGGTGAGCAGGGGGAGGAAGAACAGACACATTTTTGGAAGGGGGCCCTCCTGCACTAAGCAAATATCATCTGGAGTCAGATTTGCTCACCAGGGAGCCAGAATTCATTTAGTGTCAGCTGGGTGTCCGGTGATGTTCAATTGAGAGGATGGGATGGGACAGGCTAGCATGGGAGTATTGGGCAGTAAAGTGAGTTTGGTGCATGTGGTGATTAGGACCTCTAGAAAAGCTTTGGAGTTTTGTTCTCCAGTGCCCAGAATCACCTCAGGCTCCTAGAACCTGTTCACTCATTGACTGGAGCCTTATAAGACAGCATTCTCCCACAAGCTCTTCCAGAGCAGCCCTGAACATAGAACAGTTCCATGGCATTAGATATATTCTAACCAAGGAGGCTACCAGTTGGTATCCCCCCCAACTCTTTTTTTTTCCTGATGCAATTGGGGTTAAGTGACTTGCCTTGGATCACACAGCTAGGAAGCGTTAAGTGTCTGAGGCCAGTTTGAACTCAGATTCTCCTGACTTCAGGGCTGGTGTTCTATCCACTGCATACCTAGCTGCCCTCCCCACCAACTCTTGATAAGAATGTTAAAGACTTCAAGAAGAAAAGTACTTTGAAGGATTTCAAACAGTGGGATCTACTGAGAAAATGAAGTCTTAAGGGATTGAGGGAGGAGGGTATCTGTGCTGACAAAGATATGAGATCCAATGTTAGACACAAAGCTGCTCCAAATTGAAGACTACAGACACAGAACTTGAAAGAGATGGGTTTATGCAATGTACTCTCTATGTGAGAGGTATCATGATGTTGTGGATAAAGGTAAGAGACTTGGAGAGAGACTAGGTTCAAATCAGTTTCCCCATCTATAAAATGAAAAAGGAACAGACTATTGTATATGGTCTCAAAAGTCCTTGCCAATTTTAAATCTATAGTTTTAGTTGATAAAGTTTGATGAGCATTGTAGGACTCCAAAGTGTTAGAGATAAGTGTTGATGGGTAAGTGTGGGAAAAAGGCTTTAGAGTTTAGATCACTCTAGTGAAAACAGATTAGCCAAAAAGCATTGAGGAAAGTTACCTGGTATGGAGGATCAAGGAGAAGTTGGCATGAGGATTAATGTGGAATTTAGACCTTAGAGGAATCTAATTCAACTTTATAATTGAGACTAACTGAGACAGAGTTAGTAAATTTTAGGGCCAGGATTCCAACTCAAGTCCATTGGAAGGTCCCACTCCCAGCCCAGAACACCGCAACCCCTTGGACTACATTGGCAGGTCAGCTAAAAGAAGTTTTAGTACTCTTCCCATCAGTCAGCCTACCAGGAGTTCCTTATTATCTTCTGAGTTTCTTTTATGTTCTTCCTCCCAAACCTTCCCCCTCCCCCTGTACATGTAAGCTAATTATACAAGAAAATATAAAAGGGTTAATGGGATGTAGGTGAGGGAGGGAGAAGATGGGCAATGTTATCGACTGATTTTGAATTTGAAAATTTCCCACTTGAGACTCATGATAATCCATTATTATGTAGGTATGATGCTTATTATTATCCCCATTGTACAGATGGAGAAACTGAGTCTCAGAGAAGCTGGTGACTTGATTCTCGTCATATAGTCAGAGAGCAGGATTCAAACTAGGGTTTCTCTTACTCCTAAATTTAGTACTTTTTTCTACCATGGAAGAAGGGACCCAATAAAGATTATTATTCTTTTACAAGGCATCTCCAGGGAATGGGTATGAGTTTATACGTGACTCTATAACCAAGTGTGTCTACGTGGGCAGAAACATATTAAGTGATCACTGGCACTAATAATGAGGTTAATGAGATATATTGACCACTGAACAAACATTCCCAGGGCCATCCAGCCCCGTATGCGTTATCCTTTTATTTCCCCTAGTGTCTGTCACATCAGTAATTATATATTATCCTGACAAAGTAGGGAATGCCAGGGAGAAGAGTTTGGCTAGAGTTTGGAGGGGGAAAAGCAGGTTCACTACAATAACGGGCTTATTTCTTCCCCTGCACCCAAGGCCTTCAGATACTGGGCCCCCTGATGAGCGCTCCCCATGTCGAGGCACAATTTGTATCTCTGGTAAGGAATCCCCCGTTCACCTTCACTGACCCTTTACCTCAGCCCGTTCTGGCATCCCCTTCTCTGCTTGCCCCTTCCCCCAGGTTCTGCTCCTGGGGCTAAAGGACGCTGTCCAAGGGGAATGTTTTCTTGGGGTACTTCCTAATTCCCCTGCTATTTCAAGCCACCCTGCGTCCCTTCTCCTCTAGATATCCGAATCCCCCTCATGTGGAAGGACACAGAGTATTTCAAGAACAAAGGAGGTGAGTTACAGACGGCGATCTTTTCCCTGGGGAGTGGGCTGGGTAACGTCCCCAAGGGCCCCTCTGCTCTGTTGATGGAGGTGTCTAGCAAGGTCTGTCAGCCTACCTACCCCCTCTCCCTATGTGATTTCTGGCTTCTCCCTTCAGACTTACATCGATGGGCTGTATTCCTGTTGCTGCAGCTAGGGGGGAACATCCAGGACACAGAGATGGTCCTGGTCGACAGGACGCTAACAGACATCTCCTTTCAAAGCAGCGTTCTTTTGTGAGTCCTTAAACCGGTCATCCTTCTCTCCTCTCCAGCCCAGACCTGATCCTTGGGAGGGGTAGCCAGGGTATAACTCTGAGGGAAGGCAAGCTATGGGAGGTAAGCTCCTGACCCTGCAGGTCTCCCCCACAACCCTCCCGGGGAATCCCTCAGCTTCCTCCAGAGCCCTTTCCCATATTTTGCAGTAGTGAAGCAGGACCAGACTTTGAACTGCGGTTGGAGCTATATGGGGCCTGTGTAGAAGAGGAGGGAGTCCTAGCGGGGGCTCCCCGGAGACTGGCCACCAAGCTCAGTAATTCTCTGGGCCGATCCTCGGGAAGGCGTGTTCGGGCTTCACTGGATAGTGCTGGGGGTTCTGGGAGTAGCGGGGCTGCCAGCCCCATCCTACTCCCCACTCCTGCTGTGGGGTAAGCTTAATCTCTGGGCGCTGTGGGGCTCCCTGAGCTAGGGGAGAAGAAGGGGAGGGACAAAGAACTTTGGCCGGGATGCAGTATGGGGGTCGCCCAAGTGATTCACAGCAAAACCAAAGTAGAGCAAGACTGCAAAAAAGGGACTCAGGAGTGGGATTTCTAGTGAAAGGAGAGATGGCTCAGTGGTAAGAGCTGTTTCACCATGGGTCAGTGACCTGCTTCCCTTCTGACACTTTGTCCCTCCCACAGGGGTCCCCGGTACCACCTCCTGGCCCAGACCACCCTTACTCTGGCTGCGGTACAAGACGGCTTTCGTACCCATGACCTCACCCTCACAAGTAATGGTGAGTGAAGGTGGGCAGGGGTGGGGGGAATGGGGAGGAATGCCTGAATCAGGATGGAGAGGAAAGGGGCCCAGTTAAAAACCCCCCTCCCCTTCCCCACCATCACTCTGTTCTCTCCAGAGGAGAACCCCGCCTGGTTGCCCCTCTATGGAAGCGTGTGTTGTCGCTTGGCGGCTCAGCCCCTGTGCATGACTCAGCCTGTCATGAGCGGCCCCCTCAGAGTGCAGGTGAGGGGGCAGAGGGGGAAGAGAGGTTTGGGGGGCAACTGAGAGAGCAGCAGCAGGAAATGTACAGAGAAGATGCATTGTGAGGAATAAAGGCTGGAAATGAGATCAAGGCATCAGAATAGGATTTGTGGGGTCAGATATGGGGGAGCCTCCCCCAACAGAATGTTACTGGGGGGCACCGAGGGAGGTGAGAAGAGAGGAAGGTGGAGGTAGAAAGTGATTTCTGTCTTTGGCTTGTTGGCTACAGAGCTGGGGCCAGGTCCATGGCATCCTGAAAGGAACCAATCTTTTCTGTTACCGACATCCTGGGGAAGCCAGCACTCAGGAAGATCCATTGTTCACCATTGCAATCAACAAGGTGATGATGGCAGCCCGGGTATCCCTAAGGCATGGGGGGGGTCAGGGAGGAGAAACCTTCAGAACTGGACCTGGACAGAAGGAGGCTCCCATTCATGGAAGGCTTAAAGATGAAAAGTGCCTGATGTGGGCCGAGGACCTCAGTGAGCTCAGCTTGCCCCCACACAAAGCAACTTCTTGGGAATGAGCCACCCCAAGATGCTCCCTGCCTAGGTCCTCTGGTCTCACATCCACCTGAGACTTTGACTGTGTGACTTTTACTGCAGCTTCTTACTAGGATCCTGAGGCTCAGCTTCATCTCGGAAATGACTTCGGGTCCTATGCCTTTACTTTACAAGTCTCCATTCTCCTTCCTTCTTTTCCCTCTCTCCCTTCTAACTCTTCCTCTCCCTTTTTCTTTCCCCATCTCTTCTTTCCTTCCTTCCCTCTCTTCTCTCCTTTCTTCCTCCTGCCTCTGTCTCCTCTCCTTCTTCCATTTCTCTTTCTCTTCCCCATCGCTCTCCTTTCTCCCCTACTTCTTTCCCCCTTCTTTCCTCTATCTCTTCCTTTTTTCTTCCATCTCTCTTCCCTTTTTCTTCTTCCCTCTTTCCCCCCCACTGCTTTCTTCTCTTGCTTTTTCTTCCCCTCTCTTCTTCCCTTTTCCTTCTTTCCTCCCTTTCCCTTTCTCTTGATTTTTCTTCTCCCTCTTCTACCCTTCTCCCTCTATCCCTTTCTCCTCCTCTATCTCCCCCTTCTTCTTTCCCCTTTTCCTCATTCATTCCTCATTGCCTTTTCTCCTCTCTCCTTGTATCTCTTACTTTTTCCCTCCTTGTCTTCTTTTCCTTCTTCCCCCTTCTTTCTTTTCTCTTGACCTTTTCCTCTCTCCTCTCATTCCCCCTCCCTCTTTCTCACTTTCTCCCTTCCCATTTTTTTCTTTCTTTCCCCTTTCCCTTCCTTTCTCTTGCTCTATTTCTCCTCCCCATTTCTTCACCCTTCTCCTTCCTTCTCTCCCTTTCTTCCTCTCTCTTTTCCTTCCTTCTGTCTTTCAGCACTCAATCTTTTGTCACTTGGTCCAATCTTCTAGATTTTCTTCCCTTTTTTACAAGGATTCCTCAACTATTTTATTTTAAATCATGGTACCTTTTGGCTGTCCGGTGACCCCTTTCTTAAACCCCTTTCTCAGAGAGTATCACTCTGCTATAGTAAAAAAAAAAAAAAAATTAAACATATAGGATAATGAAGTAAACAACTGATATGGAAATCGAGTTACATTCCTCCAAACAAGCTCCAAGACCCTGGGTTTTAGAAGGGCCTTAGGATAGTCTCCAGTTGGGTGGCTGCCCTGTTTTTCCCTGTTTGACTCTCTCCAGCTCTGTCTTTGGTCTTTCATGCTCTGTGAAATCTGAGCCTTGGATTCCTTAACTGTAAAATGTGGTGGATGGAAGGGGATTGGATTGGAGACAAGGTCCAAATCTCAGTCCAAATTACCTTATCCTTCCCTTTCTGTCATGCTTCTTGTCAAATATCTCTTTATAACTTCTGATCCTGTCTGGCCTTGGGTTCAAAACTTCTGGTCGGAGAGAGGTACTAGTAACTGATTATGTCACCACTTGGCCTGGCACTCCATGGGGGAGGATTCCCCAAAAAAAGGGAATTGGGGAGACCAGGAGGTGAATCTGGGACATGGGCTAGACCTCAACTTTTACCCTTTCTCCAGGAGACTCGGGTCCGGGCTGGAGAGCGGGACCAGAGCCTGGGGGGATCCCTCACTCTCAGTATCAGTAACCGATATGGGGGAGATGAAGTGACCCACACATTGCACATGGAAAGCCGGGGAGCCCTACAGCGCTGGATGGAGGCATTGTGGCAGCTCTTCTTTGACATGAGTAAATGGGTATAGGGTGCTTCTGGGCTGGGGTGAGGACTAGGGCCTTTGGTGCTCCTGGAGGGCTCCATAGATGGGGTTCATAGTCTACAGCCCTCCCATATGGAAGCTTTTATGGGTTGGGAAAAAGTGGGGGAGGCTGCAGGGCTGCCTAGTTAGCTCCTAAGACTGGAGGACAGGATTGTCTGACCAGTTGATTTTTTTTCTCCTGAGGCAACGGGAGTTAAGTGACTTGCCCAGGGTCCCACAGCTAGGAAGTGTTAAGTGTCTGAGACCACTGACCAGTTGACTTTGAAGGGTTTGTTGGAGAAGGAAGCCAGAGTGAGGCCAGCTGACCCACCACGGCCTGCACCCAATTTCTCCCCTTCTGCAGGCCAGTGGAAACAATGCTGTGATGAACTCATGAAGATAGAAGTGCCTCCTCCACGCAAACCGCCCCCTGCGCTGGCCAGGCAAGGCTCGCTCTACCACGAGATGGGTAAGGGGGACTCCACTTATGGAAACCAGAGGGAGGTGGGTGTTCCCAAGACCCAGACTCCCAATGGAGGTGGGAGATCAAAAAGGGTCCCAGGCTTGGGCACATCATCTTCGAGCAGAAGTGATATCCAGTCCGCTTTCCTTCCTCTCTGGCTATTCTCTCCTCACTCATTCACCTTCAGTTCTATCCTATTCTCGAGACCCACTGTTTGTTCCCTATGACCCTTAGATCATTTAATCCCCCACCTCTGACCATCAGACCCACTCACTCCACCTCTCTTCTCAGATATACTCACCTTTGACCCTCTCAGACCAACTCACATTCCCAGCCTCTCTCTTCTCAGACCCATTCACCCCTCTCAGCTTCACTTATCCTCTCCTCTGACCCTCAGACCCACTCACCTCTGACCCTCTTCTCAGACCACTCCCCTCCCCCCTACCTCTAACCCTCAGACCCATTCATCCCTCCACCTCTGACCCTCTTCTCAGACCATTTCCCTTCCCACTTACCCCTGACCTCCTTCTCAGACCCCATCCGGTGCCCTTTCCCAGGCCCCTGCTGTCTCCTCACCAGGCCGGTTCTCAGACCTCTCCCTCTCTCTGGTCTTGGCTCCCCCCTAAAATGGTTTCTTTCTGTAGAGCTCTCCAGGGCTTGCCCCCCCTAATGTCTCCTTTTCAGTCTCTTCCTCATGCTGTCTGGCCTCCGGGCCACTTTCCTTTTCCTGGTTTCTCCTCTCCCTCCCCCTTCCCTCAGCCTTGGTCCCAGGGGGCCCAGGCGAGGGGCTACTGCTCCAGGATAACGCTGTATCAGCCGAGATCCGGGCCCTGCTCTCCTCCTATTACAGCGACAGGTGACAGCTGGCCTGCTGGCTGGGAGGGGCTGGGGGGGTTGGGGTGGTACAGAGCAAGTGTGAGGCTGAAGCTCTGATGTGTACTCCACCCCCGAATCCCCTCCTGGTGCTGCAGCTATTGAACCCCTCGATGACATCGCCACAGTGACGGACATCCTGGCGAAGCGGGAGGGCCCTCCCCTGGATGTTCCCCCACCCTGGCTGGCATTATTTACAGAGAAGCTGCCCTCCTCCAAGCTCCCAGCCCGGGCCCCCAGAAGCCCCTCTCCGCCCCGTTCCTGCCCCGGCACCCGAGCCACTCCCTGGGGCCGGCCTCGCACCCTCTCCCTGGACGCTGCTCCCCGAGGCCGCCCTCCTCTTCCTCCCCGCTCCAGCTCCAGTTCCAGCTCAGGCTCTGGAAGCCCTGCACCCCGACAGCGGTCCCCTCCAGCCTGGGGGTTCAGGGCAAAAGCCCGGCCCTGGCTCCAGTCACCTGTGTGAGGGCTTGTAGGAGGGGGTGCTACTGGAAACAGGGTAATGGAAACTGGAAGAGGAATGGCCTTCTGAGGTCACTCAAAGGAGTGTTGTTAGGGGATGGTCAGTGGTGCCACTGAGGAGGGCCTGGGGATGGCCAGCTTCATGCCTGGCTCTGCTGGGGCCTGGGTGAGAGGGCAAACCTCCTGTGAGATCACCAGAGGAGGCCTTGTCCATGGCCAGCTGGCGGACCCCAGCTACTTCCTGAGAGAAAACTGGAACCCCCAGCCCAGATGCACTACCCCACCTCGGGCAAAAGTGATCGAGGCTCTGGAAGGAGGGAGCTGTGACGCCAAGAGGGCACCTGCCCCCCTCGCTCCCCCCCCCATGCAGTCATTAAAGTCTATTTAATGCCATGGAGTTGAGCCTGAGTGTCTTAGAGGTGAGGGGGGGAAGGGGGAGGGCTCCGGGAAAAGTCCTGTAGTCACCACAGCTTTAAAAAAACCAGCCAGACAGAGGTCGGGGGTCATATCCTACCTTTATATACAACTGTGGGGGTTACTGCTTTGCAAGTGACAGATGGAGGGGAAATCCCCCACTTCTAATGGGGGCCAGGACCTGGGGGAAGCCCAAGTCAGAGCTGATGTCAGTCCTGTCTGCTCCTCCTCCTCTCACACACAGCTGTATCTGAGGATCTCTGCCAGGTCATAGCCCGTCACAGCAAAGGAGGAGCCCCTGAGGTCGCAGAAGCGGGCTCCACACACCTGAGTGTCAGTCACACATTCTGCATGGCAGTGTTCCACCTGGGGGGGCCGGGGAGGGAGGTTAGAGGCGCCCCCGGTGCCAGGATCCCTCCCCCTTGAGACGCTGCCCTGCCTCGATACAGACCTCAATGCAGCCGCTGTCAGGATTTCTGCTTAGCTTCCAGATATGCACAAAGGAGTCTTCAGCCCCAGAGAGCAGCTGTGGGAGAGGGGAAACAGGGCTAAAGGGCCCACAGGGAAGGCCCTGCTCTGTGCACAGGGTGATGTCCAGGCAGATGCCTGAGACCTAGAAGGTGGTCACCGACCACACAGGGCCTGGGCCCACTCACCTTGCCCGCCTCGGGTGCCAAGTCAAGGGCGCAGATACCACGGGCATGGGCGTTGATCTGGACATGCAGGGCCCCGGAGCTGGCTTCGTAGATGCGGATCTGCCCGTCCCCATAACCAGCAGCTACACTGCCCTGCCACAACTGGACTGAGGGGCAGGGAATCCTGGGAGAAGAGAAGAACTGGGCTGGCCTCCCATCTAACATTGAGCCACCCTGACCCAGCTCCCCTTCTTAAGCCTCCCATACCCAAATCCTGAGATTCGGGTCAGCAGCTTAAATTCTGGCCCTGACTTCCAGACACACAGAAGGCCTGAGTCGTCAGCTGTCACCACATCAGCTACACAGTCCTGAGGGAGGAAAGATAGTAGGTCACCTCACATCCAACTCCCCTGCAGCCACTGACCACTGACAGAATGGCTCTGGAGGTGGGAAGAGGGATGCACAGCAGGACTGACAGCTTTCTGGACTCATCCCTTTCCCAGCCAGACTTACAGCAGCAATACCACCCTTCAGAGCCAGAATTTCCCTGGAATTTCTTAACACCCCTGGAAGATGGTACCATGGTTTCCCTTGGAAAGTAACACCGAGGCCCAGAGAGAGAAAATGGCCTAAGAGGCCTTTTTGGATGAGGACGTGGGTTTCTTAAGTTGTAGGCAATCAATTTAGAAGCCTTTACTGAACTTCCTCCCACTCCCAATTTGCGGCAGGCGGCAGGTATGTGGGGATGCAGCAAATCTAAGCCACAAATCTGGTTGTCTCAATATCAGGGACTCTTGGTGTTTATTATGACCCCCTGGCTTCCTTCTCAGAATAAGTTTTTTTAAATGCATAAAATAAAATACAGAAGATTAGCAATGGCACCAATCATCTTGACATATGGTGATCAAGATTTTTTTTTTAATTTCCAAACTCTAGGTTAAGAACTCCTGGTCCATCCTGGAGGCAGAGCATCCTATGACAACATAGTTAGGTATTATGTTGCAGAACATTGACTCTAAGTGAAAAATAGCCATTTCTAGGAAAGATTATATAAACTGCATTATTGGTAAATGGAAGGACTGGATGAGAGGGACACAAATGAGGCCATCACTCTTCGACAGGAAGGTTTTGGACAGTGGGAGAAAAGACTATAGCATTAACAGTGCTGGTAGAAGGCTTAAAGGAGCTCGACCCCTTCACTCAAAGGACGAAGAGGCAGTTGAGACTTGGCTTTGTCCCACGTTCCGCTGCTATAAACCAGCCAGGAGCAGAAGGCGGCTCTGTGGAGGCCTTCTCCGCCAGGCTCTTTCCACAGAGGGGAAACGTGGTCTAGCACATTTAGAGTTGGAAGGCCCGGATTCATAAGCCGGCTTAGACATTCACTGAGTGACTCTGAGGCTGCACACGTCCTCCCAGGGTCATCCCAGCTCTAACCGTGACCCGGGATCTTCCCACCCCACAGACGGGGCCCTTACCTGACCCTGAGCAGGCTCTGCCGCAATGTCCGTGATTGACGCCTGGTGCACATCCAGCTCCTCACTCAGCACAATGTTGGGCCCTTTAACTGGGACATCGAACACCAGGACCCGGCCAGACCACGTTCCTGTGGCCAGGGCCACGGTGAACCTCCCCTTCCTCTCCAGGCAGCCTTCTACTTAGCCCCGCTGCTAACCAAGCCTTCGGAGCCCCTCCCACCAAGGTCTCACAAACACGGCCTCTGCATCCCCCCCTCCCACCTGGCCCATGGCATCCCTTCCCCACTGCCTCCTCACCCACACAGATGTAGTGGCCACTGGCGGCGATTCCTCGGGCAAACAGGGCCTGCACTGAGAGAGGAGGGTCACTGACTGCTCCTCACGGGTCCAGTCTATGCCCCTCTCTCTTCCCTCCCGGCACAGCCCACTCCCTGCCCTGCGGTACCTGGGGAGGCGTCAGTGGAGTCCAGGGCGTGCCAGTACACCATGACTGAGCCATCTGACTCATACATCTGCGGTGGGAGAGTGACAGAGGTCAACAGGTAAGCCGTGGGGGAAGGGAAGCCCCCCTAGGAGATGCCAGCCTGGCCGTCCCCAGGTACGAGGAAGGAACACAGTGCCCTTTTCCTGGTTCACCTGTATGCCTCTCTGTGAAGTCAAAACCAGCAGCACCCGGAAAGGCAGCACGCACCAGTAGGCCTGGGGAGAAAGCGATTCGGGTATCGGGATGGTTACAGGGACCGGGCCCTGGAAGAACGCCAGTCCCCCGGAGGCTCGGCCGCTCCGGGCCGCACTCACCTGGGTGATGAGCGGGAAGCCCGGCCCGGCCCCATCTTTCGTGTGCAGCTGCCGCTGGGACACGGGGAGGCCGTCGGGGGCGGCACTGAGAAGCTGGGCAGTGGGCCCGTGCACCAACGCGAACTGGGTCAGGCCGGGCGCCGGCAGGGGCAGCACGCACAGGTTGTTGTAGAGGGCCGCGGGGCAGGACCGCATGGGCACGGGGCGTTCCCTGCGGTACATCCTGCAGATGGGCGCGGGGGCGTGCGGGGGTTCTGGGGACACAAAGACGGATTCTCTGGGGCAGCCGGCGGAGGGCCTGCACTGAGCCCAGAGGCCGGGCAGATTCTGTCTGCCCTCGGAGGCGGGCTGCTATTCTGCTTATCCCGGTCACAACGCTAGTGAGCCTGAGGCTGGATTTGAACTCAGATCATCCGGACGCCAGGAGCGGAGCCCCACCTGCTGCACTGCACTGGGCGGGGGGTGGGGGTGGAGGAGATGGGGTGACGGTGGTGGAATGCGTAGAGGGGTCAAAGAGGGGCGTAGAAGGGTCACTCCTGGGCGGGGTGAGTGCAGACGGAGGAAGGAGTTCGCGGAGGGGCTGTGCATCAGCGGAAGGGAGCTCGGGAGATGACCGGCCCAGGGATGCTGAGGCGGAAAGACACAGGCGCCAGGCCCGACACGTGGAGAACAGAGGCGCGCAGGGACCCCAGGCAGACTCTCGCTTGCGCAGTGGGGCCTCGGAGGGACACCGATGCTGAAGGGTCCGCGATTTCCCGGGACTGCCCCTGAGACTCCGGGGGGGAGGGGGAGGGTGTCAGGGCTCACAGGAGCGGGAGCGGGAGCTGAGTCACACTTGGGGGGAAAGGGAAGGGCCCGGACCCCTCCCAGCGGGCCACGGTTACCTCCCCATCTCCCCAGCCCGGGTTAGACTTCCCATCCAGACCTTCCCGCTCTCCTCCCGGCCGCGGCACCGCGCCTCGCTGGGCTAGTCAGTCCCCGCATTCGTCGCCGCCATGGAGACGACGCTCGGCGCGCCGCGGCGGTGTTCCGTCACACGCCGGCCTGCCGCGCGCCTCCCGAGAGCCCGGCGGGGCGGACCTGCGCCTGGCACCGCCCACCGTTGTCCGGGTGACCGTTAGGCAGCGTCGCTGAGGGCGGTGCAGTGAGAGGACTGAGGCCGCAGGGACAGCTCCGTCCCCCATGGCGCATGAAGGCTCGGTGAGGAACAGGCTGGGGCATTCGGGCGGGGCCTCAGACCTGCAGTTAGGAGCGGCCCCGCCCTGCTCAGGGATATTAGAGATGACCCAGACCGACCCCCGGCCTGGGATGAACGTGGGGGCGGGACGGGCCAGGAGCTCTCACCTCATTGAGTAATACGGGGGGAGGGATCAGAGATGACCCGGAGCGACACCCCTCTCGCGGCGAAGGGGGAGGAGGGAGGCCCGAGGTAAAGACAAAACCCAGGCTGGGGCCCGCACTGGAGAGCTTGGAGTGCTGAGAGGTCCTTGGCCAGGGACCCTCTAGTCCCCACGTGACAGCTTGTTGTGGGGAGCCAATGAGGAGCCGGGGCCTGTACAATACAGTAAGGTCTGCGGTGACCGTGGGTAAAAACGCTTCTTCTCTCAGAGAACCGGCAGGGACCGAGGGCAGGCCCGGGCCAAGGCGGAGAAAGTTCGCCCCCCCACGGTGCCCGTGCCCCAGATAGAGATTGTGCCCGGCCGCCTGAACGAGTCGGAATGGATCACGCTTATGGGCATTGAGGAAGGGGAGGATGTGGTAGGAGATGTCTTGGCTGAGCTGCTGGCCCGAGTGATGGATGCTACCTTCAAGGTCTACCTGGCCCAGCAGGTGAGCATCCTCCCTTCCTCAAAGCTAAAGCAGGAGTAACTACGACCCATACTTTAAAGTAAGGGTTCACAGTTCCTAGGATTTTCACAGGTCATGTGCCATTTGATTCTCACTGCGATCCCTGGTAACAAGTAGTATAATCCTGTAGAAATGAGGAAACTGAGGCTCATTATCACATATTTATCATTCGATTTTTTCCCAATCTTTTTGTTTTCCTTTGGGAGGCAGTTGGGGTTAAGCTAGTAAGTGTTAAGTTTCTGGGGTCATATTTGAACTCAGATCCTCCTGACTCCAGGACCACCGCTCTATTTACTGCGCCAGTTAACTGCCCCTCAGTGTTTTTTTAATTACATTTATTACACATTTAATAAGTATTTGGATTTGAACCCAGGCCATTTGACTCCCAAGTCTATTTTTTAAAAATTATATTTCTACCTCCTTACTCTCCCAAGCCTAATAATACTCTCTTCTGCCTCCCTTTATTCCCCCACAGTGCATCCCATTCACCATCAGCCAGGCCCGCGAGGCCATGTTGCAGATCACTGAATGGCGATTCCTTGCGAGGGATGAGGGTGAGACAGATGTGGCCGAAGACCCCACGTGGGGGGAGGATGAAGAGCCTAAGGCCAGCACCACAGACACCTGGGCTCAAGGCTCCGTGCCTGTGCTGCATGCACCTTCCCCTCCTGTTCCCCCAGGACTTGAACCCTCTGTCCAACCTGAGGTAACATACCTTTACTACCATCCCCTCTTGGTTTGCAACTTCTCCAGCTTGCTCCTATCCAGCTTCCTCCTTAATCAGCCCCCAGATCCTCCTCCAATGGCTAAACCTCTTGCCTTCACTCTGTTTCTTCCACTCCTACCAGGCCACTGAGATTGGGGATCAGCTCACCTCAAGAAAGAAGAGTTGGATCTCAGTCCCTGAGGATCAGAGCGTCACTTTATGGGGGAAGCCTGAGTTAAAGCCTACCCCAGGTCCCCCCCCAACACCAGAACCCTCTTCACAAAGTCCCCATCACTTTGTTTTGCCCCACCCCTGTGCAGATTCAGCCCCTAACCTGAGCAATTATCCTTCTCTGGATCTTTCTGTATGGGAGAGTTCCCAGTTTTCTTTTGAAATAGCCAGCCCAGTGAGTCCACATCCTTCTATAGATCTGTCCATATGGGCAAGCCCTCAGGTGTCCCTAACTTCACAGGCTGGTCATATTACAACTCGTTCACAGAGTTCCCAGATCCCTGTACACCACACTGGAGGTGGAGACAGTTCAGGCCAAGTGGAAGAGACAGTTTTACCTTCCCCCTACTATCTATCAGTGCCTCTTCCACCATTTCTGGCTAGTCCTTCCTGGAACCTCCCAAAACTCCATTCGGTCCCAGCCCTCTCTTCACTAACTCCCTCTTTGCTCCCTGCTGCCTCTGCCAAGTTCATGCGCTTACAGAAGGGGCGGTCATACCTAGCATCAGGACTGGTGTATGACAAGATGGGACGGATCATAGCCATGGATCCACTGGATCCTACCCATTTGCCCCAGCACCAAATTCATCCATTGGCTAAAGTTGTAGTCCCTGAGGCAGAGGTCCACCCCCTAGACTCGTATAAGGAACAAAGGAAGCATGTAAAGTATGGGAACGGGTTCCGATTCAAGCTGCCTGGCCGCCACAGGCCCATACCTCACTTCCGTGGTGGTTTTCCTTTCCCCAGCCCAGGACTTCCCTTCCCAGCCCCTGGCATAGAGTTCCCCCTCCAGAGTCCTCTGAAGCGATGGTCTAGCATCCAGTGGCCTTATGGATTGGAGGGGGCAACAGATCTGTTGCAGATGCAGCCATTGCATTCAGAGATGGGGTCAGGACCAAGTCCAAGGCCTGAACTGAGTTTGCTTCCTCAATATGGTCCAAAAGTCCTTGAAGCCACCTCCCAGCTGATGTGGAAACCTTCCTTACTTCTGGACACAATGAAGCTGAAGCCCCACGTGAGCCTCTGGAATCCAATCAAAAATACGCATAGAAGTGGTTATCCTGTTCCCCACATGGAAAGAGACCGGTTCCCTGGCCTGCTGATTAAGGAACCTTCTGAGCAACAACCCATACAGACCCATGCGCTTACTCCTCAGGTCACTGTGTCTCAGCTGCTGAAGGGCTCCTCACCTAGAGTTCGGGCCCTTCCCTCTCAGGACACTGTCAGCACCAGCTTCACCGAGGAGTCCTGAATGAAGGCTGTGAGTTCTTCAGTGGCATTCTGATCCCATCTGACACCACACTGAAACCCCAATCCTACTATGCCAACCTCCCTGCAATAAATACTTGTAGGGCCCTAGATGTTAGGCTGGTGTATCCCTCACCACTCTCTCGATAATCCTCCCCCCAAAAGGGCATTGATCCCTCATGTCCAAAGGCTCTTCAACACAGTTTCCCCCACCTTTAGGTGTCCTCCATTCAAATGAAAGAGACATTCCTTCCCTGCCAGGGAGTCTGTGAATGGAGGCTGGTACATGGGGCCTCTTCTCTCAGGGACAGAGAATATTCCAACTTGAGATATGGAGAGCATATATTAGAAGTCCTGTGTCCAAATGTGAATTCCAGCAGGTAATTGTCAGAAATAAGGGATTCTTTCAAAATCATTCTATCACAAATGTGCCAATCCTGTGGGCTATGAAACGACAGGCATCCATACTCATAGGAAACACTCAGACTGAGTCAAAGGTATTCCTAATATTGGGAAACCATATTCTGCTAAGGAAACAACTTAGTTGGAAAATGACTTCTCAGAGGCCATGCAGGCAAATCTATTAAAGCAAGAGTGATCTTAACATTCCTATTAACTTTTATGTGAAGACCTCTAGGGAAGGGAAGGACTCATTCCACTTTGTGTTCTGAGTAATAGAATTTTTTCCTTAACATCCTTAAAACCAAAATCTGATCCATTGAAGTCAAGAACAAATATTTGCTCTTCTATACTAGAAGAATTCAGACACTTGAAAAACAAGTTTTATTTCCAACTATTTTTATACAACACGGACTCTGCCATTCTGGGTGATTTAGATCTGGATATGTTCTAGTTTAATGTGTTTTCTAAAATGTGGCCCTCAGAACTGGACTATAGACTGGCCTGACCAGGCCAAGTGAGTTCTTATTGTGTATTCTAGGTACCAGGCCTCTCCGGGTAGCTTAGGGTTCCATTAGCTTCTCTAGCAGTCATGTCATGCTGTTGACTCATCTCAAGCTTTGGTCAGCTAAAATGAATAGATCTTATGTCTCTCCTATTCTGTACTCAGTTCTTTAAAAAAATTTTATTTGCCAATCTACCATCCCCATGTTGAATCCTTGTTCAAACGATAAAACAGTTAAAGCAAGCTTAGCCACAACTGTGTGTGTCAATACATAAAATATTTTTCTCCTGAAGTCTTTTCCCCTTTTTACAAAGAGGAAATCTTCAAGACCAAGACTGGTAATCATCGGAGTTTATTTAAATTTAGATTTAAGAATTTGTCTCATGATTCAGTCTACAATTCAAGCTGTGGAGATTCTTTTTGGATGCAGATTTGGACATCAAGCTGGCTATCTTCCCAACTTTGTGTTACCTGTGGAGTTGAACAATATAGTGCCTTGTATATAATAGATGCACTGTCAAATATTTGTCAAATTATAATCTTAAGATTATACATATGTTTAATGTATATGTAATATACAACATGAAGCCACACACACTACTTGGAGCATTTCACTAGAGGCCTCCCACCAAGCTGACTCAATTTATCAGACAACTTTACCTGAATTCAAAATTGAAACAGTTACAATCCCAAGAATTTTTACCTCAAATGGCATGTTTCATTAGTTGTAGTTTAGGAGTAGATACAATTTTACTCATGGAGTTGCAATAAACAAGTTTACCAGGACACCTACACAGATTAGCATTTTTCTAAAATTTAAACTCATACCAGTGTAAAGATCATTAGAAATAAGAGTATAAAGTTCTCAAATTCTCAATAACCCAATTTCATTGTTTAGGAATTTCATAGCCCATGATAAGTTCTCTTTGCAGGACTCATTTTGTCCAAACAGATGGTTTCAGGAACCCAACAAATTTACAAAAGGTGAATTTTTTTCTCTACCTTTTCTCAACCTATTTGAACCTTTTCCCATAATTTTTCCAGTTGTGAGGGATGTAGAAGACCCTTACCCAAAATGACTACTCAAAGATCACTCAGTAGAAAGCAGAAAGGTTGTTAAAACCTCCAGAGGATGAGCCGACCCATCATGAGATAAGAGAAAGCTCATGGTAGGAGGGCTAAAGAAGTAAAGATACACAGCTTTTATACAAGCGATTACATCACAAGAGCATTGAAAAAGGGAGGGGGAGAAATCTAATTGGTTGTTGCTATCTGGAGAGATTGGAATGGAAGATTTCTGCAAAATCACCCAATTCTAGGAAAATCAGGCCTTTAGGCTTAAATCAAGCAGATAGTGATCAAGCTCATAGACTATCAATAAATGTCAAATACTGATAAACGTCATCAGCTCAGGTTAAGTAAATGTTTATAGATGACCAGAGCCCAAGTAAATATGGGCCTGCACATGTTATACAGGTCATAGGAAAACACAAATATTGAAAATACAGAAAAAGAATTCATACATTCCTGTAATCATGGTTATCTAATCCACAACCTCCATGCTAATGGAGCCTCAATATTTTTCATATGCCTATTTTTACACATCGTTCTCTTAACTGTTATAGCCACCACATTCATAGGTTACGTACTCCCCTGAGACCAAATATTCTGAAGTGCCACCATCATCACAAACCTATCAGCCATCCTCTACATTGACACTACCTCACAGAATGAATTTGAGGGGGATTTTTAGTAGACAAAGCTATCCTCTTCGCATCCCACTTCATCTTACCATTCATTATAGCGCTAGTTATTGTCCATCTCCTATTCCTCTATGAAACAGGCTCCAATAACCCCTCAGGCTTTAACCGCAATTCAGACAAAATCCCATTCCACCCATATTACACCATCAAAGATGTTCTTGGCTTGATTTTACTTCTCCTTGTGCTTCTTATACTAACCCTATTCTCAGGACTCAAGAACTTCCTGTAAGTTCTTCACCTTATCTCTCTATTCCCCACAATTCTCCCCTTGGAATATGTAAATGATTTTATCATATTTCTATGAAGAACTTACATACTGTTCAAAATCAGTTAACACATCTATACATTGTTTATCAAGTTCACCATCAAGATCATCCCTCTCTAATACATTCCAGCCTTTTCTCTGAAGAATCATTTTAATAGCATCTTCTATATGCAATATTTTGATAGGGACCTTTGAACTATTCTGGTTACTAATGTAATCATACAGGGTAGACATAGTGGCAACAGGATAATACCACTGATTGTAATAAGCTCATACCATAAAATTGCTTCTACCAACTATCTTAGAAGCAATTATCACAGAACAGATTGGCATTTGGCAGACATAAAAATACAAAGATAAAGACAATCCAGGGAAACTGAGGCACAACATTACACACTCTCTTGAATATTTGAATTATTGAATTACCTCCCCTAGATAGCTGGGAGATCTCAGCACCGTAATTTTGGCCAACACAGTGTGAAAGTAAATAAATAAAAATGCAAGAACTTATGGCAAAGGCAAGTCTCTTCCTGACAACTCCAGAGTTTTCAGCAGTACAAAGGCCCTCATCTCAGCCTGAGAATCCAGTTTGAGATGGACAGTTCACTGTGTTAGGTGATCTTCAGTCATTTGTGCACTTAACTCAGCTTTTGCTTATATAGGAAATAGTAGTGCTCAAAACAGTCATGATGCCCATGCTAGAAGAGGCACCTCAAGTCTGTTAGGGATTCCAAAGGAGGGAAAGAATAAGGCCTGGAGTAGCTCCACTTGTCCCCTCTAATAGAACAGGAGCTGCTACTAGGATCCAGAAAAGATTTCTGAGCAGAATATGCACAGTTAGACCATGAAGGCAGGCAAATCCCAAACTTTAGAGGCTTGATCTCAAAACTGCAATGTCCTTTGAGAATGCTAAAATAGTAATTAAGGAACTTGGGTTACAAGACTGGAGACTGCCAAGTCCCAAGGTTTATGATTTCTGGTTATTCCTTAAAAAAAGTCCCCAAAACTGAGTCTCCCAGGGCAATTCCACAGAATAAGGGGTTTCAAAGCTGAAACACAGTAAAAAAAAAAGGACTGCTTAAGGTGATATGGGGGTGGGGCAGAAGTACTTAAGGCAAAGTGAACAGAAAACTAAGGGTTCCCACTCTTTTAGGTATTTTGAAAAAAATCCACTAGTTTCCCTAGTTCCCTATCTCTTCCTCTCCTTTTTTTTTCCTCATGGAAAGGAATCATCCAAAAAAAAAAAAAAAAAAAAGTAAATATTCAAATAACCATTCCACATATAAATCCCAAGAGTGAATTAAAGTTCCTATACATAACAAACGTACAGGAGGAGTTTCCTAGAAAATCCCTCAATTACATATTCTAAAGTGAACATAGATATTATAAACATATTACTTCCTTAACAGCAACAGATACCAATTTTAATAATTTCCATCCCAAATCTTAAGCACAGTAATAGATGATCAAATCAGAATTTAACAGTATTCATAAACCATTACCAAGTCCCCCATATCAGTCCATCAGAGGCAGGGGTGATGGTCTCTCATTTAAAAACTGCTTCATAATGATAAGGGGTGTAGAACTGGCTCTCAATCCAAGCAGGGGGATGGATATGGTGTGCTGACAATGATCAATGGGCTGATCCAGGTCCCAAAAGCAGGTCAATATAGCTGTGATGTGACCAACATCTGGAACAAAACCCCAAATCTAACAGATAAAGATTAGAACAGTCTGGAATTGCCACAAAATATGGGGAGGCCAGTATAGATTGGCCAGCAATTCCTATGTGAAGGAACAAGTTTGCTTCACAGGATAAGCAGACAGCTAAAGTCCCAATAAATAGCAGTTAGGTTTCACAGACCATTGTGCTAATTGTCCTCTCATTATTTAGAAATCTTTTAAAAAACCTGAATATTCACAGACACAAATATCCAATAACAGATGACCAGGGTAAATACTCATTTACCTAAGTATTTAGGATATAATGATTACATATAACCATATTGGAAACAGCAAGGTATAACATAATTGAATTGCATTAACAGTTTCTATTGACCATTGCTCTGATCATAAAAATCAGTCACAGGAAGAAAAAAAATGCAAAATCATAACTATAACATAACATAAGCAGTTAAAACTTAACTTTCAGCAAAACAGGATAAAATAGCTTTAATTCATTTGTACTCCTGTTAATTGTCTCACTGTCAGAGGGTATAAAACTCCCAAATACTATTTACTATAAGCCCAAGAGATTTTATCTCCAAAGTTTCAGATAAATGCCAGACAGTTATTTACTTTATTTACCTTATTTACTATGTTTACCTTATGTCAGTAACAGTAAGAAATTTATCCCAGAAAATTCATACAATTCTTACATACCCAAGTAGATGTTGAATCTTGAATAAGTTGAATATTATACCAATCATTTTAAAATATCCAATACACAAAAAAATCCCAAACTACATATTGTGCACAACAAAAACATTTTCAAAAGGATGAAGACAAAAACTATTATTTTTAGAGTCCCTTTCTGATAATTGGCATCAATACAATCAATTAAAACTTCACATAAAAGAATCTGAAAAGTTCTTGAAAACATCAATTAAACTTTTTAAAATTACCCTTTCAAACTATATATCATATTTCTGATCATATTCTTTAAATAAGAAAACCATTATGTATCTAAAGAAACAAATGTTCAATCAATTAACATCTTGTAAGAGCAACCTGTCCCTTTAAATCACAGTTTGCTTTCTTCAGCCAAAAGCAGCTGCAACTTTCCACTACTGCTCTGCTGCTCTCCCCCCTCCAAAAACAGATCCCATCTCACAGCCGTCTCTCTGTGACTACCCTTTCCAACCAATTTCTTCTTTTTCCCATTGATTTCTTCTTTTTTTATTAATTTTATAATTATAAATTTTTTGACAGTATATATGCATGAGTAATTTTTTTATATAACATTATCCCTTGTATTCGTTTTTCCAAATTTTCCCCTCCCTCCCCTAGATGACAGGCAATCCCATAATTTTACATGTGTTACAGTATAACCTAGATACAATTTATGTGTGTAAATCTAATTTTCTTGTTGCACGTTAAGTATTGGATTCCAAAGGTATAAGTAACCTGGGTACATAGACAGTAGTGCTAACAGTTTACATTCAGTTCCCAGTGTTCCTTCTCTAGGTGTAGTTGTTTCTGCCCATCATTGATCAACTGGAAGTGAGTTGGATCTTCTTTATGTTGAAGATACCATTGATTTCTTCTTGAAATCATTTGCTCCTACCAATCAATCCTTCTTAAATCACCTTCATTCTCCTGTTCCATCTCTGTTTCCTCCCAATGCCTACTTGCTCAAACTTTCTCTGACATACTTCACTCCCAAACTAATAACCCTTCTGACTAGATGCTCCATTTAAATTATTAATTGCTTTTGTAAATCAATCTTTCTTTTCCCTTGTCTTTAAATCATCCTTTTTTGAAACTTTAAACTTTAAGATTCACAATTAATTTTGAACCAAATTTCATAAAACTTATAATATACCTTACAAATTACCCAACACTTCTAGAAAGTAAATATCATTTAAGTAAGGAAATACAAATATGACCTTCCCTAAGGTAAGCTACTGGCATTTTGTTTAATAACCTATATTTCAATTTGAAGTCCAGCCAAATAATAAAAGAAAGTTTTTCTCTTCACTTGTAAAGGCCAAAATATTCAAACAATTCTTAAGATTTTATACTCAGAACAAATCTAACATGTGCAAGGCAACAGGAAAATTATTTCCCCCAATTTCAAAATTATATTACCTCTTTAAAATATAGCAAGTTCCCAAAACTCTTAATTAAATGTTGCAGACAAATAATTACCAAGTTTAGTCTTCTTAAATTTTCTGTTTTCTAATTCCATGAAAGCAAACTTGCTAATAATGATTTTTCTTTCTTCTCCTGAGACAATTTTTAGAAACATGCTTAGTTTTCCCACAGTCCAACAGGTCAGAGAGCCCCTATGTTCAACTATTTACCTCTCTTGCCCTATTTTTATTCCTCCCTTCCAACATCTGCAATTTCTTAATTTCCAATCTTAACACACATACTAATTTAAAGTTATTTAAAAATTAACTAGTACTTTAGTTTGTGAAATTTCCTAAAATATGCCTAGATATTCCATTCAAACTTCCTTTCTTTAGTAAGCCAGGAAAGAGTTAAGCACCATTCCTTGCTTTACCTTGAGTTTTATTCCCCACCTCTGGCAGGATTCCACAAGCCTGAATTCTGATAACAGGGCCCCTTGTTTACAGGTGTAATGACCACTGTTATATTTTCTCAAAACTTTCCAAACTTTCAATCTATGTTTTTATTTTTCCCCTTCTCTCCCCCTTCCTGCAAAGCCACTGCCAGAGGCAGAGGGAGAGAAAGAGAAAAAAAAGATTTCCTTTTCTTGAGAAACCCCAAACTAGTTCCCAAATTACCTTACCATGATCTAAGACCAATATATTTTGAGCCACTCTGAAAGAATTACTACTATGAATGAATTCCAATTCCCACAATTCAGCCTGATATTTTCTAAGTCTGTAACACAGAGGCTGAATTTTTATCTCTTACAAGGTTGCTAACTTTTAACACAGAACAAAAATGATGCAAAGTAGACATACACACACAGACACATGTAGAACTCTATTTCTTGAATTCTCTATCTAATGTTCTGATACAAATTATTGGACTGCTTCTATCCCATTTTACCACCTTGGACTCAGTCCAGGGGTTGGCAGAGGGCCTTCGTTACCCTCAAGCAGCCACCTGAGAGCCTCCTCAGGAAAGTCCTTTATCATTAGGGTCAACAGCAGTCCACATCAAAAACTCCCTCGACCCAACCAATGGACCCCCAGACTCCGGAGAGCATTACCTCAAATTTACACGTGGACATATCTTTCAGACTGCAGCCAGCCATCAGGACTCTTACTTCCTTCAATTCTGCTTTCCACTGAGTATCTGTGCCTCAGGTCATTGTCTAAGAGGGGAAGGAGACTGCTCACCCAGACCCAGAGACTGGAGAAAACTACTCCGTGGGTGCCTGTCCTTGTTCAGGGAGCACACAGCCATCTTCCCCACAGACCCCATCCTGGAAAGCCCCCAACTGTGAGGGATGTAGAAGACCCTTACCCAAAATGACTACTCAAAGACCACTCAGTGGAAAGCAGAAAGGTTGCTTATTAAAACCTCCAGAGAATGAGCCAACCTATCACGAGATAAGAAAGAGAAAGCTCATGGTAGGAGGGCTAAAGAAGTAGTAAAGATATATAGCTTTTATGCAAGCGATTACTTCACAAGTAAGAGCATTGAGAAAGGGAGGGGGAGGCATCTAATTGATTGTTGCTATTTGGAGAGATTGGAATGGAAGGTTTCTGCAAAATCATCTGATTCTAGAAAAATCAGGCCTTCAGGCTTAATCAAGCAGATAGTGGTCAAGCTATTAGACTAACTATTGATAAATGTCAAATATTGATAAATCTCATCAGCTCAGGTTAAGTAAATATGTTTATAGTTGACCAAGGCTAAAGTAAATATGGGTCTGCACATGTTATACAGGTCATAGGGGAAACACAAAAATAATGAAAATAAAATACAGAAAAAGAATTCATACGTTCCTGTAAGCTCTTCATCTTATTTATTCCACACACAGAACTTACTGAGTTTCATCACTGTTAATGGATCTGACCGGCAGGATTTTCCTTCTCAGCTATTGAAGCTTAACCTATGTGGGAGTTCTCAAGAAGGCTTGAGCTTGTCCCATCTTGTTTCTCTTTTTGTAGGGAGGAAGCAAGATAGCTCCTAAAATTCAAATTGAACATAACCTATTCCAAAAATGGGTAGAAATGTCTTACTTTACAGCCAAATTTGCAATTTCAAGACACCAACTTATTTTTAAAATGATCAGAACTTTAGTTTGTAAGATTCCCTTAGTATCTAATTGGATGCTCTAGTCTTTTGTTTCTTGGTTCACAAACTTCTTTTTTTCATAAGATGAATGTTAATAATAGAGACAGGCAATTTTAAAGTTCCAGTTCTATTTTTTTTCTCTAAAACTTCACTAGCAATCTATATAATCAGTGAGATGATTTCCTCTAGGTATAAAATAAACCTTTCATTCTAGGGGTGGTGGGAAATGCTCTTGATTCCCTTAAAACGAATTCTAAATATTGACCCAATTACTTGCTAGTATTTCAACAGTTGTAAAAACATACAAATCACAATATAGGTCTAAGGGGAAAAGTCTCTTCCCATCCTTTTTAAAATATCTTGTCCTAAATTCCAGAATCTGGAATGTAAAGGCGGAGAAAGATTCTTTCTGAAAACAAGAAGTTCACATTAGTTAAGAAGACAGATAAATGTGCTGGCAAAGTTTTTCCTTCTAAATTCCATGCACACAATTGAGAGAGAAAAAGAACAAATTCTCAGGGACTCAATTATTAAAACTTCCTTCTTCCCTTACTAGATGTCTCTGGAGGCCATGCTGTGTATCACATACCCACATGTACAATATACACACAGCCTAAGAAATAATTGCTCTTTTAAAATTGCACCTATCTTGGGTTTTTTTTTGGTATATTTTGATCTGTCAATTATATTCCTTCACCTAGTTTTTTTTCTGCCTCTCTGATTCAAGCAGTCAGGTAAGGGGGAGAGAAAGAAAAGCTTTTGTTCTTTATCCTGTGATACAGAGGACAATTGCCATTTTAAGGTCTCTCAAGAGTACTGAAAGTTCTCATCTTTGCTTAAGCTATAAAATAACACAGTTGGTATATGGGGCTTGTCCCTTGCCCTACCTTCATCCTTTAAGCATATGAAGCCTATCAAGACACAAGCTAATTTTCTGACTATTTCCATACTTGTGCTGCTCAGACCACCCCTTCCACAGACAACTGGTTGTGAGTTACCAGTTTAAGATTCCTCTCCAGCACTCGTACCGCCTCTCAGTGATGAATCAGCATTACCCCTGCAGAAAGCCTCATTCCCCAAGCCCATTTCTTTGATACTCTGCCCATTATGCCAAATATAATGATGAATCATTCTCCCCTAATTATGCCAATTGTAGGGTGGTACATCATCTGAGAGAATACTGTGATACCAAAGAAGAAGTCATACCAGCTTGGTAATTACTTTTATTAGGTTAATTGGGAAAGCTTACTGAGCAGCAGCAAGACAAAATTATGGATCCTCACATAAGCCAGGTCAGGTGGCCTGATAGACTAAATATCGAGAAATGTCAAATAATGATAAATGTCATCAGTTCAGGTTAAGTAAATAAATATATAGCTGGCCAAGGCTCAAGTAAATATGGGCCTTCACATATTATACAGGTCATAAACAGAACAATAAAAGTCCCAGGTCATGCCATTTTTTTGATGGCGTAGTTGGCATGTCTTTTGTTGTTTACATTTACTCAATATTTTTCTGTGGAATCATAGGGCATATTCCCTCTCTGTTTACTGCTACACAGTTTTATCATTGAGGGTACAAACAGTTTAATAGCTTTTGGGGCATAGTTCCAAATTGCTTTCCAGAATGGTTAGACAAGCCCAACCGATCTTTTCTCTCAATCCTTTGATAGCTGCTTCCAAAAAACCTGACTCAATGTGCAGGATTCTTTTTTTTTTTTTTTTGGGGGGGGAGCTCTTTACCATTACATATTCTAAAATGGAGTAGATATTTCACCAAATAGCCAGGATACTCCATTTCAATTTTAGGCACTAGTTACTTTTTGGGGAGAGCACAAATTCCTTCACTATACATTGAAAAGTAAAATTACAATCACGAATTTTTGCTTGCCAATAAATTTATTGCTCTGCTTTTGGCAGAAAGACTTAGCAATTCAAATATCCAAGTAATTGGAGAGCTGGACTATCATTTTGTCATTTTTGTCCTTTCTCTGTCCTTGTTTCCCTTTTCTTTGGGGGCTGGGGGACAGGCTGTGGGAATCCAGGCAAGTGAGTGCGTCAGTGTGGGCAACTCTCAATGTGGAAATTCCCTCCACCCAACCAGGTCAACAATTTGGCAATTTTATGACTTGTGGTCTTAAAAAAATTATTTGGGGTACCAAGAAGAGTAAGTTACTTATGGTTATATAACTGGTATCTGCCAGAAGTAGAATTTGAGCTCTTTAAAACCAGCACTCTATCCTATATATTGACATCTTCCATCAGAGAGTTATTTGACATTTTAAATTCTCCACCTGAACTCTCTTAGCTTAAGTGCTATTTGAGATAAGAGATGATACAACTTGGTAGTGAAATATAGTTCTGGATATTGATTCAGGAAACTTAGTTTTGGATCATACCTCAGAGACCAGTTGTATGACCCTGAGTAAAGCATCTTTTCTGTGCTTAAGTTTTCCTTATCTATGAAAGGATACCTCACAAGGTTGTTGGGAGGATCAAATAAGAAAATACCTTTAAAGCACCTTACAAAGCTCAAAGTGCTATAAGAATGCTAGCCATTATTAGTTATAAAATAGCTTGTCATCCTATTTTCCTTCGAGAGAATTTAATAACTGAGTTATCAATCAGGTGGCTTTCTACTCGAACCATCAACCCAGTGAGCTTGTCCATCTCTGTGGTAGTTATGTGGAAGTTTTCCTAAAGGTTGCAGTATCCCTGCTTGCCACCAGATGATGGTCAGCCTACAAATGGCCAGGCTGGTTTTCCTACTGATCCAGCAATGCTTGGCAGGCAGAGATAAGCAATTTGAACCATCTTCTACTAACTGTATCTAAAATCAGTCTGAGAAATGAAATAACTGCATGAAGCATTTGGAAAACTATAGCATATAATTAGCTAATAACCTTTTCCTCACCTTTGCCACTCATTTGGGCATCCCCCTTTCTGATCAGGATTCAGATAGCCTCTTCTGACCTCATATTTTATTGTACATAAATAGAAAGGAAACAAATGAAGCCCCTCATATAAAGGCATTCATTTCTGCCTCCTGTTTATCCCAAATCTTTAGATATGGTAGAAATGATACAGGGATGAGACTCCTGGAGAAGAAGAGTTAATCAAACTTTCTTAGAATCATGGACTGGAAAAAGGAAAAAGGGGGAGGGGGAAGAAATTATGAGAGAACTAATCCTTTAAATTTTTCATCCCAATAGGATTCACAGTAGCTTGCCGTTTTAGCAGCTTGTTTTGTTTTTTTTTCCTCCCTGATCACGACTTTTCCCACAATGCCAACAAGAGTTGTCTCTATACTTCCCAATGTGTTTCTAGTCATTATTTTCCTTTCCCTCATGATAACCAGAAAGTCTAAAATCCAAGGGAAGCTGAATGAAGAGGAGCCTACTCTGTATCCTATAAAGTACAGATTTCATCCTTCTTCCCATGAGGGAATTTGCCCTGTTGGAAATGAAAGTCCACTATGATCTCTTTTATTAAGGACCTTACATAGTGTGAAACCCAGAAAACCTGTAAAAAGGTTCATGGGGACTGCATCTTTAAGGGGCAGGTTGGTTCCTGAATCCTAGCCCCCACAACTGTGAATCACAGTACACTAAAGAAGCCAAAGGAATGTTTTGTTTATGCAGAATTAAGAAATTGCAAATCAATTTTTACTGTTATTTTACTTTCTGAGTAGAATATCTTTTATAAAAATTTAAATTAGTCAATGTATCGGTCTCACACTATTCATGCTAACTAGATATATCCCTTGTCTGAAGAGAGGCCTTTAACCACAAGGAACCCTTATTCTGAGGGGGAAAAAAAGAGTCCAACCTTCAGAGAACCCCCAGTTTGATGAGGAAGCTGCTCTTTCCATCAGGGGGCTCTGTCTATCAGGGAGCTGGACCTTTAGAAAGGCTCCCAGGCTCAGACAGAATACACCAATAATAGACTAGAAGCCAAAGCAAGACAGGAAGAAAGAATGGGTTACTGTCAGAATGAAGGACAGGGATTGGTAACAGTCTAGGAGAAAGTGTATGTAGAGAACAATCTAATAGAAAAATCCTTAGCTGTTGCATTTCTTCTGCACCACATGAGCTCAACTGAGAGGAGAAGTAGGTGGGAAAGGACGTTCCAATCCTGGCTGGCATTCCTCTGCTGATGTGGCTTTAGTGTTTATTTCTGTACTGTTTCATTCTGCTGTTAAATCACATAGTTGTTCACAGTAATTTTGTCTTCTTTTGAGTTATGATTGAAGATAAACAAAGCTAGTCCCTGGGTCTTGACTTAATTAGGAGAATTAAAAAGTAATTTTGGCAATTTCTGAGGGTAAGGTTACCAAGAAGATGAACCTGTAAATTGTGTGGGGGATGGTGATATTAGCTCTGAGTGCATTACTTCTGGCTTAGCATAGCGCCCTACATACAACTTGCTTCGTGGACATTAGGAAAATGGGGTGGAAAATGCCTTGCCAGGCTTATTTTTTTTATGTCATGCTATCTTTTTATAACCTTTCTGCCAAATATGGGCAGGTGTAATCCACCACCTATTCCATTTATGGTCAGAGCAATTGATTTCAAAATTTGCTTTGATTAAAGCCCTAGATATTTCATTCTTTTGCCAGACCACAAACTCCTCCCCTTCCATATAAGGGAAAAATGAGTATTTCAAAATCGTTAGGGTGGACACTGAACCTGAGATGGCAATGAGTGTCTAATCTCAGCTCTTAAAAGGTTTAGATCTCTACCCGGTTTCATAGAGCTGCTGGCATTGCTGGACATGGAGACCTGGAGTCTAGACAATTACAATTCTTATGTTTTTCCTTTCCTCTCTCTCCTTCTGATTGTGCTATGGATGGTGTCCTAGAAAGGGGTCAAGCATTTGGACTCTCCAGAATTGCCCTGTAGATTTAACTGGGAAAACTGCTGTGGTTACTGGAGCTAACTCAGGTGAGAACTCCCTCTCACTGCCTGGGGATTCCATTCCTCTCACTTCCCTTCCTAGACTTCTCATCCCTCTTCTAGAGAAAACAATGTTCTCATTCCTTTCCACTGCAACACACACACACACACACACACACACACACACACACACACACACACTTCACATCATGAGTACAGAATCACCCATCCCTCTTCCTTCCTAGAGTTTCCATTCCTTCCATCCTTCTGTGTACAATCCCCTATTTCCCCTCTTTCTTACCACTGCCCTCTCCTTCCCTTTACCAGTCCCTATAACCCAGTGTAGAATCTTTTTCTTTTTCTTCCCTCTTGCATAGGTTTGTCCATGGCAGGGGGGCGGGGGGAACATTTGTTAATTATCTGATACATGCAATTGTTGTTGCTGAGTATTTAAGTTTTGTCCACATCTGGGTCTTTCTTAGGCCCTTTTAGGATTTTCTTAGGCTCATTTTATAGGTGAGGAGGCCAAGGCAAATAGGGTGAAGTGACTTAATCAGGGTCAAATCTGAGGCCAGATTTGAATGAGTCTTCCTGAGTCTCAGGTCTGTGAATCATTTTGTTGATATAGATACACAAACATTTATGTACAGGTGTACACACATTCTTTTTTTTTTTTTTTTTTTTTTCACTGAGCTAATTTTTTTTTTTTTTTGGTTAAGTTATGTTTTTTAATTAAAGCATTTTATTCTCAAAACATATGCATGGTTAATTTTTCAACATTGAACCTTGCAAAACCTTGTGTTCCAAAATTTCCCCCTCTTCCTCCTACCCCCACCCCTAGATATATACACACATTCTTTAGAAAGATACAAAATAAAGTGGTATTTGAGGTAAAATAGGAAAGACCAGAGACAATTTTATGGGAGAGGTAGTGCTTAAGTTGAACCTTTAAGTTCAAAGTGGATAGAAGGAGGAAGGCTATTATATAAATAAAGTGAGCAAAGGCTTAAAACACAGGAGAGAGCAGGATGTATATAACTAGGGAATACTACAGGACACAGAGTGCTGGACCTAGAGGCCAGAAGATATGAATTCAAATCCAGCCTCTGACACTTTTGAGCAGTGTGATGGTGGGCAAGTCACTGAACTGTCTACCTATAGAAGGAAGAAGAGAAATAACATGAAATAAAACTGGAAAAATAGAGTAATGTTAAATTTTAAAGAGCCTTAAATACCATACTAGGTAATGGGAGGGGCACTAAAAATTTTTGGCAATAGGGAACATGGATGAGATTGTTCTGTATGCTTTTTTTTTTTTCCAGGCAGATAGAGCATTTATTAAGCATTTACTACATGTCTTAGAGCTTGATTCAAGAATGAATGTTAATAGCAATTTTTCTAATTTAGCTAGAAACTGAAGGTCTTTTCCACCCAGAATGATTTCCTTTGATATAGGTAAAAGAGACCATTCTTTGTCTTAATTCTTATGTAACCTTAATCATTGGTTAATTGGATGTTGCTTCAGAACTTTTTTTTTTTTTATCTTAAATACAATATATGTATACATATTTATACAGTTCTTTTGTTCCACAAGAAAAATTAGATTTAGAAAGGTAAACATAACCTGGGAAGAAAAAACTGCAAGCCAACAACAACAGAATGAGTGTAAATGCTATGTTGTGGTCCACACTCATTTACCAGTGTTCTTTCACTGGGTATAGTTGGTTCTGTTCATCACTGCTCAGTTGGAATTGAATTGGATCCTCTCATTGCCAAAGATAGCCACTTCCATCAGATTTGATCCTCATATAGTATTGTTGTTGAAGTGTATAATGACCTCCTGGTTCTGCTCATTTCACTCAGCATCAGTTCATGTAAGTCTCTCCAGGCCTCTCTGTATTCATCCTGCTGGTCATTTCTTACAGAGCAATAATATTCCATAACATTCATATACCACAACTTATTCAACCATTCCCCAACTGATGGGCATCCATTACATTTCCAGTTTCTAGCCACTACAAAGAGGGCTGCCACAAACATTCTTGCACATACAGGTCCCTTTCCCTTCTTTAATATCTCCTTGGCATATAAGCCCAGTAGAAATACTGATGGATCAAAGGGTATGCACAGTCTGATAACTTTTTGAGCATAGTTCCAAATTGCTCTCCAGAATGGATGGAACTATTCACAACTTTATCAACAATGCATGTGTCCCAGTTTTCCCACATCCCTCCAACATTCATCATTAATTTTTCCTGTCATCTTAGCCAATCTGACAGGTGTGTAGTAGTATCTCAGAATTGTCTTAATTTGCATTTCTCTGATTAATAATGATTTGGAACACCTTTTCATAAAAGTAGAAATAGTTTCAATTTCATCATCTGAAAATTGTCTTTTCATATATTTTGACCATTTATCAATTGGAGAATGGCTTGATTTCTTATAAATTAGTCAATTCTCTATATATTTTGGAAATGAAGCTTGTATTTTTGTCTGCTTTTGAAGAATAAATCAGAGGCTAGAAATCCTCTTAATAAGCTATTGCATTCATCCAGGAGAATGATACTAAGGAACTAGTAGGGAAGGCAGTGAGGATTCCTTCTATTACTATTTCAGCTCTCACTTTTAAATTGTAAACTACATACTAACAGGAGGTAGAACTGAAATAAATTTTATCTTCCTTCCAGTGGCCAGCATAGGGCTCTGCATACTACAAGTGCCCAATTAATGTTTATTGTACTGTTAAATTTGAGATAAGGGAGTAACTATCAATTCAGTTCTAGCTTCCTCCCTTCACCATCCTTCCCCCCTCCAACTTCTAATCCCAACCATGTTTCCTGTGGCACAGGGATAGGGAAGGCTGTGTGCTATGAGCTTGCCCGACGTGGGGCTCGTGTGGTCCTCGGCTGCCGGAACCTGACTCAAGGGAGAAAGGCACTTGAGGACATCCAGAAAGCCACTGGGAACAAGAATCTGCTCCTTCGAGAGGTGGACCTCAGCTCTGTGGCCTCCATCCAGAGCTTTTCCCAGAAACTTCTTGTAGAAGAACCCCACATCCATCTTCTGGTCAACAATGCTGGAGTCAGTGGTACATTTCTCCCCTCCCCCCATTCTAGGTCTAGAGATTGCTCATAATAGAAAAATCTCCCCAACTATACCACAACTACCCACTCTGTCTCCCTCTCTCCTAAGAAATCATACTTCAAAATTAAGTGTTTCTCCTGAATTTTAAATCCAAATTTTCCAACACACATGCTTTTCACCTTCTCTCATGTAATTCAACTTGGAGATTGTGTGATGTCTCTAATCCTCCTGTATCCTTGCTTTCTTCCAGGGCTACCCTACAAGACTTTTACTTCAGATGGCCTGGAATTGACTTTCATGACCAACTACCTTGGGCACTTTCTGCTCACAAACCTGTTACTGAGTGAGGATAAAACACAGCCTTCCCCCATTCTCTTTTCTTCTCTTAGACCCTTATTGTCTGAACAAAGCCATGCTTCAGAAAAGACCTCAAATGTCATCTAGGAAATCTTTCTCTAAATAGAAATTCTTACATCATTCCCATCCAATGTTCACTAGATGAGTTCTATTACTAAGAAATTACCACCAATAAGAAGTCTATTCTACTTTTGGACAGCTTTGGTTATTAGAAAGGTTTTCTTTATACTGTATTGAAAGGAAATCTGCTTCCCTTTTATATTTTTCTCCTGTTCTTGATACTATCCTCTGGAGCCAATCAGAACAAACTTCTTATTTTATTTTTTAAGTTTTAAAAATTGTTTTATTTTTCTGGTTATACATGTATATTAACTTTTTAAAACATGCATTTCTTTATGAATTACGTTAGGAGAGAGAAATCAGGACAAAAGGGAAATACCATGAGAGAAGGGGAAAACAAAAAAAAAACAAAAAAAATGATCATAGAGTGTGTTGATTACATTCAATCTCTATAGTTCTCTTTCTGGATGCAGATGACATTTTCTATCCAAAGTTTATTGGAATAACTGGATCACAGAATCACTGAGAAGAACCTGTCTTTCATAGTTGATCATCAAAAATCTTGCTGTTACTCTGTACAATGTATTCCTGGTTCTACTTGTTTCATTTAGCATCAATTTGTGTAAAATTTTCCAAGCTTTTCTAAAATCAACCTGATCATTTTTTATAGAAGAATAATATTGCATTACTTTAATATTCCATAACTTATTTAGCCATTCCCCAATTAATGGGCATCTACTCATTTTCTAATTCTTTGTTACCACTAAAAGAGCTGCTATAAACATTTCTGCACATGTGGATCCTTTCCCCCACTTTATGATTTCCTTGGGATACAGACCCAATAATGGCACTTCTGGGTCAAAGCATATGCATAGGGGCCAAGATGGTGGCGTGGAGGCAGACAGCTGCTTGAGCTCTGTGTTTTCTCTCAGAATTTACTTTATGACAAGCCTCGGAGTTAATGTTTGACCAAAAAAAACAAACCCACAAATAATCACCAACAGAAGACAAACTTGAAATTCTCTAGAAAAGGTCTGTGTTTGCTTGGGGGAGGGAAGGAACAGACTGGGCACAGACTGAGGGCAGGCAGCCAGAGTGAGGCAGGCAGCTTAAACTGCTCAGACTGGAGGGGGGAGGGGTGCAATATGTGCCATTTCTGCGGAACGACCTTTAACCCAATGTGGATATTCCATCAGAAGCCCAATAACACCATCCAGCCCCATCTCCCCCCCCAGAAACAGACCAATCGTTTCTCTTGTCAATTTGTTTTCTTCAATTCCCGTTCTAACAAAATGAACAAAAAATTTAAAAGGGCTCTAACCATTGACAGCTTCTCTATGGAGAGAGCAGACTTCAAACCCTGAGGAGACTAAAAGCAGATTGTCTCCAGAGGAATCCCCTAAGGGGAATATGATCTGCTCCTCAATACACAAGACTCTCATAGAGGAAATCAAAAAGGCTCTCACAAAAGAGAAGAGAAATGGGAAAAGGAAAGGGAAGCTTGGCAAGAGAGTCTGGAGAAGTCATCCAGAGTGGATAAAGAGATCAAATTATTGAGAAATAAAATTAGTGAGTTGGAAAAAGAAAACAGCTCTCTACAAAATAAAATTGATGAAATGGAAAAAAATTCCATAGAAGATAAAAACTCAATTGGACAATTACAAAAATACAAATATAGCTTGCTCAAACTCCCTAAGACCAACTCCCTAAGAAAAAAATCCCCAGGACCAGATGGATTTACATGTGAATTCTACCAAAACATTTAAAGAACAACTAACCCCAATGCTATATAAACTATTTGAAAAAATAGGGATTGAAGGAGTCCTACCAAATTCCTTTTATGACACAGACATGGTACTGATACCTAAACCAGGTAGGCTGAAAACAGAGAAAGAAAATTATAGACCAATCTCCCTAATGGATATTGATGCTAAAATCTTAAATAAAATATTAGCAAAAAGACTATAGAAAATCATCCCCAGGACTCCTGAGTTGGTTAATAGCTTGTTCTATTTCTTTTTCTGAAATGGGACTATTTAGACTATTTACTTCTTCCTCTGTTAATCTGGACAAGCTATATTTTTGAAGGTATTCTTCCATTTCATTTAAATTATCGAATTTATTGGCATAAAGTTGATCAAAGTAGCTCCTAACTATTGTTCTAATTTCCTCTTCATTAGTGGTGAGTTCTCCCTTTTCATTTTTAAGACTAACAATTTGCTTTTCCTCTTTCCTTTTTTTAATCAGATTTACTAAGGGTTTGTCTATTTTGTTGGTTTTTTCATAGAACCAACTCTTAGTTTTATTAATTAATTCAATAGTTTTTTTTTTACTTTCAATTTTATTAATCTCACCTTTAGAATTTCAAGTTTCGTGTTTGTCTGGGGGTTTTTCATTTGTTCTTTTTCTAGCATTTTTAGTTATAAGCCCAATTCGTTGACCTTCTCTTTCTCTATTTTATGCAAGTAGGCCTCTAGAGATATAAAACTTCCCCTTATTACTGCTTTAGCTGTATCCCACACATTTTGGTATGATGTTTCATTATTGTCATTTTCTTGGGTGAAGTTATTAATTATGTCTATGATTTGCTGTTTTACCCAATCATTCTTTAGTATGAGATTATATAGTTTCCAATTATTTTTTGGTCTATTTTCCCCTGGCTTTTTATTGAATGTAATTTTCATTGCATTGTGGTCTGAAAAGGATGCATTTACTATTTCTGCCTTACTGAATTTGATTTTGAGGTTTTTATGTCCTAGTATATAATCAATTTTTGTATAGGTTCCATGAACTATTGAGAAGAAAGTGTACTCCTTTCTGTCTCCATTTAGCTTTCGCCAAAGATCTATCATATCAAACTTTTCTAGTATTCTATTTACCTCTTTGACTTTTTTCTTATTTATTTTGTGGTTTGATTTATCTAATTCTGAGAGTGCAAGGTTGAGATGTCCCACTATTATAGTTTTGCTGTCTATTTCTTTTTGCTGTTCTCTTAATTTCTCTTTTAAGAATTTAGATCTATTTTGTCAGTTTATATAAAATCTGTCCTGCAATAGTTGACATTGTGTTAGGTAAGCATCACATTCAATCATTTTGGTTTATGGAGCAAGCTTCAAAAAATATAACCCGAGACAAGCAGCTTAAAGCACACCCTCAAAGACATTTTTGTTAAGGAAATAAAAAGATTCTGGGACATAGACCCCATGAACAGAAGCCTGGAGATACCTGGAGACTACTGCTGGCAAGACTGCCAGGTTCGTGATGGGGATGGAGCAGGACAGGGCAAGAAAAGCTCACTTAGGGTGTGGTTTCTAGGGGGTTGGAAGGAAGAAAGAGGGGTATCCAGTGGCTTCCTGGTTTAACTATGTTTGCTACTTATATGCTAAACCAATTTGTTTATGCAAAACTGTGTAAATGTCAGCTCTACATTCGCCTCCCCTCCCCCCCAACAGAGGTAGTAGTATGGAGCAAAGTCTAAATCTACCCCTAGTTAGGCTTTTGGAGGAAGCTGAATGCTTGCCAGACACAAGTCAAATGCTCATATTCTCAGAGTTGACCTTGAGTGGGGGGTTGGGAATAAGCTCCAAAGAAAGGGATTTAGTGAAAAGATTGCATACCATCTGTATACTGAAATGCCGGAGAAACTGAGGCAAGATAGAGATTAGAGAGTTTAATATTATATTTGAAAGGAAGATATTTACTGGGACCAAATGGATCCATGGTTTGGTCCCAGGGCTGAATGAGACTATCTTCTCCAAGAATCCTTTAAACAATGAGAGTTCTCAATGACATGTATACACATGGCTCAGACTGGGGGTGGGTAGGTAGACTGAGGGGCAGGCAGAGTCAGGGTGCTGAGAGTGGGAATGGGACTTTGACAATCCGGTTCTGACAGGGTGAAGGGAGGCATGGCAGGAGGAACTCTGGAGATGGGGAGAGGCATCTTGATAAGAGGGCATCTGACATTCCTATAGCTTGGGATGGAGATGGTAGTCTAAAACATAAGATCTTTTATCCTTATCAAATACTCTGGTAGAGGGAAGGGAGGTTTTGCAGGACTGAGCTTTTAAAAACAGGGAAATTGAGTCAGGACTGGGTCAGGCTAATTATGGAAACTGAGAACTTTGGCATATATATATCATATAATATATGGCTTGGGGTCATCAGTCCTAACAAGTCATTTAGAGGTGATACAACCCCTGTTCCAAAGCCCATTGGTATGGGATTCTCCCCTTATTGGTGAAGAGAGTACTAGCTTATAATTATGTCTATTTTCTTTCTCTTTGGGGGACCCAGTCTTTTCTGGAGTCTCATCAGGCATTGAATCTCCTTTTCTCTTTAAGCACTGAGTCACTTCAAGTGCTAGGCTACTACTCTCTCTCTGAGGATGGTAGAGTGGCCTCTGGCTCCAACTTCTTGCTTCCCCTCATGGCAGGGATGAAATTCTCCTTGGAGAAAGGGGAGGTGGAGAAGAGGCTAGAAATGTCTTCTCTGCCTCCCTTTTAGCCACATACACGGGCAGAGTCCTTTGCAACAAGTGGAGTCTCAGTGCACATGCAAAGCCTTCTACTATATAGCCTTTCTCCATGTTTATAGTAGTAAACATCAAGATTGACCTTTAAACCCAAGCACTCTGACTCCGAGTTCTATGCTCTTTGCACAGAGATTGGCTTTCCAGACTGAAGTCATGAAACATGATTTCCATTGTTTCCCCTAGGGAGGATGATGGATGGTGGCAGGAGTTAAGGGTTTCCTTGGATGGGGATATCTATCTGCGTCAAGAGGCAGTGTTTAAAAGTGGGAAGAACACTGAATTTCTAATCAGGAAATCTAGTCCCCCAGGAAATTTAAGTCCCAATTCTTCTACTTATTAACTTATAAACTGAGCAAGTCACTTTTCATAATCATCATCATCACCTTCTTCTCTTCCTCCTTCTTTCTTCTTCCTTTTATCTCAGAGGGCCTGCTGTCTGCAGACTCGGCCCGAGTGGTGAATGTGACCTCTTTCCGATACAAGTATGGGATTGTGGATGAACAGCACCTAGTAGGAGCTGGATGCCCCCTTCTTCAACACCAGCATTATGACTCTGCTAAGCTGCTGTTGATCCTTTTCACTGAAGAGCTTGCCCAGAGACTTCAAGGCACAGGTAACTATGCCCCTACCCCATACCACCTCTAGAGGTTCACCTGCCATCCACCCCTTCATCCCACAGTCCCTCTATACCACCTTCTCATATATGGCCCCAGAATCTCTCCTAGATTGTCCCTGTCACATTACCCTACAATCCTGTCTACTTCACCCCTAAATGGTCCTTTGATAACTCCTTAATCTTCCTACCATCTTTCTTTGCTGCTCTCCCACAATTCCCTCCATTTCCAATGTTTTCTTCTCCTGCCACAGTCTTCCACATCTGCCTGTGTTACTGTCATCAACATGTCCCCTACTACTGTTTTTCAGAATAAACCCACATTATACATATGTATAGTGTATATATCCAATTGGAGTAAAAAAAAAAAACAAACAAACTGGAAGATAGAGAAACACTGATGCCATTTTCTACATTCCCCAAACTCCAGCATTCCCTCATATCTATTCTATTGAAGCTCAGCAAATAAATATTTAAGTTAGCAGTTGAGACATACAAAGCTTAGATAAGTTATTGTACCTGTCCTTTATAGTTTAGTGGAAGAAAGAGACACAAAGAGTACATACATAATTGCACTATAGGAATAGGTTCACATCCCAGAATACCTGTTATCCTGTCCAGAATCATGATTAGGTATCTGAGAAAGCCTAAAATGAGTATGGGGTGAGTAAACTAGACCTAAAACAGGTCTGGGATAAGTAGGCCAAAATGCATCCTCAAATCAATTTTGTAATTTACAATGTATAAATAATACAAGTAATTAAGACAAATTTAATAGCCTGAGAAGAAGATTTAATACTACAGTGGATTTTAGTTGCTAAAGGCATATATACCTTAGATTTTTATACTCTCTAAATTTCAGTACTTAGGTACAAAACCCAAGATTCCCTGCCCTAGTTATAGGTATAGTTTACCTCATAAATTTAACAAACATTTCTAATACTTAATATATTTTTAGTAATAATAGCAATAATTATGTAAAGTTTGCAAAGTGCTTTGCACAATGGCTCTTCTGATCCATATGAAAGGGCTTTGGGGAAATGGAAATAAACACTAAAACAATCCTTGTCCTGTGGAACCTTACAGTGACATGTACACAAAACAGTTGTATTTAAGGCTTTTTTTAAGGCTTACCAGGGAAGTAGGCTGGAAGAAGTCCCTGAATTTGGCTTTGAAAGCAGAAAAGGAATAAACCCTTAGAGATTTCACCTGGAGGCTTATAAATAATCTTTTTTAATTTAAAAAATTGTATTCATATATTTTGTTTTATATCACCCTTAGTTTCCAACATTTTCTTTTCTTCTTCCCATATTCATCCATCAAAGAATAAAATAGAATAAAAATTAGTTCAGCAAAACTAACAAATATACCAACCAAGTCCCACATTATAGTTCCACCTTCATGTCCCCTACTTTGTATTCTTATATACCTTCTCTGGGATACAATAACAATAACAACAACAATAATAACTAACATTTACATAGTGACTATTATTGCCAAGAATTGTGCTGGGTTTTTGAATAATTCTTATTTCATTTATTCCTGAGATGTAGTCACTATCATCATTATTACCATTTTATAGTTAAGGAAATTTAGGCAAAATTAGTGGCCATAATTTCATATCATTCAGTTTCCATTTTTCTTTTTCTTTTCATTTACATTGTAGTTATGACTTTCTGTCTTTTAAATTCTGCTCACTTTATTTTGCATTTGTTCAGCATGTCTTCTAGTGTTTTTTGTATTCTTCATGTCTTGCAGTACAGTAATTTTCCATTCCATTCATGTATTACAACTTGGTTAGCCATTACATGATTGATGGACATTTACTTTGTTTCCAGTTCTTTGTTACTACAAAAAGAACTAGTATAAAATATGTTGGTATATATGCCATCTTTCTTTTTATCACTACTCCTCATTTCTTTCTTTCTTTCTTTTCTTTTCTTTTTTTTTTTTTTTTAGCATAATCCAAATTGCTTTTAAGAATGGTTGGATTAAAGAATATTTCCCCCAACCAGCGCATTATTGTATCTTTCTTTTCACAACTCCTACAACATTAGCTAATCTTGCCAATTTGCTGTTAAGGCACAAAACCTCAAAGTTGTTTGGATTTGCATTTTTCTTATTATTAGTGACAAAATGCCTAAGTTGTCTTGAGTGGTTTCCTGTGATATGATGGTAAGCATGTGCAGGAAGACAGGAGTCCTGATTGGTGGAGAAGACTCTGAGTTCATGATGCTAAGTAGGAGAAAAGAAAACCCAAATGGAGTCATAGAGTTGGACAGGACTGAATACCAACAATCAACATTGGTAATGGGAGTTACCCTCAAATTTCCTTTACTAATGAAATCACAAAAAACCCTATTCTCATCTCTATATTTATGTTTGCTGTTGTTTGGTTGTTTTGGTCCTATCTGACTCTTCATGTCCCCATTTGGAGTTTTCTCAGCAGTCATACTAGCGTAGTTCACCATTTCCTTCTCCAGCTCATTTAACAGATATAGTAAACTGAGGCAAACAGAATTAAATAATTTGCTTAGAGTCACAGAGCTAGGAAGTGTCTGAGGCCAGATTAGAACTTGGGCAGATGAGTCTTCTCAACTCCAAGCCTGGCACACTCTCCACTAGACAACCTACCTACCTGCCATATTCATGTTAGTTACCTCTATATTTTAGATATTAGGATATTATCAGGCATATTTAGCAAAGAGTTCCCCCCCCAACTAACCATTCCTCTTCTTTATTCTAGTTAAATTAATTTTAATATAAAAATTCAAACTTGCATATTAAATAATATGTTTTATCTATTGTGATAGATCTTTAACTTTAGTTTGGTTAAAACTTCTTGGCTTAGCTATATCCATAAAAGGTGTTTGATCTGGTTCTCTTACTTTTTTAATGACAACCTTTAATACTTAGGTCCTTTAGGGTACGTCATTCCAAGTATAAAAGAGGATAATCTCACACACCCTCTAAAACTACCTCCATGGCCCATTCTTCCCACATCCCAATACCTCCTAATATTTGGCCCTTTTCAACTAGATATTACATGACCTCATGAAATTCATACCTCAGCAAGTTTTATCTTAAGGAAGCAAGATGAGATCTGTTTTTTAACTAGGAAGTTTTTAACAAAACTAGGAAGAGGGGGCAGCTAGGTGGCTCAGTGGATAGAACACCAGCCCTGAATTCAGGAGGACTGGAGTTCAAATCTAATCTCAGACACTTAACATGTCCCAACTGTGTGATCCTGGGCAAGTCACTTAACCCCAGCCTCAGGGGAAAAAAAAAAACCAAAAAACAAAAACAAAAAAAAAACTAGGAAGAGAGAGTAAATGTTTCTGAGAAGCAAATTTGGGCTCATTATAAAGAAAACTTCCTAAGTATGTAAGAGAAGGCCAAAGTGCGTGAATTCAGGTTAGTTAAAAGTTCCTTTTAGCTGGAAGAGATTAAGGAAAGCTCCCCAGAAGGGTTGTCACTCTGGAGGACGCTTGTTAAACTGCCAAAAATGGAGATAAAGGGAGAGTGAATTCAGATAAAGGGAACTGCATGAGAAAAGGCAAGGCAGTGAGGAGAAGTGAGGAGTCTGTTTTGACAATAGTTTTTTATTTTTCAAAATAGATGCAAAGATGATAATTTTCAACATATTTGCAAAGCCTTTGGGTTCCATATTTTTCTCCTTCCCTTGTCACATTCCCCCTCTCCTAGATAGCAAGTAATCCAATATAGGTTAAACATGTGTAATTCTTCTAAACATATTTCCACATTTATCAAGAAAAATCAGATCAAAAGGGAAAAAATGATAAAGAAAAAAATAAGCAAATAACAACAAAGGTGAAAATACTGTGTTGTGATCTACATTCAGTTCCCACAGTCCTCTCTTTGGATACAGACAGCTCTCTTCATAGCAAATCTATTGAAATTGGCCAGAATCACCTCATTGTAAAGATCTATGTTCATCAGAATTAATTGTCATATCGTCTTGTTGTTGCCACGTATAATGATCTCCTGGATCTTCTTATTTCACTCAGCATCAGTTCATGTAAGTCTCTCCAGGCCTTTCTGAAATCATCCTGCTGATCATTTCTTATAGAACAATACTGTTCTATAACATTCATATATAATAACTTATTCAGCCGTGCTCCAGCTGATGGGCATCTACTCACTACAAAAAGGGCTGCTATAAACCTTTTTGTGCATGTGGATCCTTTTCCCTCCTTCTTTAAGATATCTTTGGGATTCAGATCCAGTAGATCAAAGGGTATACACAGCTTGATAGCCCTTTAGATTTAGTTTCAAATTGCTCAAGAAGTCTGTTTTGACAAGAGTCAATTTAGGATGGAGAGAAAGTAAGAGGAGGCTTGAAAAATAGGTTTGAGCTAAATCATAGGAAGTTCTAAATGTTGCAAGGAAAGGAAGTTGGGGCTTTGTTTGATAGAGAACTCTCTATTATTATAACACCTTCTTAAATCCATCCCCACTCTCCTGGATCCATATTTTACCCCTTGTACCTCAGGTGTGACAGTGAATTCAGTGGAACCAGGGATTGTAAAAACGGGAATTATGAAGAATTTTACTTGGCCGTATCGCATTATTTACTGCATCTTGAGTGTCTTCTTAAAGGTGAGGAGATCCAGAGATATTCTTATTTCTCATGTCCTCCTTGTGGGTCTGGGAGGTAGTGATCTCTGTACTTCCCCTAATATTAGCCCTCTCCCTTATATCCTAGAGCAAGGTATAGCTTCTGGATATGACTCCTAGAATTATAACACATATGAAGATAATAATTTTCTCTTTCATAACAGTAAGCATATGTCTCATAACACTTCATGAGAGATGTCTTATTATCCATATTTATTTTATAGAAGGGGTAACAGATTTAGAGCTGAGATGAATATCTAAGACACTCTACTCCCAAGCCAGTGTACTCTTTCTATTAGCTTAGAAAGAACTATCTTCTCTCCCACCCCTATTCCCTCATCCCAGGTATTCCTGGATCTCTTGAGCTGGTTATTACTTTCACTTCTAACTCTTCTCCCTTTGCTGTCACCTAAGACCCCTGCACAGGGTGCCATTCCGATCTTGTACCTGAGCTTAGCGGAAGAACTACATGGCATTTCAGGAAAATATTTTAACTCCAAATGTATCCTGACCTTGCCTGTTAAGTCTGCCCTGGACCCCGGAGTAGCCCACAGCCTCTGGAACACGTCAGCCAGACTGACCAACCTACAGAAAATGATCAAGAAAGAATGACTAGTCAAAATCCAGTGAGCCCTGCCTCACATTATTCCAGCTCTTATTGTAGTGACCTTATTTGACTTGGGGCTTACCACTAAACTAATCAGAATACTTTCAAAGTTATTTTTTCTGTGAAATGTGATTGTTATACACATTGTTCTCTTAGTTCTTCTCACTTTACTCTGCATCTAAATAAATAGATAGTTATTGTCTTTCCAGTTGTCCATTTCATTCTTTAGTATAGCAAATATTTCATCAATTCATATGCTACATTTGATTTAGTGAGAAAACCAAATTAATTTTATCCTGTAACTGATGTTTTATTTTATACTTGATTTTATTCTGTAATAGGCAGTGCTACATTTTGTATAACTACCCAAGTCACTTTCTTTACCTTTATTTCATAAGAATATATATTTAGAATTTCAATCTTCCCCTCTGATTGCATTTAAAAGTTCAGCTTTCCTGTAAATCACCTTAATTAAAGGAAACCTATTATCTTTGTTCTACCAGCTGTCCTCCTAAAGTGCTGCCCTGCTTTGAAATCTGTCTGTTATCTCTAAATCATCAGTTATTCTTGTAAAATGCATAGAGAATTTATCATCAAAATAGAAAGAGGGGTTGTTGATAACTGTGCATTTCCAGTTTCCAGCAATTAATATTGCCCTTCATGCCTATGATGCGACAAGCTCTGTGCCCAATCACATTATTTTCCCTGTCTATGATGTTGCTTTTTGTTTCTGGGACATTCTTTTCCTTTCATTTATAAAAGAGGGTTGTCCCCGTCATTCAGGATCTTAGTTAGCTGAAGAGACTAAGACCCTGTTCATTGGAAAATTCTTACTTTGTCAATAAATGGATCATTTTTGGAGCTTTGTGCCTCAGTTTACTTAGATTTTGATCATAACAGTTTGGCAACTACAAAAGAACTGGGGAAGGGAGGCTTCCACCCAAGTTCTGGAACTAGCTCCAATCTCCAAGTAGTAAATGAAGACATTAGCCAAACCACATTCATGTATGCATGATGCTTTTTAGCTCCTCCTCCCCTTATCTGATTTTTTTTGAGAGATCTTTTGTGGGGATCCACTTAATATTCTAGTCACCATCTTAGACTGCATAACGGGGATTGGAGATCCTTGAATCATCTGGTAGCTGCCCCAGACAGCCCTATGTAAGTGACCCAGATGATTAATAAAGGACTTTCATAATCATATTGGAGCTCCTGGCCGCTTTCTTCAGTATCAAGCTAACACGTTGGTGGGAGTGAGGAGTGGGCAGGAGGCTTGGAGTTCCTGGGGAATTCTGGACCCTACAGTCACAAATAACCACAGTTGGAAAGTGACTAGTAGATGGAGTAACTGGCAAATTGGTAATAGGAAATACTTCTTAAGAGGAGAATTGGAGAAGCCCTGTTACAAATGTGAGTCCACCATCATCTTCACTGGAGGGAACAAAAAGTGACCCCTCTTCTCCTATACCAAGGTCATCAAAATGATGCCTGATACACTGATTCTGAGGGAAAAGAGAGTCTAACCCTCAGAGAACCCCCAGTTTGATGAGGAAGCTGCTCTTACCATTAGGGGGCTCTGTCTATCAGGGAGCTGGACCTTTAGAAAGGCTCCCAGGGATTACCTGTCATGGGGGGGGAGGAAGTGGAGGGAGGGGGGGGATAATTTGGAAAAATGAATACAAGGAATAATATTATAAATAAATAAAAAAAAGAAGAAGAATTGATACATCCAATTTTTCTGGAAAATCAGACATAATGGTAAAAAAGAAGCTAAATAAAGTTTTGGAATTAAATTTAAAAAAAAAGAAAAAGAAAAAGAAAGGCTCCCAGGCTCAGACAGGATACACCAATAATAGACTAGAAGCCAAAGCAAGACAGGAAGAAAGAATGGGTTACTGTCAGAATGAAGGACAGGGATTGGTAACAGTCTAGGAGAAAGTGTATGTAGAGAACAATCTAGTAGAAAAATCCCTAGCTGTTGCATTTCTTCTGCACCACATGAGCTCAACTGAGAGGAGAAGTAGGTGGGAAAGGACGTTCCAATCCTGGCTGGCATTCCTCTGCTGATGTGGCTTTAGTGTTTATTTCTGTACTGTTTCATTCTGCTGTTAAATCACATAGTCGTTCACAGTAATTTTGTCTTCTTTTGAGTTATGATTGAAGATAAACAAAGCTAGTCCCTGGGTCTTGACTTAATTAGGAGAATTAAAAAGTAATTTTGGCAATTTCTGAGGGTAAGGTTACCAAGAAGATGAACCTGTAAATTGTGTGGGGGATGGTGATATTAACTCTGAGTGCATTACTTCTGGCTTAGCATAGCGCTCTACATACAACTTGCTTCGTGGACATTAGGAAAATGGGGTGGAAAATGCCTTGCCAGGCTTATTTTTTTATGCCATGCTGTCTTTTTATAACCTTTCTGCCAAATATGGGCAGGTGTAATCCACCACCTATCCATTTGGTGGTCAGATCAATTGATTTCAAAATTTGCTTTGATTAAAGCCCTAGATATTTCATTCTTTTGCCAGACCACAAACTCCTTCCCTTCCATGTAAGGAAAGAATGAGTGTTTCAAAATCATTAGGGTGGACACTGAACCTGAGATGGCAATGAGTGTCTAATCTCAGCTTAGTACAAGGTAGAGTTCAATGCCCAGGGTCACAGTAAATAACAAAGGCCAAATTGGCCTTTAGCTCTTTCTGACCCCAAAGCCAGGTTATTGAGAAATAACTGAAACAAAAATCAGCAGGTATCAATATTTAATAAACAAATATCCTTAAAAGCAAGATATGGATATGGAAAAGGGATTGTCTGGTGCCAGCCTAAGGAACACTCAGTGACAATCATGTCACCCATCCATCAATCACAGGTTGTTAATGCTCTGTCTCTACGTTGAAAAACTGTCTAGCAGATATGCTGTGACTGAGCATTGAACCCTACCTTGTGAACTGACTCAATGACTGACTTTGTCTTATTTGAATTTTTGTTGTGGTCATTAAATTACTTCTCTAATTCTATTTTGTTCTATATCAATTCACATAAGAATGTGTGTTTCTGTGTGTTCATCATATTCATTAATGGTGCAATAATATTCTACTGGACTGGGAATCAAAAAGGTCTGAAGACAAATATGGCCTTTAGTCATTTGCTGTATGACTCAGCAAATTATTTAACCTCAGCTTGCCTCAATTTACTCATCTGTTAAAGGGGAAATAATAGTACTGATAATAATGTCTATCTAAAAAGAGTTATTCTAAGGAACAAATGAGATGATATTTGTGCAATGCTAAACACAGTGCCTGGCAGAATTTAATAGATATTTATTTCCTTCCTTGTATGTTTATTTCTTTCTTTCCTTCTTCTGTGTGAGTCTCCTCTTCCTAACCATAAATAATCTAGGAAATGGCCACGGATTTTGGAGAGAAGGCCACAGAAAAATATTCAGGTTAGTGATGTACTCCAGAATGACTTGCAGGTGTTTATGCTGGAAACAGAGATGGGGCTAATGTTGCATATTATCTAACAGATAAAAGGTTAAGGAAGGAAGCTGAATAGTAGGGAAGAGGAGAAAAGGGGCAGGATGAAGTCCAAAGGAGTACAGCTGTGCGGGAAATGAAGAGATAGTTGCCCCTTTTTTATCCAGTCAGGATTTTTAGAGGGCAGTCTTTGAAGGGTTCTGGGGAGCAGTGATAAACAAACATTGCAGCCTTTGCTAGAGGGAGTGTCTCTTGTTTTTTTCCAGTGGCCAGGTTTCTGACAGTAAAAACAAATCTGATTTATAGAATGATCAGCTCTGGGGGAGCTGAGGTGCCAGGGGAAGAAAGTTTGGGAAATCCAGCCAGTTATCCTTGTTGGAAATGTTGCAACTGCAAATTCATGATCTTGGTTTTGTTTTTTGTTTTTTTTTTGTTTGTTTTTAAGTTTTACCTCTGCCTCTTTGGCTTTTTCCTCTGTGAGAATGTCCTGAAACCAGAAGGCCAAATAAATAAGTTCAGAAGTGAGGGTATTCTGTCATCTCTTCTGGTAGATAAGCTAAAAGTCTCTGAACTTCATCAACACAAAGTGAATTAAAAGTGACAAGGTATGTAACAATAAAAGTGCCAATATAAAAAACAGCAACATTTTACAATGATCAACTGTTATTGATTTAGCTTTTCTCAACAGTACAGTAATTAGACTCAAGATAGAAAATGGTATCTACAAACGGTCAAGGGATATGAACAGACAATTCTCAGATGATGCTTTTGTTCTGTTTCTTCTTCCACAACATGACCTATATGAAGAAATATCCTGAAGGGAACATACTTAGGGAGAGACTTGGAGATGGATTTTACACATAAGCAGGCCCCTGGCAGGGGCTTCAAACTGCTTTTGGTTTTTGTTGACACCTTTACTAATTGGGTAAAAGCCTTCCCTTGTGAGACTGAAAAGGCTCAGAGGTTTTTGCTAAAGGAGATCAGATCTGTTTATGATTATCTCCACTGCGTGTGTCATCCTCTCTACCCAATGCTTAATGCCTTTTAAACATTATAGTGTTTGCACCCTACGCCATCTAAGTACTACTTTCATTGTGTATGAGGCCACACTATTCTACCCATTGCCTGTAATCCTTTGAGGAGATGAAAGCAGAGATTTGGGGGAAATATTCTTTGGTATTCACCCTAGGAAAAGCTGTCTGGATAAGACATATTCATCATGATAGCTTAGTCTATCTGCCCCAAGTCTTCCTCTAGTGGGGATCCTGGTTACTGTCCCTAGTAAACTCCATATTAACTCCATTTTTTTTTAAACTCATTTTTGGCACCTGCATTTCTAACTATTTTTGAGAGTTGTTTCTTCCAGATTCCAAGCCATGAAACTCCAACTATTTGGTCAAACTGAAATCACCTGATACCTGATTCTGACACTCACCCCCCCCCATGCTGCTGCCACAATCTACAAGTCACGTGTCTCCCCTCCTCTTAGTCTGGACCCTACTAGGTAGGACCTACCAGCCCTGCACCCCTTATCAGCCTGAGAGAGTTCCAGAAGATGTGATCTTCATCCCTTTGTCCCAAATGAATTTGGAGTTCAAACTGCTGAGAGGGGAATAATACGGTACAGTTTCTAGGGGAAATACAGCAATAATCTTAAGGTTCTAAGACCTTAGAGTGCTATTGTTCTAAAAATCTGTCAATAATTTTATTTTTACTTTTTTATTTTATTATTTTTTAAATTTTATAATTATAAATTTTTTTGACAGTATATATGCATGAGTAATTTTTTAATAACATTATCCCTTGTATTCATTTTTCCAAATTATCCCCTCCCTCCCTCTATTCCCTCCCCTAGATGACAGGCAATCCCATGCATTTTACATATGTTACAATATAACCTAGATACAATATATGTGTGTAAATCCAATTTTCTTGTTGCACATTAAGTATTAGATTCCGAAGGTGTAAGTAACCTGGGTAGATAGACAGTAGTGCTAACAGTTTACATTCACTTCCCAGTGTTCCTTCTCTGGATGTAGTTGTTTCTGTCCATCATTGATCAACTGGAAGTGAGTTGGATCTTCTGTATGTTGAAGATTTCCACTTCCATCAGAATATATCTTCATACAGCATTGAAGTGTACAGTGATCTTCTGGTTCTGCTCGTTTCACTCAGCATCAGTTGATGTAAGTCTCTCCAAGCCTCTCTGTATTCCTCCTGTTGGTCATTTCTTACAGAGCAATAATATTCCATAACCTTCATATACCATAATTTACCCAACCATTCTCCAACTGATGGACATCCATTCAACTTCCAGTTTCTAGCCCCTACAAAAAGGGCTGCCACAAACATTTTGGCACAGATAGGTCCCTTTCCCCTATTTAGTATTTCTTTGGGGTATAAGCCCAATAGCAGCAATGCTGGATCAAAGGGCATGCACAGTTTGATAACTTTTGGGGCATAGTTCCAGAATGCTCTCCAGAATGGCCGGACAATCTGTCAATAATTCTAACATCTTCTGGCCTTAGGATAGTCCTACAAACACTGCTGACTGTCAGACAGATATTTATGGGCCTGTGATAGCCAAGTTCTTGAGACAATAGTGAATAGATCACTCCTTAGTTTTATCTCTGGGCTATAAAATTAGAATATCAGTGACTTGAAGAAATGAAAAAATTTGTCTCTTTGGCCCTGGTTCTTTGCTAAATCCAATGAAACTTAGCCTGCTTCAACTGGCATTACAATTACAATAAACTTTGCCCCTTGACTTAGAGATGGGTTCAAGCCTGCAAATTCTTTTTGTGTCATACCTTGTGATACCCCAATCTTTTGGGGTCTCCTTTTTGAACCTTAACAACAACATAGTATTTTCACCTTTTTGTTGTTTGCTTGCATTTTGTTTTCTTATTTTTTCTTTTTGATCTGATTTTTCTTGTGCATGATAATTGTAGAAATATGTATATTTCCATATTTCCAGAATTTGCAGTATATTTCCAGAATTGCACATGTTTAACATATATTAGATTACTTGCTGTCTAGGGGAAAATTTGGAATGCAAGGTTTTGCAAGGGGTAATGTTGAAAATTGTGCATGTTGTCACCAAAACCATCTGGTATTGGCTAAGACATAGACCAGTTGATCAGTGGAACAGATTAGGTACAAAGGACAGAAAGGGTACATCTATAGCAATCTAGTGTTTGATAAACCCAAAGATACCAACATTAGGGATAAAAATTCATTATTTGAAAAAAACTGTTGGGAAAACTGGAAATTAGAATGGCAGAAATTAGATATGGATCCACACTTAACACCATATACCAAGATAAGATCAAAATAGGTCCATGATTTAGGCATAAAGAATGAGATCATAAATAGATTAGAGGAACAGAGAATAGTCTACCTCTCAGACCTGTGGAGGAGGAAGGAATTTATGACAGAGGAGAACTAGAGATCATTATTGATCACAAAATAGAAAATTTTGATTACATCAAACTAAAAAGTTTCTGTACAAACAATACTAATGCAAACAAGATTAGAAGGGAAGTAACAAATTGGGAAAATATTTTTATAGTTAAAGGTTCTGACAAAGGTCTCATTTCCAAAATATACAGAGAATTGACCCTAATTTATAAGAAAACCATTCTCCAATTGATAAATGGTCAAAGGATATGAACAGACAATTCTCAGGTGATGAAATTGAAACTATTTCCACTCATATGAAAGAGTGTTCCAAATCACTACTGATCAGAGAAATGCAAATTAAGACAACTCTGAGATACCACTACACACCTGTCAGATTGGCTAAATGACAGGAACAAATAATGATGAATGTTGGAGGGGATGTGGGGAAATTGGGACACTAATGCATTGCTGGTGGAGTTGTGAAAGAATCCAGCCATTCTGGAGAGCAATCTGGAATTATGCCCCAAAAGTTATCAAACTGTGCATACCCTTTGACCCAGCAGTGCTACTACTGGGCTTATATCCCAAAGAAATACTGAGAAGGGGAAAGGGACCTGTATGTGCCAAAATGTTTGTGGCAGCTCTTTTTGTTGTAGCTAGAAACTGGAAGTTGAATGGATGTCCATCAGTTGGAGAATGGTTGGGTAAATTATGGTATATGAAGGTTATGGAATATTATTGCTCTGTAAGAAATGACCAGCAGGAGGAATACAGAGAGGCTTGGAGAGACTTAAATCAACTGATGCTGAGTGAAACGAGCAGAACCAGAAGATCACTGTACACTTCAACAACAATACTGTATGGGGATGTATTCTGATGGAAGTGGAAATCTTCAACATAAAGAAGATCCAACTCACTTCCAGTTAATCAGTGATGGACAGAAATAACTACACCCAGAGAAGGAACACTGGGAAGTGAATGTAAATTGTTAGCACTACTGTCTATCTACCCAGGTTACATGTACCTTCGGAATCCAATACTTAACGTGCAACAAGAAAATTGGATTTATATACATATATTGTATCTAGGTTATATTGTAACACATGTAAAATGTCATCTAGGGGAGGGAGTAGAAGGAGGGAGGGGAAAATCTGGAAAAATGAATACAAGGGATAATGTTATAAAAAAACTACTTATGCATATATACTGTCAAAAACATTTATAATTATAAAATTAAAAAAATAAAAAATAAAATTGTGCATTTTTTTAATTAAAGTTTTTATTTTCAAAACATATTCATGGATAATTCTTCAACATTCACCCTTGCAAAATCTTGTCTTCCAATTTCCCCCCCTTCTCCTATTCCTCCCCTAGATGGCAAGTAGTCCAATATATATTAAACATAGTAGTAATATATGTTAAATCCAATATATGCATACATATTTATACAATTATCTTGCTCCACAAGGAAAACCAAATCAAACCGCGAAAAAATAAGGGTTTAGGAGTGAAAGACTTCCCCCATTCCCGGATTATTAGCTGCAGAATGAAAGTTTATTGTTGGATAGAAACAGTTTACCAGACACTGACTCTATAGTGGCGGATCTATGGAAAATGGGGTTTTGCACTGCAAGTGCTTTCTCCGAGGGTCCTGGCAGCTGAGTGAGCCACTGGGGGCCACCTGCAAAGGCCTGGTTTGAAGGAAGCTGTTCCATTGGGTGTCTTGGTGGGGGCTGGGCCAGCCCGAGCAGATCAGACCGGGTGGGGGCTGGGCCAGCCCGAGCAGACCGGGTGGGGGCTGGGCCAGCCCAAGGAGATCAGACCGGGTGGGGGCTGGGACACGAATGAGAAGTTAGAATTTCCGTGGGAGTTGCTTCTCTGGTCCTGAAAGGTTTGGCTCTGTCTTGTCTCCTTGCAGCTGGGAGATCCTGATCAAAGGGGCCCAATCTCAGAGTGATCCTCTTAAAGGGACCATTTCCCCTCCCCCTTCACACACACTTGGAGGTTTTAAGAGAACTTTACAGATATCCCCTAACAATCCTGAGAGCCGTGCTCTTAACCCCATTTTAGAGATGGGGAAACTGAGGCAAAGGACAAGGGATTTATTAAAGTCACGCTTCTAGTAAGCCCCCTGGAAGGTCGGGACCATTATTATCCCGATTTTACATAGGGAAAACTGAGGCAACACAGCACAAAGGACGCGCCGGGAGTGACCCGCTGGGACACTACCGGAACCCAGGATTCCGGTTGCGTCATTCGCAGCGCTACGTTACGCTACGGTGGTGGACTCGGTGACTGAAGGGTCTTCGGTGCAGCCCGGGCCCCGCCTTCTCGAGCTTCCCGGGCCCAGGAGACAAAGGCAAAAGCTCCGGCCCGCCCCCATCCCGGCTCCTGCACTTCTCCGCTTCCTCTTCTCTCTTACGCTCACTAGGGGCGCTGTATTCCACACTCGCTTCCTTCTCTTCCGTTAGGGTCCTCCAGTGACTTCAAGTTCTCAGTGCGCCTGCTCCTTCCTTCGGAGGCCCCCGCCTCCTCCGTGGCTGTCCGTCACACTGCCTTATCTCTGCTCCATGCCGGCGCCCCTAGGTTCCAGGTTCGCGGCCGCCTCAGAGTTGGGCTTCGCGAGGAGCGGTGCACGGCTCTCACTCCGGGACGCAGCCCGGGCCGCGGGCCTCGAGGCTCTGGTGTGGAGCGAGGCCGAGGGCCGGCAGCATGGGGGGCAGCTTTCCCCGAGTGTGTTGGGCGGGGCGGGGCCGGTTTGGGAGGGTCTTGGGCGGTGGCCGCCGTTGGGGGCTGCCGTGGAGTCTGCAGGCCGGCCCCTGACAGGTAGTGGGGTGCGGCGGGGGCTGCCCTCCCCTTCTCTTGCCCTCTTCTCCCCTTCTGCCGCTCACAATCCGGGGCCCTCTCCTTGGGGACTGGGGGTGATCAAGGTTCAGGCCGTGTGTGGGGTGTGCGTGTGAGGAGGGGGAGTGAGTGGTGATCGTGGTCAGAGTTCTGGGGGAGGGGCAGCCAGGGTTCTGGATTGGTGGGGGGCTCTATTCAGCCCGGGGTTGAAGGGTCAGAGTTCAGACCATAGACGTGTGTGTGTGTGAGAGAGTGATCCCGATGTTTTGACCTAGGACAGGAAGGGGTTTGGGGGGCGGGACTGGAAGGAGCTCAGTATCCATGTCTAGACTTTGTGGGACGAGGAAACGGTCGAGATGGTGACCTGGGTTTGTGGGAGGTCAGGGCTGCAGCTATCGGAGGCTGAGGGACAGGTGCGCCTCAGGGCGAAGTCTTTAAGGCGCTTTCGGGGTGCAGGGGGCAGAGTTCAAAGATCCTGCTCTCGCCGTCCGCCAGGCTTGGGGGCAGCTGCTGTGGAAGAGGAGGAGCTGTCTGATAAGAAGGGAGGGAGAGGGGTTGTCCAGAGGGAATGGGGATCCGGCCCGGGCAGCTGTGCCGGGGGCTGCCCAGTGGGAGGAGCCGGGGCCAGCAACGAGGGCTCACTGGGAGCCGCCACTGTCCGAGGCTGCTTGGCTCTGATCCTGCAGCGTCGGACCGAAGGGCTGTCAAAAGAATAAAAATGCCGTTTTAGTGCGGGGACAGCTGGGTAGTCAGTGACCTGCGGCTGGCATTTCCGCCTGGGCCATCGGAGTGTCCGCTTCTGGTGGCTTGTAATCGGAAAAGTCCCCACGAGTTGTTCCATCGTCCCCACTACTGAGCAAGAAGCGGCTTTGAGGAGGGGGCGACTTTCTAGTAGCCATAATGAACCATGACGTCACGTTTAGTAAGCACCCGATCTTTCAGACTGGGGATACTGAGGCATCCGAGACCCGGTGCGGAGATGGAGCCTCAGATGTTTCCGAGATCCCTTAGAAGCGCCCCGTGCTAAGAGCAGTGTGAGCAGTTAAGCTTGGCTGGAACAGGGAGATTATTAGACAAAAAGCAGAAGATAAAACTGGGTTCAAAATATATGGTACTTTTAGCACCAGGATAGGGATGAAGGAGTGTTTTTAGACGCTTCAGTTTGATTGCCATGTGCAGATGTGGAGTAGGAAGAGACTAGAGGAGGGAGAGAGGTGAGAATGGAAAGGAAGGAGTAACGGAGAAGCTTTACTAAGGTTGCATTTGGGGCTGACCGCATGTGGGGAAGAAATTACCTAATATAACGCCAACAAGTGGGTTATACTTTCTTTGCCTAAAGAGGCCGGTGAGGGTGAATCCACCTTCTCTAATTGTTAAAAAGTTTCCTCTCTACGTGAAACCTAAATGATCCTTTCTGAACTTGAACTCCTTGCTATTAGTGTATGCCCCCTCCCCCCCCAGGATCAAACAGAACAGCCTAATCTTTCTTCCCTTTAACTGTCCTTCCCGAACGTAAATTCAGCGGCCCTCTCCCCAGTTCTGCTCCAGGACTAAACTTGTCCGCCTTCCTCACCTGAGCCTTAGGACTCCACCTTCCACGAGAAGCTGCTCCTACTTCTTTTCATTCTGGGGCCTTCCCTCTGCCGATTATTTCCAATTTATCCTGCATGTAGCTTCTCTGTACGGAGTTATTTGCAAATTGTCTTCATTGTTAGACTGTGAGCTCTGAGTCCAAGCACTGACTTTGTCTTTGTATCACTAACACTTAAGATCTCTTGGCATATAAAAGGTGCTTAATAAATGTGTATTGACCGACTCCTGACTTCTTTTCTCTGAAAGCAGTCATTTGTCAGCGCCCTAAAAACGAGATGCTCAGAGCCAAAGTCCAATTGTCTGATCAGGACCGAGGTTAGTGAAACTCACTTCTTTCATTCCGGATATGAAGTCTTCTCACTTTATGAGTTAGAGTCTTTGCCTTTCATGTCATATTACTGGCACATATAGAACCGATATCCCCCTAAAACCCTTTGATGGTGTTCACTTGAACTGTTTTCTAGCCATGCTTTTTATATCCCCTTTGGAGCTAATTTCTTGGTACTATCCGAGTAAAAGATATTTCATTAATATTTATTAGATTCTACCTTATTAGATTAAGCCCATCATTGTAACCAGTCTAATTCTTTTCAGATCTTGATTCTGTCATCCAATTTAAGGATGATTTTCAGCTTCATGGTTTCTGCAGATTTGATACACCTATTCTCTATGCCTTTGTTGAAAGTAAAAATATTCTGAAAAGCAGCTAGCTGAGGAAGTTCTCTGGAGGTGATCTCCAATATACTTCCAGGTTATTTAAGTAGTTTAAATTCCACCTAAAATTTCCATCTCTTTTACATATTTTTCCTTCTTGACCACAAGTCAAACTTTGCTAAAATCTGGATTTACCACATCCTGATCATCTTTCTAGTAATCTTTTAACTTTAAATTAGGTTAGGGTGTGTCTTGATCTGTTGTTAATGAGGTTCTGCTTCCTCTTCTCCATGTTTACTATTATCCCTTTAATTTGAAGTCTAACTTATTGAAGATAAATTCAGTGACCCTATTGTCTTCCCTTCTGAAAAATTACCATTTGTCTTCCATTCCTATGACTTTTCACAAAGGTCATTGAAATTGCTCAGCAATCATATAAACAGTTTTTTAGTGTAATGGGATGTGGCTCATCCAGAACCAGCATCTTGAACTCTTTGAGAGCAGTCAGATGCTTTTACCATCTCCTTAAATTATCAATTCTTCCTCCACAGCATCTTTCCTACCCATCTTCTTTGTACTCACATTGTCACCACTCTGAATTGGGACACTGGCCTCTTTTTGCCCGGACTGCTAAAGTGGTCCTACTGATTGCAGTTTCTCTCTTCTTCAATCTGTCTTCCATACAGTTCCTAAAATTATTATTTTTTTTAAAGTAGAGCACTGTTCTGACCATGTCACCGTCTTGCTTTTAATGAGTCCTTTACTTATAGGATAATAAACAAGCTTCTTAGTCTGATATTTTAAGGTTCACTACAAATTGGTTCTTTACCTTTCCAATTTCATATCTCCCCATCACTAATTTTGCATTCTATTTTGGCTCGAATATTCTAGCTATTCCTTAAACTTGATATTCTACTCTCTGCCTCTATTCAAAGCATAAGTCAGTCCTCATGGTTAGAATATAACTCCTCCCACCTTACACCAGCCTCTCAGAAACCTTTTCCTTCTTCAAGATTTACTGAAGGATCATCTCTGGGAAGCCTTTTTGGATTCCCAAGCTGCTAGTCCTCTTTCTAGACTTTGATTTTCCTTTTATGTTACTTATTTATGGAGATGTTGTCCCTCATTAGTCCCTCATGTAAGCTTCTTGAGGGTGAGAACTATTTCGGTTTTGTCTTTGTGTCTCTATTACTTAGCACAGTGACTTGTTTAAATCCCTGTAGGGTTTAAGACTCTGAGATCCTGCCTGTCTCTCTCTGAAATCTTTGAAATCTGTCCCACAGAGTGTAAGGAGTTGTCAGATATGTCTGTCTTTTCTTTCTTGTCTTATTATGAATTATAAGGGGGAAGAATAGTTACTTCTCCCCCAATTTTCCATCATTTGTACTTGAGTACAAAGCCAGTTCTTCCTTGGTAGTCAGAATCTATCCAAATCACATTCCTCCTTGTTTTCTTTTACTTTTTGAAGAATAAAATTACAATGAAAGCCAGCCAAGAATGTGTCAGCAGCTCTGCTTTTTTTTTTTTTTTTTTTCCCCTGAGGCTGGGGTTAAGTGACTTGCCCAGTCACACAGCTAGGAAGTGTTAAGTGTCTGAGACCAGATTTGAACTCGGGTCCTCTTGAATTCAGGGCTGGTGCTCTATCCACTGCGCCACCTAGCTGACCTCTCCCCAGTAGCTCTGCTTTTTAACAGAAAGCTTCAAATGTCTTGATAATTAGAGTTCCAAATACTATTGTATTAAGACTTCCATCCCAGCTTTGTGATGGTTTTTGAAATACCTATTTCTGTCTTCTATCCAGGTGGTCCATATTATATGTCTAATATCACTGTTCCTCTACACATTGATCTTTACTCAGTTGTTCTGTTTCCTTTCCTTTTTCTTGATTTCATCACATCACATATAACTTTATATAGTGCTATTCCTCCCTAATTTCTTATTTCTTACTTTAGAATAAAATACATCTTTACAGATCTATATTTTAGAAGGGAAGGACTAGTTTGAGGATGTACAAGTGTTGAGTCTAAGATGATAGTGGGACATCATGGCTAAAGATGTAGATTTGGAAAACATCTATATAGAAGTGTTGGCTGAAAGCTATGTAAATGGCTGTAATTTCTACAGGGAGGAGTATAAGATGAACAGAATAGGAGGCTGAAGTCATTGGCAAGTGCCCACATTTAAGGGGAAAGAAGTAGAGTAGATGGAGAAGTCAAAGGGATGACCAAAGAGGTCAGAAGATGACTGAGACACTATAATGTGTCTGGAGCCAAGTGAGGAGAGAGTTTAAATAAAGAGGGAGGTTGACCAAACCAAAAGATGTGATGAGACCAAAGCCAGTGAGGAAAGACAAGCCATTGGATTTGGTGATAGAGGATAACTGGTAAGTGGTACAGTGCAGGTTGGGGAACAAATAAAGAGATTGAAGAAGGTGTGAAGGCTGAGGAAGAAGAGGCAGAGTGTTTACTTTTATTTTGAGTAGTCTTTTTTGGAGGGTAGATAAGAAAGAAGGGCAAGTACCTTGCCGAGTAGCAAGTTTGAAAAATGCTTTTGTTTCAAGTTAGGAGACCTGAGTATAAGCCTTAAAAAAACCAGTGGAGAGAAAATGAAGCAGGGTTCTGAGGGAACAGTGTCAGGACTACCCCAGACAACACTATCTCATACCCAGAATTCTGTAGGTATTTGACAGTATTTACCTTTTAGATTTATCTTTATCCTAGAATGGATTGGAAATCTAAGCAGGCTCCAGTTGTACTTGACTAGCAGATAGATTTGCTATTTACTCCTTGTCCCGCGTAATAATCTTACCTTGTAATGCTACTCCTCTGCTGAAAAATCTTCACTGGCTCCCTACCTTCTCTTGAGTAAAGTTTAGACTCCTTTATCTGGCTCAAAGCATTCCACAACCTAACTCTGACTTCTTAAATTAGTCTCCCTACCCACTTGAAGTTCTAGCTACACTGGGCTAGACAGACCAGTGGGCTCCAGGTCTGTGTGACTTTGGGCAAGTCACCTAAGCTCTGGCTACCTTAGTTTCTTCTTCTGCAAAATGAAGATAACAAGAGCTCTTATCTCCCAGATTTAATGCAAGGATCAAATTAAATAGTAGTTGAGAAGTGCTTTATACAATGGCTTATCATCGTATTATTATTGTCTGTCCTCCAGAGTCTTGTGCTTGCTTACTTCTGTGCCTTTGTTAACCCCATCCTCTGTCTAAAAAGTTGCCCAAAGTTCTCTTCACCTATTAAATTCCTACCCATGCTTTAAATACTCAAAAAAAGATTTTCTTTTTCATGAAGCTTTTTCTGATCTCTACTCCTTCACTCTCTTTTCCCCCAATAGCTTTTCCTTTTTGATCCTACTTAGAATTTGTTTATATCTCACTAACTATTTGTTTTTAAACTCTTAATTCTAAACATTCGCCCCCCCCCCCAAAAAAAAAGTTTTTCCAAACATATACCAGACTAGAAAAGAGGAATTCTATATGAAATGCTCAGTTTATTGTTGGTTACTATAGAATAATGTACTATTACATATTTAGTTTTCCTTGCTTTTATCTTACTTTCCTACTAGATTGTAGCTTTTAGGGGGGTAAGAGTTTTCCCAACTTTATATCTTTTTATAACATAGTGTCTTCCACATATTACTCCTACCTCTGATCCATATAGTATGAAAACTGAAGTTGAAGTTTTTCCAGGAAACCTTTTTTCCTGCTTCTCAAACAGGAAAGGTTCTTCTTTGTCCCTTCTCCTGGATATTGTTTGAGAAAATTGTGACTCAAGAATCTACCACAGGTCCTAGTGAATCCTGAGGCTACCCTAAATGTCTTCTGCCTCTTTTTAGAGAAAGTAAATTATGAAGAGATCCTGAGGAGGCTCTTTATGGAGTAAATCCAACAGCCTTCTTTCTCCTTCCCTTTTAATTATGTTTGCTATTAGGAAATACTGGTGGCTCCTTTCTGGGAGATATTTTGGATCCTTCAAGAGTTCCAGCTTAGTTTAAAGCTCCTGGTGCTGGTAAAGAGATTCTTTGCCAGAGACTATATTGGAGAATAGCTAGTCAGAAACGGAACTATCTGGAGAAACTAGGAACCCAAGTTGGCAAGCTTCTGTGCTAAGCTGGTGCTTAGATCTAGGTGGGATTTAAGATTTGGGAGTGGGAGGGAGACAAAGGACCAGGAGAGGAGGGAGGGAAAGAGGAGGGTAGACTGGCAGATGCATAGCCAATGAGGAAGGCTCTGAGGGAAGTGATCAGGCTCCAGTGCTGAGGCCCAGAGTTGCATTCATTTGTGAAGGCACTGTTCTCTGAGTCCCTTCTCCTCCCAATCTTAATCAATTAGCATGATGTTAGAGGCCTTGGAAGAAGTCAGCTTGCCAGATTTGTAAATCATTGGTATCTCTGACTTTTTGTAAGACTCATACCTGGTTGGGGAGCACAAATCATTCATCAGGCCCTGCTGGCTGGGCCTGAGCTGTTCCCGAGGGATTGAGTGAGAAAGAGAGGCCCCTCTTATCAGTTCCAAGCATGGCAGCCTAGCTTTGGCAATGGCTTTATATAGTGATCAGTAAAACAAGCTCCTTTTCCCAGAAGGTGTCAGTTTTAAGTAGGGCTGACGAGTGAGTGAGTGTGGCTGCCTGAATAAAGAGAGTTGGGAGAGTGGTGGTAATAGAAATGATGGAAGAGAAATAGACTCACCTCTTGCTGCAATTACTGGAGCATCTTCTCCATTGCCTCCATCTGCAGGTTGCTATGGTTACCTCCTCTGAGTGGGATTCATGGCAGAGATTTTTTTCTAGTTATGCTCAGATGTTGCCTCTTGATTTGAAAGGGGGAAGAAAAGGAGAGCATTCTGCATTGATATAGCCAGTCAGCAGCCAAATCAAAACAGAGTCAATCGAGGTGGTTGGTACCAGTGACAGCAGCTTTGTTGGCTGCTGATGCTGCAGCTGAAGTTGTGAAATGGTGCAGCCCTTTGGAGCGCAGGCTCAGGACCCCTGTCTGCAGGGTCCTAGTGCCAGGGCTTTGCTTCCAGGTATAAGGGGTGGTGCCAGAGGAGGAGCCCAGGCTTAGGCAAGCCAGTCTTTAAGGTTAGCTGAGTATCAGCTGTTTACTCATTGCCTTATTCTCCAAAATGCTTTATTGGGAGAAGAGGAATGTCATGGCTTCTTTGTGTGTCTTTCCTTAAGGGGGCCTGGGACCACCAAAAATGTATGCAGTCACTAGGCAAGCACATGGAGTTAGAGGTAGATAGGGAGAATTTTCCAGGAGGAAGTTGGGCAAACAAACAGGCATGTCCTATATTAAGAAAGGCAAGACTGGGCAGGTGAATCTCAGGCCTGGGAAGAAAGGATTCCTAAAGGAAATCCATTAAGAATTTGTTTAGGTCTCTGTGGACTCTCTGCTGCAGTGGGTGGTGAATCCAAGTTCAGGTTCCCTCTCAGTTTTTTCAGAGATCTCTTTGAAAGGCAGAGTGTTAAATGTGGCCTGCTGGGTCCACCGGAAATTGGTTAGGTAATCCCAATCTGGCTCCATCTTCAAGGCCAAGCTTTTATGCTTCTATAATCACCTCACTGTCCCACTTATCATCTAGGCTCTTTCAAAAACTTTCATCTCTCCTTAGGCTTCCTTAGCTCCCTGAGGCTGAAGTGGTGAAGTAGTCTTCCATATCCTCAAAAAACTCTCACTTGATCTGTCCATCCCTACTGGTTATTTTCCTACATCTTTATTCCTTTTTCCCCTAAACTCATTGAAAAGGCTATCAGCAGTAGACTTCTTTATTTCCTCTCCTTTCATTGTCTTAACTTTATATAGTCTGACATTCTACTCTTTCCAAAGTTACTATCTCTTAACTATCAAATCAAATGGCTTTTTTTTCTCTTTTCAAAAATAACCTTTTGTTGCTTTCTTTTTACATTACCTACATTTCCCCTATTAATCTCTCTTTTCTTCCTCTCTGGGAGTTATCTCTTATAACAAAGAATTTTCTAAGAAAAGAATAGGAAGAAGAGGAGGAGGAGGAAAATTCACCCAAATTAATATGTTGAAAAAAAAACCCAATCCAGACTCCTGGACCATTCATGCCTTCTTACCCCTCAACTGCTGCAAAAGTGTTGGGGAGAGATACTCTTTATCTTTTCTTTGGGGACACACTTGTTTATAATTTTGTAACATTGTAGCATTCATTTTCAGTTGTTTGGGGTTCTTGATATATATTGTCTTTTTTTTTTTTTTTTTTTGGCTCTGCTTACTTCATTTTGTGTCAGTTCAAAGAAGTCTTTTTATGATTTTCTATATTCCTCTTATCTATCTTTTCTTGCAGCAGAGTAATATTTTATTAATAATTTATTTAGCCATTGCTCAGTCAGTGGATATCTACTTTGTTTCCTGTTTGCTCCCGCAAAAAGTACTGCTATAAGTATTTGAGTGCATATGTGGAATCTTTCTTTTAATATAAATTAATTCCAAGAGAAAACAGCTAGTTGGCTCAGTAGATAGAATGCTGAACCTGTAATCAGGAAGCTCTAAATTTGGCCTCAAACATTTGAATCAACTCCCCATTCTCTCAGACAGCACAATCACAAAAAGTCAGACACACTAGAGCTGGGGAGGGGGAGTAAGGAAAGGCCTCTTGGGAGGTGGCACCTGAACTGACCATTGAAAAAAGCCAGAAATTCATTATAAGAAGTAGAGATGAGGAAGGTGTAGGCCTCCATCTTGGGAATGGAGATGGATCTGGACTCAGCTCAGGTGTGTTGCTGATCACAGTGGTGACTGGGCCTCAGTTTTAGGATCTGTAAAATGAAGGTATAGAGCTAGATGCCTTCTAAGTTGCCTTCAAACTCTAAATCTATGTTTCTGAGATCTTCAAGTTCCCTTCCAGCTCAGAATCCTAACTTTCTTCTTTTGGGGATATTTCTGAAGCATAAAATCATAAATCTAGTTTGGAAAGGACCCCAGAAAACATCTAGTTCAGTCCCCTCATTTTACAGATGAGGAAACTGAAGTGCAGGAGGTGATTTGCCCAGGTCACATAGGTAACGATAGTCAGAGGCTGAGGCAGCTGAGTTTTTTAATGAATGACTCTCCTGGAAAGGTAGGCCAAGCGCTCACAAGGAACATGTAGCTCAAGGGGTCTTGGGTTGAGCTTTGTGTAAACGTCTGGATTCCCCAAGGCTGCCTGCTGCTATTGATCTGTCTGAGTGGGGGATGCCCAGTGTCCTTTCTTAGGAAGGCTCCTGCTGTAGTCTCCATTTGTTAGGGTTTCTCTTCCAGTTTGGCGGGATCAAATAACAATACCTTTCGAAGCATTTGGCTCCATTTGGTGAATGGAGTTTAGGGTAAGCATCCCTCCTGTCACTCCAACGTTTCCTTGTGCTGTCTTGGTGCCGGGGCCACTTTGATACTGACCAGTCCTGAGTTGGCCTGGGAGACCTGATAGGCCCTTTTGGCTTGATTCCTTCGGCTGAGCAAAGACCTGTAGGGCAGAGGAATAGAAAGCATTTTTTACTGAGATTTTTTTGGAGGGGGAAGGAACACCCATATTTTTACAAATTGGTAAACTTTGCAAATACTTCTCAACAAATGTTCAAACCCCCCACCCCCATCCTCCTCCATCCTCCCAAATACAGCAGGCACATGTGCCTAGTATGATGGCTGTGCCTGATCCCAGGAGAGGACCTGTCACTTTCAACTTTTGTAGTTCACCTGCTGTTTCTCGGTTGCTAACAAAAAAAGGCAGGGGGTGGGGCACTTTCTCAACTTTAATCACTCCTGGGTTGTCAGAGTACTTTTACTTGACCCAGAGTCTTGTTGCCTTGGTTGTTTTCCCTCTCGTTGCAAAGTAATTGTGTCATGCTGCTCTGTTAATCCCTTCCAAAAAGTTTTCCTTTGTCTCCTTATTTACTCTTCATTTTGAACATTTTCTTCAGCTGTTGGGCCCAGGGTTTGTTCCTACCTTTTAATTATCACAGTTGCTACTGCTATTAGAGGTTTTTGTTTGTTTTGGGGGGTATTTCCTATTCTGGTTTTCCTCCTGATGTATAAATCCAATACTGGGATTTCGGAGCCAAAGGGTCTAAATAATTGAACAACTCTTCTTGCATATTTTCAGAGCATTTCCCCTAACCAGACCAGTTCACAGCTTTACCAGATGCATTATGCCCGTATTCCCACAGGGCTTCTATCACTGCCTTTTGCTTTCATTTACCATCTTTGATAATCTTGGCTTAAGAAAATGTTTTCAAATGGTTGATAGTTCACATTTCTTCTTTTGAAAACCATTCCTTTGTTTTGACCATTTAAGAAAACTTTACTTTGAGAGAGATGGCAGACACTCGCCAAAATGTCATTGCTCTCCACTAGCCCCGGTTGGCACCATGTTCTGGGGGGGACGCTGCCCATCCCCTTCGGGAGCAAGGGTGCCCAGTTTGACATGCTGAGAAATAGTTCGAGGGCCTTGCCTTCCCTCCTGCCTCCCCTTCCCTGCTCAGGTGAATGGAAGGGCACTAGGACCCAGAAGCTGGGAAGCTCTCTGACAAGTCTGGGGCTAGACTAGCGCAGAGTGAGGCTGCTCATCAGCTGGGCTGGCAGGATCCAGGCTCTGGGTGAAGGAATCCTCTGGTAGCCGAGGAGCTGTCCCCCTTGTCCTCCCAGCCTGAGCCTGCTTGTCCCACTCCTTGGGGAGGGGGGGAGAAATAGTGTTATCCACAGGCCTGGAGGTTTCTGTATGAATCTGGAGGGCCTTGGGTACCCAGTACCCTCAGCCCAGTGTCTGATGGTCTGGGGAGAAATCGGGGAAGGAACCCAGGCAGAAGCATGGCCCAGAGCAAGAGACATGTGTATAGTCGGGTAAGTGGGGGCTAGGAGCTCTCAGCCGAGCCCAGGAGCTGGGGAGTAGGGGGCGGGTTGGGCCACCTGGGCCTGCGCTCTTGTGGGCATTGTTGCTGTGGGGGCTGGGCCCTGGGCTGTGACCATCACTCACCTCCCAGCTTTGGGATATTGATGAGGGATCCCCCAGCCTAGTTGGTGTGGGGCCTTGACAGACTCCTAGGTGGGATACTGCTGGAGGCTCTGGCTTTGCCTGGAGTTGTACCCTGTCTCTTGGCTCTGCTTAGCTTCTGGCTGTCACTGGGCCTCAGGCTGCAGGCCCCAGTGGGGGCTGGGACATCATGGGGGCCCCGAGTCTAGGGAGAATAGACTTACAATGAAGGCTTTCTTCAGAGCTGCTTTGTTGTTCCTTCATCTCTCCCTGGCTTGGTCTGTGTCAGGAGTGGGCCTTGGGAGGAGGGTTGACACAGACTATATCCTTTCTTACCTGACTTGATCCAACCCTTTACCTCTGAGGTGATTACCCATCCCTTGGTTCCCTTAGTGTGTCCTGGGCTCACTATCCACAGGCTTGGTCTTTTTTACATCTGTGGGATCAGTGTGTGTAAATTGGAGGAAAGAAGTGGTTTTGATTTCATTGTCAGTGTATACCATCAGTGGGTCCCTTCGGAAGCCACTGGACATTCTCTGGTTCAGGGGCCGGCTGCCTCAGCAAACCACTTCTATCACTACTCAAGATGACCATCCGCCTAGATAAGTGATAAGGACCCTTGAAAAGAACTGGGAGATGGCCCACTCTTTCCTAAGTTGCCTCACTCCTGCTGCTTTTAGGGATTTCTAAGTGCAGTAGGCATTCTGGGAGCTGGGAGGGGGTACAGCCCCAAACAGGCCCTGTTCTTCACTTATTTGGCTCAAATCACCTTATAATTCCAGAATTGATGTGTAGGGTTGCTCTGTTCTAGAGTGTGCTGCTGAACCTGGGCCAGGTATGGTGTGGTTTGCCCCTTGAATTCCATGGGCTAGAGACACTTTCCGTCCATTCAGTCCGGTTTCCTATTTCTGTTCTGTTTTCAGTGTCAGCCTGTGTGTGTATGGCTTGTATGTGTTTCAGGTTAAGAGATCCTGAGGGCACTCTGTCCCGGCCCCCCCCCTTTTTTTTTTTTTTGGTACATTGCATGGTCCAACACTTATTTACTAGTTTTCCATTAAAGACTTCTGGGGCTATAACCAGTCCATTCAATGTTGTATATGTATTTGAGAATATTTAAGAATACAGGGATTTGTAGCTTTTTAACTTTGAGAAGAAATATAAAGCCTCTTGTAGGAATTCCTCTCTCCCACTCTTTTACTCCTTGAAGGCAGCAGGTAGAATGAGGGTGAGCTAAATATTAGCAGGGCCTAGGCAAGTAAAGAATAAATAAGTGTTCTCTAGAAATTCAGGACGGAGAAAGGATAGGTTTGAGACTTGAAGAATGAGAGAAGCCCAGTGGGTCTCTCAAGTACAATGAAGGCAGGTGATTTCAGTGGAGTTGGGGTAGTTAGGGAGTTATATCCTAGAGTCACTTCATATTCCCATTTATTTCAGATTAGGGCTACGATTGGGGGGAATTGCTTGGCTTGGCTTGGGTTGTTTCCTTCCCCCACTTGAAGCAGTACTCTGCCAAAAATAGCCATGTGGTGATATTAAACTTTTTTTTTTTTTTTTTTTTTTTTAGCAAATATCAAATTTATTTCTAATTAGATATTATATTAGAAATTATAATATATAAGTTCTGTAACCGGAGAAGAGATCTCCAGTGGGTACTGAAGGGAGTCTCTGGGTTTTAGGTTCCGGCCAGACTTATAAATATAGCTCAGAATGGGTGACGCACATTCTTCCTTAAATCAGCCCTCAGGTCTCCTGTTAGAATTAAAATTGGGGTCCAGCACATTTCTTAGGTGCTAGTGTGGTGTTGCCTGCCTGTGAAACAGCTGACTAGGGCTGTGTCTCTTTCAGACACCAAGTGGCAGCAGAATGAGTTCCGAGACAAGCAACCGGCCCCTACGAGTAGGATCCAGAGTAGAGGTGATCGGCAAGGGCCATAGGGGCACAGTGGCCTATGTGGGGGCTACACTTTTTGCCACGGGCAAGTGGGTAGGTGTGATCCTTGATGAAGCCAGGGGCAAGAATGATGGGACTGTCCAAGGAAGGAAGTACTTCACGTGTGAAGAGGGTCACGGCATCTTTGTCCGCCAATCACAGGTACTTTTGCTAATAACTCGGGCCTTTTCCCCCTAGTCAGCCTTTGAGGGGGTGGGCATTGGACAAAGGGCTATGGGAGAAAAAGTCTAGTCATACTTACTATAGAATGGGTCTGTGGCTTGGAAGATAGCAAAGGCTATCTGTACCCCAGGGTTTTTGGATAAGAAGGGACTGAGTGTGGTCTTAGTCATATCTGATTGAGAGGTTTCTGTCTGTTCCATGACCTCAGATCCAGGTGTTTGAAGATGGAGCAGATACCACATCCCCAGAGACTCCAGATTCCTCAGCCTCAAAAGTTCTCAAGAGAGGTATAGATCTTCTGGTTATTGCCCCCCTTCTTCTGTCTCCTACCTTATCCCTCCTTATTAGCTCACTTCATTCTCACATCCCAATTTCTTATGGCTGCCTCCTTGTATCCAAGAGTCTCCTGGGCTTCCTCACTAGTGTTGGGAGTTATGAGCCTTAAAGCCCTATTTCGTAGCTGGTCTCAGCCCTACTACCCTCCTCCCCCAATTCTTATGGCTAATTCTTTCTACTTCTACCTGTATCTTTCCCATTCTTTTTGCAGAAGCAACTGATCCATCTGCCAAGGCCAGCAAACTGGTGAGTTGCTTAATGGGGCTTGGTTGAAGGGTTATAACTGGGGGAGGTGGGGTCTCGGGGGGGGGCATGAGGGCTTCCATGGATGGGGGGATCAGGGTCTGAGGAGTCCCTAGTTATACATTGAAGAGGTATCCAGAGGAAATCAGAATCAGTCTTGGGGACTGGAAGAAGCTTATCTAGGTGGGTAAGGGAGAGCTCATCAAAAGTTTCTACTACTAGAAAGGTTTTCACTACTTTCCAAAATATCAAGAGAAGAAGGTTGGATTGGAAAGGCCTCATGAGGCTTGGGGGGGGGGGTTGAGGAGCAGGGATCAGTGGACTGTTTGCCTTGGGCAGTGTGGCTCCCGTGTTAGCACAAGCATGCTGGAAATGGTTTGGGGAGGCTGGGGCCGGACATTGTTGACCAAGGGATGGGGGTGGAGCTTTTGTTTGTTAGGCATTTGGCTCCAGTCGTGTTACAGTATGTGAGGAGCCTCTAGCTCTTCTCCTCCCAGAGGGTGGCAGTTGGGGTGGTGGTAGAAGCTTTCATGGCCTCCTAGCAGCAGGTGGTGAGGCTTGGCGGCACAGTTCCTTTGGAAGGAAATGCAGGGGTCGGGGGCAGCCTTAGCCCCCAGATCCTTCCTGTAGTCACCTGTAACCTGCTTCCCACCATCCCGGGGCTGCTGCAGACCCTTAGGCTCAGATGTGGCTTCCGTGGATTATTTGGTCTCTAACTCTGTCCTTTGCTGAACCTCTTCCCATGCAGCGAGGATTGAAGCCTAAGAAGGTGGTGTGTCTCCTTGTTGTGTGTCAGTGGGAGGGAGGAGGCTGGCGTCATGCCTCTCTCTCTACCCATCCTGCTCTTCTGCATGTCCTCTGGATGCTGCATGCTTTTGCATGTCTTCTGGGTCCTAGATGACCGGAGGAAAGGGCAGCCTTGATCCTCCCAGGGCTCCGCTTTACCAGGCCTACCAGGTTTTTACTTATAGACTCCTCTTTCTTCCAGCCAGTAGCCGAATTCTTAGAGGAGATGTGATGCTGGCAGAACCTATAACCTTGGGTGAGGTGAAGGGTTATCCCTCAGCTATAGAGTAGTCTCAGTCAGCCCTGATTTGGTGGCATGAGGAGGACGTTTGGGCACAGAGATCAAAGCTTTAAAGAGAGGAGGAGGAGGAGCCCCTGAGCTAGAGGCCCCTAGATAGATGTTCACTAATTAGGTATCACCTTGAGGTTCTATCCCCTTCCTTACCAGCTCTCCTTCCTAGAGTTATGCCTGATGTATCTTTGCAGTCAGAAATGTTTATTAGGACTAGGCCATTTCCCTGAACTCTCTTTCTCACAGAAGACAGGATCGTGATCATGTCTGTGATCAATGGTCACTGGGATTATGCTGAGCTAGGAATCGGCAATAATGTAATCCTCTTGCTTTCCTGTCTCATGCCTAGCCTTCACCTCCCCAAGGTCCACTTTGTTCTGTTCCCATCTGCCTTCGACCCGCATGCGCTTGCCCATGTGTACTGTGTTGTGATTTCCTTGGCTTGGGACCCACTAATGCTGCATGAGGGTATTGCTTTGGAGCAACTTCCTCAGGGGGGAGGGGCTTGCTTTTGGGATGGTCATGGTATATACAGTGTACTGGATTCCTGGCTTAGGGACCTGCAATTGTGACTTCTCTCCTTGGTATCTTTATCCCAACGGGGCTCTATCCCATCTCACAGCAGGGACCTTGAACTGACCAAAGATGGGAAACAACTTTTCTTGCTTGCCTTGTGGTTTCTCTCTGGAAGTAGTCTAGGGCTTTGAGGAAAATGAGGGTCCCTTTCCCATGCTTCAGGGTAAAGATTGGAAGTATGGTGGGGCACCTGTTCTGCCAGGATTTCTACTTAAGCCCCCCAAAGCTCTGGGTAAAAAATTGGGAGTTACTGATGGAGGACATTGTCATGGAGATTAATTAAGTCTGCTGTTTCTGCAGATTGTCCTTTGTGCCTGTCCTGGTCGGGTGAGGGCTGGAAGGAGGTGATTTCTTTGTGGATGGGAGAATTTTAATCAATTGTGTATCATAGGAGCTAGCTTCTTTGGGACGTTGAAAGGAGGGAGGTTTTGAATTTTTATGATTATGTATGAAAGAACCACAAAAAGAAAGAAGGGTACTATGTTCCTGGGTGGAACTGAGATAATGAAGGGAAACACTATAAGAAACAGAGGCAAGGAAACTGGGGACACCAGACATGAAGAAGGGGAGAATGTATGTGTTCATATGGGAGTGAAATAGGGGGGGTGACTTTGAGCGAGACAAAGAGAGGACAATATGTGTTTGGGATTCAAAGAAGGAGAGACTATGTATGACAGACAGACTATATGTGACATAGGAGGGAAATAGAGAGAGATGGTGAGCAAGAAGGGCAGACATATTGAGAGAGGGAGACCATATCTGTAACACAGGAGGGCATCTGTATGTGTGTGTGTGTGTGAGAGAGAGACAGACAGAAAAAGACAGAGAGAAAGAGGAGTGAGAGAAAGGAGGGAGAGAGAGAAAGGAGAGAGAGAGAGACACACACACACACACACAGAGAGAGAGAGAGAGAGAGAGACAGAGAGAGAGAGAATGAGAGACAGAGAGAGAGAGAGAGGAGAGAGAGACAGAGAGAGACAGAGAGACAGAGAGAGAGAGAGAGAATGAGAGACAGAGAGAGAGAGAGACAGACAGACAGACAGAGACAGAGAGAGAGACAGAGAGAGAGAGAGAATGAGAGACAGAGAGAGAGAGACAGAGAGAGAGAGAGGGAGAGAGAGAGACAGAGAGAGAGAGAGAGAGAGAGAGAGAGAGATGTGTGTGTGTGTGTGTGTGTGTATATGTATGTGCGCTCACGCGCGAACGCAGACAATGATGGACAAGAAGGGCAGACAGACCAACAGACACATGGTACACAGTGGAGCCAAGATTGTATGGAATAAAGACAGATGCACAAAGAAGGGGGAAGCCTGGAATGTGGAAGTTTCCTTGGGAGCTCATTGTGATGGAGGCAGGGCCGGCGCTCTGTCTGCAGCCCCTTCTATTGGGAGAGCCCTGGTCCTCCATCTGCCGCTCAATCCCCGGGGGTTAAGAACTCGGGGAGTGGAGGCTGTGCTGGGCGGTCCAAAGGGAGGAGCCTAGGGGGTATTGCGCGTTGCTAGGTGACAGGAGCCGGCTCCCTCCTCCCTCTCCCTCCAGGCTTGGAGGGCGGGTCCGATGACGTCATGAGGAGCTGGACTCCGGGGCTGGGTGCAGCTGCTCGGAGGCTGAGACCGTGGGATCTGCATGTACCTGGGATGGCGAGCTGGGCCGGCCTGTACTCCTGATCCTTGCACAGAGCTGCCCAGGCCGGGCTGGGGCTGGGGGCGGGCCTTGGGGCCATGGAGCCCCCGAGTTCGTAGCTGTTTGGAGGCTGCACAGCCGCCGGGGCTGGGAAGATGAGGCCGCATTGTTGGAATCTGAGGCGCTAACCTCCTCTTTCCGCTGGTCCCCTTCTGCCCGGCCTGCCTCTCACTCCCCCTCCCTTCATCCTCCATCCTCCCACCATCTCTCTGTCCTCTCTCCGGCCATCTTTCCTCGGCTGCTCCCTCCCGATTCCTCGGTGTCTCTGTCTGTTTCTGTGTCTCTGTCTGGTTTTCTGCAATGATGAGACAGGCTCCGACCACCCGCAAGGTACTCACTCCCTCTCCCACTGGCCCCGGCCTTGGGCCCTGTGGTTACCTAGGGGTCGGCACTGCCGCCGCCGCTGCTACTGCTGCTGCTGCCGCCCGCTGCCGCCGCCACCACCGCTGCTGCAAGTTCCTGGCTCCGTCAGCCCGCCATGGGGGGGGTCGGGGAGAAAGCGGAGGGGGGGGCCTCACCTGTCACCTCCATCCTCAGCTGGCTTTGGCTTCCATTGGGCTCTGTGGCTGGCTGCCCTGGGGGCTGCTGTCCAGGGGAGTGCATGGGGCTGGGCGAAGTCTAGGGCTGCTGCTGCTGCTGCTGCTGTCTGTCTGCTTTCAGAAAGTTGCCTGTGATGGGGGGGCCTAGGTAGGGCTCCGCTTTAGGCCTCCTGTGGGAGCTTGCTTGGGTTAGGTTACGATGGCTTTAGGGGCTTTCTTCTCTTCCAGTTGCCAGTTTTAGGGGGATGCTGCCGGGCCTGGGAAAGGAGATGAGGCCCTTGCTCATCTTCTGTGACCCTGAGTTGTAGAGGTCGGGGGTAGCTAGAAAGAAGTATGTCGGTGGCTCTAGAGGGCCTAGGAACAGGCCTGCCACTGGGATCTAATCTGGGGACTGGCAAGGGGAACAGTCAAGGAGTGAAAGGATTGGAAATAGAATTGCCATATGGCACCCTCTTGTTGAGATTTGGGTTTTGTATATAATCTCCCATTCCTGCCGATCCCTAGGGTTTTGGGGTCTGTTCTAGAGCCCCTCTACATGTATTCACTTTTCTTTCTCCATCTGTTTCCCCTTCCCCCCCAAATTCTGCAGCTGGGGCCACCTTGCTGAGCTCAGGGCTTCTGGCTAATTCAATATTCATGGCCTTGATACCTGAGCCCTCTGTATTGGGGGGGGGAGTTGGATGGGACCTTGAGAGGGCGAGTTCTGCTCTAATCACCAGAGAGCCTGAGACCAATGTCCCAGGACTATTGCAGCAGACCTGATTTCTGGGGGGTCTATCCAGCCCCTGACCCCTATAGCTTGGCAAAGGGAAGAGAAGGACACTGGAAAGCTCCACCATCTGCACTAGGATCAGAGAGGGATTGGTCTCCATTACTGAGGGCAAATATGAATAGCAAGGTCTTAGCGGACCCGGTCTCCGGGGCCTCCTTCACCACCTGCTGCCTGTGTTCCCCTGTGGCAAGCTGAGGTTACTGAGGAAACCGAGTCCTTTAGAGGAAACCATCTGGCCAAAGTGGGGGTTCCTTGGTCTGCTATATTGGGAGGGGGAGGATTTGGAACACAAGTAGGGACCAAGAGGGAAAGTGGTATTCCCTGGGGGTGGAGGAGGGAGAGGGGAGTTGGCCATCTAACAGCAGCCCTGTCCCTATTTCCTCTCCCACTCTCTCCACTGTTCCTGCCGCTGTCTATCTCTGCTCCTGTCTTTTGCTCTCCTGAATATCTCTTGTCCTCTGGCTCTGCCTCCTGTTTCCTGGCCAGACTACCACCCGCCGGCCCAAGGTGAGAGAGAACAAGAGGCCTCTTTTGAGGTCCCTGTTGTGTGTTTGTGTGTGTGTGTGTGTGTGTGTGTGTGTACATTGTGTATGCACGCATTTATGCTCTACCAGCACACGTGTCTGTATGCCTGTAATAGTACGTGATTAGGAGACAAGGCATTTGCAACAACATTGAGGACAAATATGTATGTTGCCCACCAAAACTGAATCTGTTTCCTTATCTATAAAATGAGGTTAGAAAAATGATCTCTAAAGTCTCTCAGTCATTTCAGAGATTATTGATATTCAAGGTTGTAGAGGAAGCAATGATGCACCTAGAGTTAATTGGAGCATACTTCCTGGAAGAGGAGTCTTTAGGATGGGCAGCCAAGATGCTGCGTTGTAGACCCCTTTGGGAACCTGCTGAAGTAGCTTGTGAACTTCTTCTCAGAAGAATGTTTTTAAATCCATAAAATAAAATACACAGGATTATAAAGGGAATTGGTTATGTTGAAATAGTTACCAAAATATAGTCAAATAAACAAATTCATTGATCCCAGCTTAAAAATTCCTGCTCTAGACAAGAAGGGGAGAGGGAAATGGCTGTTTTAAGAGCCTTTATAGGCTGTGAGGAATGGAGGGAGAGCTGTCCTCATGTACCCAGCCATATGTCCCTATATCTTTACATTTCTGTGATTAGGTGTATGTGCATTTATCATGAACTTTCAGAAGTTCTTTGGGGAGCAAGGGAGGGCAGGGAGGGAGGGATATCCTTCCTGATGCAATCCTCAGAAGGTAGGGATAGGCTTTACATGTATGTCTGTGACTCACCCTACATTCCTGTAATGTATGTTTGTGTGTGAAAGGATTGGACTCTTCTTGTTGTTTCATGTGTGATAGCATCCGTTGTATGTCTATGTAGATACTATGTGACTTATGTCTCTGTGACAAAACTCAAACATCTACATGTGGCCCAGTGTTGGTGCCAGTGATTATGTGTGTCTTTGTGGTCAGTGATTCGTATAGAGGAAGGAAGGAATCCCTAATTTGTCTCCTCCCCAGCACACGCTGGTTTTGAGGCTCCCTTCCTAAGTAAATGGTATTTCCTCTGGCTTCTTCCTGTCCACATCTTATCCCCTCCCTACTCAAAGCTAAATATCCCTTAGCTGAGCTCATTGTATCCCTGTTCACAATAACTAGTCTCCATGTGAGTGCTGGAGCTCTTGGGCCTAGGAAAATGGCACCAGTGAACCCAGTGGGTGAATGGCATTCAACCTGGATCTGAAAGATCCGAATCTGAGATTACAGCCAAATTTAGTAATCACACATGTAAGTCCTGTAGTAGAGTTCAGTACATTGACTTCACAAGTGCAAGATGAGAGAGGCCTAGTTAGATGATCTTAAACAGACTCAGACAATTTTACTGGATTACAAGCTCAGTATGAATCAGAACTGGTATGGCAGCCAAAAAACCCGACATGATCTTAGATTCCTCATTTAAAATCCAGAACAAAGGACATTTGATAGTTCTGCTGGCCAGACTCCATTTGGATTATTGTGTTCACTGGGAGGTACCACATTTTAGGAAGCATGGTGATAAGCTAGAACTTGTCTAAAAGGGAGAGACTAGCATGGCTAGGGGCCTGAAGATCATGACACAGAAAGATTGGTTTACATAACTGGGTTTACTTATTCTGGTGAACAGAATTCAGTCAGCATTAAATCACCTTCTGTGGGCCAGGCACCATCTTATGTGTTGGGGATACAAACCCAAATATTGTATTGTACTGGAGGAAAATGTTACCAACGAGGAAATACTCAAAACAGTCTTGGAGTCTTGGCTTGGGGGAGTCTTAACTTCTGGAGAGATCAGGCAAGGTTTGCATTTGATCTGGATTTCAAGTAGTGGAGTGAGGAGGAACTTGCACTTCAAAGTATGACAGACAGACAGCTTATGTAAAAACAGGGAGGTGGGAGAGAGAACACCATGTAGAGAGAATATCAGATAGAGGATGGCTAGAATAGTATCCAAAGGGCTTAATTAGCTTAGATAATGTAGAGACAGATTGTGAAGGACTTTCAATAACCGAGAGGAATTTGCATTTAGAAGCAACAAGGAATCCATGAAGCTTCTTGATAATATCATAACTTTTAGAGCCTCTTGGTCTAGTTCAAGCTGGGCAGTAACATGATCAGACCTATCCTTTAGAAATATCCATTTGACAGTTGTGTGATAGATTGATTGAAGAAGGGAGAGGATAGGTTCGGGGAGATTAATTAAGAAACTACTCAGATAGTCCAAACCAGAGGTGATGGAGACCTAACCTAGGGTGGTGGTCCTGTGAACAGAGAAGGGGATAGATATGAAAGATGGGGAGAGAGAAGCCATATGACTCGAAAGCTAATTAGATACAAGAAATTAGGAAAAATGAAGACTTTAGGATCTTTGAATCTAAGTGAGTAGGAGAGTAGTGGTATTCATAGAAATAAGAAAGTTCATAACAGGTCACAAGTTGTTTTAGATATGCAATTTTGCTTCAAAATGATGTCTAGCAAGCATTTTGGTGATAAATGTAGATGAGTTCAAAAGAGCAATAAGGGCTTGATAATTAAATTTGGGAATCAGTTATTTGGAAATGATGGTTCAATTGTGGAAGCTGATAAAGTCACAAAGAAAAAAGAAGGATCAGGACATAGTAGTAGTGAGCTACACCCACACAAAAGGGTCAGGACATTGATGAGAATCCTTCAAAGGAGACTAAGGATGGTTGGACTAGTAGAGCCGGGAGAGATTATCCAGTAAACAAAGAGTAGTCAGGAACTTGAGATCACACAAAGTGTCCCAGAAGTATGAAGACTGAGAAAAGAACATTGAATTCAGCAATAAATAGATCATTGGTGACCTTGGAAAGGAGTTTCAGTTGAATAGTGGGATTGAAAATCCAATGACAAAGGGGATTTGAAAAGTGAGAGGAAGGTGGGGAAAATGGAGGTACAAATGTAGACATACTTTTCTGGTAGTTTTGTTATGAAGACTAGCTATGAGATAATAGCTTAAGTAGAGGATAAGGTCAAGTGAAGATTACTTAAGGATAGGGAATATGGGAGAGCTGGGTACATTAGTTAGCAGAAAAAGAGCCAGTGAGTGAAATAGTGAAAACTTGAATAAGGGCACATGTTTGAAGGGATCATTCCCTGAAGGACACAAGAAGGGATGAAGTCATGAATAGGAGCTTGATAAGGAGCAGTCCCATCTCTTTTCTGAAATTGTAGCAGTAAAGGTTTCTCATCTTCAAGTATTTATAATCTCACATTCAGAAGGAACTTAAGAAACTCACCAATTCCATCTATATCTAAATAATTCCCTCTACAGTGTTTCTGACAAGTGGTCATCTATTTCTTGCTTGAGGACCATTAGTGAGAGGGAGCTCATTATCTTTTGAGGTGACTTATTACACTTGGACAAAGCTCTAAAATGTTACAAAATTTTTCTTACACCAACCCTAAATTTTCCTTTTTGCAACTTTTATTCATTGCTCATAATTCTGCCTTGTGGGACCATGAAGACCAAGAATAATCCTTCTACAATATAGCTCTTCAGATACTTAATAGCTTAATTCCTGTATTCCTTCAGCTGATTCCCATATGACATGAACTCAGAGGCCTTTTACCATTCTGGTTTTCCCCTACTGGATAACCTTGAGCTTTTCTCATTATCCTTCCTAAAACATGGAGGACAGGATTCAAATTCCAGGAATTTGTGATCTTTCTGTTTGGCCACAGCTTTCTTAAAACTGCCAAAGATTTCATTAACTTTTTGGGCTGCCATATTCTACTGTTGACTCATATGGATCTTGTAGTCCACTAGAATCTCTCAATCTTTTTTTCAGATGAATTGCTGCCTGATGATGCCTTCTAATCTTACACTGGAAAAGTTGAGTTTTTGAATCCAAGTATCAGATTTGATATGTATTTTATTGAAATTTTATTAGATTCAGGCCAGTATTGAGATCCTTTTGGATCTTAAATGTGTTACTCAGGATTTTAGCTATCTCTTGCAGCTTTGTGGCAACTGCTAATTTGATAAGAATGCCATCTGTATTTTTATCTACCATTAATTAGATATGACCAAGCACAGATCCCTGGAACATCTTATTGAACAAGTCCTTCCAAGGTGACATCACAACATTAATGGTTACACTTTGCATTCAATTAATCAGATCTTGGTTTACCTAATTAAAGTGTCATCTAGCCTCTATCCATTTGAACAAGAATTGCAGAAAAGATTTTGCACATGTTTTGCTAAAATTTAGGTCCCTCAGCTTAGAGGATCTTACTCCTCCTGTCTGCCTCTTAAGAGTCCCTGGTTTCCTTCAAAAGTCAGCTTAAATACCCCCTTTTACTTGAAGCTCTTCCTAATCTCCATCCCTTCATTTTGTTTAAGTAAATTATATACATTTCCTCTAGTAGAAGGTTTAACTCGTGGAGGTAGGTACGTACAATGTTTGCCTTTGTATCTCCACTATTTGTCACAGTGCCTGACATGTAGGTATTTAATAAAAGTTGTTGATAGACCAATGGTTGAGCTATTTTTGAACTTACCTTTCTGGTCCAATGGACCTTTGTGGGAAGGGAATTAGATTTGGCCTCAGCCTCATGGCAGAACTTGGATTAATAGGTGATGGTTTCAGAGAGGCAGACTTCAGTTTACTGGAAGGAAAGAAGCTCCTTAATTAGAGCTTCTTAAAAGAGGAGTGGTTGCCTTGGGAGGGAATGAGTTCTCCCATTCACTAGAGTTTTTGGATGGAGGCTCATCACCATCTATCAGGGACCGTTATAGGAGGTGGAGTATGAGTCAGGACTCTGAGGTCCCTTCTAGTTTTCAAATGCTTCCTTTTTGTCTATATGGATGGCTGTGTGGATGTGTGGCTGTATACACATATATTTGCAACTCATTGCATATCCTTGTGACTCTGTATTATATCTGTCTGATGACTGACTGTGGTGGGAGGAAAGGATGAGGAAAATTTGGTTTCCAATATTATGTTTTGAATCAGAAGGGCAAGGCAGGAGTCAAAAGGCCATCTCTGTGGAAGCTAAAGCCTGCTTGAAAATAGATAGATAGATAGATAGATAGATAGACAGACAGACAGACAAATGTCAGCTGTGTTCTGCCAGGATGGCCTTGTTCTTCCCCCCTGGAGTGTTTCTCACGTGATGGAAGGAATTCTGAATCTAGGAAGGGGAGAACCCATACTCCAAGATAGGGTGAGGAAGTTGGGAAATTCTCCTAATTTATACTTTTAAGTTTGGGAGGAATTAGAAGGTTGTGACTGGATGAGATAATGTCTGGCCTGCTTCATAAGTCTTCATGAGGAAGAAAGGAAGGATATAGTGGGTTAAATTAGATAGTCCAGGACTTATAATCAGAAGGCCTGTTTTTAAGTCCTGGCTATTAGGGCTAATTCCAGCTTCTTCAGGCCTCCCTGTGCTGACCTCCTGGGGACACTGTGAGGAAATCTTGAAGTGCTGTTGATGAGCTCCTATTATAATAGAGCCAGTAAAAGGAAGCCAAGCTCCGGAGTGTGCTCTTGCTCCAGCTCAGAAGGCGTTAGACCTTCACTAATTACTAAAATAATATTGCGGGCCTTGGCTTTACCATGTCCTTTGCCTTTCCCCAGGAGACAAGCTAAGAGTTTGAACATGGTCAGGAAAGCTTGGCTAGATCTCCATAGTCAAGAAGGGCTGAAACTTGGGCTTGATTTTGATCCTGCCCTTTAAGGAAGAGGGCCTCATCGAGCTGAGCCACTGTTGCTCTCCAGTTGACATTGAGGTCTCCAGCAGACTTCCTGTAGGTTGGGGAAGATTGTGGGACTCCTGTGGGGCAGTTCTCAAGGTCTCGAGTCTAACTGTTGTCTCAGTCTGTTATATTTTTTCCCTTATCCTGTTCCAACTCCTTCATTTTTTCCCCTTTTTATTCTGCCTCCCAGACTTCTAAGAGTCACTGCCTACCTCTCTCTACAATCTGCACAATGAGTTTCTCTTCGATCTGATGATCAATGTCTTTTTCTCTCTTTCCTTCCACACCCATGCAGCCTGCCCGTCCCACCAGCTCAGGGGCATCAGGGGCTGGTGGCCCTGCAGGACCCTCAGGTTCGGCCTCGGCCTCCACTGGGGAGATGAGCAGCAGTGAACCCAGCACTCCAGCACAGACACCTTTGGCAGCCCCCATCATCCCTACGCCCTCACTCACCTCTCCTGGGGCAGCTCCACCATTGCCTTCCCCCTCCAAGGTAAGACCTAGTATGTTGGAGGAAACTATTCTGCGGAGGGCCCCAAGGCTTTCTCCAGATGCGTTAGATGCATTAGGGCTGGTTTTAAGTGACCGTGGATACAGTGGTTTCCGGCTGCTGTGATTATAGGTCCCTTTCTCCATCTTAGCATGGTGGTGACCCTTAACCCTGTGGCAGTATCCTTCCCAGATGTGTGTGTATAAGAAAAGGAGAAATAGAACTCCATCCCTTCTTTTAAGGATGTAGAGGAGCCTCTTCCCTCCCTCTGAGGCGGGGTACGTTACCTCCTATACTCTCTGATTCCCCCATCAAGGGAGACAGCAGACTGTTCTGTTCCTTCCCTGGAGGTGGGGTCTCATCCCCATCCCTCCAGGCCAGCCGTGTTCCTTGATCAAGTTGAGAGCTGTAGATGGGGGGGCACCCCCAGTGAAGGGATCCTGTGGCTTCTTCCCAGGAAGAGGAAGGGCTGCGGGTCCAGGTGCGTGACCTGGAGGAGAAGTTGGAGACTCTGAGGCTGAAGCGTGCAGAGGACAAGGCGAAGCTCAAAGAACTCGAGAAGCATAAGATCCAGCTGGAGCAGGTGCAGGAATGGAAGAGCAAGATGCAAGAGCAGCAGGCAGAGCTGCAGCGGAAGCTCAAGGAGGCCCGGAAGGTGAGCTGGGCAGTGATGGTGAAGGACCGGGCAGAGGGACAGGGTCCTAGGAACAGTCACACTGGCTTGGCCCCCTTTAGAAGGGATAGAGAGCAAAGGGAATGAAAGCCTAGGCCACTGGGAGTACCTTGTAAGGCAGCACTGCATCCCCCACCTACTTCCCCAGGAAGCGAAAGATGCCTTGGAGGCAAAAGAACGCTACATGGAGGAGATGGCTGACACTGCAGATGCTATAGAAATGGCCACTCTGGACAAGGAGATGGCTGAGGAGCGGGCAGAGTCCTTGCAGCAGGAGGTAGAGGCTCTGAAGGAACGTGTGGAGGAGCTCACCACGGATCTCGAGATCCTAAAGGCCGAAATTGAGGAGAAGGGTAAGGGGGGGAGGAGCTTCCTAGGAAGTGGGAGTCTGAAACATGGAGCCCCAGAGCAGAGGTGGGGAGGGAGAGGGCTGTTTTGGCTTGAGGGCAGGGACGTGGGCCGGGTGGGCAGTGAGGGGCCTGTGTTCTCCCTCAGGATCTGATGGGGCTGCGTCCAGTTACCAGCTCAAGCAGCTGGAGGAGCAGAATGCCCGGCTGAAGGATGCCTTGGTGAGGTAGGCCTGTGTGATTCTGCCCCCACGGCTTCGGGCCCTTGCCTCTGAGGCTTTGGGTGACACCTCTTCCCCCACCCCCCAGAATGCGAGACCTATCGGCCTCGGAGAAGCAGGAGCACATCAAACTGCAGAAGCTTATGGAGAAGAAGAATGTGGAACTGGAGGCCCTGCGGCAGCAGCGCGAGCGCCTTCAGGAGGAGCTGGACCAGGCTGAGCGCACCATCGATGAGCTCAAGGAGCAGGTGGGGACAGGGCCTCGGGGGGTCTCAGTGAGGGGAGGCGCTTTCCGGGGCTTCATGTTACAGATAAGGAGACACTGAAAGGTTCAGGAATTTCACCCAGATAGTAGTAGCAACCAGGAGTGGTCTGTCCACAGCACCGTGATGCGCTGGGTGCACTCCACTCTGAGCCTCCTTTCAGACCTGCGACTCCTCTGGTTTCTGTGTTTGCCATCCAGCCCATCACATGATTCTGCCCATAGCAGGGATTAACAAATGGGGGCTGAATTCAATTGAATGCACACTTACTATGTACATCACGCAATGGTAGGCACTTGGGGGGGAACCAGCAAAGATGATAAAACCTGGCCACATGTAACTCCCTCTACAACACTGCAGGTAGATGCAGCCCTGGGAGCAGAAGAGATGGTGGAGACGCTGACAGACAGGAACCTGAACCTGGAGGAGAAAGTGCGGGAGCTGCGGGAGACCGTGGGAGACCTGGTGAGAGGAAGGCGTGGTCCGGACTCGTACTCTGCCCACCCCCAACCTCTGAGGGGAAGCTCAGTGCCTTTCCTCAGCTTTGGCTTCTCGCTCCCATCTCCTTTCACATAGTACAGAAGGAGCTGGGGAAAAGGAGGCCCCGCTCTGACCTTTCCCACTGAGGATGACTAGGGACCTTGATTTCCTGCTGACCCCAACCCTGAGGGACACGCTGGGAGGGGATCCCCTCAGGACCATGTCTGGCCCTTGATCCTTATTGCTGCATACTGCCTGTGTACCACAGGAAGCCATGAATGAGATGAATGATGAGCTGCAGGAGAATGCCCGGGAGACTGAGCTTGAGCTTCGGGAGCAGCTGGACATGGCAGGGGCCCGAGTGAGGGAGGCCCAGAAGCGTGTGGAGGCTGCTCAGGAGACGGTTGCTGACTACCAACAGACTATAAAGAAATACCGACAGCTGACCGCCCATCTGCAGGTACCTCCTCCTGCCCCTAGTTACATCCCACACCTGAAGTTGCTTGTTCAGACTGTATTAGGTCCCTCTGTTCTGCTTCTCCCAAACACTCTTCTCCAAGGCCTGGTTCCCCTGCTCTTGTTCAAAGTCTGTCCCTACTATCCAGGATGTGAATCGGGAGCTAACCAATCAGCAAGAGGCTTCGGTGGAGAGACAGCAGCAGCCACCCCCGGAGACCTTTGACTTCAAGATTAAGTTTGCTGAGACCAAGGCCCACGCCAAGGTTAGTATTAAAGGTGGGAGTGAAGAATGCTTACTGTTGATGGCTTGTCAGGGCCCTGAGAAGAAAGGACCGGCCTAGTGTTAACAACTGGCGGAATCTGACTGTGCTCTGTACTCAGAGAAGCTGTGGCCCCTGGGGCCTGGCGTGGATGGGCTTGGGGCTCCTCCCCCCATGCTCTGCTGTGCTGTCACCCTTTAGGCCATTGAGATGGAACTGAGGCAGATGGAGGTAGCCCAGGCCAATAGGCACGTGTCCTTGCTTACGGCCTTCATGCCGGATAGCTTCTTGAGGCCTGGTGGAGATCACGACTGTGTCCTGGTCCTGTTGCTCATTCCCCGCCTGGTTTGTAAGGTAAGCCCCCTGCTTTCATAGGCCCTCTCACAAGGTGTGCTCCTGCACCTCGGATGCCCCCACCCAGAACCCCATGGCCCTTCTTTGTCTGAGTCTTGGCCCTGAGCCCAGGCAGTGCCCTTGGGTCTCCCTCCCTGAGGGCTTTTGCCTCGGGGCTGAGCCTCATGTCCCCTTCCACTTCTCTGACAGGCAGAGCTCATCAGAAAGCAGGCCCAGGAGAAGTTTGATCTGACCGAGAACTGTGCGGGGCGACCAGGGCTTCGAGGGGCTCCTGGGGAGCAGCTCAGCTTTGCCGCTGGCTTAGTGTACTCGCTGAGTCTCCTGCAGGCCACACTCCACCGCTATGAGCAGTGAGTAACCCTGTGCCTCCAGTCCTGGCTCCGTCTCTCTCTCCTGCCATCATCAAAACTGCAATATAAACTCCAGGGCCCTGCCCTTCCGTCCCACCGCTGCTTGTGATGACTGCTCCTCCCCAGGGCCTCTGGTTATATTTGCTGCCCCTCAGTCCCTTTAGCTCAACACTGGGAGAGGGAACACCCTGGATCTCTGTCCCATGACCAAGGTCTTACGGAGGTTGTGCTCTAACCCGCAGTGCCCTGGCTCAGTGCAGTGTGGACGTCTACAAAAAGGTCGGTAGTCTCTATCCCGAGATGAGTGCCCACGAGCGCTCCTTGGACTTCCTCATTGAGCTGTTGCACAAGGACCAGCTGGATGAGACGGTCAACGTGGAGCCGCTCACCAAGGCCATCAAGTACTACCAGGTGTGGGCAGCAGACAATGAGGGGACGGGACGAGACGGGACTGGATGGGGCTGAGATGGGGTTAGGATGGTGGCTGCCTCTCTCTGGGTCTGAATGACCGTGGATCGGCCCTCAAGGCATGGCAGATTTGTGTCTGGGAGTGAAGGAGGCACTGAAGGATCCCTGGAAGGAAGATCACTGTATGAATCTAGGCCAGAACACCTAATGGGATGGGGAGGAAAAAAGGCACGTGGGTAGGAGGGATAAGTCTGGGAGAGTTTCCCACAACTCTCCTCCATGTTCCTTTGGAATTGGTAGGGAGATGAAAAGTGTGCAAGCAAGCAGGTACATTGCTAGATGCCTAGAGAAAGTGGGGGGGCAGCTAGGTGGAGCAGTGGATAGAGCACCAGCCCTGAAGTCAGGAGGACCTGAATTCAAATCTGATGTCAGACACTTGATACTTCCTGGCTGTGTGACCCTGGGCAAGTCACTCAACCCCAATTGCCTCAGCCAAAAAAAAAGCAAAAAATAAAAGAGAAAAGAGAGGGCAGGAAACTGGCCTGGAAGAGAGAAGCTCATAGAAGTGTAGAACGTCAAGAGATGGAAAGGCTCTTAAAGCTCATCTCTAACCAGTTTACTGATGGAGTGTCAAAATAAATGTGTGATGGGGGAGCTCAGTGCCTAGAAATCTGAAGAAGTCAGAAGTACCAGAGGATCCCTGATTGAAAAACAGCTTCTTTTCTTAAAAAAAAAAAAAAAAAAAAAAAAGTACTGATGTATTTTGTTTTTATATTGCCTATTTTTCCTTGTATCTCTCACTTTTCTTCCTTCTAGAGAGCTTTCCCTCATAAATTTTTTTTTAAGGGAAATTTCAGGAAAGTTAATTGATACATTGCAAAAATAGATTTTCTATGTGGTATCCCATCCTGGGGGGAATGGAAGGAAGTGCAGCTCTCCTTTAGAATCAAGTTCATTCTCTGTAACCTCAGTGCTTGTGTAGCTGTTTTCATGGCTCTGCATCAGTTCAGTTAAGGCTCTTTGTGCTTCTCTATATTCATGATGCTCCTGTTTCTGGCAGCAGAAATATTCCACTGCACTCACGTGCCACGACTGGTTCGGCCGTTTTCCCAGTTGAAGGGCAATCTGCTTCGTTTCCAGCTCTTTGCTGCCACAAAAAGCTTTGCCCTGCATGTTTTGGTGTGTGCAGCACCACCTCTTCAGAGTATGTTCCTAGCAACAGATACTCTGGGTCAGGGGACATGGACTTTACATGCTTTCCAGAAGTCATTTCAGTTCATGTGCCTGTCTTTTCACACGCCCTTCGGTGTTGACTCTTCTCACTTGGAGAGTGTAAGGTGATCGCTCACGGTGGTTTTGATCGAGCTGCTTGTTTGATGATGACTGATGGATAGTTTTGCAGTGCTGTCTTTGGAGCGGGGCTGATGGGAAATGGGTCTTGAGTGAAGTGATACGGGACATAAAAGTCCACAGCCCTTCCTCTGGTTGCTGAAGCAGCTGGGCTTTTCTGCAGAGTCCTTGTCTCTCTTTTCTAGAAGATTAGCGGACCCCTGAAATTGTGTGTCTCATGGGAAAGGAGCACTCTGTGGAGGTGTCCCTCAGTCCTGAGGGGAGAGACCACCGTCAGCAGGCTCCAGGAGATACCTCACAAGGCGTTTTGTTAGCAGGATGGGCGGCGCGTGCTTTGTGGGAGGCCGGCCTCGTCTTTGGCTCTCCGAATCTCTGCAGGCCCCCCTCGTTGCTAGGACTTATGCTCTTCCCTCAGGGAGCTGGCTGCCCCCCAGGCTCTCCCCCTCTGAGCCCTCCCTGCTCTGCTTGCTCTGCAGGCCCTTTCCACAGCTGGGCCTGTGCTCCAGTACACACATGTACACGTCCCCATCTCTCTCCCAAAAAGTTCCTGTTGGACAGTACAAGGAAGGGAGGGGCCTGTCTGGGCTCCAGCCTGGGGACTGAGTGTCCTCCTATGGCCAGGAGCCCGGGTGATAGGGCACCAGGCCCATTCCACACCTGCCTCAGACTCTTAATAGTCATTCACCTCGCCTGCCTCCATTTCTACTACTGTAAAATGGGAATAAAAGGAGTGTTGAACTTCTGAGGGGGTTGTGAGGATCAGATGACATTTGTAAAATTCTTAGTATAGGCCTGGCAGAGGCTTCATAAGGTATTTCCTCGCTCCTACACACAAGCAGGAGTTTAGGAGGCGGGGCGACTTTTCACCGGGTTATGGGTGATGGGGACCTGGGGACAAAGGGGAGGAGGAGAATGATAAGCAGAAGCCTGATCCCAGGTCTGAGTCTGTCTGTTCTTCCTTAGCACCTGTATAGCATCCATCTTACTGAGCAGCCCGAGGACTGTACTGTGCAGCTGGCCGACCACATCAAGGTGAGGGCTGGCCTGATAGGTGGCCAAGGGGCTTCAGACCAGCTCCTGGAAAGTGAGCCCCCGCTCCCCATCGCCTCCCAGTGGTTGGAGGGGGGAGCTGGAGGACTCCTGGGGCAATGAAGCTGAAAAGAGCACTTGGGGGCCAGAAAGGGAAGGGTGCTCATGGGCTGCTGCCGGTGTCTTCACAGTTCACCCAGAGTGCACTGGACTGCATGGCTGTGGAGGTGGGGAGGCTTCATGCCTTTCTGCAGGTGAGTTGTGGGCCCCGCCCTCCCGGTCACTCACTCCTACCCTTTCTCCCTCTCTTTTCTTGCCCACCCTCATCAAACCCTTCCCCCTTGCTTGACTGCCCTCCTTTCTCATTCCTTTTCCCTGTTAGCATTGACTTTGTGTCCTCTCTGTGTCCAGGGAGGGCAGGAGGCCTCAGACTTATCCCTCCTGCTCCGGGATCTGGAAACATCCTGCAGTGACATCCGGCAGTTCTGTAAGAAGATCCGAAGACGGATGCCGGGCACGGATGCTCCTGGGATCCCAGCCGCCCTTGGTTTTGGGTCTCAGGTCTGTGGGATGTGCCCTGGGCTGCAGGGAGGCAGAGAAAACAAAAGGATGGGACACCTGTCATCCCTGGCAGGGGCTGGGGCAGGGGGCCTGTGGAGGGGAAGGGGAGGTTGGGGGACAGACTCCCCTCACCCGCTCTCCTTGCTGCAGGTGTCAGATACACTTCTGGATTGTCGGAAGCATCTGACGTGGGTGGTGGCTGTGCTACAGGAGGTAGCTGCCGCTGCCGCCCAACTGATTGCCCCCCTGGCTGAGAACGAGGGTCTGCCCTCCGGCACCCTGGAAGAGTTGGCCTTTAAGGCAGGGGAGCAGGTAGAGAGGCTGGTGGGGAAGGGTGGAGAAGTGGGGGAGGGGGCGGTGACGGCTCCCGGGTCTGACTGGGGCTGACTCAGGTCCTGGGCTCCCAACAGATCTACGGGTCTCCATCCAGCAGCCCCTACGAGTGCCTTCGACAGTCATGTAGCATCCTCATTGCCACCATGAACAAGCTGGCTACAGCTATGCAAGAGGGAGAGTACGATGCAGAGAGGCCCCCGAGCAAGGTGGGCCAGGGGGTCTGGTGGGCTGCGACGAGGGCCTGGGGAGTCCCAGACAAACCTGGGGGGGGGCGTGCTGTGTGGGACTAAGGAATCCTCACCTCCCGGTGTCCCCACAGCCGCCCCCCTCCGAACTGCGGGCCGCAGCCCTTCGTGCAGAGATCACGGATGCTGAGGGGCTGGGCCTGAAGCTGGAGGACCGGGAGACCGTCATCAAGGAGCTGAAGAAGTCGCTCAAGATCAAGGTGGGGACCTGGGGATGGGAGACAGCAGGGGGGGAGGGTGGAGCTGGCAGCCCAGCTGAGCTGACACCATGGCTTCCAGGGGGAAGAGCTGAGCGAGGCCAATGTGCGCCTGAGTCTCCTGGAGAAGAAGCTGGACAGCGCGGCCAAGGACGCCGACGAGAGGACCGAGAAGGTGCAGAGCCGCCTAGAGGAAACGCAGGCCCTGCTGCGCAAGAAGGAGAAGTACGGGGCGCCCCCCTCCCCCGCTCGGCCCTGCCCCACACTCACTCCTCCCCTCCCCTCCCCCCGCCCGGCCCAGCGCAGCCTGCTCCTCTCCCCTCGGGGCTGGCGGGGGCGCGGGGACACCCAGGGCTCCCTGCCTCTCTTACAGAGAGTTCGAGGAGACGATGGACGCCCTCCAGGCAGACATTGACCAGCTGGAGGCCGAGAAGGCCGAGCTGAAGCAGCGCCTGAGCAGCCAGTCCAAAAGGACCATCGAGGGGCTGCGGGGAACACCCCCCTCGGGCATCGCCACCCTCGTCTCTGGCATCACTGGTGGTGAGCGGCGGGCCCAGGGGCTTGGCCACAGGCCGGGGGCCATCTCTCCCAGCATTCATGAAGCTACTGAGCAGGCTTCCAGTTGTTCAGGGAGTGAGGAGGAGGGGCAGGATTGGAATCCAGCTCTGAAGTCATCTTCCTGCCACCACCACCCCCGCCCCCAGTGCGTCAGGCCTCGGGCACTAGGCCCTCTCTGTACTCGGTCTCTCTTCCCTGCTCCCGGTGCTCCCAGGCAGGCTGAGCTGCACCCGGCTATTGGGCCCACCCATGCCCCTCCCGAGTGTCCCGTCACTCCCACCGTCCAGTTCCTTAAGCTTGCCATGAGCTCTCCTTTGAGCCATTGTTTCCCAACTACTGACCCTCCTGTTGTGCCCTGGATCTGGGGGCAAAGGCCCCCTTATGTCAAAGCCGGTCCTCCTTTGGCTCCGGCCTCCATTCACCTTGTTGTTACTTCCTAAAAAGCTAGAGGGACGTACACAGAAGCCAAAGCACAAGGAACTCTGGGGAAAGGGGACCTTTACCAGGGAACCCTGGGGAGGGTGTGGAAGCCGCCCCACTCCCAGGCTTCCCTGGGTGCGAAACATAAGGACCACTCGAGGACCGTGGGTTATGTCACTGGACTGTGGCTTCAGGTCCTGCTCCTGTCCTTGCACCTTGAAACCCCAACCCCCTGTCACATGTGTGTCTCTTCTCTCCTCTCTCCCCTCCCCCTGGGCTGGCCTGGCCACAGAAGAACAGCAGCGAGGTATAGACCTGCCTGGATGCTGAGGGGGTTTGGGGGGGCAGTGCCTGACTTCCCTGTCTGGGGATCTGGGATAGGGCAGTGGTCAGTATGAAAGGGCATGAGCCTGAAAGGGGAGCACGGAGCATGGGGTGAGCTCTGAGCTCCTTGGACACTCGTGAGCGCTCTCCTGGTGATGTCCCCACAGGGGGCGCTGCAGGGCCACCTCTGGCCAACATCCCAGGCCCTGGGCCCGTGAAGGACTCTCCCCTGCTGCTCCAGCAGATCTCGGCCATGAGGCTGCACATCTCCCAGCTCCAGCATGAGAACAGCACGCTCAAGGTATGGAGCCAGGAGGAAGTAGGTGGAGCCTGGAATGGGAGTCCAGCCCTGGGACTGACTGATGGAGAAGGGGATGGGAGGATGGGATTGAGGGAGAAAAGCTCTGGTCTGGTTTGGGTCGATGGGAGCACCTGGGCATGGGGTGGGGCTGCAGCCCTTCTCCCCTAACATCTCTCTCCTCTTCCTGGTCCTAGGGAGCCCAAATGAAGGCAGCCCTGGCAGCTTTGCCTCCCCTGCATGTGGCCAAGCTCACCTCTTCAGGGCGGGAAAGCTCCGATAGTGAGCTCTCAGCTGGAGCTTTGTACCGGAAAACCAGCCATCTGCTGGACACGCTGCATCAGCTCAGCTCATGCACCCGGGTCATAGATATCACAAGGTCCAGCCCTGGTAAGCACTCTGCCTTCCCTTGTTCCCTGGGTCCAGAGTATGATTCCATACTCTCTGCACTGAAAGAGATCTTGCTGGTGGGCCAAGGTTACCATCCCACTCTAGTGCAGCTCTGTCTCTACATCCCTCTTCTGCCCTCCCACCCTCACCAGCTGCTTTCTCCCTTTGCAGCCACAAAGAGCCCTGGTGCCCAACTTCTGGAGCAGCTCACCCAGCTCCAGTCCCTGAGTGACACCATCGACAAACTGCAGGTGAGAGCCCTTCCCCCAGCTCCCCACATCTCACCAGTGCTTTGGTGATCCCTGAGCCAGGTTATTCCTGCCAACACCAAGGTCCCCACTTCTGGGGGCCTGGATGCCCCACAGCGTGAACAAGACCTCAGGACCAGCCTTGGCATTGCCTTCAGGAAGCACTCTAGTCTAGCTGAGGAGGCTCAGGCAAGACAGTTAGGAGAGCTGAGGCCCTTTTCCCACCAGGCCAGGGAAAGAGGCTGCAACAGCAAAGGGGGAAGCCTTAGAAGAGACAAGGCTTGAGCTTGGTAAAGGCCCAGGCCTCCGCTGTCCATAAGGGAGAGCACTTGTAGTCTGGCAGCTTCTCGTTTCTGTCATAATCTGCCATTTCTTCTCCACAGGATGAGGTGATGAAAGAGACTGTGTCTCAGCGGCCAGGAGCCACCGTCCCCACTGACTTTGCCACGTTCCCCTCATCAGCCTTCCTTAGGGTGAGACTGAAGGGGGGACACGGGGTGGTGCTTTTCCAGGAATGAGGAAATGGGGTGTGAGCACCCTCATGTTGCCTTACTGGGCACATTGCCTTCTCTCCTTCCCTCCCAGGCCAAAGAAGAGAAACGAGAAGACACTGTATACGTGGGCAAAGTGACCTTCCCCTGCACGGCTGGCCTAGGACAGCGGCACCGCCTGGTGCTGACCCACGAACAGCTGCACCGGCTTCATGGCCGCCTCATCTCCTAGCTCCAGCTGCGTCCCTCTGCTCCTTTTCATGTTTCCCTGCCACCCTGAGGGTTCTGTCTGCTGCCGCTTCATCCCACCTTCCCACAGACCAGTCCCAGACAAAAATATCACTACTTGTGTAAAGCCATAATGCTCACCCTCTCCCATCCTCTCCTCCTGGAGCCCAGCCCCTGGCCTTAGCTGCTCCCTTCTCCCTGGGAAGTTGGGGGAGGAGCAGGGCTGGCCTGGCCCAGGGGAGCGGTGCTCAGCCCCAGCATGGGGAATCACCCCCTCAATAAAGCAGCTTCTTCCTCAGCACTGTATGCATGGTGTTGGGGGTAGAAGATGGAGTGGAGGCTAAAGGGATGGCTGTATGCGGGGCACCGAGATCCAGCCAGCCCTCCGCCAGTGACTCAGCAAAAAGCCGCAGGGTCTGGGATGGGAGAGAAGATATAGCAGGGCTTTGGGGTTTGAGGGGCTGCGTCAATGCCCAGGCATGCCTGGTGCATAGTAACCCTTAAAGGAGCAAAGGTTCTTTTACATGCCCAGTCCCTACATTTTACCGTTCAGCCTCCCATTCATTGGGTGCCTTGTGCTGAGCATACAAAAAAGTAGCTTATAACATGATGGGCGCAGGATCTTTCACGATTGCTGAGAGCCAAGTGGTCCTCAGACCAACCCAGGGGCCTGTAGGTAATGGGAGGGTGAGAAGCCCTGTTTTATTTGGATATGGATCTTGTGTTTATTTCCTCCACTGAGGCAGACTGAAACTATCCATGCTTTCCTCCCCCTGCACTGAGAATAAAAAAATCTCCCCATGGAATCTATCCATGGTACTGAAGGTTGACCTCTGGATCCTCAATTCCTTTGTAGACCCCAGACTTGACAGTGGCTTTACCCTGCTGGTGTCAGACTCAGAAATGAGTGGGATGTGCTAGAAAACCACAAATTAAGATCATCCAGGGTGCATTTTATTTTTATTTTGTAGAATGCTTCCCAATTATATCTTAATCTGAATCTGGTGGGACCGGAGAGTGTGAGATGGTTTGATATCTCTTTGCATTCGTCCATTGGCAATGTCTTGAAAACAGCATGTGTGTATGTGAGAGTACACACACACAAACACACACATGCAGCTTGTTATTCTCGTTTAGTTCTCTCATAGTTTTGATTCTTGATAGATTGTGGTGAATAATTTGTAGCCATGACACACCCATGACAAAATATCAACATGGGCTGTTATGGCAGGAATCAGCCTGGGATCCCTGAGAGCATTATATAGTTTCCTGCTTATCATGTATCATGTATCATGATCTGTTTAGTCCCAACTCATGGCCTAATCATATCTGTCCAGGATGTGTGTATTACATATGTATGCATACAAATATATGAATGTACATATACAAAACACTCCAAATGTGCATATACATGTGTTCTTGAGCACACATAAAAACTACATTGTATATACGAGTGCATACATGTGTACATTGTGCCATGTTTACACAAATGTACACATACAGTATATGTGTTTGTGGTGCAGTTGTAAGCCATTTTAAAATTGTACCAAGACATTGGTACCCTCTGCATATGTGCTGATAGACAACTCCAAGAGCTGCCTTTGGAGCCTGATCAATGAATAAATGAATGAAAAAGCTTGTTAAGCACAAAGCACCAAGGGCATACACAGAAAAAGCAAGAGAGTCTCTTTTTCAGATGTCACCTTGTGGTGGGGGACATAGTGCACAGATCTCTGTGAGCTGGAAAAGGTCTTTTCTTTCATAATGCCATTTTTGCTGATAAAGGCATTTGGGTGTGATGGAGCATTTGGCAGTGAGAACTCTTAATTTTTCTAAGTCTTAGTTATAGCTTGTGAAGAGGTGGAGCTACAACATCCACAACTACAGTTGGCAAGGTGCTCAAGGGCTGTTCCATAGCACAGGTGATGGCCTTGGGGGATGGTCTGGAAGCAGGATGGGGGGCTGCCACTCCGGGGACCTTGGAGCTTATTTATGCATCAGTAGCAGTTGGTGTTTATGGCAGGCCCTTTCTGCACAATGATGGCAAGACTGATTCATACTACAGCCATTTGGTTTTCCACTGGCTGACTTAAGTAACTGGATCTTGGTGAGTCCTTATGCTATTATAATAATTGAAATAATAGCTAGAAATTATAAAGCATTTTAAAATCTGCTTAAGTGCTTTGTATTCGTAATTCGTTTGATCATCACAATGGCCCTACGAGATAGGTATCTATTATTCCTATTTTACAGATGAGAAAACTGAGGCAAACAGGTTAAATGACTGTCCAGGATCACAGAACCAGTAGGTTTCTGAAGCAGGATTTGAATTCAGCTCTTGATCTAGGCCCTATGATCTATCTACTCTGCCACTACTTGCCTCATTATTATATGACATTTATTTAACATTACATTTTGCAACGTACTTTATGTACATTATCTCTTGATTCTCTTAATAACTTCATAGGCCGTGGTTTTTCTCTTATGCATGAGTCAACTGAGACTTAAAAGTTTGTGACTTTCCTAAGGTCTCACAGCTAAAAATTTTCTGAAATGGGATTTGAACCCTTGATCTTCAAGACTAGCATTCTTTCTCCAGTCAGCAAGCATTTATTGAGCACTGGGGATAAATACAAATGTGGGACAGTCTCCCTTTCCCCCATTCTCTTACAAGACTACAAAATACAGATAAGCAAAACCAGGAAATATATATTTAAAAAATCATGTGTTGGTTGGGAATGTGAATGAGCATACCACTAATAATTGGGGAAACAGAAAAGGTCTCTGGCAAGAGGTAGTACTCATGCTGAGTCCTGAAAGGTGCTGGGATCTGAAAAAGTAGAGCCTTCCTGTCATGGAGGAGAGAACATTGTATAAAGTCACAAGTGGAATGTCATGCTTGGGGAACATCAACTAGGCCTCTGCAGTTAAAGCATAAAGTATATTAAAAGTCACATATAATCATCTGTCTCCAAGATACTTTGTATGATTTTAACACGTTGATGCCAGAAGAATCTTTTTAAAGCATATGTTTGGTTAGAGCAGCCTCCAACTTACCCTGTTACTCTAGTGGCAAAGATCAAGAAATCGGTTTGGTATTCAGAATCAACAACCTGGTTCCAGTTTACCTTTCCAGCCTTGTCCTCTATTTAATTTATCCAACCAAACTTCAAAATTGTGTCTCCAGAACAGATTCCCTCTGAAGGTTATGTTTAGGGGTTAAGAAAAATATCCCCATTTTTATAGATGAGGGAACTGAAGCTCAAAGAGGGAAAAGGACTTGCCCAAGATCATGGCTGTTTATCGGTGAGATATACTCTATTTGTCTACTAGTGTACTGCAATTTTTCCTTTTGTTTAAGCAAACAAGCACAAGGCTGGAGTTTCTCAAAACTTCAGTAACCAGAGAGGGGGGAGGAGCTGGCAGAAGGAGTTAAGTCATTATGCTAGTGGGGGCTGACTGGCCCTGGCTAGCTTTGGCTGCCTGACCTGTTGGGGAAGGATGAAAGACTATATCTGGAGGAGGAAATACATTTCCCTCCCTTCCCCCCAGCATCAAAGGATTGGCTAAAGGGGCCATTGGTTACCAGCTCTTGGGAGTAGCTGCTTTTAGGACCTGGAAAGTACTTTTCAAAGTGAAGCAGCCTTGAGGAAAAAAGGCTTTGATGGCTAAATGGACCCTCAGCATGGGCATTGGGGCAGTTGACCTTACTTTAGATAATCAGTCAATTGAACCTTTTTTGCTACATGGTCTAAGTGGGTGGAAATTGCTGCAAAGGTTCTAGACCTTTTTTTTTTTTTTTTGAAAATATATTTTTGGGGGGCAGCTAGGTGGCGCAGTGGATAGAGCACCAACCCTGAAGTCAGGAGTACCTGAGTTCAAATCTAAACTCAACACTTAACACTCCCTAACTGTGCAAGCCTGGGCAAGTCATTTAATCCCAATTGCCTTAGCAAAAGAAAAAAAAAAAAAAAGAAATTAAAAAATATATATATATATTGCTAAAGGGTACCATAGATAATGAAGCAGCATCAATATTAAACATTTTTGCACCAAGTGGTATAACATGTAAATTCCTAGAGGAGAAATTAAGTTGTAAGAAGAAATAGCAAAACTATAATAGTAGAAGATCTCAGCCACAAAATAAATAAGAAGTTAAAGAAGTAAATAGAATACTAGGAAAGTTAGGTATGATAGATCCTTGGAGAAAATTGAATGTACTCCTTTCCTCTGCAGAAAGGAGTACATTTTCTTCTCAGCAGTTCATGGAACCTATACAAAAATCGACCATGTATTAGGACATAAAGATCTCAAAATTAAATGCAGAAAGGCAAAAATGGTAAATGCATTTTTTTCAGATCACAAAGCAATAAAAATTACTTTCAATAAAATAGACCAAAAGGTAATTGGAAACTAAATAATCTCATCCTAAAGAATGAATGGGTGAAACAGCAAATCATAGACACAATAATGTCATCTAAGAGAATGACACTAATGAGACAACATACCAAAATTTATGGGATGCAGCCAAAGCAGTAATAAGGGGAAATTTTATCTTTAGATGCTTACTTGCATAAAATAGAGAAGATCAATGAATTGGGCTTGTGACTAAAAAAGCTAGAAAAAGAAAAAATTAAACCCCTCCAATCAAATACTAAACTTGAAATTCTAAAAATAAAAGGAGAGATTAATAAAATTGAAAGTAAACTATTGAATTAAATAAATAAAACTGAGTTGGTTTTATGAAAAAAGCCAACAAAATAGATAAATCTTTAGTTAATTTGATTAGAAAAAGGAGAGGAAAATCTAAATGTTAGTCTCAAAAATGAAAAGGAAGAACTTTCCACCAGTGAAGAGGAAATTAGAGCAATAATTAGGAGTTATTTTGCCCAATTTTATGCCAATAAATTTTATAATCTAAGCAAAATGAAGGAATATCTACAAAAATATAGATTGCCCAGATTAACAGAAGAAATAAATTACTTAAATAGTCCCATTTTAGGAAAAAAAAAATAGAACAAGCTATTAATCAACTCCCTAAGAGTTGGATGGATTTACATGTGAGTTCTACCAAACATTTAAAGAACAATTAACCCCAATACTATAAAAACTATTTGAAAAAATAGGGAATGAAGGACTCCTACATAATTCCTTTTATGACACAGACATGGCATTGATACCTAAATCCATTCTGGATCCAGATTCCATTCTGGAGCACAATCTGGAACTATGCTCAAAAAACTATCAAACTGTGCATTCCCTTTGATCCAGCAATGTTTCTACTGGGTTTATATCCCAAAGAGATCTTAAAGAAGAGAAAGGGACCTACATGTGCAAAAATGTTTGTAGCAGCCCTTTTTGTTGTGGCCAGAAACTGGAAACTGAATGGATGCCCATCAATAGGAGAATGACTGAATGAGTTATGGTATATGGATGTTATGGAAATGACTAGCAGGATAATTTCAGAGATACCTACATGAGCATGATCTTGGAGAGAACTACATGAAGTGAGCAGATCCAAGAGATCATTATACATGGTAACAGCAAGACTGTATGACGATCAATTCTGATGGACGTGGCTCTCTTCAACAATGAAATTATTCAAAGCAATTGTTCAGGGATGAAAAGAGCCATCTATACCCAAAGAAAGAACTGTGAGAACTGAGTGTGGACCACAATATAGCATTCTCACTCTTTCTGTTGTTTGCGTGCATTTTGTTTTCTTTCTCAGTTTTTTTTCCTTATTGATCCAATTTTTCTTGTGCAGCAAGATAACTATATAAATATGTATGCATATATTGGATTTAATATATATTTTAACACATTTAACATGTATTGGACTACCTGCCATATAGAGGATAGGGTAGAGGAAAGAGGGATAATTTGGAACAGAAGGCTTTGCAAGGGTCAGTGTTGAAAAACTACCCATGAATATGTTTTAATAAAAAGCTTTAATTTAAAAAAATAATAAAATACAAATTTACTAAAAGCATCAGCTTGTCCCTGAGATATGATGATGTGCAACTTCATTTCCAGTGAAAGTCCCCTTGTTTTTCCGGGGGGCATAATATGAAAAAGAGAGCTTCCAAATTTTCTCCAAATACAGGGGCCCATATTCCAGCCATAAGCTTATTTAAGAAATGTGGGTATATATATATATATATATATATCCCAGTTTATAATTTTTAGTGCTGAGCCTATCATGTAAATAAGTTAAAAAAATTTTTGATTAAGCATTTTTAAAATTTCGCTCTCACTTATGCCATCTTATTACAAACTCACAGCAAATACGTAGAATCTAACAAACAGATTACCACATTGGTCATGGACAAAAAAGGTGTCTCATTCTGCACATTAAGCATTCTTCATCATTGATCTGGAATCATGATTTTCTTAAGTCTTTAAAATTTGTTTACTTTAAACATAGTTTTATATAATTGTCCTACTTCTGCTCATTTGATCCAAGGCCAATTCATGTAAATCTTCCCAGGTTTTTCTGTAGTCTTCCTTCCTCAATCATTTTGGCTATTCTAACACTTGGGAGAGGTTACAGACTCCAGTGGTATTGACACCATATATTGGTCAAGTGGAAAGGAATAATTTTAGGGCTTATGTTATAATTCCTGGGGAGAAGAGGACTACCACCAATGAGAAGCCCTAAGAACCCCTTTCCCCTCTTCCAATCCTGCTTCCCACTAAGTCCCCAAAGCTAACATCCTGGCGAACAGTCTCTATAGAGGAAGGACATGGTAGCTGCTTCTGCCAGTGTTAAAGCCTCTGCCTCATCTGCAGGCCTGTAACTAAAGACCCAGAAAAGAAAGTTCTCAATACCAAAGTCCTTGACATTGTCAAACTGTTCAAAATCAAATTACAAGGACATGATATCAACACATTAAAGAAGATGCATTACCAATTTCTTTCTTTGCCAATGGATCTTTATGACCTGAAGCTAAAGCCTCCCATATGTGCTGTCTCCCCTATTAGAATGTGAACTCTGTGGGAGCAGAGATGATCTTTTCTATTTGTATCTCCGATGTTTTGTACACTAGTAAAAGCTTAATAAATGCTTTATTGATCCATTCTTTAGGCTATAGTGATCTGCAATGTCTGCCATTTTGGTTTTTTTCCTGGGATCCTATATTTGACCTAAGCCTCTGAGAAGTCATGCAGAATGAACGACATCTGCCCGTTTCTCTTGCCAAGCATCTTGACTGTTGGACATAGTTGTTAGAAATAAAAACTTCAGACCCAAATTCTTGGAGTAGAGGAAAGCTCTATATGTTTTTTGCAAGAAGCAGGAACCTTTGAGCAATTTACAAAAGCCAGATCCAGCCGTTATGTTCCATAATCTTGTCCTGCCTCCTTACCGCCCCATCTCAGATTTCCATTGGAGAAGACCCTTACAAAATCTAATATTTCATGACTCCCATTATATGCAGTCCTTGATATGTTTCCATGCTCTTCCCTTCCCTCACCATAATATCATGTGTTCAAAAATAATGGATGTCTCCTCCTAAAGTTAATATACAAAAGCTTATTAAGCATGCTCAATTAAAAATTTAGCTTGCCCTGGGCCTAAACCCAGGTCATTTGCACTCCATCAGCACCAGCAGTTACTTCTGTTGACTTAAGACATTTCTTTAATTCTTTTCAGAATGTACTGAACTTCTACCATGATAACAGGGAAACTGAGACTAAAACTTTTCAACTGTGGAAACAGAATCTCAATTTTACTTCTCACATGGTATAATGAAAAGAATGTTGAACTTGGTCAAATTCTGAATTTGAATCCAGATTCTGTTACTAACTGGGTGACTTTTGACATGTGAGGGAGTTGGATCAGTGACTTTTAGCATCCATTCCAGGTCTGTAGCTATGATTCACGGTCCTAAACCCCCCTTTTATTTACTATTTAGATGATATTGGGCAGTCACTTTACCATTCCCTTCCTCTTCACCTATTAAAAAAAATGCATATATATATATATATATATATATATAGGCCCAGTTTTCTCTCTTAACATTGTTTGTGCTATGTCCATGACACCAGGGAGGAATTGGATTTAAGTGGGAGAAGGCTGTGCAAGGGCACCTCCCTCACTTTCCACTCTGGCCAGAAAGAGATCAGGACAAGTGGAGAAGGCCCTACATGCAATGGGAGATTTTGGCCTTTTTAAGCTAAGGTCTTCCACAGTACTCAGTTTACAAAGCTGCACCATTCAGTGATTAAGGCTAGGTAAAAACGAGGCAAAGAATCTCTAGTTTAAAAACAAAACAAAAAAACCCAAATCAATCTGGGAGGGGAAGACTTTTAGGGTTTCTGGCCAAAGCAGAAATGATGCTTTTTACATTCAATCTGACTCAATCAGGACCCAAACAATGATCCAAGGGGCTTGGCCTGGGACCTATTGAAGGCCAATCAATCAGAATCAGAGTGGTTTCGGTTTAAGGCGTGATCTTTACAATAAATGTTCCTGAAACATATTTAGTGGCTATCGATTCTTTCTCCGGTAAGTATTTGAGCAATTTCTCCCTAAACTGATTATTGCTGATTACTAATAACCACTCTTCTGTCCCCGCAGTTTTAGAATGGTTTCTTTCTAGAATTCGTCCTCTAGGCCTGACTTTTTAGGGCCCTTCCTAAAGAATTTTTTTTTACTAACATACTGTCTGAATCTATGTCAGATTGCTTGTTGTCTTGGGGAAGAGGGAGGGAAAGGAGAGAGAAAAGTGAGGAATGTTGAAAATGATCTTTACGTGTAATTGAAAAATAAACACTACTGAATACGAAGCCAAATGACACTGATTATTCACTGATATTAACCGATTATTAAGCATAGGGCCAGGAGCTCATCAACGGTATTGTCCCGGAAGAGGATTCTCATTATGGGATCAGAGAACTTGAGATCATTAATCTAACATTTAACAGCTAAGAGCACACTGTTGGGAGGGATAGCAGCATTCTTAAAGAAGCCCGCAGCCAGAACCTGATGCGGTTTCTGCAAAAGGCCCCCTTCCCAAACGTCACCCTCTCACCCCTGGATGACCCCCACTTTTAACCTGCTCCTGCGTAATTGTCCGTTCTGCTAGAAAGCGGGGGAGGGGCCTATGTATTTTGGTCTTTGTATTGGGCACCGCCTAGCCTAGCATACAGCAAGCGTTCAATAAATGCTGATGGATGAGTCCACTGGAAAGATTTAGCCCGGCGGATTTCCGAGTTATGCTGCAAAGTCCCGAGGGCTGGCCTGCAGGGACGAGTCCCGCGGACACTGGGCATGAACGCCCGCCAGGACTCAGGCAAGGGTGCCCTTGAGAAACGGCGCCGTTTAAATCTCTAAGGTTCTCCCTAAGACAAGACCCGGCATTTTAACAGCGGTGGGATAACAGTAGAGGATCACGGGAGAACACTTTCTCCGGAAGCACCGAAGCTGCTTCCAGCGGTGACCTTCGAGGATTGTGTGAGTGTGGGGGAGGGGGGTAGACTATGTGACCGGAAAAGGAAAATGGCCGGATTATTTACTAGGAGAAACTACAGTTAGTCGGCACGCGCCAAGAACAGGATATCGCGAGAACTGGAGTAAGCTCCTCGAGCCCTGGGTGGAGTCCACCCTCCCCCATCTCCTCACTCCCGTTCTTCTTTCTCACGTCAAAGGATCGTAGCTGTTGGGCCCGCGAGCTTGAGTGACGGCTCCTCCGGTAGGTGGAAGTGGCTCAGAGAGCCATCAGTTATATCATTTAATATATATTAGACCTCAGCTACGCTTTCACAAGGGTGGATGGCTCCCAGAAGCACCGCCCCGTTCCCGTCAGCCCGCTGCTACGTTGGAAAGGCGGGAAGCAACGCACACGCGGTGGCCTAGAAGGCCTCAGTGGCCCCGCCTTACTTCCGGGCGAGACCATTTTTTTTCAGTCTCCTCCTTGATCTTTTTAGGCGATGGTGCTTTCCCCGGGCTCTGAGTGGAGGTTTTGACCCGGAAGAGGTGGAGCTAGCGATAGTTAGAGTTCTTGCGTGTCCGGCGGGAGGCCCGCATTGCGATTGGGGCTTGAGACTGCCGCCATGGTGAGCGGGCTTCGGGGCATGGGGCAGGGGGCAGGGGGCAGGGGTCGAGGGTCGCTGGTCGCTGGGGTGGGGATCGAGTAAAAGGCCGGTTGATCTAGGGCCGGAGTGCCAAGCTCGCCGGTGTGAGGAGGGGAACGGCTCGATGGAGGCTAAGAGACCACCGAACTTTGGGGCACGCGTGTAAGGGCCTCCTGTGGGCCCGGCCAGGGCGCCTTTCTTCGAGCAGGGGGCAGCGCGGGCCTCAGGGGAGCATGGGGGCCCGGGACCCTCTGAAGGGGCTTCAGGGATCGTCCTTTGGAAGTTGGGCGGGGACACGTGGAGCCGCTCGCGGAGATGGCCACGTGCTTGGTTGAGCCCGGAGTTGGACCCTGAATCGGAGCCCCATTAACCCCCCTGTTTCTCCCGAACTTCCCCAGGTGCTGCTGCACGTGCTGTTTGAGCACGCGGCTGGCTACGCGCTGCTGGCGCTGAAGGAAGTGGAGGAGATAAGCCTGCTGCTGCCACAGGTAAGCCCCTGAAAGAGCCGGGGTTGGGTACCCTCCCCCCTTCCGGGAGCCGCCGCACTGTGATGAGTCTTAAAATCTGTCAATCCCCTGAGCAGAGTGATGTGATCTAGTCTCTGAGCACGGCGTGTGTCCCGTGGGGAGGGGAGGGATAGGGGGCACCAAAAGGGAGCCCAGGGAAGGCCACGTGCTCCCATCTCCCCCTCAGATCTTCCTTTTTTTACTGGTAGTTTTCAAAGCACGTGCAAAAGTTTTTAACATTCACTCTTGCAAAACCTTGTGTTGCAAATTTTTCTACTTTGTTTCCCCCACCCATCTCCTAAGTAATACTTAGCAGTTCCCCTGTGTTTCCACATTTATTATATGTACCAGAAAGAACCGTAACTCTAGACTAAGCAGCCTCTGTTTGCAGTTCTTAGTGAGGGAAGGAGAAAAGTCTTGGGAAAGTAACATTTAGAAATCTACCTTTCCCCAAACTGGGGGGTTTTGCCTTTTATTTACACCTTCCTAACCAAACATGCATCTCTGGATACTTCACAGGTGGAAGAATGCGTGCTGAACATAGGCAAGTTTCACAGCATTGTCCGGCTTGTGGCCTTCTCCCCGTTTAAATCTGCCCACAGCGCTCTCGAGAATGCCAATGCTGTGTCTGAAGGTGAGTGGTTCTCTGCCCGCACCTTTCCTGCGGTCTGTCCCGCACAGAGATTGAGAAAGTAATCCGTGCGCCTGTTCACAGGCATTCTCCACGAGGACCTCCGCCTTTTTTTGGAAACCAACATGCCAGCTAAGAAGAAGAAAGCTTTGCTGGGTGTTGGGGACCCTAAGATTGGGGCTGCTATCCAAGAGGAGCTGGGCTACCCTTGCCAGACTGGAGGAGTTATTGCTGAAATCCTCAGAGGTAAGATTCCGAGTGAAGGTGGAAATCACTGAGGGCTTGGGTACTAGACTACAGGTGAAAAGATCCTATTTAGGTCCTGACCTCTGAAGGACGTTAAAAGGGTTCTGCTTCTTGGTGGTTTCTCATTCTACCTGTGGTCTCCCAGGAGTTCGCCTGCACTTTCACTCTCTGGTGAAAGGTCTTACTGAGGTTTCAGCTTCCAAGGCCCAACTGGGACTAGGACACAGCTACTCTCGGGCCAAGGTCAAGTTCAATGTGAATAGGGTGGACAACATGATCATCCAGTCCATCAGCCTTCTTGATCAGCTGGACAAAGACATCAACACCTTTTCTATGCGTGTCAGGTCAGCTCCAGGGTTGGTGGGGCAGGTGCTTAAGCAGCGGCTGGATTCTAAGATGTCCTCTGGCCTTCCCACCTCCTACTGCTTACCACAGCTTGTGTTCTTTTTTTTGCACAGACTGTATAGAAAAAGGAGGCAGAGAAACTTCCTCTTATACACCTCAGCCAGGGGCCTGTCCGTGCCCTAGCTGTATTGTGAAAGGGGAGACAGTAAAGACTTGGAGAATTCACTAGGATTGGGTTTGGGGATTTGGGGACAGACAGTGCAGTGAGTGAGGTGTGAGTTTTCTCCACTGGATCCCCTCCTTTGCTTCCTGCTTACGATCAGCTGTTTTTTCCCCCCACAGAGAGTGGTATGGCTATCATTTTCCTGAGCTAGTAAAGATTGTTAGTGACAATGCCACATATTGTCGCCTGGCCCGGCTCATTGGCAATCGCAGAGAACTGAATGAGGAGAAACTAGAAGCTCTGGAGGAGCTGACGATGGATGGGGCCAAGGCCCAGGCTATCCTGGATGCTTCTCGGTCTTCCATGGGTTAGTGTTCCTACATGTGTTCTTTGTGAGTTAACCGAGGGAGAAGAGGATAATTATGTTCTTTTGTAATGACTTGCTTTCCTGTTTCTCCTAGGCATGGACATTTCTCCCATTGACATGATCAATATTGAGAGTTTTTCGAGTCGAGTGGTATCTTTATCTGAGTATCGGCAGAGTTTGAACACATATCTGCGCTCCAAGATGGCCCAGGTGGCCCCCAGCCTGTCAGCCCTTATTGGGGAGGCGGTCAGTCACTGGGGTGTGTGTTGGGTGGGATGGGGGAACTTATTGCCCTATAACCACTGTCACTTGGCAGCTCCTACCAGCCTACTGTTTTCTCTTTGTAGAGGGAATTTGGTTGAGTCAAAAGTAGATGCCCTGGCCCACAACCTTTTTTTTTCTTTACAGGTTGGTGCCCGACTGATCTCCCATGCTGGGAGCCTTACCAATCTGGCCAAGTACCCAGCATCCACAGTGCAGATCTTGGGGGCTGAGAAGGCACTGTTCAGGTACCAATGTTCAGGTACTGACACTCTGGTGCCAGCTGCCTAGGGGGGTGTCACTGTGATGGCAGCGCTGGGGCACCCTGACCCGAAGGCTTTGCTTCGGTTATGATGGGCCAGCCCTAGCTTCTGAGTGACTCCCATGACCCCAGCCAGGGGATGCAGCCTCCAGGTCAGCGACATATGACTCCTGACCCCTATGGAAGTTTTGGGCTTGGGGCTGAGGTGGGAAATCAATTTTGGAATCAAAGTGGGAGAAAACTTTGAAAAGGTCTTGAATATAAGGGATTTGGGAGTCAGAATCTAAACTGTATGCTGGGGAAGCTAACCCTGTACACTTCCATAGAGCCCTGAAGACTCGGGGAAATACCCCCAAATATGGACTCATATTCCATTCAACCTTCATTGGCCGTGCAGCTGCCAAGAATAAAGGCAGAATTTCCCGGTACCTGGCAAACAAATGCAGCATTGCATCCCGGATCGACTGCTTTTCTGGTACAGAACAAAGGGCTGAGCGGGGTGGGGGTGGGGTAAGGTAATCAGGAAAAATCATCCCAAGTGGCTTCTGCAATGATGGGAACATTTTTCGTCAACAGCAGTTCACCCAGTGAGTGTTGAATCTATAGTCTGAGCGAAGCTGAGGGTTGAGAGGTTGGGAGGTCACCAGTGTCCTGAAGAACTACTTCCTAACCCTCATCCCAAAGTATTTTAATAATCTGTTCTCAGAGGTTCCCACAACTGTGTTTGGAGAGAAGCTACGGGAACAGGTAGAAGAACGCCTATCATTCTATGAGACAGGAGACCCACCCCGAAAGAATCTGGATGTCATGAAGGAGGCAGTGAATGAGGTCAGTGGGAGAAATGGTCCAGCACTTAGGGGAGGGGGAAGAGGTGGGTGCTGGCAGGCTAGCCAAAAACCTGTATTATACCTGTTGGAGGTGATGAGCATCTTTACCCTGACTCCAGAATGGAGGCAAAAACTGATTTAATGAGCCTGATCCAACATGACATGGCAATGCTCATTGATGGGAGGAGGGAGGGCTTGGGGCCTGACAAATACTCTTTTCTGGCCAGGCAGGGGAAGTGGTTGCAGAGATTAGGAGGAAGCAGGCCAAAAAGGAAAAGAAACGCCTGAAAAAAGAGAAGAAGCGCCTGGAGGCTTTGGCAGCAGCAGAAAACAGCATTTCTGAGAATGGACAGGTAAAAGAGAGGACATTAGGTGACTAGGCCCATGAGGTTCCTTTGGCTGTAGGAAATGTCCCCTCACTTGGCTTCCTATGTTCTTAGGAGACAGAGAATGGGGAAGAGAAGCCAAAAAAGAAGAGAAAACGGCAAGTGGAAGAAACAGAAGAACCCCCAGCCCCAGAGGAGCTGGCTACACCCCCTAAGCCCAAGAAGAAGAAAAAGCTCATATGTCCAGAAGAGGATGGTGTAGTGGACTCACCTATGCCAGTCAAGAAGAAAAAGAAAAAAGCCCCCAAAAACCTGGAGACTGAGGACTAGGAATGGCTGTGAACCCTGGGGTCCAGCATTTGTGGCAAAAGCCAGCACCCCATTCACCCTCCCTTCTTCCCTCAATCCCAATAAAGACATGAACTCAAGAATGCTACCTTGGCTCAATTTATTTCTTCTCCCAGTTTTGTCAGGAGGCTTGTGGGGTAGGCAGGCTACTAATGATGGCCTGGGTGAGGTCCCGGCAGGTGGCATAGCCACCCATGTCCGGGGTGCGAACCTGTGAGGGAAAAGTGGTCGATTAACCCTGGACCCGAGGGCGGGCCCTTTCTGAATTCCTCCCCTCCCCTCAGGCCCCAAGGAATACCTTTCCCCCTAACCTGTGGATTATAGGGAGAAGCTGGGGGGGGGGGGAGAAGCACAAAGCATCCTGAGTCTGGTCCACAGTTTTTATTGAGACAAAAAGCACAAACAGTTGGAGATCTGGTCCCAAGCAATGGAATGGGGGCTGAGGCAGCTTCCTCCATGGTCCAATTTATGGGGGTGGGGGAGTTGTCCAAGGGTGCTAGTCAAAGATAAGGTAAGGGAATGGGAAGGTTCTAGCCCCCATGAGGGGGGTGCAGGTGGCTGATGACAGACTTGATGAAGTCAGACGTGGTGCTGTAGCCGCCCATGTCGCGAGTCCGAACCTACAGCCAGTGACAAAGCCACCAGGAACAAGAACGAGAAGAAGATGGCTAGTGAGTGGGGAGAGTGGGCAAGAGAAGGCACGATGGCAATGGAGGGGTCTGAGGGCAACTGGAGGAAAGATGCTGAGAAGTGCAAAGAGATGGAGGATGGAGGAGCTTGTATACATAAGCGTTCTTGAAGGTATATAAAGTTCATCTGATCTTCAGAGCCCCCTCAGATGGGGCAGAGCAAGAAGAGACAGCATAGACAGAGAACAGTCTAAGACAGCAGCAGCAAAGGGTGCTGAGCAGAAGGCAGGGGGGGCGGAAGCCAGAATGGAGCCAGGAGAGCCACGTCTTGGCCCCTCTGAAGCCCCTTCTTGGGCAGGGAGGGATAATGACTGGGGAGGGTGCAGGGTCAGCCACACTTACTTTGCCAGCTTTGATCACCTTCTTCACAGCCTCTGCAATCATATTGGAGTGATATTCCAGACTGTCCCAGAAAAAAAAAGAAAAAAAAATGAGGGTGAGAACAAGCCTAGGAAAGCTCCCCCCCTTCCCATTTAGCAGTCAGACTCCGAGTCTGTCTCTTAGCACTCCTCCTCCTCCGAAACCCTGTGCCCACTGACTTACTTGAGATGCCTCAGCATATTGCTGGCAGACAGCAGCATGGCAGTTGGGTTGGCAATGTTCCTGCCCACGGCCTGGGCAAATGGGTGCCTTGCGCCCTGTGGGGTGAAGGCCAAGTCAGAAGGATAGTCTGGTGCCCGAGGACCCCGGAGTGGTGAGTGTCGAAGAGGTCGTACTCACCGTTTCAAAAACGGCGTATTCAGCGCTGTAGCTTTCACCGGGAACCACACCGGCACCCCCCACCAGACCTGCTGCCAGGTTGTCAATGATGTTTCCATAGAGATTGGGCATCACGAGCACATCAAACTGGTATGGGTTCTGCACCAGCTGGGGTGGAGAAGGGAAGGTAAGAGAGATGGGGGTTGGCTGGGAGGGTAAACTCTAGAGAGCTGAGGAAGACCAGGTGGGAGCGTGACCGGGCGGGAAAGGCCGTACCTGCATACAACAGTTGTCTATGATCATGGTCTCAAACTTGATCTTGGGGTACAGCTCGGCCACCTCTTCACAACACTGCAGGAAAAGCCCGTCACCCAGCTTCCTGCAGAGAGGTCAGGTCCGAGGTCAGCAGGGCCCCAGCCTGGCCTCCCACCTGATCTTCCCCTGGCCCAGGCCCAGCCACCCCCAGCCTGTGCCTCTCACATGATGTTGGCCTTGTGCACTGCTGTGACCTTCCCTCGACCTTTTTTGGTGGCGTAGTCGAAGGCAAATTTGGCGATCCGCTGGGACTTGGCCCGAGTGACGATTTTCAAGCACTCGATCACGCCCCTGGCACTCTGTGGGGGCAGAAACGAGAGACTTAGGCTAAGGGAAGGGGGGGTGTCCCCCCGCCCAGTGCAGGAGCAGCTGGGGCTCATACTGCACCTCATGCTCCAGGGAGCTGTATTCTCCCTCGGTCTGCTCCCGGATGATCACCAAGTCCAGGTTATTGTGTCGAGTCTTGTATCCGGGGAGGCTCTTGACGTGAACGACGTTGGCAAACAGGTCCAGCTTACGCCTGCCAGGAGATGGGGGAAGGTAGCATCACACAGGGTCACAGTGCCCAAGGTCCCCAGGTCCTGTTACCTCGTACCTGAGCCGCATGTCATAAGAGGCCAAGTCCCCCTTGTACTCTGTGTCCATTGGGGTGTGAATTTTTCCTGTGAGGGTACATCCAGAGTAAGGGTCAGTGAGGTTCCTAGGTCAGAGTCCGTTCTCTTGGGGGCAAAGCACCCTACCTGTATCCTAAGACACCCCCTACATCTGTCCAAATCTCGTCTCCCCATCCCTCCTTCTGAAAATTCACACAAGAAAGTTAGCTGCACTAGGCAGGCTGGATTCTATGAAACGGTAAGAGATTCTGGTCCTATGCTGCAGGGACCCAAATAACCCAAGGTCCCCTTTACTATGCAGCCTGAAATATTACTCCACGCTGAAGGGCTCCCATGGCAAAGGGCCGAGAGCAGGAGTCACATGCGGGCAACGCTGGCTAGAGGACCAGGCCCGGATGATAAGTGATCCTTGTTTGTAGGCAGGAGGAGATGGGAGGCCAGGACTTACCGATGATCGCAACCTTGTTTTCCTTCATGGAGCTCAGCACCTGCTCCAGTTTCTCTTCCGAAGCCATGTTCTGCACTTCACTCAGGTGATGCTCCTGGAACTCCACCGGGACGTTGGCTGCCTGCAAGCCCAGAGGAAGGAGCCATCAGTGGGCGGTCCCACAAGCCCCCTGGAATCTCCCTCTCCCTCTCACCTCCTCACCTTGAAAACTTCTTTGACAGCATGCATGAGTTCAGGCCCCACACCATCACCGGGCAGCATAGTGACGGGGAATGCCCCCTCCACCTTCACATCATCCACCTGGGAGGGAGACAGGTGCAATAGAGTAATGGCTCTGGATCTAACCCCAAGAGATTGCAGAGAAAGGACAAGGCTTGGGAGTCACTATGGGGAGAGTAGAGACACCGCCTTTGGAGATCAGGGAGAGGGGATAGGAATCCTGTACAAAGGCTCAGGAATTAAAAGGAATGCTGGGACAGTAAGCCAAAAAGCCCCTGGAGGGTATCTAGGCTAAGATGAGGGTCCAGAACCAAAAAAAGGCTCCTCTTCCTGACTTTAAATTGGGCCTCAGACATATCCTAGCTGTGACCCTGGGCAAGTCACATCATCCTTTTTGCCTCAATTTCCTCATGTATAAAACAAGGCGGAAAAGGAAATCCAAACCACCTCAAATGGGGTCGTGAAACGTCTGACTTGACTGAAAGGAGTGACCAGGGACAAGGGCCAAGTCCCACCAGAAGCACAGGCCTCCCTCCCCACTATAGGATTTAAAAGATCTAGAGTCTTTTCTAAAAAACTAAAAAAAAAAAAAAAACTAAAAAAAAAAAAAAAACACCCTTGCCTCCAGATGTCTCAAGGAGCTTATAGTAACTCCATCCCTTCTGTTTCCCTAATCTTCCTTCCCAATGGCTTTCTTCTCAAAAACCTGCTCCTCCTTTTCAACCATTTCTTTTTGTTTTGTTTTGGCAAGGTAACTCGGGTTAAGATTTGCCCAGATTCAGGTGTCGGAGGCTGCATTTTAACAAAGTTCCTCCTGATTTCCAGGCCAGTGCTCTATTCACTGGCATTTAGCTGCTTTCAACCATTTCTTACAACAGGTGTCTGCAAAGCTTTCTAAAACTTGGTTAACTTCAGTTTAGTTACTTAGATACTAAATGGGAAGGGACTCCTTATATTTTTGTGATGATCTAATGTCTCCAGGAATACAATGCCTTTATTACCTCCATTCTGAGAGGTTCAATGATTTACTCGAGCTCATAAAGCCAATGAGAGGGAAACCAGCCCGTACCCAGGGCCCTTTCCCCTGTACCACAGGGGCCAGTGTGTTCTGGGACACAGAGATGAGGAACTTACATTCAGATATAGTTTCAAAGTCTGCAACCCCCTCTACACCTATTACTTCATGTGAACCCCAAGACAACTTTCTGAGCATTATCTCCCAGTTGAAAGGGATCAGAGGAAATTGCCTCTGCCACTGAAGCAACCACTTGGGTGGTCTCAGCTCCAAGACTAGCCACCATCATCATGTTGTCTCGTCTCTCTTACTGTCTGGGTAAAGTTTGGAGAAATGAGGTGCCACAACCAGTACCAAGGATGAAAGCCAAACTCGGCCTTTCCTGACCCCTCCAAGTGCTAACCACCAGGTCACGTTGTCCTATGATCCTGGCACACCTGTTTCTGTGGTTGGCTATGCCTGCTGCCGGCACTGTGCTTCTGGACAATCTGTGCGTCTTGCTCTAACCATGCCGTCTCTTTTGCTGGTTCCTGTCTCTCCAAATTCCTTCATCTTTTTTCTCTCTCCGTTCTCCTTTACTGAGCTCGTTCCTATGGTTTCAACTACTCCTGCCAGGCAGTAGGCTCCCAAATCCTTATCTCAGGGACTCCAATCCTCTATCTCTACATGCCCTAGGGCTCTCCACCTGGACGTCCCACCAGAAACACAAACATACAAATGTAACAGTTTCAAAACTAGGCCAATGTTATGGTTACAGGATCCTAGATCTGAATCTGCAAAGGACCAGCAGCCAGTTTAACACCTCACTGACAGATGCAGAAGCTGAGGCCCGGGAAGGTTACACAGCTTGCCCAATGTCACAGACACAGCAGACCTCAGAATCCACGTCCCCTGACTCGGACCTAACATAGAGTTAGCTCTCAATAAGTACTGTCAACAGGCTGTCTTCTGGCTTCTTTTCTTCATTGGCCCCCTCCTTTCCATTTAGTCTCCCAAGCTAGTTTTACTTTTACTCTTCCCTTTCCCTCCTGCCTCACACCAGCTGCATCTCTTAATCCACCTCTTCTTCTGTATTTTTATCATTTCCCTGTTCGACCTTCATTACTACCCCTGGATTTACTGTCTCTAAACACGCCTTCCCCCATTTATGTTTGACATTACGTCAGGCTGTTTCCTTACACTCAAACCTGTTTCTACACTGCCCCAAACCCTTCAGGGAATGGCTCCTTATTCCAAACTAAAAGTAACGATGGAAAAATTGAATGAGGAAGGGGATGAGGGCACAGACTTGCAGTCCCAGTTCCTAGGGATATTATGAAGAGTGAGCTCTATTTTTTTTTTGGCCAGGCGGGAATCAAATCTGCAAATCTCTGGGGGATGACACATCAACATCCAAAAATAACTCGAAAGGCCAGAATGATGGGTTGGATCTAGCACAGTTCAAGAGGGACAGACATAAAGCCCTGTATTTGGGCTAAAAAAACAGAACCATACCTAGTTCCCATGAACATGGAGGGGAAAGTGGAGGTAGTTAATGATCCACACTTGTGTCTCAACAGAAGGGCTAAGTCAATCGGAGGGGGTTACCCTAAACATCCTTATTCCCGCCAGTCTTCAGGTTAGCTTTAAATGTGGCTGCCTCCCCGGTCTTCCCCTCTAGCAGCGCTCGGGGCAGGGGCTGGAGGCTGCACAGCGGGGCTACTGGAGGAAGGCTTATTATCAGGCACAGGTCGGACTGAGAGGTTTCTGGGACCCTTCCCGTTGGTCATTCTTATTCCATTAGTAATAACAACAATTGCTGATATTAAACCTGCACTCACATCTGCTCCTGCTTTGAGGCTGAATCTGCCTAATTAAGAATGGAGAAGTTCGTCACCAAAGGTTAGCAGCTCTTGACCTTCAATTAATTAGTTAGTTAGTTAGTTAGCACGTGGAAGGGTTTGATCATGCGTAATTAGAGGCGGCTCGGGGAAGGGGTTCGAGAAAGGGTCCGAGAATGACCAGCGGGTTCCAGAGTGGGGGTGGGGCTGAGAAGGGGGCGCAGGGATCGGAACGTAGAGGGCCGGGACAAGATCGCTCAGCGCAGGGGGTGACCCTCCCGGGGACAGGGGCCCCTTCTCACCGCGCTCCGCGGGGAGGCCCTGGCTGCAGCCGTGGTGAGCAGGCCCCTCCAGGCCCCGAGGCTCGGGGACACCGTCAGCGCCTGGGAAGGACACACAAGCAGACAGCCCGTGACCCCGAGGACCCAGGTCGGGGAGGGGGCGCTCGGGCTGCCGGCCCCCGCCCCTCGCCCCTCGCCCCTCGCCCCTCGTGCCCCTCCTCCCCCCGCCGGTCGGCTCCTCCACGGCCTCACCCGCCTCAGCCCACGAACTCCGCTCAGGGTCGCCATCTTCTCTAATGTCCCGGGTTAAGGAGACTTAGGGGAGAAAGTCGTCGCTCCAGAAGTGACGTCAAGAGTAGAGCCGGCAATCACGTGGGCTCAAAACTAGAAGAAAGATCCGGATTCACCTCCCTCCCTCTTCCCTCATGGAGGGACTGTCGAGTGTCGATTCGTAGATTGACGTCCCTGGCGGAGGGAGTGTCGATATATAGATTTTCGTCCCAGATAGAGAGTCTATTCGTAGATTGAGTGTCGAGAGTGGACACTCCCTGGTGGAGGGAATGTCTACCTTAACGTCCGTGCGTTATTTAGGAATCTGCAACAGTTTATCTGTGGGGAGATACAATGAAGACCGTCCTTGTAATAAACAATAACAGTGTCGTGTCATGGCAATATACAATGATATTTACAACAATGTGTCTCCTAAGAGTCTAGTTTAACAGCGGTTCCCTTACTCCAGCGCTGTGCACGGGGAACGTGGGATGTACAAAATCTGCGCCTGGGAACCTCAGTCGGATTGCGGGAGGGAGGAAAATTTGGAACAAGTTTCTGCAAAGGTGAATGTTGAAAACGATCTTTGCGTGCATTTGGAAAATAAAATACTACTGAAAATACATTTTTGGAAAAAAACAACACTGAGAAGTAGAAATTGAAAATATTACTGATAGAATGGAGGCTTAGAAGGCCTTGTATTCCCCCTAGAGCCTGGCGCAGAGCACTGCACACAGATACTCAGGAAACATTCATGGAATTGTTATGTGATCACTGTAAGAGCCGAGATTTAAACTACATCTTCTGACCCCAAATCTAGCACTTACTCCAGAATACAGTGAGGCGTGAGGGTTAAGTCATTCTCGTCGTGTTTGACCCCATTTGAGGCTTTCTTGGCAGAAATCCCGGAGAGGTTTGCCGTTCCCGTCTTCGGAGCGTTTTACAAATGAGGAAACTGAGGCAAAGGAGGACTTGGACAGGCTCACACAGCTTGGCCTGGGCCTGGATTGGAAGTTTTTTCGACTCCGGGCCCAGCACCCTGTCCACTCTGCCCCGTGCGGTGGGCGCGCTCCTTGAGTTCAGGGATGGAGTGTAGAGAGGGGAGGAGAGGACTGAGGATAGAGGAGTAGGAAGTATTCAGATTCGGGGCATTGAGATTAAGAATGTGATTAGGTTCTGCTGCCCACAAGGTGGCGCTCTTCTAGAGCCGACTGCTTGCTGATCTTGGACTCTCTGAAGCAGTCTGTCTGTGTGTGTGAATGTGTGTGAGTGTGTGTGTGTCTGTGTGTGTGTATGTGAGTGTATGTGTCTGTGTGTGTCTGTGTGTGTGTGAGTGTGTGTGCCTGTGTGTGTGCCTGTGTGTGTGAGTGTGTGTCTGTGTGAGTGTGTGTCTGTGTGTGTATGTGAGTGCCTGTGTGTGTGTGTGTGAGTGTGAGTGTGTGTGGTACTGGAAGTTGTGGAGATGAAATTACAAGAAGTTGCGGTCAGAAGCAGCTTCGAGTGTGACACCTTTGCTGGGAAAGGAGGGATAATGAGGTCCTCGGCAAAGTCAGTGGCTGATGTTAAGGGAAGGTGAAATTATGGAACTTTAAGGCCAAATGGTCATTCATGTGAATGCTGAAGTCGCTGATGTTGAAGGAAAAGGAAAGAATTCTGAGGAAAATCAAGAGACAGGCATCTCGGTCCCACAGGAAGATAAAGAGATCCTGGAAATCAGGAGAAGATGATGATGAAATTAGGAAGATAAAAGACTGGGGAAGAGTAAATTTGAAATAAAAAAAAAAACCTCTAGGTTTGACTTCTAGATTTGTTTTATATTTTTATTTATTATTTACTTTTATTTAAATTATTAAATAATTATTAATTATTTTATAATTATAATAATTATATAATTATTAAATTATTTAAATGTCATTTGTTTATTTATTACTATTTATATTTAAAATTGTGTGACTTTTGTCAATCTCTTTCGCCTCTCCAAGCCTCAGTTTCCTTCTCTGTAAAAACAGATCTGCACCGGATAATCTCTAAGGCCACTTCTAGCTTTAAATCCTATGAAGTAATGACTTTTCAGAAAAGGAGGCCACTGAGTAATACCGCTGGTCCAATGATTTAGACGTAACCACAGAGACAGAAGTCTCATCTGAAGGGGAAGTAGGAGGAAATTGCTTCTTTTGCTTGTTCTAAAACTAATTCCATTTCTCTAACTCCAAGCCGGAATTTGACACTAATGGAAAATCTCAAGAACATAAGGGAGTGTGTTCCTCATAGAACACACTTTGTACACAGAACAGAGGATTGAGCTTGATAGTGTGGCCCTTTGTGATCTTTACAACAGTCTTCAGTGTAGGCTTTTTAAATTGGGTCTTGACGGCTTCCTCCAGCCTATGGAGAGAAAGGAAAACCCTCATATTTAATAACCTGAAGGGGCGTGCAATAACCGAACTGACCACGCGATGGCACTACCAGTCACCCGCTTATTGATCCCAGTATATCCGAAGGTGGGAGAGCCTTTCTAAAGAGCTGCAATTTCTCAATGGCCACCAGATGGCGAGCAGCCCACAGACATCTATGCTGCTCTCTGGCCTTTGCAGCTAAGCTTTTGGCTCCTTCTGTAGGCTAGTTCAGAGTAAATCTAAGGATTGAAATAAAACGTTATTCAAAGCATTAAAACGTGGAATCTATAATGTACCGATCTCTGAGTCTCCTATCGGGAATTCAGTTATTAATCTCCCACGCTGATTTTTATTAAGCTTCTATTATGTGTCAGATTCTGCTCAAGACTCTAGAGATGCAAAAACAAAAATAAAGAAGCCTCTGCCATTAAAGAAATTATATCCTATAGGGGGAAACAACATGTAGGATCTAGATTCAAATTTTGCCTGTTTTAATTGCTTTTCAACCTTGGGAGATCACTTAATTTTTCTGATCCTTATTTGTAATATTTACAAAATATTTGCTATTGATCCTGGGAAATAAAAGAAGATAAGATCTTTGCAGCTGATCCTGGCAAATGAGGGAGAAGAAAGGAAATCAGATTTTTTTTTCTCCTGAGGCTGGGGTTAAGTGACTTGCCCAGGGTCATACAGCTAGGAAGTGTGAAGTTTCTGAGACCAGATTTGAACTCGGATCCTCCTGAATTCAGGACTGGTGCTCTATCCACTGCTCCACTTAGCTGCCCCAGGAATCAGATTTTTAAAAAAAATATATTTTATTTGAAAAAAAGCAAGTAAGTAAAAAAAGAAAAACAGAAAAGAAATCCCAAACAAAATAAAGCAAAACAAAAGCAGGGCCAGATTTTGTATTCCTGGGCTCAAAAATTACTGCAGTGACCACAGCCTTGAAATTAAAAGATATTTGCTCCTTGAAGGAAAGCTGTGGCATTTGGATGGCATACTAAAAAGCAGAGATATCACCTTGTCCACAAAGGTCTGTATATGGTCAAAGCTATGGTTTTCCAGTAGTGATGTATGGTTGTGAGAGTTAGACTATAAGGAAAGCTAAGCAAAGAATTTATGATTTTCATTATGATGCTAGAAAAGACTTTTGAGAGTCTTTAGATAGCAAGAGAGCAAATCAATGAGTAAATAATTAAAGAAATTAATTCAGATTATTCATTGGAAGGTCAAATACCAAAGCTAAAGCTTAAATGTTTGGCCATATAACAAGAAGACAGAAATCATGTTGGAAAAGATTGAAGATAAAAGGAAAGAGGACAGCAGAGGCTGAGATGAATAAATAGTATCATGGAAAAAATGAACATGAACTTGGACAGATTTTGGGAGATAGTAGAAGATAGAAGAGCCTAAAAGGGGTCACAAAGAGTTAGATACAGCTGAATTACTGAACAGTAATATTTATTTTTAATTTCCCCTCCAATTAACAAACTTTGATTTTTCTTTGTTCCTCTCCATTTACTTCCATTGGAGAAAAAAAATCCCAAACCTTCATAACAAATATGCGCAGTCAAGAAAAACAAATTCCCATATTGGTCACATAAAATATATATTTCATTCTGCATCTTGAATCTATTGCTTCTTTTTAAGGAATCAGGTCTTTTTATCACCTCATCTGTAAAAAATTAGGGGGGCTAGACTAGATGGCCTCTGACATTGATTACATTATCCGATATTACTGATATTATTATCCTATAAAAACATAAAAATATATTTACAAATAGATACAAGATTATTTTGGTGGGGAGACAGCTAACAGCTAACTGCTGGGGGATCAGAAAGGGCCTCATATTGGATGAGATATTTGATCTAAAACTTTGAAGGGAAATAGAGAATCTAGGTGAGAGAGTTGAGGAAAGAGCATATTCCAGACATGAGGGACAGTATATACAAAGGTGCTGAGTTTGGAGATGCAATGTATTCGTTTGCTTGTTTGTATTGCTTCTAAGCAATTGGGGTTCAGAGTCATACAGGTAGGAGGTATCTGAGATTGGTTTTGAACTCAGGCCCTCCTTACTCTAGGAGTGGTGCTCCACCCACTGCATAGTCTAGCTGCCCTGAGATATGATGTTGTGGATGGAAAACAGCAAGACTAATTTGGTTAGACCATAGATAGTGTGAAGGGGAGTGATAGTGGTAAATCTGGAAAGGGGGATTGGAACCAGCTTGTAAAAGGATTCAAATACCAATCAGAAGTGTTTGTAAAATTGTCCCTAGAGGTAATAGAAAGTCACAGAGTTTACTCAACAGGCACTGATGTAGTCAGATGCGGGTTTTAAGACATCACTTTGGCAGATGTGTAAAGGATGGATTGAAGAGGATAGAGACTTGAGACTGGGAGACCAATTAGGAGGCTATCACAATAGGTACTGAGGCAACTAGATGATTCAATGTAGTCAGGAAGACTCATCTTCATGAGTTCAAATCTCCCTCCAGATACTTACTAGCTGCATGATCCTGGGCAAACCACTTAATCTCTGCTTTCATTAATTGTAAAATGGGGATAATAATAGTACCTATCTCAAAGGGTGGTTGTAAAGATCAAACAAGATTTGTAAAGTGTACAGCACTGTGTTTGATACATTGTATTATAAATTATTATTATTATGCCTAGATGGGAAAGTCATTTACACAGAGGTGATAATAAACTCTGTGGGAACTAATGAAAAGAGAAGAGGGAAAGAGAAGAGAGAGGGATGAAGAGGAGGAGAAGAAAAAGAAGAAGAGGAGGAAGAGGAAGAGGAGGAGGAGGAAGAAGAGGAAAGAGAGAATTGAAGGGTATAGATCTAACACCCACACAGTTTATCTCTCTAACAAGATAGATCTAACACCCACAGTCAGAAGCAGTAATACTGATGATGAGCCAGCAAATGTCACAAAAACTCAGGAAGAAGAAGATCAGTCATGTTAAGTACTGCAAAGAGATGGAGAAGAATGATAATGAGAAGATGCTATCAGACTTGGCAATTAACAGAATAATGATAACATTGGAATGAACAGATTCATTTGAATGATGAGCCTGGGAGTCAGATTAAAGGGGTTAAGAATAGAGTTCGAGGAGAGAAAATTGAGCAATGAATGAAGACAGGCTGTGAAAGGGAAGACAGATATATAGCATCATGATTTGAGGGGGTAGTAAAGCCAAGTGATTTTTTTTTTAAGTATGGAGGGACCTGAGTATATTTAGAGGCAGTAGGTAATGCCAATAGATGTTGTTCATCTTTTATTCTCAAAGAGTATCAATAACCAATAACAACAGGGTGATGTCTTGACTTGCAAGTGAATTGGGTTTAAGTGAGGCAGGGCTGTGCAAAATCACAGTTTCACTCTTTCCTTCAGCATCATCGAATTCCAGTAGCAAGACATAGGTCAGGATTTCTGGTGATGGCCCCTGATGTAGTAGGAAACCTTGGCCATTTGAAGCTAACGTCTTTCCCAGGTTTCAATTTGTCTGAGGCAATACCATTAAAGGCTAGGTCAGAACTGAGGCAAAAATAGCCTGGTTTGCCTTTACAAAAATGTCAGACAGGGTGGGGAGATTCTCTGAGTTTCATGACGAAACAATTGCTATTTGTACTCAGTCTGACCCTTCAAAATCCACACAATGAGCAGGTGAGACTTGGGTTGGGACAATGCCAGTAGATAGTGTCGATCTTCTGGGAAAGATTGAAGGGGATGAGATTAACACTGAAAATACAGGTTCTCTAAATTGGCCATCTTGTTCTTTATCCCTAAATCAATCAACCAGAATTTATTAAATGCCTATTATACTCCAGGAACTGTGCTAAACACAAATATCTGAAATTCATTCGTGAATAACACCTATCAGATATGTGTTCCCTTCTCTCCTCTGACACTGTCAGCAATCTGGAGAAGGTCTTCATCGTCATCTCACATCTGGATTAAAAAAAAGATAAAAGAAGCAAAAGAAAAGCTCTCTCCTCAAGGAGTTTACATCCAATGGGAGGACAAGAAGCAAGCTAAATAAAGGATAAATAGGGAATAATTAAAAGAGAGAAGGTTCTGGAATTAAGGATTAAGAAAGGCTTCTTATAAAAGGTGGGATTTTAGTTGGGACTTAAAGGGAGCCTCAGAGGTCAGTAGTTGGGATAAAGGAGGGAAAGCATTTCAGATATGGGGGACAACTAGGGAGAATACCCAGAGCAGGGAGATGAGTGTCTTTTTCATGGAACATTCTGCATGGAAGGAAACTAGGACTGAAGAGTATGTGGTGGGGCCTGCAATGTAGAAAGACAGGAATATGAAGTTTTGAATACCAAGCTGATAATTTTGCATTGGTTTTTGGAAGCAATAAGCCAGTGGAGTTTACTGAGGATGACCTAGTCAGACCTGGTTTTAGGAACTTTGGTGACTGGAGAATGGATTGGAATAGGGAGACACTTGAGGCAGGCTGTCCCCCCAGCAGCTATTGCAATAATCCAGGTATGAAGTGATGAAGGTGCTGATAGTGTCAGAAGAGATTTTGAGAGATGTTATTCCTGCATTAATAATATACGGAGGTATGTCTCAAGGTGGCACCTCCAAGTGCTTGATTTGGGTGAGTTGGGATACCATTATAGGTTAGTACTGCCCCAATCTGAGACGTGCCTGAGAGATAATCTTATTGGGCCACTTGGTGGCAGTAAAAGCTTAAGCAGGCTGGACTACTTTACTTGCTCTCTGAAACTTGCCAGCCTATTTTCCCATATTGCCCCAGGCACTCATAAACCTTAGAGTTAAGCCCTCATCCCATTGAGATGCTGTATAGATATATTTTCTCTGAATTTTTTTTTTTTTTATCAATTTGGATAAAATTTTTTTGATTGAAACTTTTTCTTTTCAAAACATATGCAAGGATAATTTTTCACCATTGATCTTTGCAAAACCTTATGTTCCGGGGCAGCTAGGTGGAGCAGTGGATAGAGCACCAGCCTTGAATTCAGGAGGACCCAAGTTCAAATCTGGTCTCAGACACTTAACACTTCCTAGCTGTGTGACCCTGGGCAAGTCACTTAACCCCAGCCTCAGGAAAAAAAAACAAAGAAAAAAAAACCCTTATGTTCCACTTTCCTTCCCCCTTCTTCCCACCCCTTCCTCTAGATGGCAAATAATCCAATATATATTAAACATGGTAAAATATATGTATATCCAACATAGGCATACATATTTATACAATTGTTTTGCTACACAAGAAAAATAAGATCAAAAAGAAAAAAATAAGAAAGAAAACAAAATGCTAGCAAACAACAACAAAAGAAGTGAAAATGCTTTTGTTGTGATTCACACTCAGTTCCCACAGTTCTTTCTTTGGGTGTAGATGGCTCTTTCCATCACAAGATAATTGGAATTGGCCTGAATTGTCTCATTGTTGAGTAGAGCCATATCTATCAGAACTGATCATTGTATAATCTTGCTGTTGTGGTTTTTTTTTTTTTTTTTTTTTTGTTTTTTGTTTTGTTTTGTTTTGTTTTGCTAAAGGGGGGAGAGAGAGAAAAAGACACAGAGACAGAGACAGGGAGAGATATAGAGACAGACAGAGACAGACAGACATAAGAGAAAGATTCTACTTTTTTCATGAATCTTATTCCCATATACATTTGCTACAGCAGAACTGAGATTAGTAAAGAACAGGGTTAGGGTTCCAGAGTAATGGGTCCATTGCTGGTTTGAATATGAAATCTCCACTTTCCTCTCCCATATTCCTAGTCTCCTATACCAAATTCTCCTTCAACTGGAGACCATATTTTATTTGTAAGAGATTCCCTTCCTCTAATCACTTTTATATTAAAGCTAAAGATTGCAGGATCAGCTCTGGCTGTTAATTTAGTGATCACTGCTCTGCAACTGTAATCCTTGTTGTCCTTTTAGCTGATGACTACACAAGCAAGTGTAACTCATGGGTTACTCTTGCTAAAGTCCATGGTCAGGTACCATCTTGACATTTTTTCCCCTCACAGGCTTCCAAAATTACTGTCTGACTTTTTTCTCTCTTTCTTTAAATGCCTTCTTTGTAGAGCAATATTAGAATGATGTCAGTATATGCATTTATTTACATTACGTGCTCCATACTTCCTATTCTTTCTGGCTTCTCAAATATATAAACAACTGGAGAGAGAAACATGATCTGCTACTTTTACAGGCAGGGTTTGAGATGGCTATTCAGAAATGTAAATAAAAGGTTATGAAAAAAAAACATGACTAAATGCTTGTTAATTGATATTGGGAAAATTTTGGCTCACAAATACAAGTATGCAAATAGGAGAATGAGGAGAATTAGTTCAATTTAGGCTAACTACTTTAGTAACTTTTTTTTTATGTTTTTATGTTTTAATGTAGCATAGATGAACAGGCCAATGGGAACCCACTGTGGGAATCTGTACAAATATTTCTGGCCTAGTTCTAGTCCAAGCAATCAAGTGGAAACTTGGGGGAAGCCTAAGTCATGGCCATTCATGACTCAGGGATTTGTATTGCATGTTGCTTCAGCAGTCTGATGCCCAGATTTTGGGCTAAGGGGATATCTCTGGAATCTTTTTCCAAGGAATACCACTGGTGAGTGTTCCCAATGAGATAAAAGAAAAACAGTTCTTCTGAGGTTTGTCATCTCTTCTTTCCTGTACAACAGTGCCTTTCTTTTCATATTGCCCTCAAATTGTGGCATTAGAATGAGTATTAAATATAATGGACAATTTTCTTTTACCTTCTTGCTCTTCATTAGTACTAATAGATAAGGGGGAAAATGCAAAGGAAAAGAAAAATGTAGACAAATTTCTGATGAATTTGAATCAATAGGCCAAAATGAATGAATAAATGAACATGCAAATGAACATAAGTATTTTCTATGTTCAAAGAACTATCCTAAATATTAGAGATACAAAAAGAAAATTAAGGCAGTCTGGCTTTCAAGGAGCTTACATTATAATTAGGGAGTCAATATATATGGAAGGATTCAACCGAGATTCAGATAGAAAGGTGCCATAATCCTTAGGGTACAGTGGCAAAGCAGGTGATAATGAATCTACTTTAATGCCATTTCTACTAATCAGCTCAAAACAATTTCTGCTATGAATCACTTGATAATGCTGAGGTCTGATAGCAAGAACTTTCTTTACTAGGTATTTAGTAGCTGTGGTCGAAACACCTGCTGGATCAGTTGCCATGTTATTTGTGGGGAGGGTGTTGTTTCCTTGAATGATGATTTTAAGTGTTGGTCAGGAAATAGGACTGGTGATCTGGAGCATTCCTAACATTTTTGGATCTTCTTGCCAGTTGGGGCACTTGGTAAGCAGTTGGAGATGAAGGTGTCAAGAAAGATGGGCCCTTTCTTTTCTTTTCTTTTCTTTTTTCTTTTTCTTTTTTCTGAGGCTGGGGTTAAGTGACTTACCCAGGGTCACACAGCTAGGAAGTATTAAGTGTCTGAGACCAGATTTGAACTCAGGTCCTCCTAAATTCAAGGCTGGTGCCCTATCCACTGCGCCACTTAGCTGCCCCAGATGGGCCCTTTCTTGATAGTGATTACTTTCCCTAGTGATCGCTATGGGACCATTGGCTAGAAGCAGGATCAGTGGGATGAAGGGTACTATTATTTTCAAGATTATTGTATTTAGGATCTTGGGATATTTCTATCAAGGACTGAAATAAAGTAGTGTTCAAGGTAGAAGTGCTTTGATTTGCCTGGTATATATAACCTCCTATCTTTCCCTCAGGGTGCCTTGTTACTTCAGCTAGGCTGGCTTACTTCTTGGTAGCAGTTGAACTACATGCCAGAGTACTGAAATAATTGGCTAATGTGATGTCTGATTGATGTTAATGGTCTTTGAAAGATTGTGAAAAGTAGGAGAAGTATTCCAGGCCTTCAGAAGAATAAATAAACTTTACCCCCCCAAATGAAGAGACCTGCAAATTGTTTAGTGAACCTCACTTGAATTCTTAGCCAAATCTACAACGGGAGAGGGAAATTAGAACCCATTCCAGGACTCTCAAAGGGATTCCATTGTTTATGTAATCCATTAAAGAGATGATATGTGGACATCTGGAAAAGAAAATGGTCATCCTAAACAACCAATATGGATTAAAAGGATCAGGTCATACTAGGCTAAGTAACTACTTCTACTTTTTGAACAGAGCTACTAGACTGGTAGATCAGGGGAGTTTTGCAGATATAGTTTACCTATAGGTCTCTTATGCTATTTTCACAGGCAATAGAGGAATTGGGGCTAAAAAAAACAAACAGCACAGAATGCAATGGGTTGAATAACTGTGCCTAAGAAATTTTTTATGATGGATCTGTCTCTAATATGGCAACACTGGAATCTTCACTGCTTTTGTATTGTTTAACATTGTATCAAAGACTTGGAAAATTCAGGCATAAATTAATTCTTATTTAATTTGTGCAGAGCACAAAGCTGGAAGAGATAGCCAGCAGGTTGGTTGGGAGAATCAGGCTCACAAAAATGATTTATAAGATAGATCATTGGTCCAGATCTAATAAAATGAAATATGGTGGATATAAATCTAAAGTTAAATTGGTATCAAAGAGGTGTTGCATGGCAAGTGGAGATAGGCTGCAGCATGTGATCAATGACATGTTTATTTGAGAGATAAAAGATTTTGATCAAAGAGGTACAGCAGGACGGTAGAGTACAAAAACTATAGACTCTTAAAAATTTTTTTTTATTATAGCTTTTTTTATTTACAAGATATTTGCATGGGTAATTTTTCAGCATTGACAACTGCAAAATGTTCCAATTTTTTCCCTCCTTCCCATCACTTCCTCCCCAAGATGGCAGGTAGACCAATACACGAAAAACCATAGACTCATAAGTCAGAGGATCTGGATTCAAATTCTGATTATTATTTTTTACTTACTAACTGTGTGGTGATCAGTTTCCTCATCTGGAAAATCGGGGAGGGGAATGTGGACTAAATAATCTCTTAGCTTCCAGTTCCAAACCTGTGAAATAGATGACCAGAAAAGGAGATGGGTAGGCCTTGAAGGAAGAGCAAAAGACAATCAATGTGTTCTACTGGTATCCCTGCAATGTCAAGAGATTTAAGCTCCAAACTATAGACAAGGGCCCTTTAAGATTTGAGTTCACCACACAAATAAAGTCAGATGTAATTAATTGGAATAATGTCAAGTGAATATTGGTAGGCCAAACTGATAATAAAAATGATAATTCTACCTAAATTAATCTACTTATTCAGTACCATACCAATCAAACTCCCAAGAAATTATTTTACAGAGCTAGAAAAATAACAACAAAGTTCATATAGAAGAACAAAAGGGCAAGAATTTCAAGGTAATTAATGAAAAAAATGCAAATAAAAGTGGATTAGCTGTACCATACCTAAAACTATATTATAAAGCAGCAGCCATCAGAACCATTTGGTACTGCCTAAGATATAGAGTCGATCTGAGGAATAGGTTAGATTCAGAAGACACAATAGCCAATGACTACAGTAATCTAATGTCTGATAAACCCAAAGACCCCAGCTTCTGGGATAAGAACTCACTATTTGACAAAAATTGCTGGGAAAATTGGAAATTAGTATGGTAATCCACAGCTAACACAGTATACCAAGATAAGGTCAAAATGGGTTTATGATTTAGACATAAAAGGGTGATACTATAAGCAAATTGGAAGAACAAAGAGTAGTCTATCTCTCAGTCTGTGAAGAAGAAAGGAATTGGTGGCCAAAGAAGAACTAGAGTACATTAGAATGCAAAATGGATAATTTTGATTATATTAAGCTAAAAAGTTTTTCTATAAACAAAACCAATGCATACAAGATTAGAATGAAGCACTAAACTAGGGAAAAATGTTTACACTCAAGGATTCTGACAAAGGCCTCATTTCTAAAATATGTAGAGAATTGACTCAAATTCATAAGAATGCAAATCATTTTTCAATTGATAAATGGTCAAAGGATATGAACAGAAAATTTTCAGATGAAGAAATTAAAACCATTTCTAGTTATATGAAAAAATGCTCTAAATCACTATTGGTCAGAGAAATGCAAATTAAGATAATTCTGAGGTACCACACTATAATACCTCTCAGATTGATTAAGATGACAGGAAAAGATAATAATGAATGTTGGAGGAGTTGTGAGAAAACTGGGACATTAATATGACATTAACAATGTTGGTGGAGTTGTGGTCTAATGCAACCATTATGGAGAGCAATTTGGAACTGTGCTCAAAAAGTTATCAAACTGTGTATACCCTTTGATCCAGCAGTGTCTCTACTGGGCTTGTATCCAAAAGAGATTTAAAGAAGGGAAAAGGATCCACATGTGCAAAAATGTTTGTGGCAGCCCTCTTTGTAGGGGCAAGGAACTGGAAACCGAATGGATGCCCGTCAATTGGAAAATGGATGAATAAGTTATGGTGTATGACTATTGTGGAATCTTATTGTTCTATAAGAAATGATCAGCAGGATGATTCAGAGAGACCTGGAGAGCCTTACATGAACTGATGCTGAGCGAAATAAGCAGAACCAGGAGATCATTGTACACAGCAGCAACAAGATTATATGGTGATGAACTGTGATGGACATGGCTCTTTTCAACAATGAGATGATTCAAGCCAGTTCCAATGGTCTTGTGATGGAGAGAACCATCTGCATCCAGAGAGAGGGCTGTGGGAACTGAGTATGGATCACAACACAGTATTTTCACTTTTTTTGTTGTTGTTTGCTTGCATTTTATTTTATTTCTCATTTTTTCCTTTTTGATCTGATTTTTTTTGTACAGCATGATAACTGTGGAAATATGTATAGAAGAATTGCACATGTTTAACATATATTGGATTACTTGTCATCTGGGGAGAGAATGGGAGAAAGAGGGAGAAAAAATTAGAATACAAGGTTTTGCAAGGGTGAATGTTGAAAATTATCCATACATCTGTTTTGAAAATAAAAAGCTTTTAAAAAATCTGAGTTTACTTGGACAAAGTTCCATCTTAGAATATTTTCTAAAAGATCAAAATCTCTTTGACTTATTTCCCTCACTCAGAGTTTACTCTGTAAAATCTCTGCATATGACATGATTAACAAGTTCCCTAATGAAATGATTAATAGGGTCCCTAACTTCTGTCTAAGCATTTAATGTGACAAATCCATATCAGGTATAGGACTACCTTTAATTCATATTATAGAAAATACAAAAGGCATTCATATAGGAACACATAAACAGGTCCCAAAACAGACAAAGGACTAACAACATTCCATAAGCAATTGATATAATTCTCTTCCTGTCTGCTGGCTCTTATTTTTAAATCAAGTTCCTAAAACCTTTTTGAGTCAGTGCCTCCCTGTGGTTTGGTTTCTTAGGAAAGGAAACTGAACTTAGAGTTGCCCACATTACAATATCCTGATACTTCATTTAATCCACTTTCCCCTTATGTTCCTGTATGGTCTTTCTAATACTTGTAATGTTACCCTGTGATTTGGATTCCCTCTGAGAGACCAACACACTTTAGGGCTGCTGGATAGGCAATCTTCTTCCCACTGGACCAGTGTTATCTGAATAACTTGAGGTAATTGTGGGAAGAAAAACACTGGTCTTCTGTTTCTTCATATTATGGCTTTAGTCCTTTACTCATAAAGCAATCTCCAAGGCTAGCACTGCATATGTAGTGCCCATTATCTAGCTAGAAGGCTGGATTCTGTCATCATGACAGAAAAAAATCTGCCCTCCAACAAAAAGGCAGAGATTTCAAAATGACAATGGTCTATGAACTTCCAGTGGTCACGTGGGTGAACATCCATAATTACAGGACACTCCATCAGCCTGTTATCTCTTTGACTGATAAAATCCCTTATTGGGAATTCTTCTCTTTGGCAGCATGTGGGAGTTTATGCAAGTTTCATGGTTTTAACTCTGACAGACATTAATAGCTCCTGAGTGGGGAAGGATCCCCTTGCTGCTACACTCTGGAAAAAAGGTAAAAGGTAGAAAGAAGTGCTGAGTAGTAGTTCAGTACCAGACCAGCAGAGGGGATGATCCCCTTTTCATAAAAATTCTTTTCCCCAAAGATTTGAACCAACCAAATCATCTTGGAGGCAGTCTTAGTTACTAAAATCCAACTCCTTAAATTAACTCAGAATCCCTCCTAGATGGAATGGCTCTAAACCAACATATTCATCTTGGAATAGTACTACTCCTTGAAATGTAATCAAAAGTGGTCAAGTTTTCTCTTAACTGAAGCCTATCAATGTCCAACTTCTATAGGGCAAGAAGTAAAGAGAAAAGTTCCAGATAAAGTCTCATCATTTGCTAAGTTCATGACATTGATGAAAGCATGCCCCTGGTCAATCTTGTGAAAAAAGAAAACCTGAACATATTTCTACTCTTGGTAGAGAAGTTATGGGAGGACATTAACAAGAGGTACCCAAAATGAGAAGATATGGAGGGGGAGCTAATTTTGTCATCAAAGGGAGGTCACAGATCCAAGGAAATGGTGACAATTAATAGACAATTATTAAATACCTACTGTGTGCTAGGCATTGTGCTAAGCACTGGGATACAAAAGGAGGCAAAAATAGTTCCTCAAGGAACTGGAAATTGAGTTAATGCCCATCAATTGGGGAATGGCTGGATAAATTATGATGTATGAGTATAATGTAATATTATTGTTCTGTAAGAAATGATGAGCATCCTGATCTCAGAAAAACTTGGAAAGATTTACACGAACAGATGCTGAGTGAACTGAGTGGAACCAAGACAACATTGTACACAGTAACACCACGATTATGTGATGATCAGCTATGATTTAGCTTAGCAATGTGGTGATCCAGGACAATTCCAGTAGTCTTGGGATGGAAATGCCATCTGCATCCAGAGAGAGAACTATGGAGATTAATTGTGGAACAGGGCATAGTATTTTCACCATTTTTTGTTTGCTTTTTCTTCCTAGTGTTTTTTCCCCTTTTAGTCTTATTTTTCTTGTATGATATGACAAATATGGAAATATGTTTAGAAAGATTGTTCATGTGTAACTTATATTGGAATCCTTGCTGTCTTGAAGGTGGGGGAAGGAGAGAGAAAAAATTAAAACAAAATCTTACAGAAATCAATGTGGAAAAATATCTTTACATGCATTTTTTTTGGTTTGTTTATTTATTTTTGCTGAGGCAATTGGGGTTAAGTGACTTGCCTAGGAGCACATAGCTAGGAAGCATTAAGTTTCTGAGTCCAGATTTGAACTCAGGTCTGCCTTACTACAGGGCTGGTGCTCTATCCACTGTGGCTGGCTGTCCCCTTTTCATGTATTTGGAAAAATAAAAGACAATTGAGGGAAAAAATGTAGTTCTTGCCCTCAAGGAGCTCACAATGCAAAAATCTTACATTATAAATTGGGAGAAGTAGGACTAGATAGTAATTCACTTGTAGGTTTTTGCACACTGCCAGCTCCCAATGAATCAGTGTTTTGATATAGCAGCCCAGAAAGCTGCTATTAAGAAAGGCAAAGTGTCCAACATGAGGAAGATAACTGTCACACTGCTGTGCTCTGGTCTAATCAGATCATGTCTGGAATATTTTGTTCAAACTCCATTTTAGGGAGGACACTGCTAAGTTGGGGAGGATCGAGAAGTAAGGACCCAGGACGGTGAAAATCTTTGAACTCATGGTTAGGAAGACTAGTTGAAAATACTTTGAGAGGTATTATGATGAAGTGTAAAGTATGCAGGATTTAGAGTCAGAGAAACCTGAATTCAAATCCCTGTCCTGTCGTTTACTACCTATGTGGTTTAATCAAGTCAGTCTCTTTATTTATAAAATTGTAAATTTTATGTAAAATCTGAGATCCCTTCAAGTTTCAAGTCTATGATTCTGTGAATTGGGAATTTTAGCTGGGAAAAGGTTCACTCTGGAAGAGAGTTAAGAACTTCAGAAGGCCAAGCTAGGAGCGATGGGTAGAAGCTATTGAGTCCAACATACCTTCTATGTAAGAAGCAACTTCCTAAGCATGAGAGGAAGTAATGAGTTCTCCCACAAATGCTTGAATACTTACTTGTTGGGTCTGTAAGAGAAGGGCTACTTGCTCAGTCAGGGCTGGTCTGGAGGACTGGGGCAGAGTTTCTAGGTCTGACGCCCTCTGATTTAAGGAAGAAGGATAAATGGGACTCCATAACTGATTATCAGTAAGTAGACAGGATTTGATGGAGAAGGGAAGAAGAAATGATGCTGGGAAATAGATGCTGTTATCCCCCATTTTACAGATAAAAAATTGAGGTTGATAGAATTCAAGTGATTTATCCAAAGTTACATACCTAAAAGGTATCTGAGGTTAAATCCCAAACTGGATGGTGGTGGTTGCTGGCCCTCTCTCTGCTGTGCCAGATCGTTTATCTTGATAACCCATTTTGGCTAGAATAGAAGGGTGGGAAGGGCACTGACATGGAATAAGTCTGGAAGGGGAGAGCTGGCACAGCTGAGACAGATAGAATTGAAACTCAGGAGTCCCAGAATTGGGCTAGCTGGGGACATGATCCATTTCCATCTAGCACCTTCTCATGTTCACATCATCCCCACATCCTTACTAATCCTCCCCATAGTTCCCTTCCATCTGCTTTCCCCATTCACAATCTGTCTCCTATGCCTAGAATTTCTTCCTTATAAAAAATTTATCCAGTTTTTTCCCCAAAAAATTAGATTCATAAAAGGATCTAGACCTTGGACAGAGCAATTTGCTGCCATCTCTCAAGTATCCAGAAAGAGGTTTCTTTTCTCCTGCCTTAGTCAACATCATCACCCACTTATTAATTTCCAGTTCCCTGGCCAGATCTCTGAAGCAGAATAGGATGGAACATCGGGAAATACTGTCCCCCAGAGGAGCCTGGGAACAAGGAATGCTATCATTGAGCCATCAAGGGCCACTGTGAGGTAGAACCATATTACATAGAGTTCCTCTCCACAAATAATGTATGGTTCAAATTACCAAAAACATCCATAACTTTCTTTAGGAATCCATTATGAATCTATTATTAGTGAATTTCAATACATTTCTGTAACATCGGCTTAATAGCCCATGGCACAGAGATGTTACAATACTAAATCTTTAAGAGGAAATGGGATCTTAGATTCTTGGAATTGTGCACTTGTCCCTTTTAGTTCATCTGTTCAGAGCCTGATAGTCCCAAACTTACTTATCTTCTCCATCCCCTTTTCATCTGCACAGTTTTTATGGGTGATATATATTGGAATATCAGTCCATTAATAGGGCCAAAATGATGCCATTAACTGGTGTCTCTTTTAGATGGTTTCAGGGCTATTCTACCACAGACAAAGGAATCTTCCTGATTGTTTTCAAAACAGTTGGGAGCCAGTAAGTTATTTTCTATGAGTGGCTCCTTAAGTATAATCCCACATCCCACTCATGTAATGAGAACGCATTTGTTCTCTTTCTGAACTTCTATTTCTACTGGTCCTTCCATTTTTCTGGCATTGGAGAGTCACTAAAGCTCAACTTTTCAAGACCCACTTCTGAGTTTGAAGTGCTAATACTCTCAGGACATTGAGTACTAGCACTTCTATACCATTTTCCCCTGAGAGCCTCTGCACAGACTGCATGGATGGTCCGAGCATGCAGATATTAAGTCTCAGCTTTTTGGCTTATGACATCCAGCCTTTGCTTTAAATAAAGTGGAATTACAACCAATTTATGCTGACTCTCTATAAAATTGATCAGAATACCCCAGAGCCATAAGGTCCTCTTCCCTGTTGACACTAACAAGTCTCTAAAAAAATTAAAAAAAGAAGCAACAGACAAAAAAAAAAAAAAAAAAAAAAGAGAAACTTCAAAATTACTTTGATGTAGCCCAGCTAGGGATAGATTTTGTCACTCACTCCACTAAATCCTAGTCCCTTTCTCTCTGTGCCACATGAAGTCTCTTTCATACTGATAGCTAACTCTTTTCAGAAGACAGTTAAACTGTCTTTCCCCAAGATTTTATTCCCTCTTAAAGAATTTGTAACAATATCCATAGTTTCTGTGGATGGGGTTATTGAAAGTGATGTTACTCTTATCTATTCAGAGTAAGTCAATGTTATCTAGTTCAATCTGGGAATGATTTAGCCTAGTGGAACCAGCTACTGCAGGGAGTACAGGGGCTGAAAGTCTTTCTCCTTTCTGGCTGTATCCAAAGATGCAGTCCTCATTGAATTCATTGTTGAGGAATTCAGAGATAATGAGGGGAATCATATTCTTATTCTCATATTTACTGGATCAATAAATGATCACCTCCTTGTCTTGAGAAAAGTTGCTAATTATAACAACAGTCACAGCCTCAAAATGCAAAGAGTTGTTTAAAAAGTCAGTAAAAAAAAATAAAAGAGAGATGGCCAATATACAATATGAATTTTGTGTGGATCTGGTTATTTTATTCCTACATGGAAAGCAATGTTAGACTTAGAATAATAACAGTACACATAAACAGAATGATTTAAACAGGAACTTACCTTATGATTTTAATTAATTTAACTATGGTTATAATCTCTTGGGAGAATGCTATTTAAGCCTTATCAAGACATGATGTAATCTGCAAGGCTGTTAATTGACCATTTCATCTCACCTTGCTTGGCAATGTCTCATCAGCTTCCAATAAATATTGATCTGTCACTGAAATGGCCAAACTGGCCGGTCCTTTTTCTGGTGACCTCTCTCCAAAGCACATATGTCTGCTACCATTTTGGTGAATCGTATTGCCATTACCATTCTAGGAGATGATACCATTGCTGCAATGACATACTTCTAAACTTTTTGACACTCACAAAGTCACCTACTCAATAAAAGGAAACACAAAAGAGAGGCAAAAGCAGCCAGTCCTGGTGGAAGCTCCACTAGTGCCATGTGAGTAAGGTCATCATGCAGGTGGGACCCTCTTTGTCCATCTCTCAATGGATCACACTTTGTTGCTAGTATAGCTGTTGATGAGACAGTGCTATATGGAAACTGTCTCTTGTTTTAATAGTATCCTGAGATTTCAACTCTGGCCCAGGAACCAGTTGGGAATTCTCATAGATGATTCATACCCGACTGGAAATTATGGCATTCCCCCCCCCCCCCCAGCTTCTGTATGGTCTCCAAGAATGGCAACTGAGTGTGCTCCTGGGGAAAGCCATCAATTACACTCAGTTGGTTATAAAATACATTTAACACTAAAACACTATACAGATGTAACCTGGGGGACTTTTGCTTCTCTCTTTCTCTGCCTTTTAAAATCTCTGCCTAGATGATTCAGGGTGGAACAAGGTAGAACAGATTCTAGGACTTTTCTGTGGCAAAGGCATTAGGCACTGGATCATTTGTGACAGAGGATATTATAAAAGGTCCATAAATAATTTATGATCCTCTTTTTCCAGGTGGAGGTGAAATAGCATTAATGTAGCAGGAAGGAGAGCCACCTGCAGGATCACAAAGGATTGAACCTGGTTTCATGGGGGAGATCAATTGTGACTTAGATCCTGCTGTAGGCTCTAAGTAATAATGCTTAGTAATTTGACTGGGTGAGCCTGGGAGGGTCTGCTTTCCTTTATCCCCAAAGGTACTCCATGAAAGTTTTCCAACTTTGTCCTTGCCCCCACTCTAATATTCTATGAATCAAGGGAGTGAATGGAGAATATCCACAGAGGGAAAGGGACAGCATTTATTAAGTGCCTACTTTGTGCTAGGCACAGTGTTAAGCACTTTGAAAATATGATCTCATGTGATCTTCACAACAACCCTGTGAGGTAGATATTATTTTTTTTATACTGAAATGAATAAATGGAAGCCCATCTCGGTGCATCTCTATATTTACTTTAATGTTATGTGTATTAAAATAGCAGTAATCCATGTGCTAACATGGGAGAGATGGCGAGAGTGAAATATTTTAAGAGGTGAAAGCAGAACTAAAATAACGTTAGCAATTATTCATTTTAATAGTTTATTGATCATCTCTGGATGTGGACTTGTGCAGTGATATAGACACTTCTTACAGAAGTGGTGAGAGGCAGCTGGGTGAAGCACTGGGTCTATCATTAAGTAGAGCTGAGTTCAAATTTGGCCTTAGATAATTACTAGCTGTATGATTTGTCTCTGTTTCCTCAACTGCAAAATAAGGATAACAGCATCTACTTTAAAGGGTTGTTGGGAGGTTCAAATGAAATAATATTTGTAAAATGCTTAGCACAGTGCTTGGCACATAGTTGTTGTTCAATCCTTTCAGACTCTTTGTGACCCCATTTGGAGGTTTCTTGGCAAAAATGATGGAGTGGTTTATCATTTCTTTCTCTGTATAATTTTACAGATGAAGAAACTGAGGCAAATGGAATTGAGTAACTTGCTCAAGGTCACACAGCTGGTAGGTGTCTGAGGCCAGATAAGATCTTCCTGACTTTAGGCCTGATACTCTATGTACTAGTTATCTTGTTGCCCTTTGGGACATTGTAGTCATTTTATAAATGATGCTGATGATGATTACAGTGAAAAGCCAAATCTCCTATCCCCTACATCTGCAGGACTTGAGGTTCTTCCTTTTTCTCAGGAGCAGTCTGCACAAATTTTCATTGATAGTCATGGTGTCAGTGTTGGAAGGGTAGCTTTATTGTTAAGCTGGGCTCCTTTGAGGCTGGACTGCTCCACTGATAAGCCAGACAGACTCCTCTTCATTGCTGAGGTTGTGCTACACTCTTTCAGAAAGAGAAGAGACTTTTAGCCTGAAATTTGCAGTTTTCCAGTTCTACTTCCTTGGTAGAGTTCTGAGGCAGTTTGGGTTTGTGCTGCCGGCTCTCAGGAAATGGAGGGGGGGAGGTAGTGGAGAAGGGGAGAGGGAGGGAAAGGTGCAGAGGAAAGGGAGGCAAAGTCCTTTCTTCTATCAGATCTTTTCCCAACCCACCCTCCCTGTTTCAAAACTTAGTCCTTTCAATAAGAGGCTTCACTTGTAGCTCAAGCAGATTAACCAAGTCATCATTTATTCTAGCTAAGCCATAGCTAGGCAATGTACATTTGTCTAATAATCACAAAAGAATTCTGAGGTTTGGATTTCCCACCTATTCACTCCAAAGTTCTTAAGTCAGTCATATGCAAATTAGCTTCTGAAAAACATGTCCTCTTTATTACTCAAGTGCTTTTTTTCTGTAGGCTGTTTTCTTAGTATTTTTCAAATATATGACTTTCATATAAGTTTTAGGTTGTTACCCTTTTCAACAAGAAAAAATTTTCAAAATCTGCTAAGTGCTAAGAATTATAGAACCTACCGTTCTTGTCCTCAGTGAGTTTCCAATATAATTAGAGAAACAAGACCAAAACACAGCCAAAATAATCTTCCTCAAATACTTTTTAAACTCTCACAGCTGTTCAAAAGCCTTTACTGGCACTCCTGCAAGAGAAAGTTCAACCTCATTAGCCTGGCATTCAAGACCCTTCATAGTCTCTTCCCATACAACCTTTCCAGCTTTATTTCCTACACAAAATCTTCAATTAAACTGGTTTATTTATTGCTCATAGAACATATGGTGTATTTCCCACCTGTCTATTTTGTTTATGTACTTCCCATTGTATGAAATTCCCTCCTCTCTCTTGTCCATCCATCTAAATTCTTCCCATCATTTAAAATTCAATGGATGCAGCAGCTTCCTGGCACAGCTTTCCATGATCACCCTAGTTGGAATTGACCCCTAAGCTCTAGTTGTTTTCAGCCCTCATGTGGTATCTAGGATCACAGGGGAGGAAAAAAAGGGCTTAAAGATAAAATAGTCCAACACCTTCATCATTGTTTATTATTTTGTACCGTCAGTTATCTTTACACTTGTAATACTTGCTGCAGCAGCTTCTAAGAGCCTCAAGTACTGCTTTTCTCCCCCGAACTTTTTTTTAGGGGCTAAAGGAACAGGGAAGGATGAAGAGCTCAAAGGCCAGGAAAGAGCAGTCATAAAGGACAATGATTATATTGTCTTGAAGAATTTTTTTTTAAAGATCTGATGCCGTCTTTTGCCTCCTGAAGGAGACACTTGAACTGACACATGAAGGAAATGAAGAGGAAGTGAAGAGGGAATGTATTCTAAACATGAGGGACAATCTATGAAAAAGTGTGGAGAGGGCAAATGAATGATTCGAATTCATGAAATAACAAATAGGTCAGTGTGGTTGAAAAGTAGAGCATAATAATTCGGGAAAAGTAGGCTGGAACTAGATGGTGAAGACCTAGAAATACCAAAAGGAGTTTCTATTTTATCTTAGAGGCAATAGAGAGACTGCTGAAGAGCAGAGGAATGACATGCTCCAAGTTATTTGACAACTTCATGGAGGTTTCTTTTTTTTTTTTAGCTTAAATATGTGCAATTCTTCTAAAGATATTTCCATATTCATCATGCTGTGAAAGAAAAATCAGATAAAAAGGGAAAAAAACACGAGAAAGAAAACAAACAACAAAAAGGTGAAAATACTATGTTACTAGCCACATTCAATCACCATAGTTCTCTCTCTGGATGTGGATGGCACTTTTCATCCCAAGTCTATTGAAACTGCTTTGGATCACCTCAGTGTTGAAAAGAGCCAAGTCCATTACAGTGGATCATCACATAATCTTGTTGTTACTGTGTACAATGTTCTCCTGGTTCTATTGATTTCACGCAGTATCAGTTCATATAAGCCTTTGCAGGCTTTTGTGAAGTCATCCTGCTGATCATTTCTTATAGAACAAGAATATTCCATTATATTCATGTAATATAACTTGTTTAGTCATTCCCCAAATGATGGGCATCCACTCAATTTTCCATGGAGGATTGAAAGTACTCAATAAAGACTTTATTGGGATTGTCCAGGTAAGAAATAATGATGCCCTGAACCAGGGTGTGGTGGCTGTGCAAGGGGAAAGAAGGGAACAGATTCAAGAAATGATGTAAAGATAGAATTGGCAAGACTTGGCAACTGATTAGCTTCAGGACAGAGGGAGACCAGGGGAAGGAGAAGAGTCAATGATGACACTGGAGTTTCAGGAATAGGTGATTAGGAGAATGGTGGTGTCCTCAATGGAAAGGGAAATGTCAGTGGAGAGCTGGATTTAGAAAAAGAGTTGAAGGGCAGCTAGGTGGTGTAGTGGATAGAGTACCAGCCCTGAAGTCAGGAGGACCTGGGTTCAAATTTGACCTCAGACATTTAACATTTCCCAGCTGTGTGACCCTGGGCAAGTCACTTAACCCCAATTGCCTTAGCAAATGAAAAAAAGAAAAAGAAAAAGAGTTGAGGGGCAGCTAGTTGATGTAGTGGATAGAGCACCAGCCCTGAAGTCAGGCAAGTCACTCAACCCCAATTCCTTCAGGGGAAAAAAAAAGAGTTGGGTTCAGTCAGTCAATAAATATGACTACTAGGCACAGAACTAAACACCAGGGAATATAAAAAGAGACAAAAATCCTGCCCTCAAGGAACTCACTAATGATGAGACAATGAGCAAATATGCACAAACAAGCTATATACAAAATAAATAGGAAATAATTAACCTAAGGAAGACACTGAAATCAAGAGGTATTGGAAAAGGCTTACTATATTAGAAAACAGGATTTTAACTGTGATCTAAAAGAAGGAATCCAGGAAGTAGCAATGAGGAGAGAAAGCATTATAGGCAGGGGGGGGGGAAATCCCGAGTCAGAAGAGATTAGGGATTAAGTGATAGAATTTTAAGGTAAAGGGAAAAGAGGACGCTCATAAATAGATGGCCTCTGTTTTTTGTTTTTTTCTGCAAGGCAAGCGTCACCGTACTCTGTTGAGATGGATATAGGGAGCTAGTGGTGTGGGAAGTTTGAGGAGAGAAGGGAAGTTTTGGAACATATGCCATGAGAATTGTAATAGAGTTAATTAGTGGATAATAAAAAAAAAAAAAGATTTTCATGCAATAGTGAGGACTTAGTTGAAATATATAGCTACTGAAAGTTTTCAAATAGGAAAGCAAGAGGAAAGCTTGAAGATTAATGTGACAATAATATTCAGGCAGGTAGGAAAATAAAATAGGAAATTCATTTAAGGGTCTGGTATAGTGATAGAGCTATGTCATGAAGGACTAGGTTAATAGTAAAATATCAAGGAAAGATCAGGTACAAGCATGTGCTGGTAAATGTTAAAAATTGGCTTTCTGAACAAAAAAGGACACATGACAATTTTAACTTTAATTTGCACTATTAGTATTTTCTCAATCACTTTTTAAAGTTTAGACAATGAAAAAAAAACCCTATAAATCAAATCCTGATTTATATCCTTTGTTGATTTTCTATGTGTAAATGCTCTGAAAATCAAACAATTGACTGATACTAACTAACTGGCTCCAGTACTCTGGATAGGAGAGCTGTGATGAATGAAGAGTCAATGGGAATTGATAATTGACTGGAGATGGGGTATGAGGGAGAGGGAAAAGTCAGAGGTTGTACTCAGGTTACTGGGAAAATGGTGGGGCTGCCGATAGAGACAGACAATGGAAAGGGACCGAGCCTCCCTCTTTTTGTAAGCCTGGTGTGAAAGAAAAAAGAATGAGTAATCACATAAAAGCTATTAGAGGAGTTTTGAGATACGTAGTAGGGAAGGATAAGGAGCTCTTGGCTGTTGGCCTCAATTTTCTTAGTAAATTAGAAGGCAAAACTCCTCTACTTGGAGGGATGGGATGGAAAATAGTGCAGGAGGCTTGAGGGGAGAAGAATAACATTGGAACCTCTATTTCAGATCATAATAGTCAATCAGGGAAAAATAAAAGAATGACCACACAGTATTTATGGCACAATTGAGATTGGACAACATCAATTTATAATGGACTTAGTCAACATGGATTTGTGACTTTGTCAACATGGGTTTTTGACTTTCTTTAACAGAATTCAGTGGCACTTGTTTAAGAAAAGGGAAGGCAGATAATGAGGGTGTTTCAGGGTTTTGCAAGGCATGACTTTTGAAAGGACAAGGGGGCAGTAGACTCAAGAGTAGAGGACAGTGGATCAATCAAAAAAATCAATGAAAACCATTTATTAAGTGCCTATAATGTGCTAGGCACTGGAGATACAAAGACAACAATGAAATAGTCCCTGCATTTAAGTAGTTCTGGGCATTTGCAACTGTATCATTTGAAAACATCCCTAGACAAGCTTCCACTTGTAGTAGTATTCATGGAAATGTTTCACTCTAATACCTCATTCTGCTACTGACTTGTTTGTCCAATATGTTTTCCTGTTATAAATATCCCTTCTCCACTCTGGAAGTAGTATAAACAGATATGTAATTTTTCTTTAGGTTGGTTTTTTTTTTGGCTAGTTTGAACCCCTAGCTAGAGATAGCAGTCCTGGCAAAACACCTCAATTTTAGAAATGTTTTGGTTCTACAAATCTGGCTTCTTTCAGCTCCTTTTTCTCCAGCTCCCTCCTTCTTCTCCTCTATTCAATAGAAGCTGAACTCCTCTTTAAATCTGTCTCCTTTCTACAATGGACTGACTGAGGCATGGTCTATCTATCTTTCTTTATCCTATTTCTTTTTATTTGTTCCCTTTTAAAATTCATACAACTAACTTGTACCTTATAAAAATATCACTGGGCCATTTTTTATAGTTAGTCTTCTGGCTCCTTTTCTACAAAAGACCTATGCTCTTATAGTATGTATACTTATCTTTGTAGAGAGGTGGTACCGTGGATAAGGAGCTGGGCCAGGAAGATGCAGGAAGATTTCTTGAGTTTAAATCTGGCCTCAGCCATTTATGAACTGTGTGATTCTAAGTAAGTCACTTAATCCTGTTTGCCTCAGTTTCCTCATCTGTAAAATAAGTTGGAAAAGGAAAAGGCAAACTATTTCAGTATCTTTGCCAAGAAAACCCCAAATATGGTCATGAAGAATCAGAGATGACTGAATAACCATATGCTACCTTTGGCTAGAATGTATAAATTCTAGAAGTTGCTGCTCTGAGAGGTAGTATTTAGATTGAAAATAATATAAACAAATATAAGAAAACCTTAGACAAATTCATGAATGATAATGAATTATTAAAACAAACTGGAATGTTTTGGGGCACCAGTCCATTTCAAACAAATATATTTTGAGTATACCATTTTAGAGGCAGTATGGAAGGAACATTGGCCTTGTAGTTTTAAGACCTGGTTTTGAGATCAGGTTCTGCCACTTAGTAACTAATGAACAAATCACTGAGCCTCAGCTCTCTCATTTGTAAAATACTTGAACTGTAATACTTATGGGGAAAAAAACATTTTCTCAGATTTGGAAAGCTATATAAATGGGAGTTATTAAAACTATTTGACAGGATGGTATTTCTGTTGTTCTCATATTTTTAATCACTCTGAGTTATGCAATTTGAAGAAATGAGCAGACATTACTGAAAAGAGATACTTGGCTTTGGAACTGTGAACTGATCCAACCATTTTGGAAAGCAATCTGGAATTATGGCCCAAAAGTTATAAAACTGTGCATATTGTCTGACCCAGACATACCATTATTAGGTCTGTTTCCCAAGGTGATTAGGAAAAAAGGCAAAGAACTTTTGTGTCTTAAAATATTTGTAGCAGCTCTCTTTCCGGTGGCAAATTTGGAGAATGGCTAAACAACTTGTGGTATATGCTTGTGATGGAATACTACTGTGTTGTAATAAATGATGAACAGGTTGATTTTGGGGGGAAAAAAGACAGAAAACAACTTACATTAAGTAAGAGCGAAAAGAACAGAGCTAAGAGAACATTGTATATTGTAAATGCATCCCTTTGTTCTAACAACAATTTTGAATAACTTATTCTGAGTATTATAAATACTCAATTCAACTAAAAAGAACCTATGAAGGAAGATGTAATCCACTTCAAGAATTGATAAATAGAAGTATGTATTGCATGGTTTTACATCTATATTTGTGTCTAATGCTGACCTTCTAGTGTGAAGTGAGAAGAGAAGGAGGGTGATGGGTTCAGTACTTAAAATGTAAAAAAAAAAAAATTAAAACGTAATGAAAAGATAAAAATTTTAAAAAGACACTTGGCTCCCTCGTTGAATTTGCATGTATTAGATAGGGTTTTGCCTAAATTTCATAGAACTGAGATTCAATAAATTGGGTGAGAGAAATGTGACTGAACTCTTTTCCATTGGGTTAAAGAACTGTGTAAAGACCTCCATCTCATCAGGTCGAGAACGTTGTGTACTGACCTCCATTCCAATGGGTAGAGATATGTATGTGTGTAAATGAGCTCATCCTACTGAAGAGAGTATGACTAAGTCCTCTTTCATTGAGAGGTATGTGTCACTGAGTTTCTGTCCCACTGAGTACAAAGGGGGTTGGTTTGATTGAATTCTTTTCTATTGGGCTCCATTCCACTGGGAGAGGGATGTGTGTGACTAAGTTCCATTCCTTTGTCCCAGTTGTATGTATGTATGTATGTATGACTAACCTTGATTCCACTAGCCTCAATTGAAATCCATCCCTTTGGGTTGAGAGGATTTCATCCCAAAGAGAGTCAGTGTCGTGTGCCTGAACTGACCTCCATACCGTTGAGAATGAGATGGGTATGACTAATCCATTCCCTTGGGTGGGAGGGTTGTGTGTAACTGAGCTATCTTATTGGGAGGTGGGTGAGAGGTGAGAGAGATTAAGCTCCTTTTCATTGGGTGAGAAGTGGGTTGACTAAGCTCCATACCATTGGATGAATTGGGTGATGGAATAACTGAACTCCATTCTTACTGGGTGGGAAGGGGGTGGCAAATGAACTCTTTTCTTACTGGTTGAAATAGGGGTGTGTGTGACTGACCACTATGCTATTGGACAAGAATGGGATGTGTATGTGTATGTATGTATGTATGTATGTATGTAGAAGTATAGGTGTGAGAATGAGGTCCATTCCATTGGGTAATAAGAGGGTCACGATTTAGCTCCATCTTCCTGGGTGGGGATAGGGGAAAATTACTAAGGTTGCTTTTCCTGGAGTTGTTGGGGGCTAAGTTTCGCCCATTCCCCAAACCATGGGTTCAGGATGAACCTCTTCCCAAGCTAATTTCTCCTTACTTTAGGCCACAATGAATTTATCTGCAGATCGCTCCTCTCCTTCATTCTTGACTTTATGGTCCCCAAGCAGCTGTTTTCTTGTTTTCGGTGGGACCCTTGTCTGATTCTTGTCCTTTGTTCTTAACCCCCCTCCTCCATTCATCCTCTAGTCTAGTGTTTGCTTCTGATTCCAGTTGTTTTTTTTTTTTTTTTTTTTTTGCTTTGCTACCAGCTATGAGCCTCCTTTACCCCTCTCCCATCCTCCAATCCCTTAGCTTTTTTTCCTGCTGCAAAACTGATTCCTTTCTACCCTCTTCCCCATCCAGCACGGTCCCTCTATTCGCCTTCCCCATCCCTCTATCTCCTCTACCCTTTCCATTACTGGCTCATTCTCCCACCTCCCAGACTGTTCCCCAAGGGCCTGGTCTCCTAGACCCTGGCCAAAGGCAGAGGGCGGGCTGGCTCCTTCCCCAGGGCTCCCCCCACCACCCCCCCCCCCGGCCTGGCCCGGGCTCTGGCCCAAGCCCCAGGCCCCAAGCCCCATCTCCCGCCCCTGGCCCTCCCGCTCCTCCCCCAGTGATGTCACGTCCCCGGCCGCCCCTCTGCCCAGCCGCCCCGCCCCCGCCCCCCTCCCACCCCCCAGTCCCCTGGGCCCGGCGCTCCCTCTCCCTCCCTCCTCCCTCCTCCCTCCCTGCTCCCCAGGGAGCGGCGGCGGCGGCGGCGGCGGCGGCGGCGGCGGGATGGCCCGGGCCCGCGGCCAGGCCCCCGGGAGCGGCGGGCGGCGGCCGCGGAGGGGGGTCGGCCCGGGGCCCGCGGGAGGCGCCGGGGCCGGGGCCGGGGCCGGGGCCGGGGCCGGGGCCCGGGGCGAGCCGGCCGGACTGCTGCTGCTGCTGCTCCAGGTGTTCCCGAGCGGGGTTGAGGGGCCCGGACGACGGGGCGGGCGGGGCCCGGGCAGCGGCGGCGGCATCGGCGGGCTTGACTCCCCCCCCTCGCTCCCCCGGGACGCGCGGCTGCTGCTGCTCCTGCCGCCGCCGCCGCCGCCGCCGCCGAGCTCCGCTCCCGCTGCCTCCGCCTTCCGGATGGTAATCAGCGCTCCGCACTCGGCGCGCCAGGCAGCCCACCGAGGCCGGCCGCTCTGTCCTCCCCTGCCCTGCCCTGCCCTGCCCTGCCCTGCACTGCCCTGTCAGCCCTGCCCTGCCTTGCCCTGCTCTGCCCGCCTCTCTCTCCTGCCTTCTCCCCTCTCTCTGCCTCCCAGCGCGCTGCTTCCTTCTCTCGCATCCCTCTCCTTTCAAACCTCTGGAAACCTCCCTGCTGGGCTCCTTTTCTGCACCTCTACTCCGCCAGCCCGACTTCGCATCACTCCCGAGAGCCCCACTTTGCGTCACCCGCAGATTTCCCACTTTGCTTCGAGTTTTCGGGGTCCCCCACTTTGTAAAGCTCTCGGGGTCCCCCACTTTGTGTCAGTTCGAGTGTCCCCGCTTTGCCAGAGCCCTCTTTGGGCATTGCATTGGGGGTCCCCTCTACTCAGCACTGGGGTTGCCACTTTGCCCCTCACCGGAGTCTCTTCCCCGTCCCTGCCTCCTGTGCTTCGCATCCTGGCCCTGTGAGGTCCTCTCTGCTGCTTCTCCCCTCCCCTTCAGTTCCCCACTGCTTCCCCTGCTCCGGGCCCCCCTCGCGGCGAGTGGCCGCGGGGGAATCCCTCTGTCTCCCCGCCCCCCAGTGCAGGGGGAGGAGGCTGCGCTGCTGTTAGCGGGTCGGCTTTCTCCGAGGGAGCGGCCCGGGGAGCCAAGCTCTCACTGAGCTGGGGCCAGCAGAGAAGCCGTCGCGAGTCGGGCGCATCCCGCTGCCGCTCTCTTGCCCGGCTCGGCCCTGCCCTGCCCTGCCCTGTCTGCCCCGTCCTGGCCTGGGCCAGCCTCTCCTCGGCTCTACTGGGTGGGGGTGGGGACTATCCCCCAACTTCGTCGGAGCTCGGTGTGCGGGCCGTCGGGGCGCCGGGCAGAGCGGCGCCTGCAGCGCGGTCCCATGTTCTCCATGCAGGACTCCCTGCCCCGAGGAGGGCTCAGCCTGAAGGAGGAGCCGCTCCCTGCCGGCCTCGGCTCGGTGCGCTCCTGGATGCAGGGCACTGGAATCTTGGACGCCACCACCGCGGCGCAGAGGTGAGTCGTACTGAATGACGGGAGTCTATCCCGGAGGGGCAGCAGAGGACTGGAGCTGGACGTTACCGGGATGGGGAGGAACGGCCGAACCCACAAAAACATCCCAGATCTTTGCTTCCTTCACCCTCCCCTCCCCTCCGTCCCACTGCTCTCTCCAGCTCGCCTCCAACTCCTGTTTCTCCTTCTTTCCTTCTTTGCTTGTTTCCTCCCCCCTCCAGCTCTGTCCCCCCCGACTCTTTCAGCTCTTGAAGTTGTGCGGGGATCTGGCTGGGTCCGAGCCCCAAGCTGGGTTAACCCTCCCGCCTGATACTGGCGCTGGGGGTAGTAGCATGTGGGGTGGATGTGGAAGGAGGGGGAAAGAAGTCGGTTTTCCCTAACCCTTGCCTTCTAGTCCATGACCCCTTAGTTCCGGGGAGTGATAATGGATCGAAGTCCCAGAGGATTCCGGAATTAAGCTTCTGACAGCTCCGTTCTGCTCCTACTCCCATCCCCTCCTCCAGCCTTACAGGGATGGGGGTTTGGGGAGCCTGTTAGGACATACTGCCTATTCTTCCTTTCCCAGTTCTTCCTTCTCTTTAGAGCTCTTCTTCCCACTGGCCTTCCCAATGTTTCCTGAGTTGGGGGGGGGAAGGTGATGGTGCTGGGGCAGGGAGGATGGGAGGGTGTCAGAGAGCTGGAGCTGTTGGGCTCATAGCCAATGAGAACCCCTCCAGGACTCTTGACACCCATTTACCACCTGCTTCGGAGACTCAAGGAGAGAGAGAATGAGAGAGAAGGAAGGCAGACTTGGGGGAGATGGAGACAGTACAGGAGTACAGGAGGGAAAGGATGAGATGGGACGATAGCATTTTTTCACATGGATGCTTTTTGTAGCTGGAAAAGGGTTTAGGGATTTGCAGCAAGCAGCGTAGATTTTCAGGGCCTTTTCTGTTTTGTTTGTGGCAGTTCTGCCTGAGCTTAGGAGAGCTGCATCCTTATAAGTCTTAGCCCTGTGGCTCCTTGGCTCATCAGGGATGCACCTCCTCTTCACCACTTCCCATCTGAGCCCCATCCTAGCTTCTTGCTTGGGTCAATTGGTCTCCTCATTGGTTGGGATTTCACCTGAACTTGGGCTAGAGGGAGAAGGGAAACACATCCTCTCCTGCAGTCAGTGAGCATGGGAGCTAGACATTGTGTAGTGAGGTGCATACAGAGCATGACTGGTAGAAAGAAGACAGAGGGATGCTGAGAGGGACTGTTGGCAGCTTTGGATTTGGGGGTAACTGGGAGAAGCGCGGTGACTTGGGGCTAGATCCTCAATGTTTCAAAACTGGTCGGAGCTACCCTACCTCTCCCTCATAGCTTGCCTGGCTGAATGTGCCTGCTGTCACTCAGACCCATGGGTATACTTGCATACAGGTGCATAAACTGCCCCCCACATGTGAACCTTATTCCGTAGGCCCTATGTAAGCACAAGTGCACTCTCATGAAGTATGGCAGTCAGTGTGGACTATCCTGCTTATCCTGCCATGATTACTCGTTTATGTATCCACTCATATATGTTTATGACCACTCTGCTCCACAGAAATCACTCTACCACAGACAAACATACTTGTTGTCACATATGCAAACAAGTTCATACCCTCTAGATTTCCCATTGAAGCTAACCTTCTGCTCTCTCCTTTCTGCTCTCCTATCCATCCCAGGATTAGGTAACCTGGACAGCTGTTGGGTAAGAGGGCAGAACTGTCTATATCTATGGTATAGGTGGCAGTAGGAAGAACGTTTGAATAAACCTGGACCTTCTCATCATTACAAGAGAAGCTTTTCCTCCCCTTCTTTTTGTGAGAATGAATCTCTGGTCATGTTTGTGTTTTTCTCTTAGAACTTAGAGTTTCAATATGCTGGTCTTGAAAGGATTAAAGGAGATTTTTTATTTTTCCTTGATGTTGTCTAGGGCTGACGGAATGAATTAAGTGGGGGAAGGGAGCACTTGTAGGGTGGGGAATCAGAGGAGGAAGGATGCTAAAATTGGGATTCTTGATCATTACCCTATTCCCACCTCCAAGATACCCCAAACTCAATATTTATTTGGAGTCCTTAGTACTAGGTACAGTTGCTCCAGTTCTCTGATCCTAGCTAGCCAGCTGCCTCCCCCAACTCATGAGAAACCTACTTCCCCTTATGGAGTATTCTTTCCCTTCAACACCCACCCAACCACCCCTCTTTTCCCACATTCAACTTTTCTGCGTATCCCAGAAGATGGGAGAAGAGGATGGGTGGCAAATTCAGCTTCGCTGTGATGGGTTCAAGGATAGTTCATTTACCTCTCTGTTTTTGGTACCCACAGTTATGGGTATCTGCCACCATGTCCATTCATGTGGAACATCTCACTCATGTTGTATATATCTGCTGTTGAAAGAACTATAGAGATGAATGTGACCTAGGCCAGTAGAGAATAAAAAGGTGGGGATGAGGAGGAGAAGGAGGAGTAGAAATCCATCTTTTCGTGGGGACATGCCATTGGTAAAAGAAACCCTCGAAAGGGTTGGTGAGCTGATTTGGGGACATTGCCTACAGTCTACCGAGGCCTGCCCTGCAGGAGGTACATTGGGCTTGGAGGAATTCACTGTATCATGGAAGAATGAGGTCGTGTGCTAGAGTAGAAAAAAACTCAGAAACTGGACTCTCAGGCTGTGACTTTTCTAGCTGATTGACTTTTGTGAAGAGCAATTGAGAAAATGTGTTGTGGGAAGGTACTTAGAAAATTCTGACATGATATACAAATATGAGACTTTATAAGAGAAACCACTTCTTAAGGATTGTCTCTGATTCTGGGCTGGCTGCTATGTACAGATGGAACAGGGTCAAGTCTTCCCCTCCCCCTATGTTCTCATTGCCCCTGGGATGCCCCAAAGTATCTATCCTCCTTCCCTAAGGGCATCAGAATGCCATCTTCTCCAGGTGCTTGCCTCCTTCAAATATCTTTTCTCCCTCAATTATCTTACCCTTTCCACTGGTTCTTTCTTATTTGCTTACCAATTTTCCTCAGATCTCTCTAAATTGAAAAAGAAATCCTGCCTTCAGCCCCAGCTATTCCCTCAAGCCAAATTGTCCTTCCTCAACCATCTTATTATAGCATTTTTAGAGAGAGCAGTCTCTTCTTCCTGCCTCCATGTCTTTGCCACTCAATAATTGACTTTAACTTCTTGGCCATTGGCAGTCTGATTTTCTTTCCTATCACTCAAGGGACAATTAAAGGGAAAAATAGAAATTCAGGCTAAAATCCCCATAAGCTCTGATCACCACGGCCCCTCATCTTACTTGAGGAAAAAGGTCTTGTCAACTCATAGAAATTTTTGTAAAGTTTTTGGTTCTGGTTTGCCCTCCTCTCATCAATCCTTTTGATAGTATTTCAGCTTTGTTACAGCTTTTAAAAAAGCTGTCTCTAGATCTTGGCCAACAGCTGAGGAGTTCAGAGGGACCCAGAAATGGCTTGGAAGCAGCACTACCAGGTAGATAACTAATATTTATGTACTGCTTTAAGATATACAAAGAGGTGATATATGTTATCTCATTTGATCCTTACAACAACCCTGGGAGATAGGTACTACTTTGTTTTTCCAGTGAGGAAACTGAGGCTGAGAAAGGTTAAGGGACTTTTCAAACTCAGTCTGCCTTATTCTAAGTTTGGACTGTGCCACTGAGCTGCTTCATTAACAAGAGAGGGTGGGAGAGTGGCAGGTAGAAATAAATACTTCTCATGCTCCTAAATCTACATTCCTCATCCATTAAACTATAGGCTCATCTTTCTGACTGCCTCCTGTAAATTTCTACCAGAATGGTCCTTTGGCTCTTCAAATATCACTCTCTTAGGTCCTGAATCTGATTTTCCCCTGGCCCACTTCTGTCTGTGACACCAATATCCAGCCCAATCACACAGGATATAAGACTTTGATATGACTTCTGACTCCCCACCCAATCGCTTAGTAGGTCCTGTGGACTCTCCTTCTGTAATGACTCTCATATCTGGCCTTTCTACACCCCCTGCTCCCTGCCTCAAATAGGCCTTCATGATCTTTCCTAGAGATCATTTGAGCAGTCTCCTAGATGTTCTCATTGCTGCAGTTTTTCCCTACCCCAAGTCATATGACACATGGAGCTAGAGGAATATTTCTAGAGACTTGAGATCTAGTCATTTCACTTATAACCTTCAGTAGCTCCTCACTGCTTAAAAAACAAGATCCAAAGGCTTGACATCTAAAAACCTTTATGATGTAGCCCCAGCCTGTCTTTCTAGCTCCATGTTTTGCTGCTTGTGGTATAGCAGAAAAGATGCTGGCTCTGGAGTCAAGGGATCTGAGTTCAAATTCCATGGTTGTTACCTATGACCTGTGTAACCTTGATAGACATCAGTTCCCTTGTCTGTAAAACAAGAGGTCCTGAATTAGATGACTTCTGTAGTCCCTTCCAGCCTAATCTATGTAAATCCGGATGTCAAGATTTTGTATTTTTATTCTACATTCCAACCAAACTGAACTACTTGCCATTTCCCAAATCAACTGTGCCCCCCTCTCTCCCCTCTGCCTAAAAGATTGCTCCCATACTCAAAATCCCTTTCTTTTTTTCAAGACCAATTAAGATCTTTTCCAGGAAGTTTTCCTGGATCCACCACCCCTGTTGGAAGTGATCTCTTCTTCCTCTAAGAACTTTTGTAATACTTTGCTCCTGTCTTTAGATACCACCCACATTCTGCTTGAAATCGAGTTGCTTTTTGTTGTTGTTTTTCCTGTCAGGAAGTGACTTTAGGAGTTCAACCCTTAGTTAAAGCTCCTCACCATGTCATGACATAACTGACAACTGCTAGTAAGTGGGACCTCACTACCTGCCCCATACAGCCCCTTCTATTCTCAAATACCTCCTTTTGTTAGGCATTCTTCTTATGTAAAGCCAAATTTACCTATCTGGAACTTCTACCTATTGGTGATTGTTCTGTCTCTGGGGCTGAGGAGAACAAAACGCAACATTAAAGACAGTATCACATTCCCAAGTGCCTCTTCTTCAGGCTAAACTTTCCCATTTCCTTCAATGAATCTCCATATCATGGGGTTTCAAATCTCCACCTTTGTTTTCCTTATAAGTCTGGACCACAAGACTTTGAGATCAAAGCATTGAAGAGAAGACCTGATGGATTTTACTGGAGAATTCAAAAAGGGAAGGGAATTCCTGCCAGAGGAATACTCTCAATTTGAAGGTTTCCTTCCTATTCTGATCGTGATCTTGTGAGGGGCAGGGATATGGTAATCTTGTTCGGAGTCTGGAACACTCTCCTACCACCTTTCTTTAACTTGGTCAGAGGAAAGAGAGCCATTCTGGACTTCTATCATTATGTGAGGGGCAGGGTGTGGTGCCCTAGGCTGTTCACTAGCCCTGGGAGCTGGTTAAACAATAGGGTTGCTCTCCAGCCCAGCACAGTCCAATTGTTTGGGGATGGGGGTGGAATTGTAGGAAAGGCACATATTTGAGCCAGAGTGAAGATTCTCAAAGGAGAAGAGATGAGGTGGTTGGCAGGGGAGGAGGAGTGTGAGGGAGTCTCTTTGTAAGTCTGGGGATAACAATGGAACTGTGGGAACCCCAGAGAGTGTGTGCCTCTGCTGGATGTGAGGCTAGAATAGGGTTCTCAGACTTGATATGCATTGAGTGAGGTGTGATTCTAAGCCCCTAACTGGTGACTCTGCTTTGGAAGCTATTTGAGCTTATTTGGGGGGGAGTTCCTTTCCTTCTTTCTTCTTCCTCCTCCTCACTTTCCCTATCCTGACTCCGAGACTCAGCCCTCTCTTTAACTCAGGGACGATCTCTGCCTCAGTGGGTTTTTGCAACTTTGATGACCGGGACTGGAACCCCCTTGACTCCCCTTGTAATCTGCCCTCCATCACCTATTACCCATCGCAACTTCCAAAACACAAACACGGCCTGGCTGCTGGAAGACCTGAGATCCTAGGACAGAGTTTGTAAGACCATTTTGGAGTCCTAAATCTAGAACCCTCTCCTTTGCAAAATCCTGGGTTTCTTTGGTGAGAGAACAGTCGCCTCTCGTGGACTTCCAAAATCATGTTCCGGGCCCGGCTGTGTGTATTAGGGGCTGGGAGGGGCAGAGAGAGGCTACTTAGAGCTGAAAGTAGCTCAGGGAGCTGACTTTCCTGTAAGCAGCTTTGGTCCAGCCCCTCTGCTAGGAAACGCTCCCATTTACTTTAATAATTAATCGCAGTGCCTCAGTGAATCTCCCTTCCCTTCCCTACCCCCTCCCCAGCCAAATGGGTGTTTCCACTGGCTTTTCCTCCCCCCCCCCCCCCACCAAGAGGCAACCTACCTTTCCCCATCTCCCTCATCCATCCTCTCTTTTCTTCTCCCAGCCCCTTCCCATCAAACCACGACTCAGGATTTCTTCGGAATCACTGGCCCTGACCCTGAGTACCAGAGAATCCAGGAATCCTGTTTAGGGGAAACTCACACCCCAATTCTAGTAATTTCCATTGCTTCCTAACGAGGAATGAGGGCTCCCAACTTTTCCTGTCCCTGCCCTCCCCCCAACACCTCCTGGTTTTATTTTCTTCAGGTCTCACTTTCTGCCTCCTTGTCTCTTCCTCCCCCATCCTTCTCTGTAATATCTTTCCCCTGAGTCTTGTTCTTCCCTACATCTCTCATCTTTCCCTCTGAGTGTTAATGGCCCCTTATTCTAATGAACTATGGATTTCCATAGTGAAACACCTCAGCCTCCTGATTTCCTATCACTGGCTTTGGTTCAGGGAATATGTCGGGAGTGGGGGGTGGGGAGCACAATCATTTTTTCCTATGTTGGGGATGGGGGCAGAGCTGTTGCACTGGGACTTGCTGGACCAAACCTGGAGGTCCTTAGAAGTGAGTTAGGACCAAAGCTGGAGTTTGGGCTGAAAGAGCCGGGCTCTCAGCTCAGGAAGGAGTGTTGCATAGAGGCAGAGGAGAGAGATGAATACTTGTTGAACGGGAAGGCATGGGATGGGGAAGGAGAATTTGGGAGTGTGAAGGAGAAAGGAATGAATGGGGAGTGGTCTCATGATGAGGATGCAGGGAACAGAGTGGGGAGCTATTTGGAAGAAAGGAGGGGGAAATAGAAAATGATTTGGGAAGAAGATATGGAGGAGGGAATGAATGGGAAGATTATAGGAGGAAACTCAGAGGAAAACAAGAGAGGTCGAGCTGGAGACATGAAAGGGATTGAAGAGAATTTATTTTGTGGCTTTTTAATCGACTCTGATAATCCCCAAGCCTGGGGCTAGTGACAGGAGATCTTCATTCCTCTCCCAGTTCATACTCAGGTTCCTCCACATCAATGACTATGCCTTAGTTGTGATATGGAGGCAGGGGAATTACTTTAAGGCAGAACTAATGCCTCTCATATTTCCCACTGTGGACACTGAGAAGCCCGGAGCTCTGGCTAAGGAGGGGAATAGGTGAGAAAGGAGAATAACAAAGTGAGAACCAATGAGGGAGTTGGATAGAGGAGATAGAAATGTCAAGGCAGGGGGGAGAGAGAGACAGACAGATAGAGTCAGAGAGACAGAGAGATAGAGGGAGGCAGAGAGATAGAAGGAGACAGAGACAGAGAGAAAGAGTTACAGGGAGAGGGAGGGAGGAAGGAAGGAGAGTGAGATAGAGACAGAGTAAGAGAGGAAGAAAGGAAGGGAGGGAAGGAGAGAGAGAGACAGACAGACAGAGAGATAGAGGGAGGCAGAGAGATAGAAGGAGACAGAGACAGAGAGAAAGAGTTACAGGGAGAGGGAGGGAGGAAGGAAGGAGAGAGAGACAGAGACAGAGTAAGAGAGGAAGGAAGGAAGGGAGGGAAGGAGAGAGAGACAGACAGACAGAGTCAGACAGACAGAGAGATAGAGGGAGGCAGAGAGATAGAAGGAGACAGAGACAGAGAGAAAGAGTTACAGGGAGAGGGAGGGAGGAAGGAAGGAGAGAGAGACAGAGACAGAGTAAGACAGACAGAGAGATAGAGGGAGGCAGAGAAATAGAAGGAGACAGAGACAGAGAGAAAAAGAGATACAGAGAGAGGGAGGGAGGAAGGAAGGAGAGAGAGACAAAGACAGAGACAGAGTAAGACAGAGAGAAAGGAAGGGAGGGAAGGAGAGAGGGACAGAGAAAAAGATACAGAGAGATACAGTGAGAAAAGAGAGAGATATAGAGAGAAACAAGAAGGCAGGGAACAGCAGCTTTGAAGAGAACCTGAAGCCAAGTGTCTTGGTGCGTCTCTCTGGGGAAGGGGGGGGTGGGGAGTGGGACTAGGAGTAGGGAGCCAGAGTCTCGCCTGTTGGGAGAGGTGCTCTCCGGTGTGATTGCTCTAGAGAGGCTGTTAGAAGCGGGCTTATTTTTTTTCTTTTTGTTAAATTGCTGTTATTTATAATAACCGTTTAGTCAAGAATGTAAAGAGCCGTGGAGCCTCCTCCTAGGGAATGCTCGAAGAGAAATACTGGCTCTATTTCGAGACAATTGTAGCAGGCGGATGCTGTGCAGCTTTCCTCCTCCCCTCCCTTTCTGCCCACCTCCTGGGCCTCAAGTGGGGGGGGACCACTAGTCCACAGCTGGAGGGGGGTAGGAGACATGGATTGATTGCATGGTCTTTTTATCCCTGCCCGTGCTTGTGCAACACTTGAACACATTGAGGTGTCTCGGAGACAAGAAGGGAGGTGTATTTCCCTGTCCCCCACTGTTTGCCACCCCCCATCCCCCCGCTGCCCCATTCCCCAAAGGTGCTAGGAGTTAGTTATTTGTGGCTTTGGCTCAGGGCATTCTTCCTGGTGATGGGTTCAATGGCCTCCTGGTTTTCTTGGTTTCGTGATTGCCCTGGAGAAAGTGGGGTATTGAGGGCGGAGGGCACAGACATACACAAAGCTTTAGCCTTTTCCCTTTCTCCTCCCCATCTCTCCCAGGTCTAGCAGGAGGTGATATAGGGTCTCTAGCCATGCCCTTGCTCTAGGGAAGGATCCAGGGGGGGTGAGCCTCCAGAACAAAGGATCAGCCTCTGAATTCTGGGCAGAGTATATGGGATGGAGCATGCCAGAGTGAGCTAAGTCTTAGGATCAGGCCTCTGGTTTATAGGAAAGACAATGGGATAAGACTAAAGTGGGCCTTTTATCCCCACTGTATTTCCAAATGCATCTACAGGACCTGAACTTGTGACTGTGTTATTATGGAGGACTCCCAGATGAGCAAATTCCCATCAATGTGGAAACTTTCAATGATCTGCCTCAGGCAAAGGTGTCAAATAAGTAACCAGAATCAAATTAAAATGTCACTGGGGGAAATTTAATAAAACAAACAAATAAATACAAAATAAATAAAAATGCAGCAAAACAGAGAGAGTATTATATATGATTTTCCAAGTTAATACATACCCAGAGGGAGATTTATATACACTTTAGCGACCTGTTTCTATTTGACAGCCCTGACTCAAACTGCTGATATGCTCAAGATCTCACTTGCCCAGGCAAGAACTTGAACTCATGTCCTTCTGGCTTCAAATTTCACTGGAAGGAGCACCATGCTGCCTTCCCCTGACTCTCAGGTTCGGGGTCCTCCATTGAACCCCCTGGCCTTGCTTAGCTTATCAACCAAAATTTTATCTAAACTTATTTTGAATCTATAGGAACATCTGGATCTTTGGAACATAAGGCCAATGAAGGTTGGGATGTAGAGCTATTTTTTCAAATTAGTCAGTTTAATTTGCACCCAAGATCATTCTCCCTAGTATGGTAAATTAGAATTTTAGAAGGGAACAGGGTAGGGATGCTTTTTTAGGGGTCACTGAGAAATGTATTGGAGAAGCCATGTAGTGGAGGAAGGAAATACTCTCTATTCTGACCCTAAGACATCAAGACAACTGAATAAAGTATTGGATTTGGAGACAGGAAGAGGAGTTCAAATCCCATTCAAATACTTGCTAGGTGTGTGACCCAGTGAGTAAGACACTTGAGCTCTCCGAGACTCTATTTCCTCATCGATGAGTATCTATCTCATAAGATTGTTGTAAATATCAAATGAAATATTTGTAGCAAGGGAACAATCACAAGAGGCAGCTAGGTGGCACAGTGGATAAGACACTGAATCTGGAATCAGGGGGATCTGAGTTCAAAACCTGACTCAGACACGAGCTGTGTGACCCTGGCAAGTCATGTAAGTTCTCTTTCTCAGTTTCCTCATCTATAAAATGGGATTGATGCCAATAGTATCTATCTTCTAGGATTGTTGTGAAGATCAGATGGGATGTTTGACAAATCTTAAAGTGTTATGTGAATGCTAGCTTTATTATAATTATAATTATGAAAGAAAGCTGAAATTATTCTCAGTAAGTTGTCTAAGTGAAGGGGCCAAGGAGGGTGTTTATCTTTTAGATTTTAATCAAAGTAGTTAAATTTTTAAGTCATGTTATTTAAAGGAGGTAGATTCAGTTTTCTAGAAAATTGATATATATGGACGACTTCAAGCCAGAGATGTGATGTAGAATTTCTTTGATCCTTTCCTTCTCTTGAGGTCATCAGTTCCATGAGTTTCCTAGGGGCTTCATTAAGTAGGACTTCCTTTGATCTGTCCTCTGCTTCCATCTCTTCAGCATGAAGGGGATCTCCTCTATTCTAGCACCAGGAGTGTGAGAGCATCCATTCTGGTACATCTCCTTCATTATCCTCCGGTCTTTGGTCCTCCTTAGCATTCATCTTTCTACACTGAAGGACCTATCTTTTCAGTCCTCCCACAGACACTGGCTCCTTCTACCCTGACTTCTCTCTGAGTCTTTTCAATCAAATTTACTTCAGTCTACATTTCTTTAACAGCAACACTGCTACTGGGCAGATGCATGACCTTCTCTGAAGAAACTTCCAGTCAAATGGAATGTGTGTGTGTGTGTGTGTGTGTGTGTGTGTGTGTGTGTGTGTGTGAAACATGGTATTTATGTCTATGTCCATATCTGTGAATGTTTGTGTTTTTCTGTGTTTGTGTGGGCATGTTTCCACACACACGTGTTTCCTCGTAGGCTTGGGTAATGGTGAGGATAACAAGATATACAAATGATTAGGTCACAAGGGAGGGTGTGATCATTATAGAGGAGAGATCTGGGCAAATGCTCTGAGAAATTTGAGGAGGGAAGCTTTACTTTCTCCTGTTGCTTCAGGAAAAGTCTATATCTGGGTTGGATCTAGAAGAAAAAGAAGGTCTTCAGTGGGAGAGCATAAGGAGAAAAGACAGAAACTTAGATAAAAACAGAACTTCTTATCTTTTCCCCTTCATCTAAACCTCTATTACTGACCGTGATAGCACCTTTCTCTCAGGCTCCCACTCTGAACATCCTCAATTTCTCATTCTCAAAGCCAATCTTGCCAAGTTTTGTTTCAACTTTCACGATATCTCTTGTATAGTTACTTTTTCCTTTCCTCCACTCTCACAGTCACCATCTTGGTGCAAGCTCTTATCATCTCATGTCTAGACTATTGAAATAGCTCACTGGTGAGTCTTGATTTGTCTCTTTCCATTCCAATCCACCCGACACTCAACTGCCAAAGTGATTTTCCTAAAGCAGAAAAGATCTATGTCACTTTGCCTGCCATCTAGGGGAGGGGTGGAAGGAAGGAGGGGAAAAATTGGAACAGAAGTGTTTGCAAGGGTCAATGTTGAAAAATTACCCATGCATGTTTTGGCAATAAAAAGTATAATAAAAAATAATTTTTAAAAATCTAAAAATCTATGTCACTTTTCTTATTTAATAATCTTCAATGACTCCCTATTACCTCCTCGATCAAAAATAAAATCCTCTGATTGGTATTTAACTTCATAGCCAGTCTCTCCCTACTTCTTTCAGTCTTCTTATAGTTTACTCCCATCCACTTGCTCTGAGACAGTACAAACAGGCTCTTATATCTCTGTGTTCTGTGTCTTTCATCCTCTTTGTCTGTGCTCTCACTTCTTACCTCCATATCTCAGTTTTCCTGACTCCAAAACTCAGCTTAACTCTCATTTTCTACAGAGGGCTTTCCCCCTTATTCCCAGATAGTGACTTCCCTCTTAACTTGCCTCCCATATATACCATCTATTTTTATCTATCTGTATCTCTACCTCTACATTTATGTATGTTTCTATCTTGTATATACATAATTCTTAGCATCTTTGTCTCCTCCATTAGATCGTGATCTCCCTGAGGGCAGGAATCATGATTTTCCTTTCTTTGTACTTCTAGCATAGTACTTGGCAACATGGTAACCAGCTTGTAAATGCTTGCTGATAGGGACTGGCTCCGAAAGGTTACATGGCTTATTTAAGGATAGTCAGTAGCAGAGGTAGGATTTGTAGCCCAGGTCTTCCAGTCCTAAGGCCAGTGTTCTTAAAAATCAACTGCATTGTCTTTTGTATGTATCCTCAAATGCCAGGATTATCTACATTCTTACTTAAGCAATGGGGAGATCTTCAGAGTTTTTTTTTTTTTTTTTTTTTTAATAAAACGCTCACATTGTCTGAAAAGAGCATGAAGAGAAAGACTATGGGATAGTAGGTTAAGAATGGATTGGTGTGTGTGTGTGTGTGTGTGTGTGTGTGTGTGTGTGTGTGTGTGTGCCTCCCCCTCCCAAGATCTGAGAATGCACCTCTTTCCTTTCATTTCAGAGGAAGAGGATTGAAATGAAAGTGATTTAGAAACAAAAGCTTTCAATAAAATTTTTTGAAAGAATGGATTGACAAATTGCAGAATTAGGAAAGAAAGACTAATGTCTACATGAGAAGAGACGAGGGCCTAAGCCAAGTGAGGACAGGAGAATTGGTATGGGGATGGATTTAAGAAATATTGTAGAGATGAAAGGGCTTGATGATTGAGGGAGTAAGAGAGGCAGGAGTCAAAGGGCTGTGTTTGAGATAGTGATAATGTCAGTGGAATAGAGAAGAGACTGGAAGTTAGAGGGAGAAAAAGATGAAGAATTTTGCTTTGGAGTTGTTTACTCTGTGGGTGGGACATCCTTGCAGAGAAGTTTGGTGGATAGCTGGACATGAACCCTCTCTCCAAGGTCTGGAGCTTGGGAGATAACTATTTGGGAGTCATCGGTGTAGCAATGGCACATGGTGCTGTGGGAATGAATGAAAATGGCAAGAGGGAATTTGGAGAGAAGGAAGAGTTGAGGAGAGAACCATGGAAAACATGCCAACCTTGGGGTACCATGAAAAGGAAGCATTGCAAGAAACAAAGAGTCACCCAAAGAGAATAAATAACATGAGGGAGTGTCACAGAAAAGGTCATGGAGATGAGAACTGAGAAAGTGTCATTAGATTTAATGAGAGGGAGATCTGTAGGAACCCTTAAGAGAGGAGGTTCAGTAGGTAGTAGGATACAAAAGCCATTGAAAACTCCAAAAGGGGAAATTTGGTGTAATGGAGTGAATGCTGGATCTGGAATTAGGAAAACCTTTATTCAAATTTCACATTGGACATTTATTAGCTGTATGAAACTGGACAAGTTAATTAATCTTGCAGCCTCAGTTTTTTCATCTATTTAATAGGAATGACAATGAAACCTCCCAGAGTTGTATCAAATGAGGAAATGCATGTAAACTGCTTTGCAAAACTTAGCTATATACATGTCAGCTATTGTTTTACTTTTTGTTCAAAATCTATAAAATAAAATTAGCACCTATCTCACAGAAATGTGAAACTCAAAGGAAATAAAGTTTAAAAACTCACATTACATAAATGATATTTTTTGTTTTTATATCACCTTCATTTCTGAGTATATCTTTACCCATCATGCCTACTCAAAAGAGTCATCCCTTGCAACAAAAAAATAAAAAAAAGAATTCAGCAAAAATTAAACTATACATCAGTATATGCTATATCCCATATTCACAATATCTCACTTCTGTAAAGAAGGGAAAGAAATGAATTTTCTTAACTCTTCTCTAGGGGCAAGTTGGTCATTGTTATGATCCAGGATTCATTTTCATTTTTTTTTCTATTTTCATCTCATTTGTTTTCCCATTTCCATTTCCTTTATTATCCTATCATATTTTCTAGAGATCTGAAGTACACACAAGATTCTAGATAGGAACTTTTTCTAAGTTGTTTGCACAAGGAGAGAATGGTTTCTGTTTTTGTGTCCATACTTTTTCCTGATAAGGCTTCATCCTTGACCTTGTATTAACCAAAGTAGCACTTTGGATCAGTATTTTTAGGGAATAGTCTATGACACTTCCCACATCTCTTTTGAAGTCTTTGAAGACTCACTGGAGAAAGACAGACAGATACACACACACAGAGACAGAGACAGAAATGGAGAGAGAGAAACATACGCAGAGAGACACAAACAGAGAGACAGAGAGAAATCGAGGGCCAGAAAAAAAACAAAAGAAAGAGAAAACATCAGTTCAATAAAAACTAAACTATACATCAGTATATGCTATATTCCATACTCATAATACCTTACTTTTATAACTAAGGAGAAAAATGAATTTTCTTAACTTTTCTCTAGGGGCAAATTTGGTCATTGTTATGATCCAGTGTTCAGTTTCATTTTTTTTCTATTTTCATTTCATTTGTTTTTCCATTTCCATTTCCTTTATTATCCTATCATATTTTCTGGCACTAGGAACAGAGAGAAAGACAGAGATGAGGAGAGACACACACAGATATAGAGAGTGAGCACCGAACATGAGGTCAGGAAGACCTCAGCCACAGTCACAGTGACCCTGAATAAATCACTTAATTTTTTCACTATTCAGGAAACTCTTTAAGAACCTACATTTGCAGAGCAAGATTAATGTAGGAATTTTCTAACCCAGTGAAATTCCTCCTCCAGTTTCGTTCTTTCCCCTCCTTTCATCTCTTCATGCCCCACCTTTCACCCTCATCTCTCCCTTTTTTTTTGCCCACTTACTGGGACACCCCTAGAACAGTATGGAGTCCTCAGAAAATTGGGAGAATGCTTGGCCCCTTTGTCCTCTGGTCTAGACCTTTATAAAGGTGTTAACACAGTCCACACTCTGGTCTCTGGGGATAACAACAATAATAACAACATCCCTCTTTTTAGATTTTTTTTTTAACCAGAGAAGCACCAGGCTTTCTACGATAAAATATTCACCCACTTCTCAAACATACACACACACACACACATCATATACACTAACACCTACACAAATTTCAAAGAGCTATATGTACATATCTGTGATGTTTCCTTGTCTCCCTGTCTTCCACTCTGCATCTTTTTCTTTCTCTCTCATCATTTTTCTATGTCTTTTTCCATCTCTTTCACATAAATGGCAAGATATCTTGAAAGAAAAACTGTTCTGTTTACTGCAGCTTTCTCGGTCACATCTTTGCCCTTTTATTCTGTTTTGTAGCCAAAGATACCGGGTACAATAGCTGGAGTGCTAGAGACCCATTTCTGCTTCGTGTACTAGTCTGGGCTCATTTAGGCATCCCTTTCCCAGCTCATAACATTCTACCCATCAGACCAGAGAGAGCAAGCTAAGCTGGGCTGCCCTGAGGATGGGGGGGCATTTTTATCATCCCATTGATTCTGCAGCTCTCCTCCTCTCCCTTTCCTGTATTTTGTGTTCAGACACATATGGACATATGGAATCCCTTCTCCTTTCTTTCCTAAATTGTCTTCCTCTGACTTGAGTCCCTCATTCTTTTTCCTCTTCTGTCTTCTTCCTCCTTCTCCAACTTCCCTCTCTCCCCGGGGCCAGAGCTGGCTCTCTAGGGGGTCTTAGCAAGTTGTGTGGTCTGCCTGGGAGATGCTGCTGAATTCTCTTGGACTGGCTTAAAGCAGGAGGGGGTGGTATGTGTGGATTGGGGCCAAAGCCAGTTTGACCAGGATAATGAAAATGAAATCAGAGTTGGGAATCTTGGGGAATTGGGAGGAGAGCAAATATGCCCAGGGTATCTCTGGGTACAAAGGGGAGGGAAGCCAGGCTGCTTAACCTGCCTTCAAATTCTTCTTGTTCACTGTTCTCTTTGCTTCATTCCTGGCTGGATGCTTGGGGAGGGGAGAATTGGAGCAATAAATCCTTTTATATTTCTGCTGAATTTCCCCACCTCTATTCTCCTTCCCTGTGCACACAGATCTCTCAATTCTTTGAGAATAGGCAGAGGAGAGAATGTATCTCGTATCTCTTTTCCTTAACACTTGGTTGTTTTCATACCTGTGGAAGCTTTCCCTAATATCCCGATTCCCTCTTCCTTCCTGGTCTGTGGTGAAAGGGAAGCTCTCTAAGGTAAAGTAGGGGCAGGATTTTGCTTGGGGGGGGGGTGTCAGGCCTTGTCCCTGGTCCCCAGAGAAGGGACAGAATGGAACTCTCAAAACTCCAGTGCCTTCCCCGCTCCTTGGGAGTGGACCCCAGACTCTAAAATAGCTTTGGAACTCTTGGAGAAGGCACTCTCCCTTTTGTGCCTCAATTTCTCTATATTCTTCTAATGGGTTCTTTTTCTTACTCCAGCATTCTGAGGTTTATCTCTTGCTTGCTGGAAGGTGGTGGTATCGGGTAAAAGAGTGATCTCATAATTTCAGGGGAGGTTGAGGTCTCCCCAGAGACCAAGGCTGGGGAATTATAGCTAGCAGAGGGATTGAATGTTGTTCTCCAAGACGAACAGAAGCTGGGCTGGGCTGGCCTCAGGGGATGGTAGCAGAGCATACGATAGTTTAGTCAAACATCATTAATTTGTCCTCCACTAATTCAGCATTAGATAAAGCTTGCCCTATGCTGAGCTGGGATGTCTAGGAGGCAAGAGTTTACTTAACAGTGAGGAACACTCAGATGAAAGTTCTGAAGGCCTAAGCGAGTTATGTTTTGAGAAGGCAAGAATACTGATGATCAGCCCAGAGGTTCTTTTGTTATCCCCCTGGAAAGTTGAGGAGGGCCCCCAGTGCATTAGGGGAATCCTCTGGGAGGATGTATAGGAGCATAGGGACAGAAGTCACAGAAAGAGAGACTGCTGGATGAGCTGCTCCTGGAGGGAAGGAGGGAGTGCTCATAAGCATCTAGGAGAGAACTAAGCTGTCCCAAAAAAGGAAAGAACCCATCTTAAGATCTTTCCTGATGTATACAAATAGACACTACTTTGGTGCCTTTCCTGATTCCCCTGGCTCTCTTATGGAAACTTCTTCCTTCTTTATGTTCTTGACGTTCTCTTCCGCTCTGCCCTTATCCCCATTACCTTGACTATCCTCATAAATACCATCTGAGACAAGGAGTAGAAGAGTTGAAAGAGCTTTGAGAGAAAAGTGAAAGTGTAAAATAGCATATTGAGCTTAGAATCAGGGAAACCTGAATTTGTATTTGGCCTCAGATACTTAATGTATGATAATCTTAGGCAAGTTCCTTAACTCTCCCAGCCTCAGTTTCCTCATCTGTTAGATGGGGATAATAATAGCACCTACCACATAGTCTTATCATGAAGATCAAATGAGATAATACAAATGAGATAAATATGGTTTAAGTGCTATGTACCTGCTAACTATTGTTATTGATATTACTAACAATATATAATATTAATGATAATAAAAACTCTTCTTGGGTGGTTGTGAGATGAAAACTAAGCTGGGAGGAGGTGATCTGTTTGCTCTCATTTGCCCCTCCTAAAAGTTTCCTAGCTTTAGGGTCTCTTTGGGAATCTTCCTTGTACTGAGCTTCAGAGGCGGGAGTAAAATGTGTGTGTGTGTGTGTGTGTGTGTGTGTGTGTGTGTGTGTGTGTGTGTGTGTGTATATATATATATTTACATACACACACATACATGGAGTATGGAGTTGGAAGCTTTTAGCCTAGACCTTCTTAGCATATTCATAAATAATAAGCAGAATTAATAAAGAAAAAATATGCCTTTAATCAGCATCTCCCTCACCTACCCCTCTTTATTTCAGGTCCCAAGAATGGGGCTGACTCAGCTATAGAGGGAGGCAGGAAAAAGGGGGAAGGTAGCAGGGAAGACAAGAGACAGATAAGCCCAGGCCTTTGGGGGCAGAGAAATGGAAGGCAAGAAGGAAAAGGGAAGAAATGGAGCCAACAATTCATAATTCTATAGGAAGGGGTGGAGTATTAAACCCAGGGCAATGATTGGAGAGAGCAGGAGAGAAGGGAAAGTTCAGGGGCCATCTCAGCCAAACTTTACTTTTGCAAAATCCTTTACAAGGGATCATCTACCTTTCACCTGAAGATCTTAAATGAGATGGAGCTCACCACCTTCCAAGGCCAGGATAGTTATATCAGGAAGCTTTTCTTTTTACCAAGCCCTTTCCCAAAACTGCCTCCCCCACTCCTATCCATTATTCCTAGTTCTGCCTTCTGGGACCAGGCACAGTAAATTTAATCCCACCGCCATGTGACGATCCTTCAACTACTTGCACACAACTATCATGTGCCTATTAAGTCTTCTCATTTCTAGGTTAAACATTCTCCAGCTGGGAGCTGGAGACCTATTTCCACCCTCACTGGTCCCTCCACTCCTGCCCCCCAACAATAGTCTGGTTAATTTTGGTTACTGTGCAGGAATGAGCTCCAACTTATACATCCCAGCTCCAATTCTGGACCCAGGCTTCTTAAAGAGTAAGTCAGGTGCAGTGGAAAGAACTGGAGACTCAGGTTGCAGAACTCAGGAGTGTACTATACCCTAGATCTTGTGGAAAGAATGTGGAACTTAGAAAGGCAGAAGAGACCTTGGTTTGAGTTTCACTTTTACTCCTTACCCATAGTGCAAGACTTTATCTTGACTGATAAGAAGACTTATCTAGGTCTTCTTCCGAGTTATTAATTAAAAAAAAATTTAACAGCTTAAGACCAAGGAGAAATCTCACTAGAGATGGGTTTCCTAGTTGATATCCACTCTTTCTTGGCTACTCTTTGGCTGGGTCATTCAGTCACTTCTGAATCCCATTTCTTTATCTTTTCCACAAGAACAGCAGAAACACTTGGATGGAGCCAGAAGGCCCTAAAGAACAAGCAGTGATGGGGCTGAGTTTCCACTTAGCACTCTTTCCTTCCCTGTTAATGCTTCCCACCAGACATACAGAGGTGGGGCTTCTGGCTGCTGTCTGGTTTTCCCCACTATTCAGGGACTGTTTTTTAATGAGAACAGAAGGAAACCTCAGGGTGTCTTTGCCAGAACTGGGATATTCCCCTTAGCTCAGGAGTGGGCCTCCTCCCTAGCTCTCTACTTCAAGGGCCTTAAAAATTGCTTCCTCCCACTTCATGTAGCACTGTCTACACTGAGTTCCTCTTTCTTCCAGGGGCCACGGGAATCTGGAGGAAGTGGTGAGGGTCCTCGTTAGGGGAACACTTTTATATCTAGGGTTGGGGTGAGGATTCCTCATGATTTATATATATATAAATGTTTTATATATGTATACGTATATTTATGTAATGTTTTAAAATTTGCAAAGTATTTAATATGAGTTCTCATTTTGTGAAGGTGCTATTATTGTCCTCATTTTACAGATGGGGAAACTAAGGCTGAGAAAGGGAGAAGTGCTCAGGATCACACAGGAAATATCTGAGGCAGTTTGCTGAGCCACCTGACTGTCTCAGCTCCTAGCTATGAGAAAGGTGGGGAAGGGGAGGCTGGGGGACTTGGATCTCCAGAATTGGTCCTTTCATTTCTTTCTTTCCTTTCTAGTCCCTGTGTTCCCCGTCCCACAGCTCCAGAGTCCCATCCCCTCCAAATCCTCTCCCTTTCTCAGGGGGGCAAAATGCTAAAAACATTTATTCCCTACATGTAGGCTAAGCTAGTATTTCCCTTCATCTCAGCCTCCTTCTCTCCCTCTGACAAAATTGGGCTGAAAGTCTGGCAAGCTGGTTACTAAGGTATTCCTATACCTTGGCTTCTAGAGAGTGGGAGGGACTTGCACCCCTCTTCCCTCCTCCAATCTATACTGGGATGTGGGGGCTGTTTTCTCTCTGACCCCACTGCTGTCTTCACTGTGCACTCTGCAATAATTCCCTGCCCTCTGTCTCAACATCTCTCTCTGACCTTCTGGAATTTGCTTACTAAATTGATGAGACTTTTTTTGCCTCATTAACGAATCATTGGTCCACACCATGTCCATGGAAGTGATAGGCGGTAGCATCAGCCTATTCTGAGACTTATCCATTCACCTCCTGGCTTCCAGAGATCTTGCCCTAACAGCCTCCTAAAACCAAATCTTCCCTCTCTCTGTCCTGTTTGAACTGGCCCAGAAAATATACATGTACTCTAGTCACATAGGCCCTAATGTCTCCTTTGGGCAAGAGCTGTGTTCCTGAAAAGTTATCTGTAAAGCAGTTTGTGGTAAATCCAGCTGCCCAGGGAGCTGTTGGGGGAAAGCCTGCTGGGAGTGGGAACTGCTTAGTAATATGAATGAATGATCACACAGACAGAGGCTGTGTGGGCTGGAGCTTAGCTCCTCGGAGAACTGAGCCATCATGTCTCACTGAGGGGAGCTTCATGGGACAAAGGATCCAGCTCTGTGATCATGAGCTCCTCTAAATGACCCTCACCTCCTAGAATAGAGATCTTTGCATTTAGCTTGCATCTAATAAAATGTCTGTTGAATGAATAAATCAGTACATGAATGGGGGAGGCTAGGGGAGGAGGAAGAAGAGAGGGGAGATGATAGAGCTGAGCCAGAATGATTACCCCTTCCCAATTCTGAGTCCTTATAGCCTTCCCCAAGGCAGTGTATGGAGGTGGTCATTGAGAGCTCCGGGTGTTGGGAAGACTTGGATTCAGGTAAAAATTCCCACACATACTGGCTGTGTGACTCTGGGCCAGTCACACCTTTCAGTGTCCCAAGCAACCAAGACTGGATATCGCAAATTGTGTCAGTTGATGTGTCAGTCAATTTCCTTACTGGGAGCTCTGTGAAACCATGAGTCAGGTAAAAAAACAAAACGACCCTCTATTCATTCAGATTCAGTTTTTCTTAAAGTATCCCAACCTCACTTCGAGCATGGGCTGCTGGGGCCTGACCTGTCGACCCCATCTCTCTCCCCAAAGAAAGCAATGGGAGCCCAGGATGACATCACTCTTCCCCTTCCCCCTGTTCCCACAGTGGTGTGGGCCTGGCTCGGGCTCACTTTGAGAAACAGCCACCTTCCAATCTTCGCAAATCCAACTTCTTCCACTTTGTGTTGGCCATGTATGACCGACAGGGACAGCCGGTGGAGATCGAGCGCACGGCCTTCATCGACTTTGTGGAAAAAGAGCGGGTAAGGGGAGCTGGCAGTTAGCTTGGTCTTGTCTATGAACTTTTCATTCTTTGGAAAATTTTTAGAGCCAGCCGGGGGTGGGGAGAATATTATGCATGACCAGATATGGCAGCCAAGAGGGAAAGGGTGATTGTTCTTGGGTTGTGTCAGCAAGTTTCTTCCCTCTCTTTTCCCCAGATTACAGCTGAACTGGCTGAATGATGGGGGGAATTCTCCTCTTATCCTTAGCACTTTCTCTCTCCTGTCTCTCCAGGAACACAGTGGAGAGAAAACCAACAATGGCATCCATTACCGTCTACAGCTGCTGTACAGCAATGGTGAGTCCTGGCCCTACTTTTCCTCTTCCTGGTGCTAGCCTTCCCTGTCCTAGCCTTAATCCTCATAGCCTTGCTCAGCTCAGCCTGCCCTGCTTCCCTCCCTCCTGCCCTGGTTCTACCTTTCATGTCCTACTCAATTACAGTCTGCCCTGCTCCAGACCAACCTTCCTTGCTTTCCTATCCCATAAAAGATTGGCTTGCCCTTGACCATCCTGCCCTGTCCTAGCCTGTCTTGTCTTGCCATATATCTATATCTATCTATCTATCCATCCAGTCATCCATCTCTCTCTCCTTCTCTCTCTCTCTCTCTCTCTCTCTCTCTCTCTCTCTCTCTCTCTCTCTCTCTCTCTCTCTCTCTCTCTCTCTCTCTCTCTCTCTCCCTATCTATCTAATTTATCCATCCATCCATCTATCTATCTATCTAAAATCTCAGAACTTTTTAAACCCCAGGGCTTGGGAGAGAGATGAAGAACCCCAAGACTTCAAAGAATCTCTTTTCTTTGGCTTTCCCAGTCAAACCCGACTCTTCCCCCTCCCTTTTGTTCCCAGGAATCCGCACGGAACAAGACCTATATGTTCGACTTATTGATTCCATGTCTAAGCAGGTGAGTTGGATTCTGTTTTCCAAGTCTCCTCCTTTTTTGGGAGATCTCTTTGGAGCTGGATTATGAAGTCATAAGCCTCCTAAGGTCATTTTGACCCCAGGTCAGCTCTAGAAGGCTGGATCCATCTACCCCTCCTTTTGCCTCTCTGCAGTTTGCCCTGTCCCCCATCTCTGATCCAGAGCCCCACTTGATTACCTGGTACTGTCCAAGGTGCTGAGAAGCTACAAACTGCAGAGGAGTGTAGATCTCTGCCCTCCAGCAGGATTTAATCTACTTGGGGAGACCAGATGTGCACAGCACTAATTAGAGAACAATACATCACACAATTAAGCCCTAAACATTGTAGTGCTGACAATAAGTGCTAATGATTGTTTAGAGGAACCAGGCAGGACTGGGGAAAGTCTGGTTAGTAGAAATAGGAGGAAGGCTGTGGGCTCAGAATGATCGGGACTCGGCACTTAAAGTTGGAAGCAGCCTTAGAGATCAGTTTGTCCAATCCCTCTTATTTTGCAAAGAAAGAAATCAAGGCCCATAGAAATTGTGACCTGCTTGAGGTAGCTGGGATTTGAATTCAGTCCTCTGAATCCAAGATTGGTGCTTTCCCAGAAAATTTTGCTTTGATTCACTATGAACATAATAGAAACCAAAGAATACAAAAGTCCAAATTCACAGATGAGAATGAAAATGATTGTATTGAGATTGTAAAAATTTATATTTACAGTTTTTTAAAGATGTGAATCTTAACAAGCTAGTAACTAAATAGTCCTGTTTGTGTCCATGTTCCCTTCTGATTTTTTGTCCTTTCGTGTGTTTTTCTGGGTTTCATTAATGTTGATATGATTATTTGCCCAGTTGTAGTCAGTGTGTGTATTTTTGTCTAAGTGCTCTTTTGTGTTATATTGTTGTGCTCAGGAGACTAGGGGTCTGGTTTGAGCTCTGCCACTGACCAGCTGGGTGACCTTGGACTGGGACTTACTGGGAGAACCCTCCTTCTGGGCCTGCCCATTGCCTCATTTACTTCCATTACAAATAAGAAACTGGCTGGGTTAGTATTTGGCTGTTTGCTAAACCCAGGATGGTTCTAGGTGGGATAGGAGCAGTCACAAAGAAAGGCCTGGTGGGAATTTCTCTTTCAAGGTGTTTTCTAAAGAGATAGAGAGGAGACATAAGTGAGCAGGGGGTAGGAGATACTTTTATCAACTGACAATCTCTGATTGCCTACTATGGTAGACCACTGGTCTAGGTCCTGTTGCAGGTGGGAGAATTCAAAGATGAAGAAGACATTGCTTTAGGATATTAAAACTCAGTTGAAGAGACAGAAATATAAATTATAATAAAATAAGACAGCATCTGCCAAGTGCCACATGATAAACAGTTTTTGAAGACCTTAAGGGATCTCTGGTACTCTGGAACAGTTAGATAAAGTTTAGAGATGGGGGTTGATGAGGCTGTGTTAAATTTCCATCTTAAATGAATGGCAGGATTTAGCTATATAAAATGGTGTTTTGGGGGGGAAAGGAAAAAGGCCACTTTGACTGGAGTTTAGAGGTCTTGTAAGGGAGTAGTGGGTGACAAGAAGGAAAAGTTGAGTAGTAGCCCATTGTGGAGAGCCTTAAATACCAGGATCCATAATTTGGTCTTGATCCTAGAAGCCAATGAACTAATCATTTTTTTGTGAAGAGTAACTTTCATTTCCTGGAAACCTCTCAATACCATGAGGTGGTTGGTACAAGTAGCAAAGGCCCTGAGTGAGTGGGGTGGTTAGGGGTAGAAGAGGAGTGAACCAGTTGCACCCCGTTTCTGCTGGGAAATCCAGGAAGTTACAACTTGTAGATTTACTGTGGAAAATTTCCCAACCTACTAGATAGGGATTTTCCTTGTGAAACAATGAAGAGCCACTGAAAACTTGTGATCAGAATTGTGCTTAAGAAAGTTGAATCTGGAAAGAGAAAGACTAGAAGCAGGGAGAAAATAGCCAAATGCTGTCAAGCTGAGGTGACATCAGTAGAAATGGAAGGGGAGCCAGATGAGAAAGGTAGGAGGCTCAACCAACCATTGAATGACTTTGATTGATGGAGAAGAGTCTGGGAACCAATGATATCTTGGGGCTACTGAGTCCAAGTGTGTGGGGGAATGATGGCAGCATCCTCTGAAAGAGGGAAGCTAGGAGTGGACTAACTTGGGTCAAGGATGATGACTTGGATTTTAGATATGTTAACAGTAAGCACACAACAGATGTGTTCACATGGTCTTCCTGCCAATGACAGTGCTGGAAATGGGACCACTTGGACAATGGGAGCAGAATGGCTGGGCTGGCAGAGGGAGAAGACAAGGGGTGGGATAGTTGGTCAAAGCTAAGAATCAGAATTCATATCTTGGTTGGGGGGTATATAGTCTGTTCTCTCTTTAGTTCAGGAAAAAGCTCTTTGCTCCTCTACTTTTTGGCTTTATAGAGAAATCCATGGCAGGCTAAATGGTATAGTGGTTGGAGAATTGACCTTGAAACCTTCAGAAAGAACTGGATTTCAGTTTTAGCCTCCGACACATACTGTCTGTGGGAATCCCTGTAAGTCACTTACATTCTCTCCTCTCTGGACAAGTCTCCAAGACTAAGTTTCAGAGAAGGTGCTGACTTGCACTGGTAGGTGATTTCTCACACAGGAGTTACTTAAGCCCCCCAAATCCATGATTCTAGATCATATTCCACACATTTTTCATCTTTCTTCTGTGTCATGGACCCTTTTGGCAGTACGATGAAGCCTCTGGATTCTTCCACAATGTATTTTTTCCTATAAAATAAGATATAGAATTACAAAATAAGCCAATTCTATTGAAGTACAGTTATCAGAACATTAAAAATAACTAACCAAGTTCATAAACCCCAAGGTATCCCTGTCCCTGTGGTGAAAGCCAGGGGGACTTTTAATGAACTTTGACTTTTCAGTCCTTACTAGAGCTTTTCAAAAGAAGTCTATGGATGATCAAAGAAGACAAAAAGATCCTCGGGGAAGCAGAGAAAGGAGGTGACCCACAGTGGCTTGTTTTCCCCACCTCTATCCCCAAAGAATTTCCCTCTTTCATCCTGGCTCCTTACTAGCTTTAGGTTGAGATTTGCTGCTCTCTGCCTCTCTTCCAAGGCCTGGCTCTTGTCCTTCAGAGCCTCCATCAGAGTACCTGCCTAGACATCCTTTCTCCTGGGTTAGTCACCACAGATCAGAGAGTTAGAAATGAATTCTAATAAAAAATAAATAATTATATATATATATGTATATATATACATATATACATATACAGATAGGAAAAGTGAATTCTAATAAAAATAAATAATATATATATAAATGAATATGTATACATATGCACATATACAGATAGAGAGAAAGATAGACAGGATACATAGATAAATAGATAGATGGGTGATATATGGACCGGGTAGATGGATGGATGGACAAACAGGTAGACTGACAAAGAGATAGATAGGGAGATAGATAGATAGTTTAGACTTGTAATTTTTGGTATAGGGAACTCCCAATGAAGAAACCCATTTAACAATTCAGATCTGTTACTGTTCTGTAGTTTATAGTCTTAGAATATTTCTAAGGCAATGCTGAGTTTAAGAGATGGTTTTCCTAGCCAGTATGTGTCTGAGGTGAGACTTACACAAAGTTCTTCCTGACTCCAAAGCAAACTTTTTAGGGAAGATTCCATGCCAATAACTCCCCTTTCTATTGTATTTTAAACATTTACCAAGCCTTTTCCTCAGCACAAACCTTCCAAGTGGTAGTACTAATGACATCTTTATTGAACATATTGGGAAACCGAGGTTTAGAAAGTTTAAGTGCCTTGCCCAACTGTTACCCAGCTAGTCAGAAGTGGGATTTGAACTCAGGTCTTCTGATTCCAAATCCAGGGCTCTTTCCACTACCTGGTTAGAGGCGGAAGTGTGGGTCCTTCGTGGCTTGCTCTTCCCTTTTCCCTCTTCTCCCCTCCCCTTCTGTCCAACGGTCTGTTGCCCCTGTCCCTTCAGGCCATCATCTACGAGGGGCAGGACAAGAACCCGGAGATGTGCCGTGTCCTCCTCACCCACGAGATCATGTGCAGGTGAGTGTGCTGAGGGTGCAAGCCAGCTGGGTGGGGAGGGCACAGAGAACTGGGGGGACCTTCCCTTATTCGGCTGGCCCCTGGGGCAATGTGGGCTGGGCCGCAGAACTGGAATGGGATGGTTAGGGGCAGTGTCCAGACCGGCTCTCCAGGCCTAAAACCCTTCTCCTCTGCCTCTGGGCCAGTCACCTAAGCTGTCCCTAGCCCTAAGGCAGGGCGAAGGGAGGAGGAGGAGGAAGGGGGAGGAGGGGAGGGCCTCCCGGGCACTAGCTGAGCTAGCTGGGTCCCTGAGGCCCCATTAGCCAGGGCTGTTTGTGCCGCTCGAGCCGTGTTTGCGCACAGGAGAGTCATCCTGTCACCGCTAATTGAGCTGCAGGAACTTTTACTAATGAGCTGGGGCCCAAGGGAAGGGGACTCCTGAGAGGGTGGGGGTGGGGGGAGAGGGGAGGCGAGGAACAAGGCTGTGGGGAGTGGCGCCTAAGGAGTGGAGAGGCAGGTGGGCAGGTGTGGTCTGGCCTGGACGGGGCCTAGACCTAGGCGGGGGTGGAGGTGACAGTGTGCCCCTCTCCTTCATCCCTCTGCTTCTCAAAGACCTAGTCACCCCAACTCTGCTCCCGGCTGTACAGAGAGGGCGCAGGATTTGAGAGCTGGAGGCCAGGTTTAAGCTGAGACCTCTTCCAGGTCAGACATCACCTCAGCAGCATAGCTGACAGGTGGTCTTCCAGCCTTTGGTGTGAGCACTTCCATTGGCAGAAAGCTCATTACTTCATAAGGCAGCTGGCCCAATTGTTGGACAGCTCCAATTGTTAGAGGGTTCTTTGTTATCCCGAGCCAAAAATCTGTTTTCCTGGAACTCCCCCACCCGCATTGTTCCAAGTTCTGTGCTCTAGTTTCAGCCACACAGAATAGGTCTATTCCCAGAGGTCTTTGCTTAAAGCAAACCCAACATATTGAAATCTGTTTTTACATACAAGTTCAATTATGGGGTATTCTTCATGTTAAATAAGAATTCACAATAATATTCCTAAAAAAAAAAAAAAAAGGCATGCTCCCCCAGGACATGGGAAAAGAGGTTTGCATTTAGAAATATTTGATTTACACCAAATGAATGAATAGATATTTCAAAAATACATTTATTGTGCAAATTGAGGCAACCCATATATGGCCTTGGACAGGATCCTTTCAGGCAAGGATGGATACAGAATGTCTCCCTTTCCTTGCAATGTTTTCTCTCCCCTCCCCTCTCAGTGCTAGGAAGGGAAAAGGCAGAGGGAGACAGACATTTGACTCTTCCCCAAGACCATCTCTGTGTATACAGAAGTGTATGTCTGGGCAGTGGTAGAAAGACAGAGAGCCCTCTTACATCTCCGGGAAATAAAGAACTGGGTATGGTGGCAGTGGGAGGTCAGAAGGCCCTTGGGAAACAAAGTTAAGGGTTTTGGTTTTTTTTTAATCTCAAGACCAAAGCACCAAGGATCCACCTTTTCCTATGAGCTGTCTGTTGGCTAGGAGGGAGCTCTGTCTATGTGTGTCCCTAGCCCAATAGACAATATAGCTTTTGACAGAGCTCCAGAATGTACTTTTTGATCTTTAAACTGGAGTCAGTGGGAAACTAGACACATATTTATTTTACCCACAGTTTCCTAGAATTCTTTTTAAATTCAGTTTGATTTTCAACATTTGCTTCTTCCCACCCTTCACTAAGAAAGCAAGAAAAATAAAGCCCCGGTTATAGTTTTGTAATTCTAAAATCCCAGAGTTGGAAAGCATGTCCAACTCACAAGAGGGCAGGAATTTAGATTGACAACATTTTCATAAATAGGGAGGTACCCAGACTTTTGCTCCCTATTTCTTCCCTGTTCCCCAATCTTAGCTCTGGCTTTTCTTAGCATTTATGGGGATTGACTATTTCTGTATCCCTACCTATTCCTCCAGCTTTGAGGAGGAACGAAGAAATGATCCTAATGTGAGAGAAATTCATTCCTCCTTCTTTCCCTCAATTCTTTCAGAAATGTGACGAGGGTGGAGTGATCAAGGCTGTGTCCAGGGCACCAAGTTTAGAGGGCAATAAAGCTAGAGGTCCCCAATGGCATTTGCAGTCCCTTAGGAGTGTGGAAACAACAACAGATCTTAGCACATATTTAGCAATAATGATTAGTTAAAGTCAGAAGCTACCAAATGGCAGACTGGGGTGAATTTGTCCTTCCCCTTGTCTGTGGTGGTTTTATTCTGATGTTATGGGGTCAGTGCATCCCCCTACACAAGGTGGTCTCCTCCATTCATCTCCCTACTTCCTTGGCCCCCATGAAGGCCTGTTTCATATTGCTTGCTTCAAGTATAGATTATGATACTTTCCCTGGGTAAAAACAATTCCCATAATTATAGTTTTCTTTCCCTACCCTCCCAATACCCATTCTTTCCCTTTTTTCCCTTGTACACTTTCCTTCTCTGCCCCAGCCCACTGTCTTTCCTGATTTTTGTGCCCTTTATTTCTTCTACTTCATTTTTCTCTCCTTACTTCTCAGGAAGGAAATAACAAGAGACAATTGGTAGCCCAAGTGGAGAGAACATTAGACTTGAAGTTAGGAAGGCATAAATTCAAGCCACAAACATTACCTAGCTGTGTAATCCTGGGCACGTCATTTAATCTCAGCCTACCTCAATTTTCCCATTGGCAAAATAGGGATAATAATATCTACTCCTGGGGTTTTTGTGAGGATCAATTGGGATAATATTTGTAAAGCATTTTGCAAACCTTAAAGTGTTACATAAATGTTAACAGTTATTATTATTATTAACTTCCTAACATGAAGTCCTGATTAGACTTACATAACAATAGAATGGAGCTTCATCTTCCCGTATTTAAATCTGATTTCACACTTTTATTGGCTGTGTGATCCTGGACAAGTCATTTGAACCCATTTGCCTCATCTATAAAATGAAAGCAGGAGGGAAATGGCAAACCACTCCAGGTTCTTTGTGGAAAAAACCCCAAAGGGGGTCACAAAGAGACATGACTAAAGAGACACAATAATGACTAAAATGGTGGAATGGGCTCGCTTGATTGGTAACTAGCTCATTGGAGATCTTAAATGGAAGGCAAATGACCATTGGGGAGGGTGTTAGAGTGAAAATTCCTTTTTTAGGATTGTGGATTAAGAGTGAAAAGGGTCTTTAAAGTTTCCTGGTACAAACTCCGTTACTTCACGTGAGATTTAAGTGACTTATCCAAAATTACATAGGTAAGTAAGTGGCAGGTGAGCAGACATTGAACTAGAGACCAAAGGACCACAGATTTAGAGATTAAAGAGATTTAGGGACATTTGATTTCCCACCCTTTCATTTTACAGAGAAGGTAACTGAGGCACAGAGAGGTTACGTGTCTTGTTTAGGTCACATATGACTAAGGTAGTATCTGAATCCACAACCTCCTGATTCCAAGTCAAGTACCTTCTATCTTACACCATGATGCTTCACAAAGGTCAATTCTGGTTCTACAGCTTTGTTCTTCTCTCCTTACAGCCGCTGCTGTGACAAGAAGAGTTGTGGCAACCGAAACGAGACACCATCCGATCCCGTCATTATAGACAGGTAGAGAGAAAGTCCTGGGAAGAGTATGTGTGTTTGTGAGTATAAGAAAGTGTGCTTATAAGTTTGTGAGTGTATGTGTATGGAAACAAGTGTCTTGGTTATGGACACCAGTGAGAGGAAGGGGTTTGTTTTATTGTGTGTGTGGGGGTTTTTGGGAAGGAATTATATTTGGGGAACAAAGAAAGACACCGTTATGGAGGAGGAAGCTATGGAATGGGGCAAAGAACTGTATGATGGAATTGAGGGAAGGGGACTTTGTGTATTATGGAGGAGGTATTATTCCTATTATTCCTATCCAGAGGAAGGAGCTGCTCCTAGAGTTTATAGGCTCTTGGCCAACATAGAACCCAGAGGCAAAATGATAATGGGACATCAAAAATTAGTCACTGCAAGAGACTGAGTAATGTCTACCACATGTGCCCCCTACTTTGAGGAATTGCAGAATAGCACATTTTTCTAGGCTGAATTTGCTTTAGGGGATCACTTTCATGGAATTATATTCTTAGCCTGAGAACTACAGGGAGGGCAGTTGGTAGAGCCTAGTGGTTAGTGAAGGAGGGCTTTGTAGATAATGGGAAGGTTTTACCCAGTGAATAGGGGAGCTCATCCCAGGTGAGGAAAACTGCCCTATTCAGGACTCCAAAACTGGGCTTAATGGGAAGAGGATTGCTTTGATGGAGCAGAAAATTTGAATTTAGGATTGAGGCATTTACCTAGACAGCTGTGAGGTAATGAAGAAAAACTAGACCATGTATGAGAAGACCTGGGTGCTGGTTTACAATCCCATTTATTCTCTGTATGATTTTGGACAAGTCATGATGTGGATCCTCAGTTTCCTCTTGTGTAAAATGGAAGTAACATCTGCCTGCCTAACCTACCTCACAGGGTGTTTGTGAGAGTCAACAATTTCATGCCATAATTGGATAAGTGAAAAAATGATTCAATGGCTTCAATGTCTGTTCACAATTTAAGTAACGAATTAAATGTATGGGCAGCCAATGTAACTTGGTTCATTTTGTCATTCTAACATTTTTATTATTATTATCTTATTAAGTGCCTGGTGCTATTGGAAATAAAAGTGAGGATATATTAAAGTCCCTGCCCTTCTGGGACTTATAGTGTAAGATGACATAAACATAGATAACTGTACAAAATGATATATGATAATTCCATCAGAGATGTGTCAAAGAAAAAAAAAGCAAACAAACTCAGTGCTAGCTGAATTCTGAGAGTGTAGTTGTTACAGACCCCTGGGATCATGAAAGGCTTTATGAATGAATGGATGAGTGAGTGAAGAAAGAATGAATGAAAAAATTCATTAAGTGCTTACTGTGTGCTGGGTACTGTGTGAGTGTTGGAGATACAAAAAGAAAAAAGAAAAAGCAAAAGCAAACTCTGTCCCTGTCCTCAAGGAGTTTACATTATAATAGGAGAAGACGAGGGGAGCTAGATTTGGGAAATAAAGGGTTGAGTACATGTTCCAGTGAGAGGAAGAGTAAGCCAGAGTTCAGAGATGGACAGGAAGTAGCACAGTGGGCTTGAGACACAATAGAATAAGGCAGAACTCACCAGTCAGAATCAAGGATCATAGGGGAAAGGATATAAGTACCAATGAAGATCTTAAATATAGGCAGCAGACTTGGAGACGCCTAGGAAATAGCATGTCAGGCTTTGGACTAAGTAAGATAAGACTCACTAATCGGAGCTTTGAGGAAGAAGTGGCTTTGAGGTAACCTTTAAAGATGGATAAAAATTAATTGAGCAAATAGATGGAAAGATGTGGCAGCTGAACTTCTGTAGGGAATTGTGAAAGAAGCACCATGGAACTAGGGAAAGACAGATGGCATCCTAATTTTCCAAAAAGAGAGAGGGTGAAGGTTGCAAACTATGGGCTGATGGGATTGACTTTAACTTTTAGCAAAATGCTAGGACATTATTAAAGGGATGGTGTGTAAGCATTTAGAAAGAGAAGCAGTGATCACAAGGGGCCAGTGTCTTCATAGTTTCAACAAGAACAGTTCCTACCACAGAGGACAGAGAACAAATTTTTCCTCCTCTCAAAAAATCAGAGAGAAGAGTGTGGGAGTAGAATGTCGCATATCCTGGGATATATAGAAGCTATGATTTTGCTTTTGTTACCTGGAAGGTTTGGGGTCAGGATGGGGGGAAACCTTATCAGGAAATGACTAGAATGAAAAACTGGGAACATTAAAACCTTTTAAACTGCCAGATTGACCCAATTTCCTTTTTTGGGGTGGGGCAAGATTACTAGATTGGGGAATAAAAAAAACAGTTTTAAAATTAACAAATCCCTTTATATACATAATCTCCTTTGAGCCTCACAACACTACAAGTTGTTATTATGACAATTTTATCAGTCTCAGTTTCTTCATCTGTAGAATGTACATAATAATAGTACTTAAATCCCCAGGATTGTTGTAAGGATCAATTGAAATAACATGTGTCAAATATTTTGCCAACTTTAAAGCACCACATAAATGCTAGCTATCACTGATATTGTTATTTTCACCTTCGTTAAGAGAGGTTTAGTGTCCAGAGTGAGGTAGGGTTGTATTCTGCTCCGGTATTTTGTTCATTTAAAGGAATTGTATTCTTTTTTAAAAATAGTTTTTATTTAAATAAAAAAAATAGTTTTTATTTACCAGATATATGCATGGGTAATTTATGCCAAACCTTTTGTTCTAATTTAGGTCTTTCTTACAGAACAATAATATTCCATAACCTTCATATGCCACAATTTACCCAACCATTCTCCAGCTGATGGGCATCCACTCAGTTTCCAGTTTCTGGCCGCCACAAAGAGGGCTGCCACAAATATTCTTGCACATACAGGTCCCTTTTACAGGAATTAAATTCTAAGAAAAACATTGACAAGCTGAGGGATTTCAACCAAGAGGGGATTAGGATATGAGGGGACTTGACTCAGCATTAGCTGAAGGAATTGACTTGGGGTAAGATAGGAGAGTAGACACATGGAAGAAAGGCCATTCTGCTTGCCCCAAAGTCAAAGAGAGGAATAATGGGTGAAAGATGAGAGAGGCAGATTTCAGTTTAATACAGGGAGAAACTTCCTAACAGTTATGGTGGAAAAGGCTGTCACGGTTGGGGGTCTCCTTATGGACTTACCAGTGCTCAGCAGACCAGCATTCTTATTTCACTATGAATTAGATCAGGTGACTTCTGAGGACTGAAGGAAGGAAGGAAATTTTATTAAGCACCTACTATGTATAAAGCATTATGCTAAGTGTTTTAAAATATTATCTCATGGGGTCGTCCCAACAACTTTTGGAGGTAGGTGCTATTATTGTCCCCATTTTATAGTTGAATAATTTTACATGACTTGTTCTAGGTTAAACAACTAATAAGTGTCTGAGATTGGATTTTGTTTCAGGTCTTCCTGAGGCTTCTCAGTCCTAACTCTATCTGCCCTAGCATTACCCTAACAGCCTCTGAGAGTAGGAAAGCAATTGAAAATTAATAAGCATTATGGATAAAAAATCATTATATATGATATTCATAATAATAAGGGATTTACAAAATCACAGAACCTGAATTGGTAGAGACTTTGGAAGTCATTCAGTTTAACTCATTTCTGGATAGGAATCTCTTTCCAACCTTTTTATCCAGTCTCTGTTTAAAGACCTGTTGATATCAGAGTCAGTCATTCTGCTCTTGGGCTGTTTCAGTTGTTAAGGTGTTCCTTAAAGTTAAAATGTGCTTCTCGACAACTCATCACTTCTGGCGTTATCTAGTTCTGTCCTCTGAGGACAAGTAAGCAAACCTAATTCCTCTTTCACTCTTGGGCACTTGGAGACGACTATTATATCCATTTCACCTCTTTTCCCCAGGTCTTGTCTTCTCTTGGCTAATTCATAACTCAGAAGGCCATAGACCTAAATCTGGAAGGAACCTTGGGCTTCATCTTCTCCCCCAAAGGAAATAACTCAAAAAAGGAAGTCAGATTTATTTGGCATGAACTGTTCTTGCTGAAGCTATCCTGCCTCTTCATGGATCATTTCCCTTTCTAAATGTTCTAAAATTAGGCTTTTAACAATAGATTCTATATTTTTTGGAGGCAATTGGGATTAAATGATTTGCCCATGGTTACATAGTTAGTAAGTGTCTGAGGCTGGATTTGAACTCAGGTCCTTACTTTATCCACTGTACCACCTAGCTGCCTTGTAGGTTCTAGAATTTTGTTGGAATCAAAACTGTTGCACAATATTATAGTTTGGAAATGAAACCCCTTTCTTTTTCATTGGAAAGCATGCCAACATTTGCCTTTCTTCAATCAGTAGGTGTCCTTTTCTATTGTCCAGTATTTTTCAAAGACTTTTGATAGTGGTTCCACAGTTATATCTGTTTCTCTTCTTAGTGTTCACTTGGGCCTGGTGGTTTGAACTCTCAAAGGGCAACTTGATCCTCTTTTAATCTTCTTGCTCATCTCAATATCCTGTTAATTATTTGTTTCTATTTTTTCCCTGGCAAAAGATTATTCTTTATGATAGCAACTTAGAAGAATTGAGTAGTTCGGCCTTCTCTCCATGGTCTGCTGGCATTAACCTAACTTTTTAAAAAATAATAGTTTTTTATTTTCAAAATGTATACAAAGATAATTTTCAACATTTACCCTTGCAAAACTTTGTGTTCCAAATTTTTCTCCCTCCCCTCCCCTAGACAGCAAGTAATCCAATATAGGTTAAACATATACAATTCTTCTATATATATTTCCACATTTATCATGCTGCATGAGAAAAATCAAAAGAAAGGGGAAAATGAGAAAAAAGCCAAAATGCAAGCAAACAACAACAAAAAAGTGAAAAAACTACATCGTGATCTACAGTTCCCACAGTCCTTTCTCTGGGTGCAGATGCTCTCTCCATCACAAATCTGTTGGAACTGGCCCGAATCACCTCATTGTTAAAAAGAGCCACGTCCATTAGAATTGATCATCGCATAATCTTGTTGTTGCTGTGTACAATGTTCTCTTAGTTCTATTCTTTTTACTCAGTATCAGTTCATGTAAGTCTCTCCAGGCCTCTCTGAAACCATCCTGTTGGTCATTTCTTTTAGAACAATAATATTCCATAACATTCATATACCATAACTCATTCTGCCATTCCCCAGCTAGTGGGCATCCATTCAGTTTCCAGTTCCTTGCTGCTACAAACATTTTTGCACATTTTCCCCTTTTTTATGATCTTTGGGATACAAGCCCAGTAGAGATACTGCTGGATCAAAGGGGATGCACAGTTTGATAGCCCTTTGGGTATAGTTCCATCTTGCTTCCAGAATTAACCTATCTTGAAGAGCAGACCTGACCCTTCTTTTCTCTTCCACTCTCAAATCTCTCCAATTCATCTTCCACATGGCTGCAAAGTGATTTTCCTAAAGCACACATCTGACTATGTTACTCCCTTCATTGTGCCCTCTAGGATCAAATCTAAACTCCTCTGTCTATCATGTAAAATCCTTTACAACCTAGCTCCAACCCATTTTTTATTCTTATTATATATTACTCCCCATCACACATTCTACAACAGCTAAACTGGCCTTTCAGTTTCTTACATGGTCCATTTCCCATTTGCTTGCCTTTGCACAGGCTGCCTGCTCTCTCCCTATTTTCCTACTCCCAGTTCACCCTCCCCACTTAGATTGTCCTCCCCCGTCTCCTTTTGGCTCTTAGGGTCTCTAGTTTTCTTCAAATGTCAGTTGGTGGTACTTTCTACATGAAATCTTTCTTGTATCTCCCTCTCCTCCTCCTCTCATTTACTTTATACATATTTTGCATAAATTAGAGGCCACTAGATGGCACTGCACTGGATAATGTGTTGGGTCAGTAGTCAGGAAGATCTGAGTTCAAGTGCAGCCTCTGACATTTACTAGCTGTGTAATCTTGGGCCAATCCCTTAACCTCCTTTTACATCAGTTTACTCACCTGTAAAATGGGCATAATGATAGAACTTGTCTTATGAGGTTGTTGTGAGGATCAAATGAGATAAAATTTATAAAGTGCTTTGTGCAGCAACTGGCACATAGTAGGCGTTTAATAAATGCTTGCTCCTTCCTTCCTGTACATACTTATATGTGTATGCGTTGTCTTTCTAATATCATAAACTCCTTGAGGGCATGATCTGTTTCTCACCTTTTCTTTATAACCCAGATGCTTGGCATATAGTAGGTGCTCAGTAAATCAATCGATTGATTGCACTTACCCATGAAACCACTAAGACTTTAAGTGGGTTTTTGTCTTTCTTAGCATTCATTGCCAGCTAGCTCATTTTGAGTTTTAGCATTCCTGATTTTATTCTTACATGACTTTGCCTCTGTTTTGTATTCATCTTTAGTTACCTGTCCTTGATTCCATTTTCTACATCAAAAAATATAATTTGGCCAATGAATTCCCTCTGTACAAATCCCCTTTGGTCTATTTAGGCAAATCATCCTTTTCTTCCTCACTGAAATTTCATGCTTCTATTGGCAGACTTCCATTTCAGATGGCTGCCTGTCTCTTCTAGACTGACTCCTTTTGAATATTAGCCCATGAAATCCTGTCCTTTCTCTGAACCTTTTGAAATGCTCTTACCTAAAATAGAGGTTATCACCTTCTCCTCCAAGATACTTTCTCCTCCCTGACTATTCATGACTCTCTTCTCTCCTGATTCTCTTCCTGTCTGCCTGACTGTTCCTTTTCAGACTTCTTTGCAGGATTATCATCCATGTTTCTTGAACCCTATGTATGGACATGCCTCAGGATTTTGGCATGGGATCTCTTTTCTATCTCCACTTCCTCCCTTGATGACTTCATCATCTTTCAGGGATTAAATTGATAGCACCACAATGCAGGTGATTCCCAGATATACATATATATATATATATATATATATATATATATATATATATATATATATATATATATATATATATATATATATATATATATATATACATACATATATATATATATATGTATAGCCTTCATCTGTCTTCTGAACTCTGGTCCCATATCATCAATTACCTTTTAGAATCCACTTCAAACTCAGCATATCCAAGATGGAATTCATCCACTGTTTCCCCTAAACTCACCCTTCTCTTAATTATCCTTCTGGGCAGGCAAGTTAAAAAATTCAGATTTCTCCTGGATTCTTTCTTCTTGTCACCCCTCATGTCTACTTCCAGGTAGTTAACAAGCATTTATTAAGCAACTACAATGTACTGGGACTGTGATAAGCAGTGGAGGTACAAAAGAAGGTAAAAATAATCCCTGATCTTAAGGATCCCTGTCTAATGTCAGAAACTACCATGTGCAAAAATGATTTAAACAGGAAGAACTGGAGATAATCTCAGAGGAAGGAAAGAAAAAAGGAAGGAAGGGTGGATGGTGAGAGAGAGAAGGGGGAAAAGAAGGAAAGAAGAGAGAAAGGAAAGAAGAAAGAGAAAGAAGAAAGAAAACAAGGATAGGGAAGAAGGAAGGAAGGAAGGATGAGACAGAGAAAGGGGATAAAAAAGAAGGAAGGAAGGGAAAGAGAAGAAAGGAAGAGAAAGAAAGAAAGAGAGGAAGAAAGAAAAAATAAAGAAAATAAGGAAGGAAGGAAGAGCAATAGAGAGTGGAGGAAGCTCCAGCAAGTGTCTAGAGAGATTTCCCTCACATGTTCTATTATTCCTCTGTATGGTTTTGTTCACTTCCTGACCTCATCCATTTCATGAGTGAGATATTTGTCCTACATATTGCTTTTAATTCCTCTCTATTCATCCTCACCCAAATCTTCTCTATCTTGCTTCCTCCCTCTGGTTTTTAGAGTTCTTCATATGAAAATATGTTCTTCATCTCCAGGGCTGTGCCATCTTTCTTTCCAACTAATCTGCTCCTTTTGAGTAAGAAATAAGCTTCCCAGTCATCAGTATCCTCCCATCAATTTTCATACCTATGAAATTGAATTTATAGAAGACTTGCATTCAGATCTTGCCTCTGACCCTTACTCTTTGTATGATCTTGAATTAGTCACTTAATTCCAGACTTCAGTGGGTTGGATTTGATAGCCTCTGGCGTCTCTTTCAGTTCTTTTGGTGGCAATATGGCACAGTGAGGTTAAAGGCCCTGGGTTCAAATCTTACCTCTAGCTATACATAGCTTATTAGTTTCATAGGCAAGTCCCTTAATTACTCAGTGACCTCAGGCAACTCTTTAAGATTGTGAGTTACTGTTAAGTTGCTTTTTTGGCATTGGTGGAAGGAGTTTCCATGCTGGAAATTCCATTTACTAATGAATATTTTTATTTGGATCCATCACCCATAGCCATTCCCCTTTCTCTGTAAAGCCTTGAATTTCATTGTTGGCCTTCTTCCTAGATATTTCCAAATGGAAATTACTGTTTACTTTGACTGATAACTCTTCTTCCTATGTGGGGTTAGCTGCTTACTCTCTGTTATTGGAATTGGGACACAACATTCTCCTTCCCTATCAATTTTCCTTTAGAGCCACATAGATCAACTATCCAATGCAAATATATGTATATTTATATATATATATATGTACATACACATGTATACATACATATATACACACACCTATCTTTCTATCTCTCTCTATATGTACACACACATTTTATACACTTTTTTATTTTTAGTGGCTCTTGATAGATACAATTGATCCTTGATGGAAAACCTATGTTTTAGGACAGATAGGTAGAGCAGTGGATAGAGCACCAGCTCTGAAGTCAGAAAGACCTGAGTTTAAATCTGGCCTCAGAGCAGACTTAATAGCTGTGTGACCCTGGGCAAGTCATTTAATCTATTTGCCTCAGTTTCCTCACCTGTAAAATGAGATGGAGAAGGAAATGGCAAGCCATTCCAGTATCTCTAACAAAGAAACTCCAAAGAGGGTCATTAAGAGTCAGATGTGACTGAAAAATGACTGAACAAGAACAAAAGGGGCCTTAAAGGACATAGATTCCAACCTCTCCTCATTTTACAGATGAAGCCACTAAAGCACAGAGAGATCAGGTGAAGTGCTCTTTGAATTCAGCTCTTCTTGACTCCAGAACCAGAATTCTATTTATTGCATCATCGACATGATTCCACAAGGAAAGAAGCCATCCAGGACTGGTCAGAATAAAACGATGAGTAGTAATAGTTGTTGGATCCATTGAGGGATCATATGTCCATATGGAAACTTGATAAGGACAACAGGGAGGTACACCCTCCTCCCAGGCTCAGGTCCAAAATATAAAGAATCTCCTGCCAAGCCTAACAACCATCACCTACTTCTGGTGATTCATGTGCAAATAAATGATGGAGCCTTGTTGTCCTAAGGAAGAGACTCAGGACATCAGAGACACAGGTGTTCGCATTGCTGCTGCCAATAGAAAGTATGAGCTGCAGAGAAGAAAAATGGGTTTGGGACAGGTTCAGCTAGTTAAGAAAATGGTACCTGAGGAAATTATCTAGGCCTATCAACTTTTTATTAAAGCTTTTTATTTTTCAAAACACATGCATGGACAATTCTTTGACATTACTCCCTGTAAGACCCTGTGTTCCAATTTTCCCTCCTTCCTGCACCCTCTCCTCCAAGTAATCCAATACCTGTTAAACATGGTAGAAGTATATATTAAATCCAATATATGCATATATATTTATACAATTATCTTGCTGCACAAGAAAAATGAAATCAAACCGGAAAAAAATAGCAACAAAAAGAATGAAAATTCTACGTTGTGGTCCACACTCAGTTCCCATAGTTCTCTCTCTGGGTGTAGATGGCTCTCTGTGTCACAAGACCATTGGAATTGGTCTGAATCATCTCATTGTTGAAGACAGCCACGTCCATCAGAATTGATCATCTGTATAATCTTGTGGTCTATCACTTTCTTATTGGAGAAACCTTTATTTATGTTATCCCAAAGGATAGGCATTCAGCTTCTTGAAAACCTAGCTGCCTCAAAAAGCACCTTTCAGCTCTAAATAAATCTCTGGTTTTAGTTATTCCTGGTAACACAGTTCATTTTCTCCTCAGAAGGTTCAACTCTACCTTCAATGGGAGTAGCTTCAGTCATACCTGTTATTATGATACATTTCCAAAGATTCAGGTTCAATGATCTTATTCCTTTTCTTAATTTTTTATCATTCTTTCCACACCTTCCCGCTCTCCCTCCACATCTTCCCCGACTCCCCCCCCCCCCAGCCCCTGGCCCATCTTAGCTTTCCTCCCTTTGTTTTCCTTTGAAGCACTTTCTTCCTTCTTCGAGGGGCACATTCTCCCAGTTAATCCTGCGGTTGCTCCCCAGCCTTTCAGCCTCCTCCAGTGGGCCCAGCAGCCTTCATTGTCATGCACAGGTGGTGTCTACTTAGCACTGGCAGGCACCAAGCAGCGCATGCTCCCTGGATCCCTGGACAGTTCCTCCTGCTTTAGAACTGAAGCATCTAAGATTTCAGTTCCCTGACACTTTCATTTACTCACTCTTGTGGCTCTCTGTTGCAGCAAACTGCCTGCTTATTGTGTTGAGAGCTCCTGACAGAGGTTTTATCTATTGTGTATTTTCCCATCTTTTTCTGGGGACTAGTCCTTCCTTTTCATTTATTATCTAAAACGGTGTTGTCAAAATGCAAATAGAAACAGAGGCTGTAAATCTATTCCTAAAGATCCCTGAAGCCTACATAGTGACTTATTTTCAAATTTTAATATTATCAATGTTTTGTTATATATATATATATATATATTTATTTTGTGAAGTATTTCCCAATTATACTTCAATCTGGTCCAGGCCGCATTTGTGTTTGATATCTCTGAGGTTAACCATTGAATGTTACATAACATTCAGATTTGTTGATCAAGAAATAGGGAACCCCCATAGATGTAGGGCTAAGAGATAAAATTATGGAAATATTGTTGAAAGAGATTGTTCTAACAATTGGCTTAAGGTAACCTAGAGCTAAAGAGACTGGCTAGGAAGATGCTGAAGGGTGATGGACAAATTAGCTCCAGAAATATGTAACAAGATACTTGAACTATAGACTCAGATAATTACTCTTAGAATCATAGATTTGTGAATTTGAAGGGTTCTTATCTATGTATTATGTAGGTCTATCACTTTCTTATTGGAGAAAGCTTTACTTATGGCATCCTAAAGGATGGACATTCAGCTTCTTCTTGAAAACCTGCTAAGTTCAAATAGCTGTGTGACCCTGAGCACTTCACCTGATCTCTCTGTAGCCTGATCTGCTACACAGTAATGGGAAGTTAACCCTGCCCAAAACATCCCATTTCATTTTGGGACAGCTCCAATCTCTAGGAAGTTCTCTCTTCCATTAAGCCAAAGTCCACCCCTATTTAGTCAACCAGCTTGGTTTTGCCTTTGAGTAGCAGAGAATGTCTGCTCTCTTCCCTTTCTGACAGTCTTTCAAATATTAGAAGATAGCTATCCAGTATTCTCTTTTCTCCTCCAGGCTAAATACACTCATTTCCTTCAGCTCTTCCTTATATAACACAGTTTCCATCCTAATCACCCCAGGATGCCCTCCAGCTTATCAATACTCTTTTGAAAATGTGATGCTCAGAACCAAAGGCATATTTGAACTGCTGTTTGCCCAGCTCAGTGGACAGGGGGATTTTTACTTCCTGTGATCTGGAAATACCACTTTCATTAATGTAACTTGATAGTGAATACTAACATCTACTTATGTAGCACTTGACCACAATTAGGAGCCAAATCTGGTTTCTGCCTCCACAACAAGTCTCACATCTGGCCCCTTCTCGACGCCCACAGAATCACTCCACCTCCACTCTGGTACAGACTCTCATCATCTCCCCCTGGACTTTCTCATTGGTTTCCCTCCCCAACCCATCCTTTATAAAACTGCCAAAGTGATTTTCCTAAAGCATAAAGCATTCATCTACTCAATAAACCCAGTGGCTCCCTATTGTTTGTTGGACCAAATATAAGTTTTGTTTATCACTTAAAACCCTTCACAACTTGCCTCCAACCTTTCTTTTCAGCTTTACTGTACATTTTTCTCCTTTATCACTTATGGTTCGGCCAAACTAAACTCCTTGAAAGTTCCTCATTTATGGTATTGCATTTCCAGTTTCTGTTCCTTTGCCCTGGGTATTCTCTACCTGGAACACAATGTTTTCTGACCCTGAATGCCTAGAACCTCTAATTTCCTTCAAAATGCAGTTTAAGTGTTCCATTGAAATGAAGACTTTCCTGATCCCATTAGCTCCTCCCCTTCCAATCACCTTCTGTTAATTTTGTTTATTCCTAAATCCCCACAGTTTGTCTTCCCTGGCTCCCCAGTAAGCTTCATGAAGACAGAGGTTTTCTTTACAAATTTACCTAAAACTAAGCATCATGCCTGGCACATAATAGATACTTATAAATATTTGTTGTTTGATTCAAAGAATTTTCACATATATTGATTCTACTTTTTTAACAAACACTTTTGGTCAATAAAAAACTCTTGGATTTATTTTTTCTCTTTGTAGTTTTTTTTTTTATTTTCAAAATATATGTATAGAGAGTTCTCAACATTCACCTCATGTTCCAAAATTTTTCCCTCACTTCCACCCACCCCCTCCCTCAGATAGCAAACAATATAATATATTTAAAAATGCACAATTTTTCTATACATGTTTCCACAATTACTAGATTGGTTTTTAACAAAAAAGTTTTTAAAGGTACATCTCCCCATCCTATATTTTTGCAGTTAATTTTTGGGTCTTAAATGCAGGGACTTCATATTTATTTCTGTTGAAATGAGCCTTCATTGTTTATCAGTCAATGTAATTTTAGGTTTTTGCTTAATCATCTATCAATCAATATATATATATATATATATATATATATATATATATATATATATATATATACACATATATTTATTAACACCTATAAAAGGAACAGTATTAGGTGATGTTGTGGATTATAAATCATATAAGACAACAGTCTTTGATTTCAAGATGCATACAGCTGGGGGGGGAGAAAAACAAAACCTAGCATTTATATAGCAACATAAAGTTTGCAAAGCACTTTACATGCGCTATATCAAATAATCTCCACAATAATCCTTTGGGGTAGGTACTATTTTGATCTTGATTTTAGGGATAAGTAAATGAGGCAGGCAGAAGTTAAGTGATTTTCTCAGGTTCATTCAAAACCAAATTTGAACTCAAGTCTACCCAATTTCAGGTCCAATGTTCTGTTACCTATATTACTTATTTACAAAAAATTGCTAGATTTATAAGAATTATAAGATTTGACATAAAGTACCAAAGATACAAGACCAAAAAAGGCAATACAAGAATGAAATCACTCTTCAAAATAATAATGTAAGTCATCTCCCAAGGTAATCCATCATTGATGGCCAGAGGAGTTGTTTAGACTTAAGAGGAATTAAAAGATAGAAAGCATTACTCTGGGATGGGAATGCTTTTCAGAGCTGTGGGGGGGATTAAAATTTGCCCTTGAAAAGTGCATAGGATATCTATTAAGAGGGTAAAGGGAATAGGATGAGAAAATAATAAGAAAGGGCATACATGTTTGGGAGAAGTGAAAAGCCAGTCCAAGATCCAGGAGGAAGATATATGTTGAAAACCTAGATCCAATGGGAGTTCAGATTGAATAGTTAGAATAGGACCAGGAAGAACATGAAGGCAAGTGTAGTAAAAAGAATGCTAGGATAATTTTGCCAAAATTCTGCAAATCAAGACAGCATTTCAATTTGTAATGGCTTCAGTGAAAAGATGGACACAGGGACAGAATGGTAAAAAGGATATTGGAAAATATTGGTCAGGTTTAAGGGAAAAAAAGAGGTCTAAGACATGCAGTCTGTTTAGAAACTTCGCTTTATTCAAAAAAACAGATAGAAACCTGTCAATGCATTCCTCTCTTCTCTGCTCCCACATAAGCATCTCTTAACATAGAATACAAAAAAGGAGGAGGGAAGGGGCAGGTCAGCATAATCGATCACCACATAAAACATGTTTGAAAGCATGTGCTTTGTTCCCCTTCCCTAGTCACGCTATCTCTGCAAAGAAAGGAGGGAAGGGCGTCCTTACATCTTTTCTTCATTGACATGCTTGATATTCTTTCCATTTCCATCTTATAGTCAGTATGTATATTGTTTTCCTGGTTCTGCTCACTTTACTTTATATATCAGTTTCTATAAGTCTTCCAACACTTCCCTGTAGTCTTCATGTTCATAAATTCTTAAAAAAATAATATTTCTATGTCTTACAATCTGTTTAGCCATTTCCCAATCTACAATCATCTACTTTGTTTCCAGTTCTTTGCTACTACAAAAAGTTTTGCTATAAATATTTGGGCAGATATTGGCCCTTTTTTTTTCTTCTATTTTTTGACTTCTTGGGTGAATATAGCTAATTTGCATGCAATTATAAAAGCTTCAGTCTAACCCATCCAAATGTCAAAACATGAGAAATGGAAACAGAAAAATCCTGACCTTGATTATCACCATTTCCTATAAAAGTTTAATTGATGTGAACAGTTGCTACAGCAAGGAGGCCAAGGGTCCTAAAGAATACCTTAACCAGAAATTACTTTATCTCCTTGCTAAATTGAGAGATGTGGCAGTCAAGGGAGCATTGGTCCAGAACACAAGCTTACTTGTGAAATACTGTAGAAGAGGATAGTGGAAAATTATGGGGATTATTGTTTCACAAAAGAGTGAAAAGTAGTAGAGGTAAAAATAGTCCAACTAAGTTATATTATTCCAAGAGTATACATATATTAAACTGGAAGGTGAAAACAAATAAATCGAAAATGCAACCAGTTGGTCAGTTTCTATAACAATCTATTTTTATCATCAAGAAATGTGGAACCACCATATTTTGATTCTTCATACTTTGGTCTCTGGTGTACACAGTAGCAGTAGAAATAATGTTTAAGAAGACAAAATTGGGAAAAGTGGCTAAACCAGGCCAAGTCACAGAGGAAATATATGCTGAGGCAACACAATCTTGAAAGCATTAAGATGATGTATAAGATATTTTAAGGAGAAGAAGATACCAAAAGAATGGCAAATCATGACAATATTAATATCCATGAAACATAATTTAAAAGACATTAATGTGTTTACCCCATATACTTACTTCTTATCTTTTTTATCAAATTTTTGTAAGAATGATCTATACACATGTTAAAAGTAGTTTTGCATAAAATATAAGGAGTAAAGAGACAGGATTTTGCAAATGAGTTTTATATAATAAATCACAGTTTTTGTATTTACCAAATAGATTGAAAGATGTGAAAAATTTAATTTCAAAAAAGCATTGATTCTGTTGAACAAAACAAGCTTTAAAATCTCCTCTACGACAAGAAATCTAGCAGCATTTTGTGCTTTTTCAGAGCTTTTTCAATGAAATTCATGATTATTCAGGAGAGCAATCTAACAATCTAAATAGGAAAAACCAAATGGATGAAAAAATGCCTATTGTTCAGAAAATTATTTCCAGTTCATTAATTTAATATATATATATATATATATATAATATAAATAATCTTTTGACAGATCCTGCAGTTCGACATTGCTCTCAGTTAGAAATTCAAGAGGAGGGAAAATAGATGAATTGCATTTGGGAAATGACTAAGTATCTTCAGTAGTATCAGGCTGCCTGATTTCTAAAAGAAGAACCAATTTTTTAAAACATTATTCTCCCAGTGAATACAGCATAGTTATGGCTCTTCAGATACTACAGTCTCCAAAGAATCAAAGTTGTGGGTGACCTATAGGACAATAGTTGAAAGAATGGTGGATTTAAGTGATCAAAAGCATATTTTCAAAAATAATCTTTGTCATTTTTGAGCTTACGGGATCCATGCAGGAAATATGTGATTAGAAAGGGTTGTGGGCCAAGTATGTATCCAATGAGGAGTAACAGAGCTGCGCTGGTACCTTCCAAAAGCAAAAAACAGAAACCTGAAGGAAGGCCCTCAAGTCATTAGCTAGATTTTCTGTAGAGGCCCTGTGGAAAAGTGAGAATTAAACTGAGAAGTGCAGATGGGTTACTTTCTGCACCAATGGAAGAAATACTTTTATTGAGGAGAACAAAACAGATCTATTGAGATATGAAATGTGTGATAATGGACAGACATTTAGATGTAGATGGAATTCAGGTCAGAGGTTGTGTTTAAAGAAGTAGAATTGTGAGTTTTCTATGGAAAGGGAATCATTAGGAATATAGAGAGACAAGATTGGAGATCTGAAAACTGATCCCTAAAGAATAGTTACTGTTAGAGGGCAGGAGAAAGAATAAATATCAAAGGAAACAGTGCTCAGAAAGGGAAGAGAAAAATCAATATGATGCAATGCCTTAGGAGGACAGAAAAAAAAGATGTGGTCAACAATGCCAAAGGCTGAAGAGTAGGCAAAGAGAATAAGGCATAGGAAAAGGCCAGCAAATTTGACCCTAGAGAGAGCAGTTTCAGTTTAGTTACAGAGACAGAAGATAAATTTTAAATGATTAGGGGAAAACAGGTGGTAAAAAATAGAGGTAGCAGGTATTGACTATTTTGTTCAAAAAATCTGGCAATGAAAGAGATGAGAAAAAAATAGAATAATTGTTAGAATTGTAGATGCTTAAAACTAAATTTCCACATCAGCAATTGTCTGTTGGACATCTTCAATTGGATATCTCATAGGTAATTCAAACTTAACCTGTCTAAAATGGCACCCATCACCCACAATCTAAAAAATATTCTTCCTCCAAATTTTATTGTTAAAAGCCACTGCTCTCCTTACCACTACCCAGATTTCCACCATTTCCACCATTCCACCACCACCACCATTTCCAATCATCTTTCAAAACTTGTCTCTTGTGTATGCACACCATATCTTTTGTCAATCCCATTCTCCATTCAAATGGCCACCATCTTGTTTTATATCATTTTCAAAATTCTGTTCTCTATTCTCTGACTTAGACTGTTATAATAGTTTTAAAATTGGAATTTCAGATTCTAGTTTTCCCTTTATTTAATTCATCCTCTATGAAGTTGACAAAATAATGGGCCAAATTAGTTGATTTGGGGGCAGCTAGATGGTGCAGTAGATAAGAGCACCAACCAGGTAGTCAGGAGTCAGGAGAGCCTGAATTCAAATCTGGTCTCAGACACTTAACATGTCCTAGCCGTATGACCCTTGGCAAGTCACTTAATCTAATTGTCTAAGGAAAAAGAGTTAGCTAAGTTGGCTCTTAGACAAGAGACTCTATAGCATCATTGGGTTCACTCTCAAAGTCTTTCCAGTTTGACAGGATCTGCCAAGGAAGAAACAAGAAAGAATAAATCCTTCTTTTCCCAAGATTCCCCTTGAAGAATCTCCCTTTACTGCCTCATATTTGACCAAGAGTATGCAATGAGGGGCAAAGTCCAGATGACAAGAGAAGCTATATTGTCCCATCTTATATAGACAAGATTACCCAAAAGCCCAGAGAAAGTAGTATCCTCCACAGATCACCAGTCCTGCTTCTAGCCTGACCCCTATCACAATTGTCTGGAGTGGGAGGGCGGAACAACCCCTATGTGTGCATATCTCCCTCATCCTTGCCACCATCAAGAACAATAGACCAACTGTCACCAATAGGCAGGCAAGCTAGCCTAGTTGCCATGAGGAACAGAGAGGTAATAGAATGTGCCAAGTGTGCCATGCTGCCATCACTGCCATCATCTCCTTCCACTCCTTTGTGGAGGTACCTAAGAATCCCAGAAATACCAAAACTTCTGAGGCCATTAGTCCTGCCTTTATCCTGGGTCCCACTAGGAACCCATCTTCTAAGTGAATAACACTTATGGAGACCTGACCCAGTTTCTATCTCTGCAAATTCTTTAAGTCTGACTTTTCAGCAGCCATAGCTACTGAAAACCAAGAAAAGAAAGTTCTTGCCACCAGAATCCTTGGCACTGCCGAAAAGTTTGACATCAGAAATAGATCTGGTTTTATCAATGTAAATGACATCAAGGAAGATATATTACCATCTGCCTTGTAATTGAACTTTAAACACCAGTGGTCCTTTTTATCTGACATAGCTAAAATCTATCTATTGACTCCCTGTATTAGAAGAAGAGTTCATTTGGAGTAAGGTCTGATTTGATTTTCTAATTGTATCTACAATGCCTACAGTGCTTGCTCATAGTACAGAATAGGCACTTAAATGTTATGCCATTCATTTATACATTCATGTAAAGTAACATGTACTGAATACATTTTTTAAAAGTTGTGTAGTTCATGTCTACGTTATCAGAAAAGCAGCCCACTTAATTTATCCTACAAGACTTTCTTTTTTATGTTTTTTTTAAAAATTATTTATTTTTAATACACATTATGAATCATTAGGAGAGAAAAATCAGAGCAAGAGGTAAAAAACATGGGAGAAGGAAAAAAAACAGAAAAAAAAGAAGTGAACATAACATGTGTTGATTTATATTCAATCTCTATAGTTCTTTTTCTGGATGCAGATGGCATTTTCTATCCAAAGTCTATTGGGATTGCTTTGAATCACTGAACCATTGAGAAAAACCAAGTCTTTCATAGTTGATCATCGCGCATTCTTGCTGTTATTGTGTACAATGTATTCCTAGTTCTGCTTGTTTCGCTCAGCATCAGTTCATGTAAATCTTTCCAGGCCTTTCTAAAATTAGCTTGTTCATCATTTTTTATAGAACAATAATATCCCATTATCTAGATATAGCACAGCTTGTTCAGTCATTCCCCAATTGATGAGCATTTACTCATTTTCCAATTCTTTGCTACCACAAAAAGAGCTGCTATAAACATTTTTGCATGTGTGTGTCCTTTTCCCTTCTTTATACCATAGACTTTCTACTTCATTTATGCTCACTCACCCTGAACTTACCTATCCCAGGCTCAGAATGATGAATTTATTTAGAGGACTACTTGTCTAGCTATATATCATAGTCTGGTCCATACTATCCACTTAGGTATCTAGATGGCTTATGGATGGAACTGCCTTTCATTAGTCATGGAACTCTCATTAATTTGCTTTGTAACAGTTAGGGATTCTTTGATGTTAGTAAGTATGGTATCATCTGGGAATAATAATATTTGAAGAAACTGTTAGGTAATCAGAAAGTCTTATTTTAATATCCCATTGTAGTATAAAGATAACTCCAAGTTTTTCAGAACACCAGCACCAGAAGATCTGGCCAAATTAGCCCCAGAGTCCCTGACCCTAGACATTTTAGATTATCTCATGTGAAAACCACCTAGCTAAATGTGAAGATCATCAAGAGAAAGTGGGAACCTCCCAACAAATCAAACTCTCCAAAAATTGAATGGACATCTTTCCACTGGCACTCTTCAAGAAGAGGCATGATTCTTTGTAGGATGAGTTGTGGGTGGGAGCTGGACTAAGTGACCTCTTAATTCCCTTTCAATTCTAAGATTCTATAATTTTGATCCAAAAACCAGGCTGGAGGCAGAAGAGGATGGGATGGTAATAGTAGAGTAGAGGTTAGAGTGTCTTCCTGGGGAAGAGTTCTGCAACTTAATATGGTGAGACCCTCTCCTTAGCATTGTCCAGCTTCTGGTCCTATAACAAAAAGGAAGAATAGAAGGAGATGATCAAGATGACACAACAAAAAGGGGCTGGGGAAGAAGAAAGGGTCTAGGTTTGGATTTTGTTGTTGGAATTAGACCTTTCTTCCCTCCCAGATCAGGGCTATATTTTTCATTAAGAATCATATCCTGGTGAAATGAAAAACATTTTGACCATAAAATTCATATATAATCAGAAACTATTACAAAGACCTCTACCTAAGTTGGGTTAACAAGCATTTATTAAGCTACTACTATATGCTAGGAACTGTGCTAAATACTAAGTATATAAAGCAAGGCAAAGCAAAATTTAAAAAAAATCTCCACTCTCACATCTCATGATGCAATAGGGAAGATGACATACAAACAATTGTGTACAGACAAGATACAGATAGGATAAAATGTAAATAATTAAGAGGGAAGGCAAGAAGAACTAAGGAGGACTAGGTAAAGGTTTCTTATAAAAGATGCATTTTAGCATGCATATTTAGTATATATATATATGTGTGTGTGTGTGTGTGTGTGTGTGTGTGTGTGTGTGTGTGTGTGTGTATAGTATGTGTATGTTTATATTGCAAGAACAGGCACAATACATAGACAAAGTGGCTAAAAATACAGCCACCAATGGTCCTGTCAATGAATTTAAGGGCCCACAAGCACCTTAATCTCATTTGTTCCCTTTGACCCCTGAATGAAAAAATATATAAGCAGGGCAGATTCAGGTGAGCCCAAGCTCCAACGCTGGAACAGATGGGAAAGGCAGCATTTCCCATCTGTACTATGTTCTATCTTTCTTCCAAGCAGCAAACAAAGCAAATGATGGAACCTGGCTTCCTCCCTCTCTCACTGCTCTTTCTGTGTATCCCTCTCCCCAATTCCCTAAAGCAGGCAACCTTTTCTATTTCACAGATGCTATAGTTCCTAGAGATTTCAAATTCTCACCTCTGGGCTCCTTCCAATCCCCTTCCTAGTATAGCCTCTCAGGGACTGTTAACTGAACCCAGATACAAGGCTCCTCAAGCCTCCTATCCATAAACTGTCCAGAGCTTTAGATCACATTCTTCCTGGCCTAAAATCCATAGTCTAATATCTCCTCCCTTTTCCCATGTTCCCTAACTCTGAAGGGTCTTTTCATCCCACCTATGAGGAGAGGAGGCATAAGTTCATGTACATAGATAATTATTTCATACCTTAGCAAAAATTAAATATAGAGTTGAACTACTTGCCCATATTATTGTCCTAATACTCATAATTCCATGTGAGAGTGGGAGACCTCCAAGGCCTGCTTTGTACTTATATACATCTAAGTATAGACCAGAACCTGGTAGTCTTTCAAGGAGCTTTTGAATTTGATTATGGGTCTGTTTTACTTCTTTTCTTTTTTCTGGAAGATGAGATTTTATTTTATTTTATTTCTTTTTTTTAATACACATTGTTTTATGAATTGTATTGAGAGAGAAAAATCAGAACAAAGGGGAAAAGTCATGGGAGAGATAAAAAAATAGAAAAAAAAGAAGTAAATATAGCATGTGTTGATGTACATTCAGTCCCCTTAGTTCTTTTTTTTGAATGCACATGGCATTTTCTGTCCAAAGTCTATTGGGATTGCTTTGGATCACTGAACTACTGAGAAGAACCAAGCCTTTCATAGTTGGTCATTTCACATTATTGCTGTTATTGTGTACATTGTATTCCCAGTTCTGCTTGTTTCCCTCAGCACCAGTTCATGTAAATCTTTCTAGGATTTTTTAGAATCAGCGTCTTTGTCATTTTTAAAAGAACAATAATATTCCATTACTTTCATGTACCAAAACTTGTTTAAGCATTCCCCAACTGATGAGCATCCACTCCTTTTCCATTCTTTTTTTTTTTTCCCCTGAGGCTGGGGTCAAGTGACTTGCCCAGGGTCATATAGCTAAGGAAGTGTTAAGTGTCTGAGACCAGATTTGAACTCAGGTCTTCCTGAATTCAAGGCTGGTGCTCTGTCTGCTGCGCCACCTAGCTGCTCTCCTTTTTCAATTTCCAACAAAAAGAGCTGCTACAAACAGTTCTGCACATGTGGATCCTTTTCCCTCCTTTATGATTTCCTTGGGATACATACCCAATAATGGCACTACTGGGTGAAAGGGTATGCACAGTTTTATAACCCTTTGGGCATAGTTCCAAATTGCTCTCCAGAATGGCTGGATAAGTTCACAACTCCACCAACAATGCATTAGTGTCCCAGTTTTCCCACATCCCCTCCAACATTTATCATTATCTTTTCCTCTCATCTTTTCAATAGGTAAAAACTACCTTTCAATGAAATTAAACATTATGTGCCTACAGTGTACAAAGTACTTTCCTAGGCATCAGAAATACAAAAATAAAATTTGATACTAATTTTAAGTAGATTACATAATAGTAGATACTATCAAAAGTAGATGATTACTATTTTAAGCCACTTTCATTTGATTAAGGGAATACCACCTTTGCCAGGATAAACATGATTAAAATTGGGCATGATGGGGATTAAGGAGGATCAGAGCAGTTTTTAGAGGAGAAGCAGCCTCTGAGGTGGGCCTTGAAGGGAAAAAAGGATTCCAAAAAGTAAGAATGTGTTGTCTCTCCCAATTAAAGTGAGCTCCTTGAGAACAGAGACTGTATCCCATTTTCTGTTATCCTCAGCACTTAGCACATTGCTTGGCACATAGACAGCACTTTAAAATGCTTTTCATTCATTCATTTATTCATTTCAGGGACTGAGAAAGGCCTATACAAATGGACAGAGATGAGAAGAGAGCAGATGAAGTTCAGGAAATCCTGAATTTGGCTGGAATATAGAATATAAGAAGGGGAATAAGGAAAAATAAGAATGGAGCCAGACTGTAAAGGATCCCTACAGGGGAACCAATGGAGGTTCCTGAACAGTAGAATACCATGGTCAGAACTGTGCAATTGAAAAGATTATTTTGGCAGCTATGTGAAGGATTGTTTGGAGAAGGAACAGAATGAAGGCAGGGAGATGTATGGTGAAGACTTATAATAGTTTGGTGGATGAGATGATAGGACTTGAACTATCATTCAGGGCGATGGTTTTGTGAATATATAGTTAGAGAATGGACCTAGGATCCATTTAGTATAGGGAACTCCCAGGTGAGAAATTCCCTTCACAAATTCAGGCTAGCAGTTCTTCTTCAACTCATTGTCTTAGAGAGCTGTCTATGGTGCTGAAAAGTTAAGCCTTGCTAGTATATGTCAGAGGCAGTACTGGAACTCAGGTCTTTTTGGCTTTGAAGCTGGATTTCTCCTCATAACATCATGTTGCCCCTTATGAGTAGATAGGCAGTGATGAATTTGAGAGAGAGATTTTTTATTGAATTTTATCTTATTTTTACATCTGCATTTTCTCCCTCCCATCTTCACCCCCCAATATGGAGAAAGTAAGGAAAACAAAACCTATTATAAATATGTCTAGTCCAGCAAAATAAAGTCTCACATTGGTCATGTCCAAAAATATATGTCTCAATCTACAGAGAAATATCTTGTCGAAGTAGAAATGGTAGGATTTGATATTTTATTGGATATGAGACATAAAGGAGCTAGAAGGGCCTAGGATGACCCTGGTTCCAAGCCAGAGTAATTGGAAGAATGGTTGTTTCTGCAATAGAAATAGGGAAATTTGGAGGGCACGCAAGTTGAAATCCATGTTGGATCTGCTGAGTTTAAAGTGCTAGCTGGACATGCAAGTCTGTCAAGGGGAAAGCCTGGAATTTAGGGAAGAAATTAGAGCTGAATGGCAATTGGGAATCATCTACATGAAAGTAATAATTGAGGGTAGATGAGATCACTAAAAAGATAAGCTTAGTATAGTGGAAAGATGAGTGGTCTTGGGAGCAGGAAGATTTAAGTTCAAGTGCTGCCTCTAAATAAGGGGTTTGAAATTAAAGGTTTTAGATTCATATCTGAGCCCAGGTGTATTATTAGCTGAATGACCTTACAATTGGAAGATAGCTTGAGGGGATAGAAGGATCAAGTTTAAGTTTTATTTTGCCTTTTTTTGAGGCAGTGATTTGCTCAAGGTCACACAGCTAGTAAATGTCTGAGGCCAAGTTTGAACTCAAGTCCTCCTGATTCCAGAGATAGATGCTCTGTCCATTGCACAACCTACCTGCTCCAGTTTTTGCTTTGTTTTTTAAGAGAAGGGAGAATAAGGAAGAGACCTGAGCATATTTTTCAGTGGTAGAAAACAGCAAGAAAGCCTAAAGTTGAAAGGAGAGAGGGAGAGAGAGACAGAGACATTGAGAAAGTAAGAAAAACAAAACCCATTATAAATATGTCTAGCCCAGTAAAATAAAGTCTCACATTGGAAGGGTCAGAATTGCAGAGAGAGACAGAAAGAGATAGACAGAGAGAGACAGAGACAAAGTAAAAGAGAGACACACAGAGAGAATGAGAATGTGTGTGAGAGACACAGAGAGAGAAAGAGACAGAGACATAAAGAGAGGAAGGGAGAGATAGAGAAGCAGAGACAGAGAGAAATAGAGTAAAAGAGACAGACAGAAAGAAAGATAGGCAGAGAAAGAGAAAGAAAGAGAAGGAAGGAGAGAAGGGGGAGGGAGGGAAGGAAGGAGAGGGTGAAAGGATGGTGCAAACTCCCAAAGAAATGGGAAGGGATAGGATTAAAAGAACAAGTAGATCTTTGCTGGGTGCAGGGCCCCTTTATACTCTAAGATTGGAGCAAAGGAAGAAAAGCTGGCTGAAGATAGAAAGATTTTGAAGTGGAAATAAGGGATGAGGCAGGCAGGTGGGCAATAGATAGAATGCTATACTTGAAACCGGGAAGAACTGAGTTTGAATCCTGTCTCTGACATCTACTAGCTTGTGGGATGTCAAGGTCCCACAAAAATGGCAAGTCATTTTTAACCTTTCTCAGCCTCAGTTTCCTCATCTGTAAAATGGAGATAATACTACTACCTGTAGCACAGGATTTAGAGGATCATATTTTATACCTATGTGTGTGAAAACCTTAAAGGTTACTTTAACTACAAGGACAGTCACTATAAATTACTCCAACTTTCATAGCAAAATAGGAGGCAAGATCAACTGTTTAAATGTGTTGGGGCACTTGAGGAAAGAGAATCACTACTGTGGAGAATGTGATAGGGAATGCTGCCCATCCCTCACACTGTCACATTGTAGGAATATAGCTATATACACATACCTACATACACTCATGTATATTTTACACACATACACATACATATGCACATACACACATATACATTTGCATATATATGAAATGTTTTACTGATGATCCCATGGGTGGTAAGTGTCCAAGAGACAAGATTTGAACCAAGATCCTCAGACTCAGAAACTTTTTCCACTTTGACACAAAAATGAATTCAAGACTTGCTGTGCAGCAATGAGGACCCAGTTGAGTTTAGTGATGACGCAGTTGGCAGTTTCATGACTTCCTTCAGCAGTTGAGCAGAATAGAAAAGGCAGGTACAGAAGTAACCTGGGTCTGAGGATTAACAGAACATAAGCCAGTGGTCCTGGAGAGAGGTGATTAAAGGAGGAAAATCAATGTCTTATAGAATTGATGGGCTATAGGAGAAATGCTTTGAAGGGAGGAGAGGAAAGTCAGAAAAGTGTGATGGACTTGGAGATTAGAGAGGAAAGAAGGGACCAGAGGTCTCAGAAAGGATGAAGAATATTAGGAAGAATGAGACTATGGCATGGGCTGAAGAATAACTCCTTCTGGTTTAGGATTCTGTCTTGGGTTTGGGGGATTGGGAAAGAATGGCCAGAAGGAACATCCAGCACTAACGTAAGGAGGGATGGGACTCTTCCAAAAGAAGCCAGACTTGAATTCCAGCTCCCATCTCTTCCCTTGACCCATCATTCTATTACCCAGCAGCTCTTACAGAATCTCAGCCAAAACTTCCTGAGGCTTGTGTTGTAGGGGGAAGGAAGATATTTTTAACAGAGGCTTTCCTCCTCTTACCATCAACTAATAAGTATTTCTTGATTTACTAGCAAAGCCATGACATAGGCTTTGACTCAGGGTGCTGACATTTGGAGGACCGGGAAAGGATAGGGGCAAGAATTCATTGCTTCATTCTAGAGAAGACTCACAGCCCTCCCCCCCCCCCCACTCTCCTGTGCTTCTTGGTCTTGCCCTATTTCCTTGCCCACCACTCCCAGGATTCTGTCCCAGTGACATCCCTTGCCAAGACCTGTCTCTTTCTTGCCCATCCCAATCCTCTGAGAGGTGCAGGCCGGACAGTCTGAGGGGTGGGCAGCTGCTTTCTTCTGCCCGCTTGCTATGTCTCCCCTTCTGCCCCCCAGTAAATACCCCACTTTTTGCTCCAGGTGAGAGAATTCCTGGAGATAGCTTTTCTGCCTAGTAGATGCTTGAGCTAGCCCATCTTCCTTAAGCCTGCAGAAGGATATTTGGCTAGCTCGCTGCCTTTCCTCTCAGTCTCTTTACCCTTCAACTGTTTCTCGTTCCATCGGCTCTTCTGTACTTTCTTGAACCTTCCTTCCATCTGTGCCCTCTCTGGGTCAGCTCTTTCCCTGTCCTTGTCCCTGTGAGCTCTCCCCCTCTCCGGCTCCGTCTCTTGGCTTCCCCAGGAGTCCGGAGAAGTCCAGGTATTCCGGGAGGATGGCCAAGAGTGGCCCGTGATCACGGGGGGAGAAGGACTGCGCCCTCTAAGCCTTCCTACATGCCAGCAGGGCTGGGAGCCCCGAATCCCGGGGTCCCTTGGCTCCAGCCCCCAGCCCCCCAGCCAGCAGTCTTCCCCTCCCTCCCTCCCCCCTGTCGGCCCTGTGCCTGGCCCCGAAGTTTGGAGGGCCTGGTAAGTGCCCTATCAACATGTTAATCAAATTACTTAGGAGCTAAAATTGACGCTGTTCATTAATTATACAAGATTATGCTAATTGCACATGCAAATGTATGCGCTTGGAACAGAAGGTGTTCAGCGCGTGGCGGGCCATTAGCATAGTGGATGGGGCGCGGGCACATTGGCATGCTAATGTATGCGCCCGCGCTATTTATAACCCCGCACCCATCTGCGCTGCCGCCACTGCTGCTGTGAGGGGAAGGAGGCCGAGGGCCCCCTCCCACCTTTCCCCGGCCCGGCTTGGCGCACGGCTGCCACTCAGGACAGGGCAGGGGTCCCCATCCTGCCATGATGCCTCCTCCGGCGGGGGGGGGGGAGTAACCCCCCGATAACAATTCTCTCTCCTCAAACACCCCGTATCTCCAGCAAACGAGACCTAGCTTGGGGGGGGGGCGGGGTAGGACCTTGGTCTGGGTCCTAGATTTCCCCTTGGTATCAGGGTACGGGGAAACGTCCGGGTGAAACGAGTCTTTATGGCTCGGGGACAAGAACCCCAGCTTTCCCCTTCTCAGCCGGCAGCCACAGCCAGGGTACTTTCCTTACAATTCCCCCTTCCTACTCAGCCCTCTTATTTCCCTCCTTGACCTATTCATCAAGAGAACGGGGAGAACGAGCCAACTGCGGGGCGAAGTGGGCAAGGTTCTACAGTGCAGACGATAGGAGATTGTTCTGCGGCTTCAGTTGTGCTATGGGTCGGGAGGAACTTAGAACTCTTAGCTCTAACACGTGAAATGCTCATCGGCCGGGGAACCAATCTCTTTAACTTCTCTCTGCCCAAAAGCTTTCCGACTGTCTGTTCCTCATAGGTCAGTTACAGAAACCCAGGGGTGAAAAATAGCTGCTTTAATGGAGAGAAATGTAGGCTTCAGGCCGAGAAATCCCCCTTCTTCCCACTGCTCATTCCCTGAATGGCTAGCACTTCAACTTGTGCAAATATTTAAGTACCTATGGTTTAATATACTGTTTGTCCTATGCTGAGCCCTGCTGGGAATAAGGAAAGGGAATGGAGTCAGAAAGAAACCAGACTTTCCAAGTGCATGAGGGATAGGAGAGGAAAAGCAAGATTTCTTTCTTTTATTTTTTTTTTTTTTAGTTTATTTATTTTTAATACATGTTGTTTTGTGAACTATGTTGGAAGAGAAAACCAGAGCACATGGGGAAAACTAGGGGAGAGATTAAAAAAAAAAAAAAAAAAAAAAAAAAAAACAGAAAAAGGAAGTGAGCATAGCAGTGTCAAGGCAAGATTTCAACAGGTAGATCCAGAAAAGGCAATCAAGGTGTAAGGAGCAGCATGAGCAAAGACATGGGCAGGAGAACAGGGTACTAATACACTAGAGGAGTTCATCATTTAGTTGCACCCCCATGGAGAATCCTTTTATTAAAAAAATTCTTTTTTCTTTGCAAATAGCTACCTCATAACTCCCACCACTGCTGCCTGGTTTATACTTTGGATTCTTTTTAACAGGTTTTCTGAAGGGGGACACACATATTTATTTACTTATGTAAGGGGGTATATTGGGGTCTTCCTATTGACTTCATAGGAGAACAGGATCACAAAGGGAATTGACCCCTACTATTTATCTACATTCTTGGAGCCAGATCCCCTACTCATAAGTCATCATTCTTCTGGTTTATTTCTCTACATGGTATATACACAAGTTATCTGTAAAATGAGCTAGAGAAGGAGATGGCAAACTACTTCATTTTCTTTGTTAAGAAAATCCCAAATGGGGTCACAGAGAGTCTATTATATCACAGTTGACTCACATTATGCCTCGTAATCAATTAAAACCCCCATTTCAGAATTGCTGCCTAGCTATGCCTCCTCCATCTTGAATTTGTGAAGATGATTTTTCTGAATCCAAATGTGAGACTTAACATTTATGCCTATTAAATTTCATCTTACTGGATTTGGCCCAATGTTTCTAGTCTGTCAGTATCACTTTGGACCTTGATTACTTTATTCAATGTATTTTCCTTCCTGGCTTTGGGTCATCTGAAAAGTTGATAGTCATGTTTTCTCTGTCCTTATTCAATCATTGGTAAAAATATTAATTAAGGCATGACATTAGGACATTGAATCATTAATGATGACCTTTTGGGTAGGTCACTCAACCAGTTCTGAATCAGTTATACTACCATCTAGCTCACATTACTTCATCCTTTCCTCAAGAACAGCATGGGATGCCTTGTAAAATGATTTTTTGAAATCTGTTCATCAATTGGTTAGAATTCATTAAGTACCAATTATTTGCCAAGAATTATGCTAGGGATACATATATTCAAAAATGAAATAACACCTGCTTCAAGGAGCTTATACAAACTATGTCTACAGGATTCCCTTAATCACTTGTCCAAAAAGCCCATAAAGTTGGTCTGGAAGGATCCATCATGTATAAGCCATGCTGGCTTAGTAATCACTCCTTTGATAATATGTTCAAGAAGCTTAATAGGAACGTAATAAAATCATAATTATAATACGCATTTATATATAATGCTTCACAGTTTACAAAGTATTTAGTCTATGTTATCTCATTTTGATATTTGTAATGGTCTATCTCTGAATTCTTGGCTTATACTTCTGGCCATATCCTTTTCCCTGGTTATCTCTTTGTCCCTTCCATATCTTTTTTAAGGTTCCTCACTGCCTTATTTCCTCTCCTTGTCTCTAGGTGTCTATATTCCAGAGACTTTGAAGAATATAGCTCAGTTTTTTCCAGAAATGCTGTAGAGATTGTTTTCCCAGCATGCCCTTCTTCTCTCTCCATCTCTTCTCTTTATTTTCTCTTATTCATTCTCTGGTCCTCTGACAACCTCTGGGAGATGATAATCTCTGTATTCCAGGCAAACTGGCCCATTTTCTACTCCCCATACATGATATCCCATCTCTTTCTTCTATGCCTTTGATATTGTTTTTTTTTTAAATAAACATTTTTATATTTATTACTGAAAAAATTTCCCTTCCATTCTCCATATCTGAAATGCTTTTCTTTCTCACTTCATCACCTTGTAAGAGTTTGCTCCTTCAAGTGGCATTTCCTGATATGTCCTATTGTCAGTGCTCCCCCCTACTCAAATTGCTGTGTATTTTTAAATATATAAAAATATACTCTGCATTCTATCATTATGCAATATCTTCAAAATAGAAATATAAACTCCTTGAGGGCAGGACTGTCTTGTTTTTCTCTTTGTATCTTCTCTGACCTCTTAGCAGGCAGTTTAATAATTGCCTATTGATTTTCCCTGTAATTGGCTACCGAAGGTAGGAATGTTTCTGAGAGAGCAGTGAGAGCAGCTTCTCTTCCCTGAAAAATGTTAGGGACAGCTAAAACTGAGACACCAGCTTAGAGAATAGGGTAAAGAGGGGTTGATCCCCTTCTTAATTCAGGCAATCTTTAAAGACTATACTGTGAATTTTACTGTGTTTTAAGAATATATTTGGAGGCTGTTGATCTCATAAAATCTAGAATTAGAAGACCTTTGTTCTGAGCCAGAATCCCCTTAGTATTGGTTAGTCATTTTTCAATTGTTCTGATGCTTCATGATATTTTTTGGTGTTTTCTTAGCAAAGATATTGGAATAGTTTGCCATTTCCTTCTCCAAATCCCCTCGGTATCCCATTATCCAGCCCTGTCTTAGAGTTTACCTACCCAACAAAGCAGCTCATTCTGCTTTAGAACCAATCTAATTGTGAGTAAATCTATCTGTTTATTGAGCCTGAATCCATTTATATTATATGCAATGTCCCTCTAGAGCCAGGGCTTTAGAGTCAAGGAAGAGACTTTTATTCCTTTTCTTTTTAAAAAAATTAAACAGTTTTACTTTTTCAGTTAATAAGAATTTATTTATTTTTTTCTCTCTCTCTCACATCTTCCTACCCCCACTGGAAAAAATAAAGACAAAACTCTTGTAATAAATAAGCACAGATGAGTAGAACAAATTCCCACATTGGCAGTGCCCAACAAAGAAATGGCTTATTACATTTTGAGTGCCTCACCACTCTCTCAGGAGTTAATCATCTTTAGCTCCTTTATATTATTCTTGTTCACTATATTGATCAGAGTTTCTAGGTCTTTCAAAATTCTTTACAAATTTATTATTATACAAATTCTTCTGGTTCTGCTCATTTCAAATCTCTTTTACATGTGATGGTCCTTCAGAGTCAAAATGTCTTTGCCCAATTTTAAGCTATTAAGTTGTATTTGAAGGCAGCTGTCATGGTCCCCTGAAATCTCCTCTTTTCCAGTCAAGATATTCCCAATCCAGTTAGGCCCTGATTTAGGATGGTGGTAGTGTGACTAAAGAGAAGGGAACAAGTAGGAAGAGGTATTGCAATGAGAGACTTGCTAATTGGGTAGATTCCAGTCTAGACATTGTGTTCCTAACATAGTGACTTTTGTGGGTTTTTGTTGTTTCACACTGTTGTCACATATTGAATTTCCAGTCCACTGAAATCCCCAGATCATTTTCAAAAAAGATTGTTGTCTAGCCATGGTTACACAACAAATCTGTATTTTGGGCAGCTAATTTTTGAATCTCAAACATAAGACTTTACATTTACATCTATTATATTCATTTGATTAGTTTTAGTCTATTGTTCTAACCTATCAGGATCTTTAGGGATTTTGTCATTTGACATATTAATTTTCCCTTCCAATTTCCTGTCACTATAAATTTGATAAACATGCTGTCTTTCCCTTCTTCTGAGTCACGGATAGAAGTGTCTAGCATCATGACACCAAAGACAGAGCCCTAAGGCAGGCCATTAGAGATACTTCCTTCTGGGAAGACATGAACCCATTAATCACTATTGTTTAGCTCTCTGATTCATTCAATTGATTCATTCAGCTGGTTCTCTAACCACTTTTCTGTGATTATTCAACCTGAATTTATATCTTAGCCACAAGAATATTGTGAGAGGCTTTGTCCAAAATCTTGCTAGCACTGAGATATAATTTATGTATGTATGTATATATATCTTGTTTCAGTCAATAAGCATTTATTTATTTTCTGGGTTATTTATTGACTAGGTTACTTGAATGGGTTGGTAGATCAGAGGATTACATATATACATATTTAATACATATTTACACACACACACACACATATATATATATAAATACATATAGGACACATACACATACAGGAAACACATATATTACACACACACACACACACACACACACACACAAACATATACATTTTTTGTTGTTTAGTCATTTCAGTCCTGTCTGATTCTTTATGACTCCATTTGGGATTTTCTTGGCAAAGATACTGGAGTGGTTTGCCATTTCTTTCTCCAGCTATTTTATAGAAGAAAAACTGAGGCAAATAGGATTAAATGATTTTCCCAAAGTCACACAAAAGCCAGCTTTGAGCTCAGGTCTTTCTGACTCCAGACCTGGCACTTTACCTACTGTGCACCTAGCTACATGTACTACTACTATAGTAGTGTTTATATGTATTTATTATGTATTTTATTACTGCTATTATATACACTATATACTACTATAGCAGTGTATGTATGCGTATGTATGGCCTACCTTCAGGAAGTTTTTAAACTCGGGAAGGACAAGACTCAATTTTGACTCCATTATAAATAACCACACAAATCAGCCAAAATTATGACCAAATGTCGGATTGTGGAGTTCCATAAGGGGCAAAAAACACAAACTAGGATGTAGGAGAAGGTTTCATAGAGAAGGCTGGAGTTAAGCTTGGTGTTTTCCATAGTGCTGACCACATAGTATCAATACTAATTATGTTAATATATGTTCTGTGTGTTGACATGGTAGTTGGTGTGATGGTGGATATATTATGTGGGAAATAATATGAAGGAAATAAACAGCATGTGTAATCATGGGTACATACTCTGTGGGGAGCTTGTTCATTGTACCTCAAAGCAGATCCATCCCCAGGTAATTCTCAATTTTTTTTTCACTGTACTCTATCCCCACAAGCAACAATCCCAAGATCTTCTCAGGATTCACCTCCTCTTATCACTCATAGGAAACTTTTACAGTTGTCCAGATAAGAAAAAAAAAAAAAAAAAAGGTCTTAACTAGGGTGGTGGCAATTAGAAAAAAAGAACTACATGCAAGAAATATAGAGGGACTTGCCAGCTGATTAGATGGGGTGACAGAGGAGAGGGAGGAAAGAAAAATGATTCCAAGGTTATAAGTCTGGATGGATCAAGGGTGATGGTTCCATCAATAGAAATAATGAAGTTGGAGCTAGAAGAAGGTTTGGTGGAGATATGATGAGTTCAATGTTACTTTTATTGGATTTGAAATGCCAGTGAAGAGGCATTGATCATTAGGCAGTGTCAACTCCTATTTACTTTTTTGTCCCCATATATCAGTGTCTAGCACTTTGTCTGGTATATAATTGGAGCATAATAAATATTTCTTGACGGATTGGAAATATAGGACTAGTTTGGGGAGATATCAGTAGGGATGGAATTATAGATTTGGTCTGCAGAGAAGGGATTATTGAAGCTATGGGAATAGATGAAATCACTCCGTGAGAAGGGGATAGGGAAAAGAAAATAAGGCTATAGAAGGAATCAAATTTAATGAAGATAAGAACCCCAGAAAAAAAGGATGAAAAAGAGAAAAAAAATCCCATTTGGTGCAAAGGGCCATTAGTGACAATGATCGTTAGTGACATTCTATCCCACAACCATCAGCATAATTCAGTCCATCATTATGACCCCTCTGAATTATTTCAGTGGGCTCTTAATAGGTATTCTTATGTCTACCCTCTCCCCTTTTCAATTAATTCTTTGCTGTCGTTCATTCTTTTTTTTTCAGTCATATCTTATTCTTCATGACCTAATTTGGGGTTTTCTTGGCAAAGACAGCCAAATGCTTTGCCATTTCCTTCTCCAGCTTACTTTAGAGATGAGGAAACTAAAGTAAACAGGGTTAAGTGATTTGCCCAGGGTCACATAGCTAGATTTGAACTCAAGAAGATGAGTTTCTGATTCCAGGCCTGGAATTCTACCAACTGGACCACCTTGCTGTGCAATTTACCCTTTCCAAGATTGCTAAAGTGTTCTCTCACATAGATCAGATCATACCACTTCTCTACACAAAATTCTTCAATATCTCTCTTTTGCCTACTGAATCAAGTCTTAAATTTTTGCTCAACATTCCAAGGCCCTCTACAATCTAGCACCACTCTGCCTTTTCACCTTCATGTATGTTCTCTTTCATGTGTTCTTGACTCCCACTAAACTCATCTACTCATTGTTCTTTATATATACCCAATGCTTTCCTACTTATATTCCTTTTCTTTTTCTTTTTAAAAAATATTTATGTTTTAACATTCTAAAAATTTTGAGTTTCAAATTCTCTTTCTCCCATCAGCCCCTCTTTCACCCATTGATATAGAAGCAATATGATATGTATTATATACATGTGAAGTCATGCAAATCATATTTCCATATTAGACATGTTGAAAAAAGCAAGAAAAATAAGGAAAGTGAAAAATTATATTTTAGTCTGCACTCAGAATTCATCAGTTCTCTCTCTGGAGGTGGACAGCATTTTTTTATTATGAGTCTTTAATTGGATTGTCTTTGTCAGAATAGCTAAATCTTTCACAGTCAATCTTTTCTTCCTCCTTCCCCTACCTCCCCCCTCCCCAAGACAATAAGCAATCTGATATAGGTTATGCATATTTCTGTATTTGTCATGTTGTGCCAGAAAAATCAAACCAAAAGGAAAAGAAATCATGAGAAAAAAAAGCAAACAAACAAAAAGATGAATATACTATGCTTTGATCTGCATTCAGTCTCCATAATTCTCTCTGTGAATGTGGATGACATTTTTCATCCCAAGTTTATTGAAATGGTCTTGAATCACTGCATTGCTGAGAAGAGTTAAGCCTATCACAGTTGATCATCACATAATCTTGCTATTACTGAGTACAACATTCTTCTGGTTCTGCTCACTTCACTCAGCATCAATTCATTGTAAGTCTTTTCAGACTTTTCTGAAATCAGCCTGCACATCATTTCTTGTAAAATAATATTTCATTACATTCATATATCATAACTTATTCAGTCATTCTCCACTTGATGGGCAACCATTCAACTTCCCACTCCTTGCCACTACAAAAAGAGCTTTTACAAACATTTGAGTGGCAGATGATTGTGATGGATTATTATAAGAATACTATAAGAAATAACAAGCAAGATGGTTTCAGAAAAACCTGGGAAAATTTATCAAAACTGATATAAAGTGCAATGAGGAGAATTAGGACATAATTATACACAGTAATGATGATTGATTGTGAAATCAACCAAGGAAAGGCTCTTATTCTTATAAATTTGACTCAGTTCCCTATATATTTGTGGAATGAAGTCTTTATTAGAAAAATTTATCGTAAAAATATTATCCAATTTCCTGCTTTCCTTTTAATTTTGGCTGCATTGGTTTTGTTTGTGCAAACTCTTTTTAATTTCATGTAATCAAAACAATCTGTTTTACTTGCTGCAGTCCACTTTAACTCTTATTTGGTCATAATTCTGTGTCTTTTCTCATATTATTTTCTCTCACTTGAAATGCCCTTTTTCCTTTGTCTTAGCCATTTGACATATCAACTATTCTTGAAACCCGGTTTGGATGCCTCCTTCCTAGAACTTTCAACTCATCCCTTTCCCCAGTCAAAAGTGATCTAGCCAAGTCATTTAACCTCTATTTGCCCCAGTTTTGTCAGCCTTAAAATGGGGATGATTATAGAGTTATTGTGAGTAAATGAGGTAATAATTATAAATAATTAACATAATATCTAGAAGCACTATATAAATGGTAACTATTTATTATTAATAATTATCATTATTAGTCATCCTCCAATTTGATGTAGCATCTTGTACTTTCACCACGTTCTCATTATAGTCTGTGCTTAGAGTTATTGTGTAGTAATTTCTAATAGCATTTACATAGAGCTTTAAGGTTTGCAGAGCACTTTACATATACTATCTCATTTGATTTTCACAACAACTCTGGAAAATAGGTGTTATTATGATTTCATTTTACAGATGAAGAACCTGAGATAGACAATGTTTATGTAATTTGCCAAAAAAGGAAATAAAGTTAATCTGTTATGAGTTGTCCTTGATGAAGCCATTTGGGTTTTTGGGGACCATCACTTTCTTTCCTAGAACATCATTATCTCTTTAATGATACATCCTGGACATTTTCTAGGTTTCAATTTCAATTTCACTACTGCACTGTTGGTGTAATTGTGAACTGGTTCAATCATTCTGGAGAACAATTTGGAACCATGCCCAAAAGACTATAAACAATTTGATGCAGTAATATCATTACAAGGAAAAAGAAATTGTATACCCAAGAAATTTTAGAAAAAGGAAAAGGACTTATATGTACAAAAATATTTTATAACAATTTTTTGGGGTGGCAAAAAATTAGAAAGATTAGATCCTCAGTTTAGGGAATGGATGAATAAACTATGGCATATTCTTGTGATCGGATACAATTGTACTATAAAAAATACCAAGCAGGATAGTTTCAGAAAGACCTGAGAAAATTTACAGAAGCTAATGCAAAGTAAAGTGAATATTCAATTTCAACTGGTCTCTAGTATTCTTTTATCTTTTTGCTTAAAATTGGGACATTTGCTTTCTCCAGGCCCATAGCAACTCTCACATTTTCCATGATCTTTCAAAGACCACACATAGAAATCACATTTTCTGGTTCTTTCAGCACAATTCATCATTTTTAAAAATTGAAGTTAGTCCATGAGTTTCTTTTGCATCCTCGTCAGTGTCTTTAAAAATTCCCCCATTTTCCACCCCATTGGTAAAAAAATTTACATCTTCAAAATTTAATTCCAGAGACTTTTCCATCTCTTCTGGTTTGACTTTCCTGTAGAATTTTAGTCCATGTATCTTTTCTCTGAGTCCTTTGAAATTTGCTTTCCTCATTTCTAGGAAAACAGATGTCAAATCTATGCAGCTTTGTCTTCTCTTTTACAAATTCCCCTGATTTCCCAAAGTGTCTATGGTTTCTATCCTAGTTCTTTTTTTTCTTATTGATGAGAATTAGACCCAGAAGAGAAATTTTTTCTACCCTTTGAAAAATGAAATACATTTACTTGTGAATAAAACCAAATGAAAAGGCAAAGAAAGGCAAGTTGAGCAGTTATTTGCTGCTCTGCCTTTGATAAACCGAGCTTCTACAATATCTGGATAATTGAAGTCCCACATCACTACTGTATTGTGTCTCATGTATCCTATTGTGATGTTTCCCCAAACTCTCTTTCCTCCTTCTGTCTAGGTGGTTTGATGATAGTAATACCTCTATTGATGACTCCATTGACCTCCTTTCCATCATGCTTTCATCCCTCTGCTTCCTGGGTTTCCTCACTTGAATAAATCTTAGTATTCAGTACCACTCCAACTCCTCATCCCCACCACATTTTCCTATCTTGTTCATGGCTCATCAAGTTTTTGTGATATTAATAAAATCAAATTTGTTTCCTTGAATTAGGATTTCTAGTTCTCTTTATTTGTTATATCCATGCTTTGTGAATTTGCATAGTTATTTATGAGACTATAAATTTCAATGTTGATATTTTCTTTGATTTGTCTCCTGTGAATTTGTGGGCATTTCTACTTCTTCCCGAATTGTAGCTACTCTCCATGACATCTAGCTTATTGGATATAGAGAAACAATTTTCTTTTTCTTCCTTCCTTTGTAATTTAAAGTCCTTTTGATTAGAATTGCAAGATTCCAGGCAAATACATTCTTATTATCCCTAGTTAAGTGCCCTCCATCCCTAATCAGTAACTTGTCTTTCTTATAGTTTAAGCCTCTGTCCAGAAATGTAACTCCCATTCTCAGACACCATTTTCAACTAGCTGTTCACATACTGAGTCTGCTTTTTCTTCCAAAAAACTTGCTATTGCTCACAGCATTGCAAACACCACCTGTGCCCCTAAGGTTCAGTTTCTTGTCTGAGACTTCATAGTCTTAGGAATATTTATTCTAGCAATGCAGCTGTTGTTCAAAACACATCTGGAAATCTTTTTTGAATTGTCTTTAGAATCTATGGCTCTTTCTATTGAATATCCTTCTAAATCTTCTCTTTTTTCCAAGCTAAATATCTCAATTTCTTCTGTTTTTCTTCAATATGAAATGGTTTCCAGAATTTTCACCATTTTGATTATGCTCTTCTGGATGTGTGCTAAAGGTTGTCAGCATCGTTTTTTAAATGTAACATAGGATGGATACTTGGCAAGAGGGGCTAAAAAGGTGTTATGCTTTCAGCACTAAAATTGGTCAACTCAAATGAAAATAGTTTCTAAGCAAATTCAATGTTAGGTTTTTAATAAAATATTCAATTTTCAAAAAACTAAGAGACAGGCATAACCTTTTTTTAATGCCATACACAATGGAAAGGCACTATGGACCTTCAAATCAAGAAGATCTGAATTCAGGTTTCACCCCTGACACATAGTGGGTGATCTGAACAACTTAACTTCTTAATAATTGATATATCTGTATCTATAGGGGTGTGTGTGTATCTGTGTGCTTGTGTGTATAAATAAAGAGAAGTAGATAGATATAATCTCTAAGACTATAAATGGAAAAGAAGATGTCAACCTAATTTGATAGAAGGAATTTCTATGCCAGTAAAATCACAGGTCCAAGTCCCTCTCTATGCCTCAAACTCCAGATGTGGTCTGACAAGGGCAGAGGACAGTGAGTCTATGTACCTTCCTTATTCTGGATATTTGATTTATATCAAGGCAGACTCGGAGAAGAAGCATGCTAGATCCTATAGCAGCAGTTTTGTACTATATTGTCTCATTCCAGGTGGGCAGTCTTAAAATCCCAAATCAGTTTCACATAAACTAATCACATCCTCTCCTCTCCCAGTCTGCATTGTATAGTTGGGTTTCTTTTTCTTAAATTCAAATGCCAGACTTCATTTTTATTCTTATTAAATGTAATCATCTTCATTTCATTCCACCATTCCAGCCAGTCTAGCTATCTTTTATCCTGATTTTGCCATTCATTGTCTCCTCCTCTAGAGGATGGAGCCCTGGGGGTGATCCACCAATGGCCTCTCTCTGGGTCTGGAAACTGGTTGACATTGATCCATTAGCGAGTACTCTACAGTAAGTTGCCATCCAGTTCTCATCTTTCCATCTTATCCTCATGGCTATCAAAAGTAATACTATGAGATGCTCTGATGAAAGTGGGTATTTGGCAAATAATGGCTAAGCAACCACTATGGGTAAAGCTCCATATTAAGAATTCAGATTTATTATCTTTGTAGTATGCTCCCTCATCCTTAAAGGGGTTTGAGTTTTCTCAATAGCCCAAAGTCATTTGGAGGTAAGACATATAAGTTGGGCAATCAATCGGGGTAATAGGTATTCTTGTTAATAAAATAGAGCCATTTAGGAATGACTCTAAAACCAGCCATCTTTTACTCTAACATGGAAAAATTGGTATTCTCATGTGGCTTTTAGATTGTCTCTGTAAAGACTTTCCAGAGAGGAATTCCAAGATTGATTTGAGTCGTGGTAGTATTAGAGAGCAGCTAGGTGGTGAGATGGATAGAACCCTGGACCTGAAGTTAGGAAGACCTGACCTCAGACACTTACTAGTGACTCTAGGCGAATCATTTAATGCTGTTTACCTCAATTTCCTGATCTATAAAATGAGCTGGACAATGAAATGGCAAACCACTCCAGTATTTTTGCCAAGAAAATCTCAAATGGGGTCATGAAGAGTCAGACATGAACGAAACAGTTGAACAACAACAAAGCATTATTGGAATATGCATAGAGTTTTCAAGAGACTACTTTGAAAAATATATCTCATTTTAGATGTACTGTTATTTTTGCTCAATCTCATTACTTTAAAGTCATACCTCATCCACTGTATGCAGAAAGATTGCACTGTGTATGGATATTTCATATGTAGAAGAGTATGGAGTTATGAGTAATCGTAAATACAGTGCAAGAAGTATATACACTGTGTGGAGAGTACTTGGAAGTTGTACAAGTGGAGTATATAGACTTTGTATATGTGTATGTGTGAAAACTAATAAATCATAGGGAAAATCAACACACAGTGGTAGGCTAAGGTATGTGTACTTTGTGAATTATATACATATGTTTATTATATATACATGCACATAATATGCATATATATATATACATATATATATATATATATATCTGATATGACCTTAATTATTTGGATGTTACTTCCCCTGTTAGAATGTGAGTCTTTTGAGAGTAGGGAGCATTTTTTTTTGGCCTTTCTTTGGCTTCCTGGAGCTCATCATAATAAATGCTTGATATTACTAATGGTGTAGAGATATTTACTGTCTGGGTGGAGAGTGTACTCTGTGCTGGAGTGATATACTGTGTGTTTGGAACATAATACACTGGGAAAAAATGTCACAGGTCATTTTGTCCTCATTTTAATAAGGAAAGGAAGTGTGCAAAATCACATAGAGAAAGCAGCAGACCAAGTCCATTACTCATTCATGCATTTGTTTAGTAAATATTTGTTAAGGGGCAGATAGGTGGTACAGTGGATAGAGCATCAACCCTGGAATCAGGAGGACCTGAATTCAAATTCAGACACTTGACACTTACTGGCTGTGTGCAAGTCACTTAATTGTGATTTCCTTGAATAAATAAATAAATGTTTGTTAAGTGTGTACTTTGTTCAAGGCTCTTCAAAATATCCAGTTACGTTTTTCTCATCTTCCTACCCTTCTGGGAGTATTAGTCTGATGATTGGACTTCTCCTTGTACCAGTCACAGGAGAAGGAATTTAGTTAGCCATACAGTGCAGTGCAAAGAGTGCTTAGATTGGAGACATGAAGACCTGAGTTCAAATACAACCTCAAATGCTAGCTAGCTAATCCTGAATAAATAGTTTAGCCTCTCAGTTTCATGGGGATAATAAAAACACCTACCTCCCAGTAAGATTAAGTTAGGTAATATTTGTAAAGTGCTTAGCATAGCACATTACCTGGTTCATAGTAGGTGAATAAATGCTTGTTTCCTTCCTTCCTGTTCCAAATGACATTCCTTCAGATACTTCAATACAGCTTGATCCCCACTTAAATTTCTTTAACCAGACTTAAAACGATATAATATCTTGTCCTTTCATCATCATTCCCCCTTCCTCTTGACAAACTTGCAGAAGTACTCCAATGCTAGCCTGGGCAGATTACATCAGTACTATCACTGTATAATTCTTGCACCTCCCCTTTGTTGGTTTCATTGTCACACCATTGATTGTTTGCCCTTGCAGTTTACTAAATTCTCCTGATCTTTGATCTAGTCATCTCCCCTCCATCTTGAACTTAGGTAGTTGATTTTTGAACTCATGTAAGACTTTACATTGATTTATATTGAATTTCATTCTATTGGATTTAATATTCTAGCCTGCCAGGTCAGGCCAGGCCAGACATCGTCCAATGAGTCCACTTATTCCTCCTTGTTCCATGAGATCTGTAAATTTGATCAATGTGTCGTCTGTAGCTTCATCTGAGGTAGTGGCAAAATTTTGATTAGTATAGGACCCGAGGTAATAGATCTTTGGAGTCAGCTCTTCGTCAAGCTGATCCTTGTTCAAGGACTGACTCTGACACAAACTGCCTCTGTGACCCTGAGCAAATCTTCAATTTCCCAGGTCCTTAAGCAATTCTCTGAAGACTCCAAGTTGCAGAATACATGCATTGATAGATAGAATTTTCTATTTCACTAAAAACTTCCTTCCAAATTGATATCAACACATTCAGGATTCTACTTGGGATATTCACCTAGTTTCAGATTATCTAGCCTATCTCTCTTTATCTGACCTACAAGGAATACATGAGGCATTTTGTGAAATCCTTTGCTGAAAAGTAGGCTTATTATGTGTATAATATTCTTTTGATCTTCCAGTCTTGTTGCTCAGTCAAAAAAAGGGAATGAAATTCATCTGGAATGACTTGATTTTGATAAAGGCCATTATAAAATCTCAGGCAGAAAGAACTTTAGTGATCATTTAGTGCAATCCACCAGAAAAAGAATCTCTTCTAGAATATCCAAGACAAACAGTATCCAGCTTCTATCCAGAGACTTCAAGTAATGGCAAGCTCATTACCAGACAAAATAGTTTATTTCACTTTGGGATAGCTCTAATTATTTTTCTTCTATCTAACTGATATCTACCTCTTTTCAGTTTCTATTTATTGCCTCCACCCTCATAGATCTATGTCACAAATAAAAAGAATGTAAGTCTCTTGAGGTCAGAGCAATTTTTTTTAATATTGCCCTTATATTCCTAGCATTTAGCATATTGTTTAACCATAGCAGATGCTTAATAAATGTTGATTGAATCTAGTTGAATGAAGGAATGGAACTAGCTCTTTTCACCCAATAATTTCCCAGTTTTGCCTAAGAATACATCATCGGGGTAGCTCTTCTCTCTATGGCCAAGGACATAACAGTGCTTCCCTTTCTAAGGATTCACAGATTATCCTTCTCTTATGTTTTCTGGTCTTGCCAGTGAGTACACTATGGTTTAAAGACTCAATATCTTTTCCTTCTGGGGAAAATTGTTATCTCCACCTTTGGAACAGTTCCCCTATTCTCCAGTTCTCTTCAAAGATTCCTGGTGGCAGGTTGACAATCACATCAACCAAATCTTTGTCCAGACCAGACAGCTTGAACTTATTGAAGATAACTAAGTGCTAAATGATCCTTTCTTCATTTGGTTTTGACTTCAATCTCTAATAATCATTTTTGTTCAAGCCTCCCCAATGTGAAGATTATTCTTTTTGGGAGAGAAAATAAAAGCAAAAATATCCTGCTTTCCCCTAAATTTGTTACCATTGTCTCTTTTGCTCCAAGCTTTGGTATCCAAACATGTAGATCTCCTTAGATCTTCCTCTTGATACAGTGTAGTTAGTCAATCAATAAACATTTATGAAGTATCTATTGTACCAAGAAATGTGCAAAGTGCTGGAGATACAAATACAAAATAACTCAGTTTCTGCCCTCAAGGAACTTACAATCTTTTTGATAAACTTTTTATTTTCAAAACATATGCATAGATAGTTTTCAACATTCACTTTTGCAAAACCTTGTTTTCCAAAAATTTTTCCTCACTCCCTTTCCCCCATTCCCTCCCCTATATGGGAGATAATCCAAGATATTTTAAACATGTAAAATCTTCTATACATATTTCCACATTTATCATGCTGTCCCAAAAAACTCAGGTCAAAAAGGAAAAAAATGAGAAAAAAATGCAAACAAACAACAAAAAAATGAAAATACGATGTTGTGATCCATACTCAGTCCCCACAGTCTCTCTCTGAGTACAAATGGCTCTCTCCATCACAAAAGCATTAGAACTGGATTGAATCACCTCATTGTTGAGGTCCATCAGAATTGATCATTAAATAATATTGCTGTGCTGTGCTAAACTCCTCCTTATTTCTCACTGATTCTACTCACTTCATTTAGCATCAGTTCTCTGGACTTTTCTGAAATCATCCTGCTGGTCGTTTCTTACAGAACAATAATATTCCATAACATGCATATACCACAATTTATTCAGCCATTCTCCAATTGATGGGCATCCATTCAGTTTCCAGTTCCTTGTCATTACAAAAAGGGCTGCCACAAACATTTTTGCACATGTGAGTCCCTTTCCCTCTTTTATGATCTCTTTGGAATACAAACCCAGTAGAGACGTTGCTGGATCAAAAGGTATGCGCAGTTTGATAGCCTTTTGGCTTAAGGGGAAAGACAACACACACAAGGAAGCTGAAAATTGGGGATCTGATAGCCAAGGAAAGTATCTGACTCAGGGACATGATAGAAAAGTAAGAGAAGTCTTGAAGATTTGCAGCCAGGTGAAAAACAAGATATTTTGAGCTGAGTTCTCTCCTTAAATGAAGGTTTAAAGTTCATATTCCCCACCTTCCAATCAGAGAGTCCCACAGTTGATGGGATCTTGCAGGTTGATGAGATTTCCCCAATAATGAGCTTCCTGGGATGTGATAGAAAAGTCAGAGTAATTCCAAAGTAGTACAGCCAGGTGAGAAATAAGGAGGAGTTTATAGCACAGCTACAGGAACTCTTGTTGTTATCTTAGCATTCATCACCAGGCTTAGGTCATGCTGAGTTTTACAGTTCCTGATGCTATTCTTATAAGATCATGCTATTCTTGTATACATGACTTTTAAAAATCTAAATTAGCGGATGAGTTCCTTGTACATTCATGTTAGATTCAGAGAACTTCCTGTTGTCTTTTTTTTTTTTTTTATCACAATCTTTTGTGGTTATGTCATTAGAATTTCATTCCCCCATTATTGGCTCTTATTTCCTCTGTAGAGTTTTAGGTCTACCTTATCTTTCTTTAAAATTTTCTCAACCCAAAGTGGGGGTCCTTACTCTAGAATATCCTGCTATCCACCCCTGGCAACCTGCTCACATTAGAATATCTATTTGCAAAGCCCATCCCCTTCTCCCATTGGTGAGTTCCTCCTGGAGCCTCCATTTTGTGAAAAGCTTCAACCTGGTTTGCCTTAATTCTTCTTCTGGTTCCTGAAGTTCTGGATTTCAAAATCATGCTTCCAAACTTTTATCCCTCATTGACCTTTTGAGCTTCCTTTTCCCTCCACTGACATAGACTTTCTTCTTGCTTTTATTTGTATCTCTAGCACTTAGCTCAGCACTCATAGTTAGCACTTAATAAATGCTGCTTTTTTCCTTCTTTCCAAAAGACTGTTCCTTACTTTCATCTCCTTAACTAATGTTAATTCTAAGGTTGAGTAGTCACTTCTAAGGTTCCTAGAATTTCTTTTTCAGCACCTAGTTCCTAATCTTTATCAATAAGAATTGGTCAAAGTTCCCTTTTTTGCTTCCTTCACCATTTGAAAGATGAAATTATAATTAAAGTAAGTTAAGAATTTATCTATGACTTGGTTTTTGGAAATAGAGAGAGGTCTAGCAGATATTTGGATGGCTAAATTCATCCTTCACCTCCATCACTGATGTATCATGCTTCCTTACCAGATTTTAGATGTGTTTCCTGAACTCTTTAACTGTTTCCCCTTCTGTTCAGTTGGTCTCTATTATGCTTTTGCAAGACTACCACTTATTTTTCTTCTCTCATTAATATTCACCCAAATATTCTCTACCACATCTCCCCTTTATACTTTCTTGATTTCCTCACAAAGTATATTTTCTTAATGCTAATGCTACTTCCCTGCTCATTTTTTTTTAAATCTGTTTTGTCCTTTTTGAATATGGGATAGAATTTCATATCCTTGGTCCAATTGTGATTCCAGTGTACCAAGTTGATAAGGTCAAAATTTCCTCCTAGCTTCAGGATGTCCTGTTCATCTCTATTTTACTTTTCACCATCAGATTTGTCTGACTCCCTTTTATTCCTAGAAGAGAATGGTATTTTCTGCCCCAGAATACCCCTACTCAAAATCCATAATGGAATCAGATTTACTGTCTGGCTGAGAATAATTCAGGAATTATAGTTATATAATATATAATTCATTATATAATGAATTGGTTTTTATGTGCCCAGGTTGACCAACATTCTCATATAAATTTGAGATCTACCCTTCCATGAATATATATATATATATATATGTGTGTGTGTGTGTGTGTGTGTGTGTGTGTGTGTATGTATATGTATATATATATATATATATATATATACATATACATACACACACATATGGAGATACATATAATACATATGGAGAGAGAGAGGGGGGGGGAACATCATCATTGGGAGAGCATCAGTAGATTTGATACATTCTGTTGAAAGCATTGACTAGGATTATGGCAGGGGGAATAAAAGGGAATGGATTTAGGAAATCCCCAGAGCTTGGTGATTGGCCACATGAGGGATAGGGAGATGAAGAGGGAAGAGTCAAAGATACCTCATTCATTCATTCAACAAACATTTAATGTGTCCATCAGTGTGGATATAGTTCTCTGGAAGAAAACACTCATTATCTGGGTAGGATCAGAGGAAAAGGAGACCTTTCAATAAGGCACTGGAGTAAGGAAGAGATTTCAATAGACAGAGATGGGGAGGAGGGAGACATCTGTTCCAGGAATGGAGAAGACACAAACAAAAGCATTGAAGTGGGAGAGAGAAAAATGGAACAGAAACAACCAACTGATGCTGTGCCTGAGCCAAAAACATGAAATTGTGAGTCCTCACTCCATTCTGATGGCATCGTGTGCTTGGGAGAGTAGATGCGTATCTTACATATTGTTGCATCCTTCAGCTTTGTACATCCAAGGCATGTGCCTTAATTGCTTGGCTCTTGTTTTGTCTCTGGGATGGAGAGTACTCCAGTTTGGTTGGAGTATAGAACCTGGGAAGAGGAGAAGCGGAAAGTAAGGCTGGAAAAGTACATTTGAACCAGACTCTGGGAGACCTTTACTGTAAAGGAGCATATCCTCTATTTACCAGGCAATAGGGAATCACAGAAAATATTTGAATAAAGGAGTGGCGTGTTCAGAGTTCTCTATTAGAAAGATCCTTCAGGAAGCAGTGTCACAAATGGATGAGGGTAAATGAATAGAGGCAGGAAAACCAGTTAGGGAATTATACTAGTCTAAGTGAGAAGAGCTTGGGTCAGGGATTCTTAAACTTCATTGAGTCATGGACCTCTTTGGCAATCTGTTGAAACTTAACCCTTTCTCAGAATAATGTTTTTAAATACATAAGATAAAATGCATAGGATGACAAAGGAAACCAATTATGCTGAGAGTTATAAAAATATAAACAAAAGTTCACAAACCCCAAAATAAGTGACTGGAAGAGTGGGTGTACTACCACAGACAGACAAAGAGTAGGGGGATTGAGTTTGGAAAAAAAGATGAGCATGGCTTTAAACTGTTTGACTTTGGAGTAGCTGAGAGCATCCAGGTGGAAATAAACAGCAGGCAATTGGAGAAAGGGCAGGGCTAGAGATGTAGATTTCTAAGATGCCTATTTAGATGAAACTATGGGAATCAATGGTGATCCCTGAAAAAGTATCTAAAAGAGCAGCAAAAGATTCGGGTATAAACTTCTTAATATATTTATAATTAAAGGGTAGAACAAGGAAGTAGACACATTGAAAAGATAGGTCTCAGCCAGACAGTACCTAAAAGACCATCTCATCTGAGGTTCTTAACCTTTTTTGTCAGAGGCCCCCAAGTGAAATATATGGAGCTTTTGTTCAGAATAATGTTCTTAAATGCACAAAATAAAGTATATAGAATCGCAAAGCAGTAAATAATGAAATAAAAGAGAATATTTTTCCAATGGAAGTTCATGGATACCCTGAAATTTATTGATAGATTCCCCTGGGAATCAGTGGACCCCAGATATTAAGCTCTGATCTAGTGCCACCCCCCCTTATTTTGTGGAGAGGGTGCATTAAGAGCCAAAGGAGAAGAGGGCAGACAGAAGGAAGGTTTGGTGTAGGACATCACTGAGAGGCCGGAGGATCAGAACCGTCAAAGGTCATGAGGCCATCGATGAGCTTGGAGTGGGCATGTGAGCAACATATTGGGAGTGCAGGTGATAGCTCCTATTCTGAGCAGTGTTTGCTGTATGTGGTGAGGTTTATACATTAGGTTAGGGATGCATTCTGCCCCGGGAGAGGAGGTGCACCATCTGGTCAAAACCGTACTGAATGCTAGGGATATGTGTCTTCTTTGGGTGAGATATAAAATGTAGAGACTGTGGTTAAAGCCGTAAACACTGGATGGGGGATGTATACATGGGAGTGGATTTAGGCTGAGAAGATGACTATAAACTACAAGGACCTTTCTAATTAATTTCTTTACAATCTCCACCCTGCAGCCCCCTGCTCTCCTCCCCCACCGCACCTCTGCCATCCAAGGACATTGGCCTTCTCTCAATTCCTCCATTTCTCCAGTCCAGGCAGAGTCACTGGACCCCCCCAGACCCGACACATTCTCCTTCCTCGTTTCTATCTCCTCTGGTGTGCTTCAAGTCCCCCCTTCTCAAAGAAGATTCTTCTGATCCCCCTTAATTCTAATGTCTTTCCTCTGTGGATCATTTGCGATTCATCCTGTCTATATTTTGTATCTGGTTGTTTGCACATTATCTTTCTTGATCTTTCTTGTCATACTCTGAGCTCCTTGAGATCAGAAAATGTTTTTTTCCTTTTTCCTTTCCTTTCCTTTCCTTTTCTTTTTTTTGCTGAGGATTAAGTGACTTGCCCACAGTCACACAACTGAGACCAGATTTGATCTCAGATTCTCCTTATTTCAGGGCTGGTGCTCTATCCACTGCACCACCTAGCTGCCCCAAGAATTGTTTTTATGTTTCTTTGTATGTTCAGCATTTAGACTAGTTCCTGGCATACAGTAGGTACTTAATATAAGTTTATTGACAAACTGTATGAAGTAGGGAGACAGATATATTATGTGAGGGGATGTGAGGATATGTACTGTAGTGTGTACACTGTAGGAAAATACACGGGGGAGAGTTTGTGCTGGGCATTACATGTTGGGTTACTTTTTAGGGGAACTTTAATACTTAGGGGGATTCTGCAGGGGTGGAGACGTGTGCTTCTTGGGGGACAGTTATGCTGTGGGCAGGGATGTAAATATGATGTAATGGTAGGGGTGTATGTGTGTGTGTGTGTGACTGGTGCACCTGGAGGGAGGTCTCGCTTCCCAGGCAGCGCACATTTTGGAGAGAGGTGGATCTGTGAACACCGTCTCCTTTCCCCTTGATCCCTCGGAGCCCAGCACCCTCATCGCGGCCCCACACCAACCACCTCCTCCTCGTTTCAGGTTTTTCCTCAAGTTTTTCCTCAAATGCAACCAGAACTGCCTAAAGAATGCGGGCAATCCCAGAGACATGAGGCGCTTCCAGGTACGGGCCCTCCCCCTCCGCCCCAGCATTTCTTCCTCTCCCCTCTCTACCTGTGGCCTCTGAGGCACTAAAGGATGGCATAGTGGGGAGGGCGGGGGAGAGAACAGTGGGAAGGGATCAGAGTAAGGGTCCTTCTAAGGCTGGGGGTGGGGATAGTTTGTCAAATTATCTTGGGTACCCAGAACTTCAGAGTGATCCCAGTGTTGGACCCTGTAGACCTTCCGCTTCCCTGTCCCCCAGGACTGCAGCCTGGGCCCTCTGGGCCCCCCAAATTGTCCCCCCTCCCTGTCAGTTTTGTGTTCAGAGTTCTATATTTCCTAAGGGGATTTAGTGATGGAAGCTTCCTCTCATTCCCTAAGCCCTTCCTCCTCTTCCTCAGGGCCTCAGGGGGCTGGGAACCTGAAGGGACAGGGACTCCCCCTAGGAGAAGGGGCCCTTGGGTGGGATGCTTTCAGCCATTCTCCAGGTCCCCCACCCCCAAGATCCCTAGCTAGTGGAGGTGGAGGGGGGTGTGAGTGGGGGTGGAGCAGCTCCTTCTCCCCTGGCTGCTGAGGCCTCATTAGGGCCCCACTTAAGGAGATGATAATTGTGACATTTTTACATGATTAACGACCCAGCTAATTTACATAGCGTGAGGCAGAGAGCAGCTGCCCGGTACCCCCCCACACTCCCACCCCCCAGGGCGCTGAAGAGTTTGGGAGGGGAGCCGGTTAGTGCCCCCCCTTACCTTCCCAAAGGGTGGGGCCTGCCCACAATCCCAGCTCCAAAGGGCTCCGGGCCAGCCCTGGGGAAGAGGCAAAAGTGGGGGGCAGTGCAGGGAGCCAGAGGGGCTTAAGTCTGGTCTACCTCCGCTCATTCCTACCTTCCTTCCCTTGGACTGGGAGGGAACATCCTTCTCCCTTCCCCCTCCCCTGCCTCCCTGTGGGTAGGCCCAGGACCCCTCCCTCAAGTCCCACTTCAGATACCACCTGAGGGGCCTAAGGGAGGGAAGAGGCACTCCTGAAGCTGTTGCCTGCCCTCTGCACAGAAGACCAGACCTGCCATGTTTTAACGAGAAGTCCTTTTCCCCGATGACCCAGATGGACCCTTTGAGTTGTCCAAGATTTAACCACAGCAAATATGAAGTCCCTGTTTCTGTGAGAGGGAAGGGAGGAGCAGGAACCCCATTGTGTGGGATGGGGGTCATGAGCATCCTCACATCCCCGCCTGTTTCCCTTTCAACCTGGCTGGTCACTTTGCCCACAGGACTGAAGTCGGGATACAAAGAACCCAGGGGGAGAGAGAAGTGGGGGAGGCCCCTTGCCCCCAGACAACAGTTGTATTCCTGGGGATACCCAAGGTTTGGAGAGGCTGGCTGCCTTGGGGTACATTTGGGCTCTGCTGGCTCAAGCCGGCTTCTTAGCTAGTCATCCTACCCTGACCCCACCTCCAGTGGACCAGGAGACAGGGTTCCCGTCCTCAGGGAGTCCACTCTTCCTGCCCGGGCCCCTGTCCCCATGTCCCCAGTATGACCCGCCTTGTGTCCTCTGTGCAGGTGGTGGTCTCCACGACCGTCAGTGTGGATGGGCACGTGCTCGCCGTGTCCGACAACATGTTTGTTCACAACAACTCCAAGCATGGCCGCCGGGCCCGCCGCCTTGACCCTTCCGAAGGTCAGGATGCCGCCATTTGACACCTTCCCTTGGCCAACGGCGCCCCTCCTCCCCTCCCAGGGAGGGCCCACTCATCCTTTCGGTCACCAACAGTGAGCACCTTCACCCCCCTCTAGGTCCAGTCCCGTCCCCCAGGTACAGCCGCAGGGGCTACCTTTCCCCCCTCCATCTCCCCTGTATCATCCCAGCCAGAGCAGCCCTGCTCTCGCCTTTCCTCATGCTCCCCTCCTGACCCACAGCAGCCACCCCCTGCATCAAGGCCATCAGCCCCAGCGAGGGCTGGACCACGGGGGGAGCCACCGTCATCGTCATCGGGGACAACTTCTTCGATGGGCTCCAGGTCGTCTTTGGAACAATGCTGGTGTGGAGTGAGGTGTGGGGCCACGGACAGGAGGGCTGGGGGGGCCCTGGGGGTCAGCAGGGGGTCAGCAAGATGGAGGGTCCCAGATCGGAGTGGGCTCCTTGCCCCTCCTCCCTCTCTGGCCCCTCTTCTTCCTCACAACTCAAACTGACATCCTCTCTTCTCACAGCTGATCACGCCCCATGCCATCCGGGTGCAGACCCCACCGAGGCACATCCCTGGGGTGGTGGAGGTGACCCTATCCTACAAGTCCAAGCAGTTCTGCAAAGGGGCCCCTGGCCGCTTCGTCTACACGGGTAATGGACTGGGGTGCTCTTACCCTTGCTAAGTGAGGCAGGGGCCAGCCCCCTTTCCTTGGTAAAAACAGGGTGGGTCGGAAGGGAAAGAAGGAACCTGTAGTGACCACTCTGAGCTTGGGGGACCCTCTCTGAACAATCGCGGATTCTGTCTCATACAACTATCTATGAAAACAATCTCCAAGGAAATAAGCCCTTCAGCTTTTCTGCTTGCTCTCATTTAGAGCTCTTCAGGTCTGTCCTCTTCCCCACTCCCAAAAAACCTTCCTTTTCATCCCAAATACTCCAAGAAAGAGTTGTCTTTCCCATTTTGAAAGATTCATCTGTCTATCACTCTTTGGGCCCGTCCAAGTGTCTCCTGTCCTCTTCTTCATTCCCAAAGAGCCTTCCTTCCCTTTCATCTCAAATACCCCAAGAAAGTTGTCTCTCCCGTTTTGAAAGATACATCTATCACTTTTTGGGCCCACCCCAAGTTCATCTTTCTACTGCAAAATTTCTTAGTCTTTCCCTCCTCTGTGGTTCTCTCCATTCAGCTTAGAACAAAAGTGAGTTTTATCTCCTAGTTTTGAGAAAATCCGCATTAAATCGTGGTATCCTGAGCTCCGTCCAGTGCTTAGGCCAGTACTTGGATTTCTTGAACTTAAGGCCTCTCTTTGTCACCCTAAAAGTTCATTTTCCCCCTCACCGTTCAATCAATGAACAAGCATTTAATGCTTCAGGAACTGAGCTCAAGCAAAAAACACAAAAATCAGTACCTGCCCTCCAGAAGCTTACATTCTAACAAGAAAGACAACATAAGAAGACACATACAAGGTACATGCAAAAGAGAAGGAAGGTAACCTTACTTCCTCGATGGCGGAGCTCAGGCTTCTGGCCAGATCCCTGTCTTCATGGGTCCCTATCCCTCTCAGTGGGATATTTAGTGTCCTCACTTCAATTTCCCACATCACATTTTCTTCATTCTCGTTCCTTTCTGCTCTTTTCTCTCTGGTCTCTCGTTGCCAGCCTCTCATTCTTAATGGAAATAATACTGAATTTGTCAGGTCTAGACTCGTAGACATCTCTGCTGCTTACTACCTGTGAGACACATTAGACTCTTGGTTCCAAAGCCTTTTCACTCTAAATTGAATATTCTATGAACACGTATCCCTGTGCTAATTATTACTAAATCTACCTCTTAAGCAATCAAGCTGACAGTATTTATTAAGTGCCTGCTGTGTGCATGGGCATGTGGCTAGATGCTGGAGGAGCAAGAAAGTTGATATAAGACACAGTGCCTGCCTTCAAGGAGCCCACAGCCAAGTAGGACACTAACAGATATAGCCACAATATGTAACAATCTAGAATGAATATAGTATGGAGGCAACCAAAGTTACAATGCAAATATTGTACAAAATCATAATACAAATATTGTACAAAGTTACAATATAAAAATGGTCTTTAAAGAAACTCAGTCTCATCCCAATTATGGCATAAATGCCAATTTAGTCATTTCCCCCCAAAAAAGTAACTGTCCCTCCTGCTTCCCCAAGCTCCTTCTCTTTTTTCCTACAGTGGGGAACCAGGTACACTCCCTGCTCCCCTGGGTTGGGCAGGGACCCATTCTGTTCAGTTTTTATAGCTGCCTGACAGATTTGGAGTTTGGGTAAAAGAGGCATTGTTGTAAAAAACCCAAAGTGATCCCCTTCAGTGCTCCCTGTAGGGCTGTCTTGGGACACTTGGAAGGAGGGGAGCACGGCATCGTTTTCTGAATGTGAACGCTCTGTACATGTATGGACACACACTCTCTGGGAATATATTGTCTGTACTGAGCTGCCTCACGAGTGCTTGGTTCGGGAGACTAAGATGGTGAAGACTGGGAGGAGGGAGGGGACATCTCTCCCTGTCCCTTTAGGGATTCTCCTCCCCCACACTGTTCTCCCCCCCACCTCCCCCAAGCTCTCAATGAGCCAACCATCGACTACGGCTTCCAGAGGCTGCAGAAGGTGATACCACGACATCCTGGAGACCCCGAGAGGCTTCCTAAGGTACAAGGGGATGGACTGGAAACACCCTTTGGGGTCTGTCAAGGGGGCGGGGGGGCAGAGTGGGCTGCACAGGGATTGTGTTTGGTACTGGATAGAAGAAGTGAAAGAGGGGCTGAGGGTTAGGCAGTGGAGGAGGTGAGCATTTCTGGCTCGTTGCCCCATGGGACTTCCCTTGGGCTGATCCTCCCTCCTCCATCCCATCCCCAGGAAGTTCTATTGAAAAGGGCAGCTGACCTGGTGGAGGCTCTGTACGGGATGCCGCATAGTAACCAGGTATCAGCCCCACCGAAGGCTTTGAGCCTCCATCCCTTTTCCTCAAGACCCTTCCAACTCCCCGATCTCCCACGAGCCCCATCTCCTTCCTTCTCCAGGCTTCCCACACAGTGGCAAGAGGGCTGGGTTTGAATCCCAGTTATTCTGCTTGCTGCCTGTGTGGCCTTAGGCATATGACTTTACTTCTCCGAGTCTCAGTTTCCTATAAACATCTTTAAAAGGAAGGGATGGGACTAACTGAGCTCTAAGGTGCTTTGCAGCTCCCAGTCCATCATTTATGCTCCAACTCGCTGGTTCCTTGTGTGTCCTTCTCTTCTCCTTCCCTCTTGTCATTCTTCCCAAGGGCTGGTGGGGGTCTAGGGGTTGGGGGCCAGGCCTGCCCTTGCCTCCCTAGGATCTCATCATAAAGCGAGCAGCGGACATTGCAGAAGCACTCTACAGCGTCCCACGCACCCCCTCCCAGCTCGGCTCCCTGGCCCCGGGCCATCCCCACACAGCCATGATGGGGATCAACTCCTTCGGGAGCCAGCTGGCAGTCAACATTGGAGACTCCACCCAGGGGGCCGAACAAGGTGGGTCTGCCCTTCTGCTCATTCTTGGGACACTGTCTCCTCCCTGGCCCCTCCCTCTGCCCATCAGTGCCCTGGGTCGGCCCCAAGCCCCCTGCGGACCCCACCCTGACCCATTCTCCCTGGCCAGGTTACTCCCGGAATACCAGCAGTGTGTCTCCGAGGGGCTACGTGCCTAGCTCCACCCCCCAGCAGAGCAGCTACAGCAGCATCACCTCCAGCATCAACGGCTACGGAGCCACAGGCATGGCAGGCCTTGGGGTACCCAGCTCTCCCAGCTTTCTCAACGGCTCCACTGCAAATTCACCCTATGCTAGTGAGTTTCTATGGTGGGCAGGGCTCAGGCAGGGGAAGGTGGGGGCTACCAAGGGCTCAGTGAGTCAGCTGCAAAACATGGAGGCTGAATTGGGTGACCTGTAAGGTTTCCCCTGGCTTGCTGTGACTCTCTGCTGTGATGCCCTGGGTGGGGAGACACTATCAAGTCAGCTCTGGGGGGATGACAGAGTCCTGGCAGCAAGAGAAGTCTAGTTTTGGGGACAGAAGACCCCATCTTCCCTTAGCTATCAGGCTGGGCAGGGCCTTCCCATCCCTTACAAGTGTGTGTATGTGTGGTGGGGACAGGAGGAGGAAGCCCACAAGAGATTCTCGGGACCTAGTAGGAGCTTCTTCCACAGCCTTTTCTTCCATCTGACGCCCTCCTCCCCCATGCTTAAAGCCCATCTTGACAGAGAGGAGCAGGACAGGCACTGGGGCCCCTCGACAGGACTGAAAGTGGTCCTTCATCATCCTAGAGTTCCCCCACCCACTCTTCCCAGTGACCCCATTATTGCCTGAACTATTGCTCTAGCCTACATCATGGACATATACATACACACATATAAATGTATATATAATACATACTTATATACTATATATATATGTATATACACATATATGTACATGTGTATGTTTCCCCTTAGTGTGTGTGTGTGTGTGTGTGTGTGTATGTGTGTACAATTCCTCCAGGGCTCATCCTAGGAATTCAGTAAAACTTTCCAGGTCAGAGGTGAGTAGTTCAGGAGTCAGAAACATATTCCTCTTCAGCTGCCCATCACTGGAGCAGAAGTAGAGGGAGAAGGTGATTGCTCCTGGGTATCTTTGAGCCCCAGGGAAAGGGGCAAGAGAATGCCCCAGGCACTGTACCTCCATCATCTCCTGTTCCACCCTCTCCTACCCCCAAGATTCTGTCTTCTGTCCCTCTGGAGAACCACAGGTGATTATAAATTACGTATTTCTAGTTTTTTCCAATACAGCACCAAAGATTCCCTCCTCAGATGACAATCTCATGTCCCACCATGTGAACTTTGTCCTTTTCCTCTTTCCTGCTTTTTTTCCTTTCTGATCCTGCTCTTCTCCCAGGCCCACAGGACCTTTCTTCGTACCTTAACAGCTTTCTATCTTGCCTTTTGATCTCTTTCTTTAACACCTGGAGTTTCCCAGCTCTGTCATCCCTGCTCCTGTACAGCACCACTGGCTCATAGGTGTAGACCGTCGGCAGACTCCCTCCCTCCTTCCCTCTCTCTCTTCTTCATTGTCACTCCTTCCCCGCTCCCCATCCTTCCCTCTGCTCCTTTCTCTGCTATATTTGTGGGGCTCGGCCACCCTTGTGCCAGGCAACAAGCCATTTATTCCTGTTTGTGGATGATGCTGGATGTCAGATCTTTGCGCAATCTAGTTGGTATCATTGGGATCCACACCGGCTTTTCTTACTAGAACACCTCAGGCCCCCTCTGCCTCTGAAGATTCCCCACCTTCCAGTTCTTGGAAGATCCCTTCCCACATTTATGTGGACTTCTTCCCAGGCTTTTCACTGCAGCAAGAAAGATGGAAAATTCCACTTATATCTACTTTTTGGCCAAGATCAGAACCACAAAAGGGGAAACAATTTCATTGTGGGCATTTCCAGGCTTCCTCCTTGCATATCTGGGAACTGGTATGCTCTGGTAAGAGCCCAGGCTCAGTAAGTCACTGCCCATCCTGGTGACGGATGGCACGGCATTTCTCTAGCATCTTAAGGTTTACAAAGCACTGTCCTCAAACGTGCATTCCTGTGATGTTCTATTATTGCCATTTGATAGTGGAAGAACCTGAGTCTCAAAAGTGAACTGACTTGCTCAGGTGTGTGAAACTAGTGAATATGAGGGCTTGGATTTGAACCTTGGCCTCCTGAATACATGTTCAGCCTCCTGAATACATGTTCGGTCATTGCACTGAGCTCTGGTAACATGGCTCCTCTCATCACTATCAAGAAGCCCTTCCTGATATTTAGCCTAAATCCATCTTGCTCTAATTTGAGCTCCTTTTCAGTGATTCAGTGGCTTTTCCTTGGACATGCTGGGGATTCTTATTTCTCAGTGATTCGGTGACTTTTCCTTAGACATGCTGGGGGCCCCCATGGATCCAGTTCTGTCCCATTACTAGAACAACTACTTCTCATCATATTTTTGTTTTCAGTTGAGCTTTGGCTAACATCCTGAGGTCTCCCAGCCTAGACACCTAGATCCTCCCCATGCTGCCAAGTGACTGAGGCTTTCCTTTCAGAAGATCATTACCAGAACCAGGGTCCACTATGAAGGACAGATTGCTTTGAACTAAACTCTCCAGATGTCTGGGACTGATTTCTCAAACTCATTCTAATCTCACAGGATAGATGGTCTTTTTGCATGACAGGGAGCTGCCCCAGAAAGCTCTGTTCAATTTTCACTGGAGACAGGCAGCCATGAGACTTCCCATTCACTGGTATTTAGATCTTACCTTCAATCCCATTCTCCCTTGGGTTCATCATCTAATCATCTCCCTGTTGTCTGGCTAGTGCTGACATCTTGGTCCCCAGTTCATCTTTGCTCTTGGCCCCCTCTCTTGATGGGCTTGTTCTCCCAGTGGCCATGCTGATCACAAGAACACCTTGGCTCTGGCCCCTTGGCTCCAACCTGTTAATGAAACCTGTACCACTCTTGCTGGAGCTGCTAAGTAGTCACCAGATTTCTTTCTTTTGCTGAACACATGGCCCAAATTTTGCCTGCCAGACTTGGCTCTGATCCGAGTAACTAAAATTAGCAGAGGCCTGTTAGCCAAAATAGGTCCTGGAGGATGTGGGAAGCTATAGGCCCTTGTAGCCCTTACTCTAGACTTACAACTCCAGACTTATCTTTTGGTTCTTACCTCAGATTCTAAAAATTACCACAAAAAATGATTCACGCCCATGAGGTCAATCAAAAAGAAATGTGATAATGGACTATAGATTCCCAACTGGGTCTTTCAGGGTCTCAGTGTCCAGAGCTTATATTGGGCATGTATTTTTTCCAGGATAGGCAGATCTGGGGAAAACTTGCTGAATTCAGGTGGAGTCATAAAAACATCTATTAAGCATCTACTGAATGCTAAATTATTATATTAAGCACTGGCAATTGAAAGGCCAAAAATAAATAAATTACAGTTTCTGCTCTTAAGGAGCAATTAAATCTATAAAATCTATTTCTGTGGAAAGGCAGGTTTCAGTGCTATAATAAGGAAACATTTTCTGACAATCAGAGCTGTTCTGAGTGGAGTGAATTGTTTTGATAGTGAGTTCCCTGTTATAGAAGGTGTTCATATGCCGTCTGGATAACTACTTGCCTAGAACATTCTAAAATGGATACCTGTTCAAGTATAGGTTGAATTAGGTGAACTTTGAGGTCCCTTTCAACTGTGATATTCCATGTTCTGTCTAAAAACTGTCCAAAGCTCTAACTCCTTCCCACCACCATTTCATTTCTTCACTCTCCTTAACCAAGACCCCTTCATTTCAGATCAGGTTTTGTCAAAATCATCTCTAGCTGATTCTACTCTGATGCAAGATGGCTCTGTGTCTGGATCTTGTGGCCCTGACCTGTTCTATTTCCCTTAGCCACCCTGACTTTTCAACCATCACTGAGCCTTAACCTCTAACTTTTGATCCCAGTGTTCTACCCTGCTTTGCATATAGCTGACTGTCAAGGGACTGGGATGAGTAGTGTTTTCTACTGGGCCAGTAAGACCCAGAAAGGGAGATTTGGGCATAAGGGTAGATGGAATGGAAGGACAACGGATGGAGCCAACGGATGGGAGATACAGCATGCAAGGTTGGGGATCTGCCTTGAATATAGGCCTGTGAGCATTTTCTATTGAAACTGGCTCGGAAGAACAGCCATTGGGAGATTTGGGCAGCATTACCCATACGCCTAATGACCAGGAACTGCAGAAGGATCAAACACGGATGCCAATTTGTGCCATCTCAAGTAGATAGCCTTGCACATGCTCTCCTCCCTTCTCTTGAATGTTTTCAGTGACTTTATCCAACCCAATAAAATGATTTTTGAGAAAGAGTAACCTGGAACCCAATCTAGTTGGAAGACCAACTAGAACTGGAATAGGCAGGAGGCAGTGAGACCAATTAGGAAGCTACTGATTGCTTGAAGTAATGGTGCTTAGACAAGGCTGGTGACAAAGAGAATGGAAAGAAGCGGATGGAGATGAGAAACATTGGTGGAAGAATCTGCTAGACTTGGTGACTGACTGGATATTGAAGATAATGAAGCAGGAAGAGTCAAAAATTACACCAAGAGCTCCTGGTCTGTGAGGGATGGCAGGGTTGTTGCATTCTGCAGAAGAAAGATGATAATGCTTTGGGCCTGCTGAATTTGGGGAAGAACAGAGAATCTAGTCTCACCTCCTATTTTAACCACTGATAGCATACCTGATCACTCACCCTATGCCTAACCTGCATTTCACCTCCTACTCATCTGACTCTCAGGTAAGAAGGGGGAAGGGGAATAGACATTTATTTTGGAGCCAATTATGAACAAGGAGGAGGGACTTGTTGGTGAAGTGGAAACCACAGTAACCTTTAGGGAGAGGGAGCACATTGTGTTTGTTTGTGATGGTTAAGGAGGAAAATGTTGTTCTTAGACTGATAAACCATAGGTTTTAGAAGGGTATATCATAGTGTTCACAGGGAGGGACAGGTAGCATCTCAAGCCATGAGGCTCTGACAAGGAAGTCGGCTCAAGAGAAGTAGGAGGATCTCATAAGCAAAATTCTGACTCTACAAACTTGAATGACTCCAGTGAGGAAAAAGTGTGAGGGAGCTGTCTAAATACATCACTGTGACTGCACAAGGTGGAAATTCCTATTTTAAAGGGTCCTGAAGTGAAAGAGCACTGGACTCAGAATCAGGAAATCCTACATTCCAAGCCCATCTTCAACACAGTTTGACTTTGGTCAGATTACTTAAGCTTTCTGTGCCTCTCATCTCTAGAAAAAGGGGGGCTGAATTATATGATCTTCCTTCTATGATCTTCTGATAAAATGAAATTGATGCTGTACAGCCAAGGATGGAAGGCAAAGAGAGTCATGATCTTGTGAAAATAATCCCAAGGAAACCTAAAGGCTGGAGTAAGGGAAGATTTGGAGGAGCAAGAATGCTACAGATGAGTTTTAAAGCAACTTTGAACAAACAATGAAGATGTGGCCCTAGTGAAGGGGAGGAAGACAGAGGATAGTAAAGAGAAGACAGAATTAATCCACTCTTATTTTACCTCTGCATTCCCTGTTAAGGAAAATAATTTTTAAAACACAAAGGATAGGGAAAAAGTAGTTTAAGGAGATGAAATCTGGACAACTGAGGAAATAGTAAGGCCAAATCTCTCTGCCCTCGATGAGTTCAATTTATCAGGATGAATTATACTACTAGCTAACATATATTGTGGTTTTAGACTTGCAAGGCACTTTACATGATCCCTTTGATGATAAAAAAAAAAAACATAAGTTGGTGATGTGATATTGCACACTTTTGAGTTAAATCTGCATTATTAATATTTTCTGCCATTGTTTTCCTTTTGTTGTTTTTCAGTCATATTTGTGACCCCACTTGGGGTTTTCTTGGCAAAGTTACTGGAGAGGTTGGCCATGTCCTTCTCCACCTCATTTTTACAATGAGGAAACTTAAGTAAACAGAGTGAAGTGACTTGCCCAGGCCACACAGTTAGGAAGTGTCAGAAACCAGATTTGAACCCAGGAAGATGAGACTTTTTGCCTCCCAGCCCAGTGCTGTATCTACTTTACCACCCAGCTGCCTGAGATAGTCAGTTCAACAATATTTGAAAGATCACAAACTGTAGAGCCAGAGAACTGGAGAAAAGCAAAAATAATCTGATGTTGTTTAAGGGGAAAGTTGAGTCCCCTAAACTATGAGCTGATGACCCAGCACTTGATTCTTAGTAAAATTTGTAATAGAATGTCATATTCTCTTAGCTGAATAATTCATGAATTATTCATGACAGGGCAGCCTGGATTTGTTAAGAAAAAATTATGGCCAACTAAAGTCATTATCTTCTCATTCTAGGTTGGTATATTTGGGGGATGTAATAGGCCACAATTTGCCCAGATTTCAATATTTGACAGTCTCTCAAGATAACCTTGTGGACCAGATTAGAGAAATGTAAAAATATCCTGTTAAGCAGATTGATAACTGGCTGAACTCAAAGTTTGGATAAATGAATTGATGTCAACCTAGAGAGAAGTCACTAGTGAAATACCTTCGGACTTTTTTGTTTTAGATGTTCACGAGTGACTTAGATAAAGATGTGTTTTTAGAGACGGAAGGGATAGTCATCAAACTGGCAAACTTCACTGGGATCCAGAAAGGGTTGGACAAGAAAATAAAATTTAATACAAAATCATCTGTTCAAATATAGTATTCAATTTATCAATCATTTATTAAGTACCTATTCTATACAAGGAGCAGTGCTACAAAATAGTCCCTGCCTTAGAGGAATATATATGCTTCTGGGAGAAAGGGAGGAAATATACTATGTACTTCAATAAGAAAGAGCATTGCCAATTTGAGACCTAGGAGAGCACCAACAACTAGGGACAATTAGGGAGAGTTTCAAAGAAAAGGTGGCAGCTCTTCTCGAAGGTATCTTCTTGATAGAGAGGAGGAAGGAGTATCTTTCAGCTATGGGGGATGGTCTGTATAAATGCACAGAGCCAGAAGATAGAATAGCAAACATTTCGGGAACAGCTAGTTCTCCAGCCTGGCTGGAACACTGAGTGCACAAAGAAGAGTACAGCCTGATAAGGTTGGAAGACTAGGCTGGAACTTAATTGTGCAGTAACTTAGATGCTGAAGGGCTTGTATTTTATCCTAGAGGTAGTAGGGAGCTACTGAAGGTTTTTGTAGGGCTTGTTTGTTTTAGCAGAGAATGGGTATGAATGAAGTGTGTATTAAATGAGCAGCTGGGAAACAAATCCAAAAGTGGGATAGTCTTGCTCTGAAAGAATTGACATTCTGTGGAGTGGGTAGCAAATATATAGAGGAATGGGAGCTATATTTCAATTTGGGGAGTTACAGGGTAGTGAATGGTATAAATTGACACGGACTTTCTAGTAGCAGTGGTGCTATTGGTTTTAATTATAATTCCAGAACTGGAAAGGAGTGATGATAGTAAAATTAACTACAAGATAGTTAAGGTGACAGGTAAAAGCATGCTGGAGTCACTTGGCTATAGAGGCCCTCGCCAATCAGGTACGGTCAGTTCTTTGCCTCAGGAAGATTATTTTGGTAGTTGTGTAGAGGGTAGATTGGAGACGAGATTGGAAACAGGGAGACCTGTTAAGATTCTTCCAAAAGTTCAGGTGAGATTGGATGAGAACCTGAAGAATGGTGGTCGTGTGAATGGGGAGGGAGGAATGAGTCAAGCATGATTCCAAGGTTACAAACTCGGGTGCCTGGGAAGAAAGCAGCAAAAATGGAGAAGTTTGGAGGATGTGGGGGGAGGGGTTTGTGAGAGAGAGATAGAGACAGAGAGACAAAGAGGGAACCAGAGACAGAAATAGAGACAGAGAAAAGAGAGACACAGAGACAGAAACAGAGAGAGACAGAGAGAGGAGAAAGGGAAGGGGAGAGAGCGAGAAAGTTGTTTGCCCAGGTTGAGTCTGAGTTGCAGCACTGCACGGCCCAGGGGAAGAAGTCCAGCGTCTAACACAGTTGGCTGAAGAGGAACAGCGGGGAAACGACAGTTCAAGGGAAACCACCCTGGGGACCTGAGTGTGTCAGCAATGGGACGCTGCAGCCAGCAGCAGATATGATGGCTTAGTGAGGGAAGATCCAGGATGAGACAGGCCATGGTCTGGCAATTGCAGGAGGCCGACTCCCTACCCCACCCTACCGGGGGCTTCTGGACCATCATACCCAGTTCTGGGCTTGTCACCTCCGAGAAAGGCTTTGATAAAGTGGAGCAGGTGCGAGAAGGAAGCAAGATGAGGAAACTCTGCCAGGCCAGAGGAACCAGGAAAGAGGCGGCAGCATTTAGCCTGAAGACGGGGCTTTGGGGGCAAACTGGAGCACTGCCTTCAGATGTCCGGAGGAAGGGCTTGGATGTGCTCCCTGGGGCACATTTCTGTAGAATATGAGAAAGGGCCTAAAAGGAAGGCTGTTCTGAGGGCGGCCTGGTTTGGGACCGCTTAGCCGGAAGCTGGATGAGGCGACTTCTGAGGGCTCTTGGGTGTTCCCGATGCTTGCTGGGCCCTTGCTAACCTCTGATACAAACGCTGTTTGTGCCTAAAGCCTCGCGCCACCATCCCTCTGAACGCTCCTTTGCCCCAGCTTCTCTTTTAAAGCCAACGGTTCCAGCTCCCTGACCTCCCCCTGGCCCACCCCCATTTTAGGTCCCCTTCACACTTTGCCCCTTCCTGGAAAGGATTTGGGCTGCTCTAAGCCTCAGCAGCAAGGAACAGTCTTTTGTCCTACTGATCTCTCTCAAGGTGCCGTGGCCATGAGGGCTAACTCACTCACCCCACCATGGGCCGGGCTGTTGTCAGAGCCCCTGGTTATCACCTGGGCCTAGGGAGACTCATCAGGTCAGGGCTAGGGAATCAGGGCTCTGCTGGATTCTGCCAAGTCCTGGGAAGTCCGTTCTGTTTCCTCGCCTCTGGCCCAGAGGGTCCGGTTGTCCCCCGCCTCAGGGTAGTTCTCCTCTCCGCTCCCCACCTCGGGTTCTTGGGGGGAGGGCAGCGGCAGCAGGTGCCCAGCCAGGCTGCCCCCTGGACGCTCTCTATAGTGCTGTTTCCCTGTTGTGTCTCCTGCGCCACTCCTGCTCCCCACCCTTTCCCCGGAGTCATGCCCTCCAGCCCTCCGCTGGCTGCAGCCTCCTCCATCTCCCTCCCGGCCGCTGCCCCCACCACCAGCGTCTTCTCCTTCTCGCCGGTCAACATGATCTCTGCAGTCAAGCAGAAGAGCGCCTTCGCCCCTGTGGTGCGCCCGCCTGGCTCCCCGCCCCCTGCCTGCACCAGCACTAATGGCAGTGCCCTGCAAGGTGAGTCAGCTACTATTCACCAAACCTGTCTCTGTGATGGACACAGAGCTGAGCGAGCTGAGGGGGTTGGCTGGCGGCTCTCAGCTGGAGGCCTTGGGCCTTGGCGGTGACCGGCTCCCAGGGTGGGCTCCTCTGATCAAGAGGAAGCAAGAAAATGTGGGAGCCAGCTGCCTTCTGCTGGGAAACTGAACTGGGGCCAGGCTCCCAGCCTGTACCCCCAAAGGTGCCCATGAATGGGGACTGAAGGAATCAGTTGCCCCATTGGTTGGCTGGCTTTCTAAAGAGCAGGTCCTTAGTAGACCTTAGTCTCAGAGTGGGCAGGTATTTCAGTTCTGGGTGGTCATCCTGGAGGCCGGTTCCCAGGTCGGAGGGGGGAGAGGCGCTCCTCCCAGTCTGTGAGCCCAAAAAACAGAGTCCCAAGTCCTCCTTAGAGAAGACCTTGGATCACACACACTCTTGTTGATTCAGTAGGCCTGGACTCTGTTGGATGAAGACCTGGGAAGGGCAGCCCTAGCTGTAATGACCTTTGAGGGACCGTCTTGGGTGAACTGGAGCGTCCACAAACTCCAAAACCATGGTTAGGCAAACACTGGCTAAACACGTGGTCCTCTCCCTGGTGGTCAGAGGTCTGGGAGAGTTCCCATGACCCTTCCCCCAGGGATAGCCCTTTATGCTTTTCAAAGCGCTTTCCCAGACGTCCGTTCAGGTGGAGCCTCACAGAAGCCCTGGGTGAGGGGCAACCGCTGCAAGCCCCTCTCCAAGGAGAGGCAGTGGGAAGGGACTTGGGAGACAGAAGCCTCGGGTCCTGGCTGAGATCGAGTTTTCTCCCGGCGTTCATTCTCAGCTGGACTAACCAATGGGATAAGACCTACCTCACAGGGTTGTTGTGAGGAAAGCGCTTTGTAAACCTTAAAGCATTACAGAAATGTGGGTGATTACTAATATAAAGTGATGGGCTGTGAAGACAAGGGGGACAGCAGATGGGATTTGTCATCTGGATCCTACCCACAATCTTGGAACATCTGGCACTTGTGTCGCAGAGGGAGAGCAGGGCTCACAGCTGATTAGAAGGGGAGTCCTTGATGTTGGGCACAGAAGGTCCCCCCAGGGCCCAGTCCTGGAGCCAGAGTCATTGGTGCATGTTCACAATGATGGGACCCAGGCGAAAGAGCAGAGAATCTGTTCGTCAGATCCATGGCTGACACTGAGCTGAGGAGACAGGGGCAGAAATAATTCAATTCGACAACCATCAGGGAATGTTTGTCCAGGGCCCACAAGAGGCCATGAAAAGGTTTCCCGGTGCCCTGAGAATGTCAGAGAAGCTGGGTCAGAATTGGGATGAAGGCTCCAGAGGGAAGGCCGTAAGGGGGAAGGAGGATCAGAGAGCAGTGGGGCAGAGACGACCCCAGAAGGGCCGTGGGAATACCAGAAGCCTTCAACCCCAATCACTTTAAGGCCCTGTGTCTCACCGTTCTCATCACATGTGGGACGTGCAGAGGCTGGAAGAAAAGGAAATACTGTGAGAGGATCCTGGGGAACAGGCTGGCCCTCAGTGCTTCTGACCCTTCACTGTATCTCAGGCTAGATGAGACCAGGCTTTAGTTAGACCCAAGAAATAAGTCCCTTTGTGTAGGGCTGATCAGGAAAGGGTGTTCCCACAGGCTTGCCAGGCTCCTGGGGCTTTGTCTGCCTCGGGATATCCCATAATGGCAGCCTGTGCTTCCCCCCTCACCAGACCCCTTCAAGCCCGATCTGCCCGGGCCCCAGGCTGGGAAAGTTGCAGGTTCCTTGGGGCCCACAAGGCCTCTCCATGGCAGGGCCAGGGAGGACCCAGGGGAGCCCGAGCCCCAGGGCCTTGGTGGTGAGGGCTCAGGAGAGGCAAGTGAGCAGGGGTGGGTCCTTGCCAGTGTCTTCACCCTGGGGGAATGCATCGGCCCAGCCTTGGTCCAGCAGGGCTTCAGTGGGGGAAGGTCTCCAGAGGAGGGAGGGCTGGGAGTCCTGGTGGGAGTGGGAGGGACAGCTCTTAGCTGCTGCTGCTGCTCCCTCTGGCCACTCATCTTACCCTTCTCCCTCTCTCCTCCTGCCTCTTCCTCCCCTCCCCGCTGGATCCCTGCCGTGACTCCCTGCCTGTCTCCTGCCCATCGCTGCTTCCTTCCTCTGTCTCTCTTGCCCCCTCCGCCCTCCTCCTTCTGGACACAGACCCAGCTTTTGAGGACTCGGACAAGTTCCATTCCCCCCCTGGGGCCCTACAGGGACTGGCCTACTCCTAAGCACAGTATGTGTCCTGCAGCCGGCCTCGAGGGCCACTCTCTGCCTCCGTCTCTGCCTGTTCTCTCCTCTGTCCCCGGAGCCTGCCCCTGGGATTGCTGGTTGTGAGCCCTGGCTGGGGTGGGGGCAGGGGCTCCGGTTCTCTTGGGCTGGCCCAGCGTGTGTCTCGCCCCTGTCTCCCAGCCGGACGGAGCCAAGGACAAGGAGCAGGTCTGCGGGAGGGGAGGGGGAGGAGCAGAGCTCCCGGACCCCTTGCTTTCTCGGACTTTTCTCTCCCTCTCCCTAGCCATGTCTGGACTCCTCATCCCCCCCATGTGAGGCCTGCACACGGAGAAGAGCCTGGCCCTTGGATGCAGCCCCGGGGCCAGGCAGGCCAGGGGCCCGAGATGACCTGGAAGAGGAGCTCCTGCCGGCAGTGGGAGAGGCCCCCCGCTGTGCTATCCCTCCACAGCCCACTCTCCCCTCTCCCTTCCACTCTCAGGACTGGCCCCAGGAGGCTTCTCTCTTCACAGCACCATTTTAACTTGGGTGGATGGATGGATGGATATAGGGATGTGTGTGTGTGTGTGTGTGTGTGTGTGTGTGTGTGTGTGTGTGTGTACATATGTGTGTGGTTCTGAGGGGGACTGATCCCCCATCCTTTTCCCATTATAAGCTTGGGGTGGGAAGGGGGTCCCGGGGCTGGGTTGGGGGGGGCAGGGGTTCAGGTGGAAGGTCCTGCCCTCTAGAATGCTCAGGGAAGACGATCTGGTGTTTGGGGAGCACTGCCTCCCCTCCCTGGGAGGATTCCCCACCCTGCTCACGTCTGGGGAGGGGGACATGTGCTGTCACTGCCTGCCCGCTTCTGGCTGGGAGGCGACCACTAGGGAAGGGACTGGGCAAGAGCCACAGGAGATAGGGGTAGGGACTGGGGTAGAAATGCAGGTTAGGGGGAGGTGGGGTCAGGGAGGGGCTCATCCCCCCAGGGTGGGGCTCTGAGGCAGAATAGGAGTATTGCTGTAGGACCCATCTGTCTGACTCCCTTTCCCAGGCCTGGGGCCCAGCAAGTGTCCTCCTCTGCCTCGCGCCCCAAGGCCGACCCCACTTCACGCACAATGCTGGCTCCCTGGCAAAGCCAAGGGTCCAGATTCTTCCTTCAGAGTTCTGGGGAAAGGCCCCAGCAGCTCTAGCTTTGTCCTTTTAGGCCCATGGAACAAGGTCCTAGGAGCTGGGGAGTGACCCCCCAATTCTGAAACTCTCCTCCTGTGCCCTTTCCTACCCCTCCTTGTAGCAGGCTCTCACCCTCCAGCGGGGGGGCCGCCTGCCTCCCCTTCCCCTGCCTCCCCTAGGGTTACTCTCATCGTCTCTGTGCCTCCTCTCGTCTCTTCTCCTGGTGGCCCTTCCTTCTCCCCGGCCCACCAGCTCCCCTCCTCTCTGAGGGGCCTGTCCTGGCCTGTCCTGCCCTCCCCTTTCCCTGGCTGGCAACCAGAGTCTGGCTTTGGTCATTTCATCTGGGAGGGGGTTGGGGAGAAATGAAACAATAAATGGAGATACTGATGCCCCTTCTGCCTCCAGTTCATGCCTTCCGCAGATCATTGTTCCAGAGACAGAAACATCTGGACTGGGTCCGTTTCTTTTGTTGGCCATTTCCTGACCCTTCCTTCCTCACGGGAGGCTTTGGGTCGGGGATGGAAAGTCTCACTTCCCTCAGGATTTTGGGGCGTTTTGTTTCTTACTCTATGTATCCCTCCTGACATGGGTAGCTTGAGACCCACGGGAATCCCGATTTTTCTTTGCTTTTTTTTCTCCCGGCTCAGACTGGATTCTCTCTCCCCCGTGGGGACTCTGCCTCTATAAAATGCTCAGCCGGGCAGGGAGGCCAGGGCAGCAGATGGAGGCCATCTGTAATCCTGGGAGAAGTCTGGAGGGCCCAGGTCCCTTCAAAGCTGGACTATTTGCCTCTTACCTGCTGTTATCCTTTCTTTTTTCCTTACTCCAAAACTGATAGTCACCTGTGCAAGTGGGTAACAGGGTGTGGCTTCAGATTCCCAACAGCAAGGTTAAAGGCAAAAAAGCGATGGGTATTTTATAGCACACTTTGTTTTTGGATTGAACTTAAATTATTAGTATTTTTTCCGAAGTACTTTCAGGTTTACCAAGCACTTTACATAGATTATCTCCTTGGATTCTCATAACAACAACAAAGGTACACTGGTGCTATTAACATACTCATTTTAGAAAAGAAAACAGAGAAGCAGACTGATTAAATGACTCCCCCAGAATCACACAAGTAGTAAATATCTAAGGCAGGACTGGAACTCGGATCTTCCTGACTCTAAATCTAGCACTATATTGACTATGCCACCTTCCAGCATGTCCCTGAGGGGCAAAAATTCAAGTTATCCTCTAAGCCTTTGTGCAGGTTTAAACTAGTTTAGTTCTTTAAGCTGAGTCGGGAAAGGGGGGGAATTATGGCGGATGATCCTTGGCACTAGCCAGGGTGGCCGGAGAGGAGAGAAGGGCTGAACACACAAGGCTCCCAGTGGCCTCAGATCCCCACCCCTGGCCCCGAGGTGGCCACCTCCCCCAGCTGTGTTCCTTGGCCTGCTGTTCAGCTCAGCCAGCCTGTCTCTGTGGCTCCCAGTGGGGCACGCGGCACACTTTGGAGCATAAGGCCCATTATGCAAAGTCAACAGTTTGGGGAAACAAATCCTACAGTTTGGGAGCTGCTAGGGAAGGTGAGAGCCAGAGTAGGTTTGCCATCTGTGCCAGGAGAGACTCAGAGATACAGAAACAGGGAGAGGAGGAAGGGGCCCCAACTGCTCATGTGCAGGAACCCTCCAAACCCCAAGCTGGCCAGACCCCAGCACTGCTAAGTGCCCTCAGCGCAGAGCATACTGGACAGAGGGTGGCTAGAGAAGGAGAGCTACCAGCTCACAAGATGCTTCCTCCTGGTGGAGGGGAAGGGGCAGAAAGGAGAAAGGATCCCAGGCCCAGGGTCTCAGGCTTCACAGCCAGCTTCCCAGGCCACCAAGGCTTCTTGGGATTTACCACCTCTGCCCTGAGCTCCAGGGCGTTCCTCTCCACCCCTTTCTGGATTTTCCCATTGGCCACAGCCTGCTCGAGGCCCTGAACTTGCCTGGCTTGGAGACCTTTCTTACCTGGTCTGTTTCTACAGGTACCACTGTCCTTTTGGAGCCCAAGCAGGATCCCAATCAACTTCCATCCCCCCTCCCTCTTGCCACATACTCCAGCCCACACAAAAACATTTTTGAGGGTTTATTTGCAAGGAAGAAGAAAATTACAGATCTAGGAATCATGCACCTGGGAAAGGGTTCCACACTCAACAGCCCGTTTTCGAGATCCCAGAAGCATCTCTCTTTAGTGGTCCAAGTAAGAATAGTTTTCCTATCAAAACACCCACATCAAATTTGGGTTTAGTGCCCTACCTCCTCAGATCCCAAGGGCCTGACTAGTGGGCTTAAGGGTCTCCACTTCTTCCCCTACCCACCCCGATCAGCACCATTGTACAAACAAGGCCATAAACTGGAGGAAACAGAAACAGGTTTACTTCAATGTGCATCCCACCCAGAGCTACTGGAGCCTCGGCCAGCAGCAGATGTGGATTAGGGACAAGCCCAGGCCTCAGAGGCCCACAGGAACTCTAGCCTCTCCCAGGCCAAGGATAACTTGAATTTTTGCCCCTCAGGGACATGCTGGTAGGTGATATAGTGAATCCAATGGCTAGCTCAGATGGGAGGGAGCTTCCCATGTGAGATCCCCATGGACAGGAAAGGTAAGACCTCCTGTTTGGCTAAGAGGATGCCCGACACTTCTAATGGATCAAAGAGCTCAGCCCATCGGACCAGATCTGGCCGACGCTTGTGGCTCTTTGGGAGAGAAGAGGCCCTTTCTGTCTTGTCTGAGGTAGAGAAGGGAGTGGGTGACTTGGGTGCCCTCCACACCTGGGAAAACCTCTAGGTCAGACTCAGAGGCCGCTCGGCCTGAGGTGAGGTTTTTGCTTTAGGTTTTTATCTAATACCTAACCTTCCAAGTCTGTTCTCCAAAAAAGAAATGGAAAATACTCAGCGACATAGAAAAGGGCCTGGTGCCAGGAGAGAGAAGGGAAAGAAGGGCAGAGAAGTTAGGAGCAGGTGCCAGGAGTTGGCAGCAGCACATGGTGATGAGGACCACGGCCACAGCCAGAAGGCCCATCTCTCCGAGGCGTCCATCCCTCCTTGTCTGCACCCCCAGCACCCAGCCCATTTCCAGCCAGACGATAAATGCTTGCTAATTGGCTTACAGAGCACTTTGCTCCCAACGTGCTCAGTTAGTTCTGGAGCGGAGAGCTCTTATTGCTCTCCTTCTGGCAGAGGCTTGGAGGGAGGAGGGACTGGTGAAGCACCGAACTGAGAGCACCCAAGCGACGCTTCCAGGGGCAGGCCCAGAGCTCCTTTGCCTTGTGCTCCCCTTCCTAAGGGCTGGCACACGCTGCATATACTCTTTCCACCCCAGCAGGCCTCTGGGGAAGCCCAGGACCTGAGCAGCCTTCAGGGTTGGGGTGGTTGGGGACCCATAGATCAGAAAACTTGAGAAGGGAAAGACGAATTCCCTGAGCAATGGCCGACTGCTCGACCCTAAGGGAGGATCCCTGTGAACAGGTTTCCACTCCATGAGACTTAAGGCCGAGGGTGGGTGCTTCACAGGTGCAGGCTTAGCTGGGGCAGGAGGCCGGTGGGGACACAACCAGATCTGCCATCTCTAAGAGAAGGAAGCACCAGGTGCCCGCTTTCCTCTCTAATGGTCCTCTGAAAAGTGTCCAACAGAGAGAGACAAAGCTGAGCAGGGTCGGGAAGGTTTTATTTTCTTAGATCCTATCCAAGCCCCAATCCAACAAGAAATTATAAAACGTCTGTGCTAGTTGCAAATCAGCTTCCCTCAGGCTCAGAATCTGACCATTCCCCCATCCCTTTTATACTTCTGACAAAGGATCATTTAGCCTCTCATTGAGGCCCCTGAGAAATAGTGACTTCACTATCTTCCAAAATGGTTCATTGAATTTGGGGGCAGCCGGGACAGGTTCTTTCAGCCAAACCATGAATGCTGTGGTGACCATTCCAGGTGCCCCCAGACGGCCAGAATCCCTCGACGTCTTTCTTCTGAAGCCAGATTGATTAGAAGGCCCTCTCCGGCCCTGATCTCAGTTCAGGCCATGAAAGTTGTTCCCAGAAGCCCTGTCTGACCCATCACCACATCTAGCCCCTCAACAATACTCCCGACCTCGGTGCCCGCCCACCATAGGCTCACCGCCAGTCTCAAGGCTGCAGAGCTGACATAAGGACCTCCATCCCCAGGAGGCACAGAGGCATCTCTGGGCTAGCAGATTGGTGGGTGGGAGGCTCAGGCCCTGGCTGACAAGTGGAAGGTTCAGTCCTCACCCACAGGACTGTTATCTTCAGTTCTGTTGCCAGTCAGGGAATAGTGGTAGCGAGTGACAGGGAGGTCGGCCAGGAATCCACTAAGTGTAGGCTGCAGGCATGTAGGGCCTGGATGGAAGCCAAGGCTGGAGAAGAGCCTCTGGGCAGGACTATGGAGCACATGTGTGTCCAGCACCACGACCTGGCAGCCAGGGGAGCCGCGGGCAAAGGCCAGCACAGCCTGGCACAGGGCCCTGCCCACCCCATGACCCCGATGCTCGTGGCTTACAGCCAGGGCCCTCAGTTCCAGCTCCCCATCTCCACTCTTCCCAATCCCTGACACACCCACCATACCCACCACACTGCCATCTGTGTCCTCAGCCACCCAGAACCGAAAGCCTGGGGCCCCTGGAGCCCTCAGACCAAGACTCATGTCCTGGTGGGCGTAGAGAGCCCAAACATGAGCCAACGCGGGGCGGCCAACAGCCAGGAGCAGCGCCAGGACCAGCAAGGGCAGCAACAGGGAACGGGATGAGGTTGCCAGGAGAGTGAAGCCACATCCCAGGAGCAGCAGGAACCACGGCCGCCGCAGCATCCGGGCTCCGAGGGCTGACCCCATCTCGGCCGCCACCACCTCCAGGAGTTCCCAAAGGGCAGCCTCGTCCCCCGCGGCCTTCGGCCGTACCTTAACCCGCAGAGGCCCATCACCATCAGCACCCTCAGCGAGGTCTGTGGGCCTGGCCTCCATGCCTGCGCCCAGGCCTGCAGGGGTGAGAGAGACCCGAAGAGCTCAAAGTCAGTATAACCAGAGGCCCCTGGGGTTCCCCATACCCCAAATCAGCACTGGATTCAAGAACCAGCTTCTTCTCTCAGAGCAGAGGGACTTAGTCAAATTCTCCTCCCATTTCAATCCAGCAAAAGGAAGCTAAGGGGCTTGTCGCAGGGCAAACATATCTTGGGGCTCAGAAGGTTTTATGTCTCTGATGAGCTTGTGGCAAACTTTTACCTGTTCCTTTTTTCTTCTTGGTGGGAGTGTGGAGAGGGGGCTGAGTTTGGGCCAAGATGAGGCTGGAGCAATCCTGAAATCAAGCAGTAAAGATGTGCAGGCCAGCCTCCCTCCATGCAGGGACTAGGAGATAAAATGAGTCAGGAAATCAGGAGGGCTGGATCCGGCCTGGGCAGCATCTGCTACCTCTCTCTTCAACCCCCTCCAACCCTCAGCTCGGCACCTGCCAAAGATCCTGCCCATTCCATGCCCATCTCCTTACCAGTCATCTCCCACAACCACCATCATCAGCTTCCCAAGACCTAAGTCTGAGCCTCCCTCCATCTCCCCCCAAAACCTTCAGGGTCTCCCTCCCATCTCTTCAGCTAGCATTTATTCCTCCCTGAGTGGGTGGGACTTCTAATTCCAACCTTATTTCAGAATCTCAGAACTCCAACGAGTCCTACCCAGGGCCCCCAAACACGCCACTCCATCTGTTCTTATCAGGGTCCAGATAGTCTTTCTAAGCTTAGTTTAGACACCACTCCCTCTGTGGAGCCTTCCTGGATTTTCTCTAAGATCTGCCCCCCACCCCCCCATGGTTAGTGCTTTTTCTTCTTCCAAATAAGCCTTCCATTTCTTTATTTGTAAACATGAAGACAAGGACAATTTCATTTCTGTTTTAATTCCTAGCACCAGTAATCTCCCAATAAATATTCGTTGAATGAACTGGGGATTTACTTCTGAATCAATTCCCTATTTTCTCAAGAATAATAATAGCAAAGCAGAGACTTGGTATTTTACTTAACATTCTGATGCAGGGGAAAGATTATGGATTTGAGGTCATAAGATCTCAGTGCAAATCTAACCTCTGTCACTTACTATCTGGGTAATGCTGGATGAATCATAATCTTCCCAGGTTTCAATTTCCTCAAATGCAAAGGGAGGGGAGGGAGCAGGCCCAGAGGCCCCCAGACACTGCCTCCAACTCCACAGCTATCAGCTTGGACCCCAGCCTCTATAAGCCCTGGGAAAGGAAGCAGGAGCCCAGACTGTGGGCAGCCTTACCCTGGTGCCTCGAGGCGATCTCTTGGAGGAACTTTCCCTACCAATTTGTCCCCAACTTATCAGGTTCAATTATCCAAAACCTAAAACAAACAAACCAAACCACATCCTTCATTGGACCCTCAAGGTATCCTCCAGATTTGTTATCAGCCACAGGCCATTGGAATTTACATAAGGTATATAAGGCAGACCACAGGGGAGAAAAGAGTATGAGGAAAGACTCAGAGATGGGAGGGCCCTCACAGTTGAGGACAAAGGCCTCTTCAAGAAGACATTGGAGCTGAGTTGGAAAGGGAAGCACTCCAGGGATGGGGAGTACAAAGTCTCAGGACAAGGGAATAAAGCGTCATGTGTGAGGAAGAGCAATAAAGTCAATCTAGGACACTCAGAGTGGAAGAAGATTGGACAGGAAGGAAGGGGGCATGTTGGGAAGAACTTGAAACGCCAAACAAAGGACTTTTTATTGGCTCTTGGAGGTAAAAGGGACCCACTGGAGCAGTGAGTGGGGGAGAGACGAGGGGTGACATGGTCAGATGAGCGATGTAAGAGAATCAGTTTGGCGCTGAGTGGAAAATGGATTGGAGTGGGTTGAGTTTTGGGCCACAGATGTCAATGAAAAGGCAACGGGTTAGGTCAGTGGTGTCAAACTAAAATTGAAACAGGGTTACTAAATCATACATAAGGATCCTTGCAGGCTGCAAATTGTCTTAATTTTTAAAACAAAGTTAATCTGGTTTGGGTGGTACTCTAGCCCTCCTGTCTGATACTTCTGGTCTAGACTAGTCATGGGGGCCTGAGCAGGGTGGCAGCTGTGTGTGTGTGTGTGTGTGTGTGTGTGTGTGGAGAGAAGGATGAGATCTGGCAAGTGACTGGATGTTATGAAACTTACAAACACGGGGACCCAAAAGGATGGCGATCTCCTAGACAATAAGGGGGCAGAAGAGGGCAGTTTGAGGGAGGAATAGAGAGAAATTCTGCTTTGGGCTTGTTGAGTTAGAAATGTCTACAGGACATCCCGTTTGAAGCGTCCACCATGTCGTTAGTGAAGCTGGACTGAAGCTCAGAAGAGAGAGCTGGGCCTAACAGGTGGATCTGGAAATCACCCGCACACTGCTGAGGTCACCAGGTTGAACGAGAAAAGAGATGAGGGCCCATGACGAAGCTCTAAAGGACACATAATTAGAGAGTGATGTAGATGAAGAAAGAGCAAGAGACTGAAAAATAGTCAGAGGAGAACATGGTCAAAAGTCAAAGGCTGTATCAGGGCTTCTTAACTTTTTCCACTTGCGACCTCTTTTTGCCACAGAAATGTTTATGCTGCCCTGAGTACACAGACATATAAATCAAACATTTCCTGATAATAAATCATGATTGTGCAATCCCCACATTGTTATGAGACTCCATAAAGGGTCAAGAATATCAGCTTAAGAAGCTAGGCTGTGGGGCAGCCAGGTGGCGCAGTGGAGAGAGCGCCAGCCCTGAATTCAGGAGGACCCGAGTTCAAATCTGCTCTCAGACACTTAACACTTCCTAGCTGTGTGACCCTGGGCAAGTCACTTAACTCCAGCCTCAGGGAAAAAAGAGCTAGGCTATATATATTTCTTCTTTCTATTGACAAAAAACGAGACAACTCAGTATTTTTCACTCATTGCGTCACCACCCACTCAGTTGCTCCCCCACCTGCGGCTGGCTTCCAACTCAGAGGAGCTTGCCTTAAGATGGCCAGTGACCTCGGCTCTACAAGTTTGACATCCGTTTCCTCATCCTCATTCTCTCAAGACATTTCTGCAGCATTTGACTTTGAAAACTGATTACTCACAAGTTTGGGCCCCAAACGGCTGGGAGTAAATGTAAGGAGCAATCATTTCTGTTTTGGACAGAAGCCTGGAGGGCCTTCTCCATACAGATGTGTGTCTGCGTCTGTATGCACTGTATATATGCAACACACATGTATCCACCCATACAGCACGCATACATTATATACGTGTACGTATGTGCGTGCCTGTAGGATGTGTGCGTACACATATCACGTAATTTTGAGGTCACTCTCTGCCTCTCACTTGGCCTTCATTGCTGACCGGGTGTTCCTTCGGTCACGGAGCTCTGTTAAAGGCCCGGATTTCCCACTCGTCCTGATCTGTATCTGGCCCCTGTCCCCAGAGGCTGGAGGGGACACTCAGCAGGCGCCCTCGCACAGCCCCCTCCCTTAAAGCCGGTTCACCGGCCCGGCCCGGCTAGCCTCCGAAGTCCGGTCACCTTCCAGAACAAAGGACAACGACGTCCACGTCCCCCCCACCTTTCCCCGGTTTCCGGGGAGTGACTCTCCCCGGGCTCCTTGGCAGAATCACCTTAAACTCGGCGATGCCGGAAAATTCCGGTTTTAGTTTTTTTCTCTCGTGGGATCAAACAGCCACCTCAGGGATCACCTCGTCCAACCCTTTCACGTTACAAGGGGAGAAACCGAGGCGGCGAGAGGGGGCCGAGCCGAACCCCCCCCTCCCGTCACACAGCGGGGCCTCTCCGGGAAAACCCCCACTCACGGGGGCCGGAACCTGGCCCTTCTGACTCTCCCCAGGCCGAGCCTGGCGTGGGGGGTCGCATCGGGGTGCTCCGGGCAAGGTCAGTTTCTCTAAAACCGAACCGTTTTGTTCTCTCCCGCCCGGTATCCCACGGAGTGACAGGAGGGGTTTGGAGACGGCCAATGTCATTCCTGGGTCACTATCAGCTCGGCAGGAGGCCCCGCGGAGCCCCGAGCTTCGGGGTTCTCCCTCAGCTGAGCACAGGCCGCCTCTCCTCCCCTAAGCCATTCTTCCCGCCAGTTCCCCGTAGTCCCGGCGCCCTCGGGCCCCCATCACCCAACGGCCGCCTCCCCGCATCCCTGCCAGGCCCACTCCCTCCTCCCGGGCCCCAAGGACCGTGTCCCGCTTCCTCCCGGGTTCCCGGATGGGCAGGAGCACGGAGGGAGGACGGGGAGCCCCCGGGGGAGGCTGCGGCCCAGGCCGGGGCTCGCTCGCCTCAGAGACTCACGTAATGGGGAGAAGAGAAGAGATCCCTCCACCAGGTCTGCTCCCCCCTCCACTCGTGGTCCCGCTCCTCGGGGGGACTTCAGGCGGGAGCCTGCGCCGACATCCACCCAGCACTCACCTGGCTCCCGGGCTGCTCCTTCCGGTGGTCGGTCCGGGGCCACGTGACCTGCCGCCGCCGGCGCCGCCGGACAGTGCTGATTGGGTAGCCCCGAGGGAGGCCCGCCCCCTCCTCCGCCAATAGGGAGAGTAATGGAAAGGGGCGGAGCCATATCTTCCAGCTCTCCTCTGCGTTCCCTCCCTGCATCCCCAGCTTGAGCATCCCCCGGAGCTCCCAGCTCACACACCCCCGGAGGTGGGCGCTCCCCGCGCGGCCCTGGCTTCGCTCGTCCAGCTGTGTCCGGCCCTCCGTGACTCCCCGGCCCGCAGCACGCCGGTGCCGGCCAGAGGGCTTTCTTGGTGAAGATGCTGAGCAGATGAATGCAGCCGGGGTTAAGGGGCTCGCCCAGGGTCACATAACTAGTTAGTATCTGAGACTGGATTTGGACTCTGGTTTTACTGTACTCTACTGTGACACGAGGAGGAGGAGGAGGAACAGCGGCGGCAGCAGAAGAAGAACAAAAAGAAGAAGAAAGGGGGAGGAGGAGGAGAATGGGAGGAGGAGGAAGAAGAGAAGGAGGAGAAGGAAGAAGAACAGCAGAAGAAAAGAAAAAGGAAGAAGGAGAAGAAGAGGAGGAGGAGGAAGAGGAAGAAGAGGAGGAGGAAGAGGAAAAAAGAGAGGAAGAAGAGAAGGAGGAGGAGGAAGAGGAAGAAAGAAAAGGAAGAAGAAAAAGAAGAAAGAAGAAAGAAGAGGAGGAGGAAGAGGAAGAAAGAAGAAGGAAGAGGAGGAGGATTTGAGCAGTGCCTGAGCTTGCTCCTCTATCCTCCCACCTCTTCCTGAATCCTTTTTCATGTTGCTCTCCCTTCAGATTGCAAGCTTCTTCAGGGCAAGAATTGTCTTTTTATTAATTGTATCCCATTCCTTAGCACTATACCTTAAAGGAAATAGGCACTTATTGGACTGGATCGGATCCTCACACCAACCCTCAGGAGGCAGGCACTATTATAACCCCATTTTATAGAAGAGGAATGGTTGACAGTGGAATCATCAAGCTCCCCACCAGAAAGACACACATCTAGAGACAGGGAGCGCACTACCTGCAGAGGTAATGCCTTACCTTCTTTGTTTTAGGTTTTATAAAGTGTTCTTGCTGGCGGTGGTCTTAGTTTGAGTGTTACAAACTTCACAAAATTTCAGAATCTGGGAGCTGAACGACTTCAGAAGCCTTCTAATCCAATCACTATTTCAACAATAATCCCTTCTGTTACCTCCAACTTTCTCTTGAAAAAAGCTGAAAAACTCACCACCTTCTGAAGAAACCCATTTCACTTTCCTTCTCTCTAATAAATTTATTCTCACACCAAACCTAAATCTGACTCTCTGACATCCACCCACCAGCCCTAGTTCTGTCCTCTGGGACCTAATAAAATAAAACTAATTCTTTTGCAAGAGACAATCCCCGAAGTTCCTGTTACCAGAGAGATCTCTCCTCCCGACTTAAACATCTCGCTCTTTTAGATGCTTGTTCATGACCAAGGAGTGTGACTATCTAGACCAACCCCCTTCATTTTATAGAGGAGGAAATAGCTCCAGAGAGTTTAGATAACTGGGCAGATGTCACAGAGATAGTAACTGACAGGATTTGAATTCAGTTCCCAGATTTCAAATCAAATATAGTACTCTGTATTATAAGAACTTCAACGTGGCTGCCCTCATCTGGATAATCTCCAGTTAATCCACATCTTTCTCAAAAATGTTCTGGAATTGAACACTAAATTACAGACTAGAGTAGAATTTGGGAGGATGACCTCCTTCTTAGTCTTGAATCCTATCTCTTTCTTTATGCAACCTACAATTGAATAAGCTTTTTTTTTTTTTTTTTTTTTTTTTTTTTTTTGCTATCGTATCATTCTATCCTGTTGACTCATATGGAGCTTGTAATCCACTAAAGCCCCAAAATATTTTTCAGATGAGTGATTATCTAGCTGTGTTTTCCTCCATCTTGTACTTGCAAAAGTCATTTTTTTTAATCCTTTATATAAAACTTTGCATTTAGTCCTATTAAATTTCATCTTATAGTCAGCCAGGGTTATTGCTTGTCAAGGTTTTGTTCTGTTTTCTTTTAGTTTGAAATGTGATTGTTATCCAACAAGTTAACTATCTCTCCCAGCTTTGTAATCTCAAATTTTAGTGAGCATCCCATCTATCCCTGTATCAAAGTCCATGAAAAAAATGTCAGAGGGCACAAGGTCAAGGAGAAATAGATCCCTGGGGCACTCCATTAGTGGCTTTCTTCTAAGAAGTTGATATACAACTCTAGTTGGTGCTTGAGTACTGCGTTTCACTTTGGAGGGAGTGGAGTGGGGAGAAAAAGGCAGCTGAATGATTCAGGAAATTGCCACAAAGGGAGAAATATTCCAAGACGGTAAATCCTATATTAGATTGGAGGATATGGAATTCATGTATGAGCACATTGGTCTAAGATTCTCTTTTTTCTTGCATTGTCCTTGACAGATTTGCTGATTTCCATGCTGGGGATGGGAAGCAAAGCGTTGGGCAGGATTCCTGTTCACTGTATAAATGTTGCTGTTGTTGTTCACTTATGTCCAATTCTTTGGGATCCCATTTGGGGTTTTGGGGGCAGATATACTGGAGTGATTTGCTATTTGCTTTTCCAGATCATTTTACAGAAGGGGAAACTCAGGACTTGCTTACTGACACATCCACTAAGTGTCTGAGGCCAGATTTGAACTCAGGAAGAGGAATCTTCCTGGATCCAAACTGGGCCTCCTGTTCATTGTCCCACCTATTTGCCTTGTAACAACTAACTTAAGGGGTCAGGACTGCTAAACTGGAGCAACCCAAGACCCTCTGTGAGTTACTTGGATTGCAGAAAGGGACATAACCATCACTATAGAGCCAAGATCTGACTCTGTAGGGTAGAAACACAACATTTTTCCTATTTTTTTTTTTAAACAACAAGGTCACAATGCTCAATACCTATTTTCCTGTGAATGTGGAGGGTTCTTTCAAATAGAAAGAGATGGTTCTAAGAAGGTTGTATTGATGTCAGATATGGATGACTACTGTTGCTTGGGAAAGCAGTCCTAAGAAAGTGGTGATCAGAGGAGATGGCATAGGGAAAAGAGTACAAGGGACCCCTGCCCTGGGGAGCAACCAATCAGGGCCCAGTAGGGAATAATGAGTCTGCACTGGGTAGCCAAGATAGGCATTTTCCCCAAACCTAATTGGCTGGTGCAAAGACTGGAAGATGGATCCACCTTCTGACACTTGACCCAAGGGGACATAGGTTCTCCCCAATGCTTTAAGATTTTCCCAAAACTTACTGGAAGTAAATGAGTCAATTTATGATTAAAATCATCATACATTCTATACAAATGTCTTATTTTTCAACTGTAGACTAAGAGGAGAAAAACCAGAACCAAGACACTAGGAGATGGAGATCCTGAAAAAGCTCTTGAGCATTGGTGTTCAGTCAACTGTCTTTCATGAGATTCTGTGTGTGTGTGTGTGTGTGTGTGTGTGTGTGTGTGTGTGTGTGTGTGAGTTTCCTTTTAACTTTGAAATTCTGTAATTTTATGAAATATTCTTGATGAAATTTTGTGATCACTGTTTTCTTTTAGTCACCAACCATCCTTTTCATAATCTGTGTTAGAATTTTCACAGCAAAACAATGTCTACAGCCAGTGTTTTTGATAAAGGCCTCGTTTTAAAAATATATGGAGAACTGAATCAAATTAATAGGAATACAAGTCCCTAATTGATAAATGGTGAAAGAATATGAACAGATAATTTTAAGAAGAAATTAAAACTATCACATGAAAAAAAATTCTCTAAGCAAATTAAAACAACTCTGAGATACCACTTCACACCTCTTAGATTGGCTAAGGTGACAGAAAAAGATAATGATAAATGTTGGAGGGATGTGGGAAAACTGGAACAGTAATGCATTGTTGGTGGAATTGTAAACTGATCCAACTATTCTGAAGAACAATTTGGAACTATGTCCAAAGGGCTATAAAACTGTGTATACCCTTTGATCCAGCAGTGCCACTACAGAGTCTATTCCAAAGGGATTATAAAGGAGGGAAAAGGACCTACATGTGCTCTTTTTGCTGTGGCAAGGAATTGGAAATTGAGTGTATACCCATCATTTCAGGGATGAGTGAATAAGATGGGAGTATTTGAATGTAATGGAATACTACTGTTCTATGAGAAATGATGAGCAGGCTGACTGCAGAAAAGCCTAGGAAGACTTAAATTAACTGATCCTAAGTGAAGTGAGCAGAACACATAGTAACAGCAGCATTGTGTGATGATCATCTATGACAGATGTAGCTCTTCTCAGCAGTACAATAATCCGAGATGATTCCAATAGACTTGGGATGGAAAATATCATTAGCATCCAGAGAAATAATTATGGACACTGAATATGAATCAAAGCATAGTCTTTTTCACCTTTTTTTTCCTTTCTTATGTTTTTCCCCTTTTGTTTTAATTTTCTCTTTCACAATAGGACTAATATGGAAATATATTTAAAATGATTACACATGTATAACCTATGTCAATATAAGTAAGAAATGTATAAATATGTACATATATATTATATATAATACAAAAATTTAGAACTCAAAATCTTACAAAAATTAATGTTAAAATTATCTTTATGTAATTGGAAAAAATAAAATACTTTTAAATGAAAAAAAAGGAAATTTCCCAGCAAAGTAGAGCTCATTGTCCTATAATTTGCAGACTATTTTTTCCTTTTTAAAAGAATTATGTATTTTCCTTTCATCAGTTGTATAGAATGTTTTTCTAACATTTCATTTTTTTTGTGATCAAAAATCACTTTTTATGATCGCACCTCCTAATTCCTTCCTTACTCCAGGCTTCACAGGGAAGCAAAGGCTCTGTAGTCAGAAGACCTCTCTGACACCATATTTGTGACGTTGGACAAGTCACTTGATTTTCTTGATCTGTAAAATGAAACAGTTGGAACCTCTGAGGTCCTTTCCAGCTCTAAATCTGTGATTGATAAAGATAGGTCATCTGGACCAGGGACTTGAGTTCATAAAGGATTCTTTTATTATATTCCTACTTATCCTGGACATTGATGCCATATCGACTATTTTTATAATCCACAGGTCATTCTTGGCAGAGGAAACAAACAAAATAAGAGTAATTCTGTTCTGTATTCTCACCCTAGTCTCTTCCTTGATTCCCATCTTTTCCCCAGTATATCCAAAAATCAATCCCCTTTCCCCCCTCACTCTTACTTGTCTTCCTCATCCTTCCCTCATGTTGAACTTTAGCATTCCTGAAACCTTCTTACCTTAACATACTATAACTTTCTATTTATCTACTATTACATATTTTTGATTTCACCGTCTGTATGTCTTTTTTTTTTTAACCTAAATTAGTTGATATATTTTGCAATGGTATCTTCTGACAACTCCCACTTTTCTTCCTTATCAGAGGGCATATTAGAAAAGCATTCTGTGTAGTGGGGAAAGAGTTGGTTTGGGAGTCAAAAGAGACTGAGTTCAAATCTGATCTTTGGTTGTTTGAGTTCCATTGCTATGGGTTTATTCATATGTTAAAAGGGGGATAATAGTCTGACAATATTTATTTGTCAGGGTTCTTGCAAAGATCAAATGAAGTAAAGTGTGCAAATCATTTTGCAAATCTTAAAGTATCATATGTCAGTTAGAATTATTGGGATTGCTTATCTTTGTGAATTCTAAATTTCATTCCTGAGAATGCTGAGAATTCTTGAGTTGATTTTCCTTGTAAAATTTTTAATCCCTGGGATCCTCCTAATCCTTCTCTGAATGCTTTTGAAATCTCTTTTCCCAGAATCAGATTCATATCAGACTATGCTTGGATTTCCAGCATCACAAATCACAAATTCTAAGATGGAGTAGTCACTTCCCATAATCTTCACCTCTGTAACTAATATGAGTGAGAATCGGATTCAAGATAGAAGTTACCCTTTTTTATGCTACCATATTTTAAAAGATGAAGTAATCCACAAGTGAAATTAAGAAATTCTTAGCTTTTCACTTTATGGCAAAGTAAGACACAGAACATAGGCATAGAAAATGAGAATACCATCTAAGTAAATCAAGAATTTTTCAGCTGCCTTTCTTTTAAAATGTCTATGGTCTTTCTTGGGCAATTAGATGATGTATTGTATAGAGCACTGGCCCTGAAGTCTGGAGGATCTGAGTTCAAGTCCAGCCTCAGGCACTTAACACTTCCTAGCTCTGTGTCCCTGGGCAGGTTACTTAACCCCCAAAATGTCAATGGAAAGTGAGAGAGGGAAAGAAGAGAGAGTAGAGATGAGGATGAAGGGAAGAAGGAAGTGGGGGAGAAGAGGAGTGGAGAAGAAAGGAGAGGAAAAGAGAAGAAAATGAAAAAAGAGACAGAAGAAAAAGACATGAGAAAGAGAAGGCAAAAAGAAGAGAGTTGAAATGTTCCATCAATACTAGCTGTAGCTATCAGCCCTCTCTATATCTGTATCCTGAACTCCCCATCTAGTTCCTCTTTTCTCTTCAATATACACACTAGTACGGAGAGGAGTAAACTATAAAGTTCTATCTTTTCAATAGTACAAAACTTGAGGAGCTGAGGCGTGGTGAAGGGGCAATCTATAATTCTGTTTTCCCTGAGATGTTTGTAAAATACTTAGCACAAATCCTGGCATGTAGTAGGTACCTAGTAAATGCCTTTTGCCTCCCTTATATTATAAGTCATGTTGACTAGAGGGGTCCCTGATGACACAGGAACGAAGAGAAGAAAAGAGATTTTCTCAATTATTTATGGGCTCTGGTATGAATCCTTTTTGTTTGCTGTCAGGTCAAATAAAGTTTTAATATCTTGTTATTCCAAGTGATGAGCTGAGGGAGTTTCCTCCTCCTCCCCTGCCTTATTATTATTATTTTTTTGAGACATCTGTGAACCAAATGGAAAAACCCAACGTAGGGACATGAGTTCTCAAGACTGGTAACTAAAAAATCCTCATACTTGAATTTGGAATATGTAAGTCCAGAGTTCTAGTAATTGGTCACAGATTACAAGTATGCTCTGTACTTTTTTAAATGTTATTTGAAACAAAAAAATAATATATATATATACATTCCTACACATATAATAAGAAACAAATTATGCATTTTCTCAATCAGTGGATACTAATATACAACTATTTTCATGTGGAGCCAAATATTTCTGACATTAAAAGGGGTATGTTTTCATATGTAATAGTTTCTAGACCATAGATTTGGGGAGTTAGGGACATCTAGTGTGGGAGTGAGGAATTTTCTTTGATCCATAAGTCTAATGACTTTTCCCTGATGTTTTATTTCTGAGTCTATTTATTCTTTCTTCTCATAAATAAACCCTAGGAAGCACACTCATATAGCCTAGTGTGCTCACCAAGGGGAAACCATCCATAGAGCATCCAGTGATTAAAGCAGTAACAGAAGGGAATAAAATAATTAAAGATCAAGTAGGTCTGAACCTATGGAATGGGGATGGGGATGGGTTGAGGGGATTCTGGTCTTCAGATTGGAATCTGGATTAAGATCTAGAACAGTGAAGATGAAAGCTCTGAGACTGGGAGCGTCCTGGACTGATCTGAGTCTTTGTTCCTAGAATTGGGGGCTTCACAACTTGCTCCTACATAGCTCAGTCAAGTAGGGACCAAGATCACAGTAAAGATAAATAACTAGATTGAACCTGATTCGTGCATATAAGAAATCCTGACAAAGTGCAAGGATTTGGGAAAGTTTCAGCAAAGGGCAAAATCATTTCACGATTGGAGGAGTTTGGGAAGGCTTGGTAAAGGAGATGGCAACTCAGGTGGACATTAAAGGGCAAGTTAGACTTCCTAGAGAAAGATAGAGAAGAAGGGTGTTATGGGATAAGGTACAGCTTGTGCAAAGGTAGAAAGGCTGGAAAACATAAGAGCAGAAAGAAGCCCAGTTTTTTGCTTTGTTTTGTTTAAAGTCTAATTTGCTACAATGGGATATCTCAGAAGATACAATTACTGTGCTTAGTTACAATCCAGCTTAATTATGTTTCTTTCTTAATCACTTAGCTTTATGCCCGGGTCAGTATGGTTCTTTCTCAGACCCCTGATTATTGACAAAAGCAAAGTATTTTAACAGCTTGAAAAGACTGGATCAATGCAATGGTCAACTGTGATTCTAGAGGAACGGTCCTCCCCACCTCCTCACAGATCTAGCAGGAAACACACATTTCTGGACATGGCCCAAAACCCAGAAATTTGTTTTGCTTGACTCAGCATATTTATTAAAAGGGTTTTGTTTTCCTTCTAAATGGGGTCAAGAGGAAAAGGAAAAGCAGAAAGAAAGCAAATGCTAGCTGATCAAAAAATAGAAGTAAAAACAAAAACAAAGTTTTAGGGGCCGATTTTCCAGAAACAAGCCCTGGAGATCAGGCTAAACAAGAATGATCTAGTTTGGCAGATCCAAGAACCAACACATTAATGATGATGATGTGAATTCAGCCGGGGAAAAAAGTTGATTGGAATCTGACTAAGGAGGTTGCATAGCATTTCCTGCCTTTCCAGCCTGGAGAACTGAGTTTAAACCTTCCTGTCACTTAGAATTGCGAGGCCTTAGGCAAGTAATTGCTTAACCTCTCATCCTCCAGTTCCTCTTCCATAAAATGGGAATAATAATAATAGCATTTACCCACCAGGTTGTGGATAGGATCAAAAGATTTGTTTTTATCATGTACAGCCTTTGTAAACCTTAAGGCTGGTATCAATGTTAAGTTTGACTATTATTTAGGGAGCAAATGGAGTCGCTGAAGATTTTAAAGTAGGAGAGTGAAGTAACCAGATCTGTGCAGAAAGATGGATGGAATGAATGCAGGAGAAGGCGGCAGGGGCTTGGTCTGAGTCAAATCAATAAAATTGGGGGGGGGAAACCCCACCCCTCCGCCGGCAGGAGAATCATAGTTTTCTGTGTCTGTCTCTTAGCTTCCTCCTGAGCCCTGAGCTCCATAGGGCAGGGATGTGTGAATCATGTACCAACGTTCTCCTGGCTCTTGCTCAGGTACTTAACAACAGGTACTTAAAGCTTAAATGAACGCAAACTAATAAGTGAGAGAACGAATGAGGGCGATGGCACTAGTTGGGAAGGCCCGAGTCACAATCACTGACACACGTGGTGGTGACATGAAGGCTTTAATCCAGGTCCCGCCTGTAAGAGCCCCCCCGTCAGTGTCCTGCGCCACCCGCCCGCCCCCCATGGCCCCGCAGGCGGTCCAGCCGCCGCCTCAGGTCAGGGGGCACCTTGGCACCTGCCGCCAGGAGCTCTCGAAGACGCTGCTTGGGCGTCTTACTGAGGCGGAAGTGGCAGGGAGTGGGGCCCTCTTCGAAAGAAACTCGACAGGCCTTGGTGGCCGAGTGGTACCCCTCCGCGCTGGCTGTCACCATGTAATCACCAGGCGTCAGCATCCGCCAATAGTCCCCGCCTGGGGCTGGGGAAGGGGACACAGACATAAGATTCTAGAGCTGGTACAGAATTATTGACTGCTAGAACTGAACCTGTCCCCCCAAAATCTGGGATGCCCCTTCACACACCCAGAATCCTAGTGCCCTCCTGAGTCTTGCAAAGTTCTCCCAAATCTAGGACCCAAGTGGACCCTCCTGGAGATCCCACTGAGCTAGCCCCAGCTGCCTTCTCTCATTCCAAAAGCCTACTTTCAGACTTTGAATTTCCTTCAGTGAAGGGTGACTCTCACCCTATTCTGGGGCCCTTCCAATAACTGGCCAAGGGGGTTCCTTCTAAACTTTAGGGTCTTCCTCAACCACAGAGCACTCCAGCCCTTTCACTCTCAGGCCTCCCCAAATCCTTCAATAATAATGCCTTCAAGTCAAAACTTAATCCATAGTCTAGAATTCCTGATCACTCCTCGACCCCCTCCTCCCCCATTAGTGTCTCACATCTTTCCAGTTCCATCTGCCCCCCCACATTCCATACAATTCTACTCCAAACTGAAGTTCTCCCAATCTTCCCAAGATTCCTTTATTCCCTGGAAACCTCCATTTCAGATAGTTCTCTTCCTCAGTCCTCTGGGCCTCTCCTTTCTCCCCAAGATCCCACAATTTCAAGGATGAAAGGTCCTTTTTGGCTACATTGGGTTGGGGCAGAAGGAGGCTCCTAGTCTGTCCACCCATGGTGACCTACCTGTGGTGACATCGTGGTTGATGCCGTCCACTGCAATGACAGCATCTGGGATGCCTTGCTCTGTGTCTTTATCTAACACAAGCCCTGAAATGCCCATTCGCACCTGGGGTAGACACAGAAAGAAGAGAGGGCTTGGGTCCCACCACCCCTGTGCCCTCTTTTAATCTTCAATAGGGAGAGGAAAGAGGGATCACAATTGCCTCAGAGCCCAAGCCCCTCTGTGGTGGGTAGGGATCAGAGATGGTGACTGGCTAGGACCAATCTCTGCTCATAAGTAGGGGTCAGAGGTTAGTCAAACCTGCTCCAGGTAGGTGATAAGGGCATCTTTGTTGTTCTCCCACTCCTGGGGCAGCTCACTCTCGTGTGGGAATTTGTCACAGGAGAGTTCCACTGTAATCTCAAAGCAGTTTGTGTGGAGATAGCTGAAGTCATTCATACCTGAGGGTGAAGGGTGAAGTTATTCTGGGAGCTTCGCTGTCCAGAGAGACACTAACAGCTGGGATAGAGGTATCATGGACAAGTGGGTTAGGGATGGGACACAGTTACGCCATGGACAGGTGGGTTGGGAATGAAACAGTTCCACTGTGGACAGGTGGGTTAGGGACAGGACAGTTGCAGCATGCACAGATGGATTGGGGACGGGACACAGTTAGACCAATCAATTACACAGGGGAGAGGGCTTCAGAGGACAAGCACAGGTACATTTTAGGGAAAGGCTGTTGCAGAGAGAAGGTGGAGGTTTACAGCACTCTGGGGGTAGGCACATGGTTATAGAGCCCTGGCTTGCACACTCCTTGGGATATGGCGGTGTCTGGGGCGGGGAGCGGGGGGAGAGAGAGGTGGAGCTCACGCACTCCCAACGACTGAGTGCCATTCAGCGCCATTGATGATGTGGCCATGGTGTGAGAAATCCTCGCTGTGGCAGGGTCGGCGCCCCGGTTCATGCATGGCTCGGCTGGTCCCTGCATAGACAGTGCTGAGCCAGCGGAACACGGGCTCGTCAGGTGTGGGAGTGAGCTCCCGCGCTTCCCAGGGTGTCCGAGTCATATCAAAGGGATAGGATACCACCAGCTCTCCACCGTGCAGGTTGGCACTCAGCACAAATGGAATCCTCTGCATCCAGTCAATCACAGCTCGAGTCTCCGGGGCCACCTAGGGATGCAGGGAAGAACAAAGTGAGAGACACATCTGGAAGCTTTGAGGTGGTTAATGGCGTGTTTCTGGGTTACTGCTGAACATCTTTCAGTGGTTATTGGGGGATGTTACTGCCTATTTCTGAGTTGTTTCTAAGTATCCAGTGGAGTGACTGTCACTTACTGTGGCATTAGGCATTACGTAATAAGCTGGCAGTGGCAGGTGGTGGTTGGGGAACTTATGGGGTAGCAGTCCCTCATCCTCCGCTTCCCAGAAGGGCGTGTTGAGATCAGCAAAGTTGTGGTTCAAGTCAATGTACTGTTTGGTCCATCGTCCTTCAGCCCATCCAACCAGTTCTGAGCCCTATGAAATAAAACAGAACGCTCAAAAAACCTTGGAGACTCACAGACTCAAGGGGCTGGAGCTGGTGCTCTGGGCTTAGACATGATAGTCAAGTCATAAACATGGTCACTGGGTTCACATAGGATAATCAGGACACCTGGAAGCCAGGAATTAGGGGGTAAGACTCTGGTAATTGGGTACCCTGTAGAGAATAATAGGGAGACTACCTGCCATCTAGGGGAGAAGGTGGGGGGAAGGAGGGATAATTTGGAACAGAAGGCTTTGCAAGGATCAATGTTGAAAAATTACCTATGAATATGTTTTGTACATAAAAAGCTTTAATTTTAAAAAGAGCGAGAATTAATAGGGGACAGGGGACTAGGGGATCGGGAATGATTGCATAGTCATCAGGGCTATGGGATGAGACTGGAATCTAGTAGTTAGGGCTTGAGCATTATACATGGCTAGAGGATAACTTGAAGATGCTAGTGCACTTGAAGATGAGCCTGATTTCAGAGTCAAGAGTCACACTGAGGGATGGATTGCCTTGTAGTCATCCCAGCACAGAGTCTGGAATTTGAAGGTCAAAGATAGGGGACATACCCGTTGGTAAGCTATTTCATAGCCATCGGGGTTCATGGAGGGCAACAGGTGGATGCGTGTCTCAGTGAGGAGCCGAGTCACCCGAGGATTCCCACGGAGAAATTCAAGACACAAATATTGCATGAGCAGCAAAAGCAGTTCCCTGCCAAGTGCTTCATTCCCATGCATGCCGGCTACGTAGCGCACTTCTGGTTCTCCTAGAGAAGGGACAGTGTGTGAGGAGACCCCAGGCTTTCTGAGATCACTGCCCTTACTTCTCAATTTCTGCTTACCTCAGGTGACGCTCAGGGAGAAACAGGATGCAGAGCTCTCCCATTCACCTCTGACTTCCCCTGAGAACACAGACTCACCTGTCCCCTCTTATTGTTTGATTTCTGGCATGATCCAATGTCTCCATCAAACTGCTTTTTATATACATGGCCCATGTCCCATTACCATTCCCTCAATTCCTTCCATCCCTCTCTTCCCTTTCCCTTCTCCTTTCCTTTGACCCAGCTTTTTTGATCATCATTTTAGCACTCTTCTTTTCTCTCTGATCCCTTCCCTACTCATTCCCAAGATCAATTAGAAGCTGACTCACTGCCATCTCAGTTTTCTGTCCCATAGTTCTTGAGCAATCCATACTTAAGGGTGGGATTGTAGAAAGGACTGTTTTCTGGAAGTCATATGATTAAAGAATTTGAACTGAAAGGGACATGGGAGTTCATCTAGTCATCTGGAATCCTACAACTTGCTTTTTTGAAGAAAAAAAAAGAGACAGACAGACAGACAGATAGATAGATAGATAGATAGATAATAGATGATAGATGAATTGCAGCACAATTGATTGATTTCCTTTGTAATTTATCTTTTGTTATGCACTTAAAAAGATTATTCTGAGAAGAGATGCATGGGCTTTCCAAACTGCCAAAGGGGACCATGACAGCAAAAGATTGACAATACCTGATCTAGGCCACCTCTCTCATTTTTTGGAGGAAGCTGAGATTGAGAGAGACAGAGAGAGAGAGAGAGAGAGAGAGAGAGAGAGAGAGAGAGAGAGAGAGAGAGAGAGAGAGAGAGAGAGACAGAGACAGAGACAGACAGAGAGACAGAGAGAGAGAGAGAGAGAGAGAGAGAGAGAGAGACAGAGACAGAGACAGAGACAGAGACAGACAGAGAGACAGAGAGAGAGAGAGAGAGAGAGAGAGACAGAGAGAGAGAGAGAGAGAGAGAGAGAGAGAGAACGAGAACTGATTTGCTCAGTCATATGGGTAGTAACAACACTAGGCTTCACCCTTGAATTCACTGACTCCAAATCTGGAATTCTTCACATCCCTGTTTCAGGTGTTTGAATTCTACCTCAGCCAATTCTCCCCCTCAGGGGCTCAGTTTTCTCCTCTATAAAATGGATACAATAATCCATTCTCTGCCTATTTGGGGTGGGTTGTTGTAAGGACTGTACCAAATGCAAAATGCAGATTGGTCACTATCCTAGCAGGTTCAAAGACTGGAGGCAAAACATACCTAGTATTCAGGTTACCTAAAAAAGTGTTTTAATAAAGAAGAAGAAAAAATAATCAAAATATTAACCTCACATTGCTATTGTGAAGCACAAATAAGTTAATAAATGTGAGGTACTTTGCAAAATTTAAAGCCCTTTGTAAATGCCAGTTATTTTTTTAAGGGAAATTAAACTATTATATTATCATGGCCAGACATACCCAACACAAATAGATTTCAACAAAGCAGTTGACAAAGGCTCAAATAGTATCTTTGTGCATAAAATGGAGAGATGTGGGCTGGTAGAATTTGGTGAATGATAAATGATTGAACCAAAGTGTAATCATTTGTAGATTGATGTTGACTTGGAGGGAGGTCTCTAAAAGAATGCCACAGGGAACAGTTTAAACTCTTTATCAGTGATCAATTATGAAGACATAAATGGCATAATTTTCAGATCTGGAGATAACACAGAGCTGGGTGTAGTGATTCCAAAAGAGCTTGACAGACTAGAATAATGGACTAGGTCTGAAAAGATTAAATTTAATAGAGACCAATGTCAAGTTCTATATTTGGATTCAAATAGTCAACTTCAAAAGGATAGGGAAGATTTTTGTATATAAAAGATGTTAATATTTTAATAGATTACAAGCCTAAAATGAGCCAGTAGAATGATGTGGAAGGCAAAACCCCCTGAGAGATGGGATTAGGGGCAAAGATATGGCAGACAGCTAGAAATAGAGGAGTGGAACTAGAAGCAATGGAGCAAGTTCACAGAAAGTTTAGATTTGATGTAAAGAAAGGTTAGCGCTCTCCAAAAATGTCCCCATTGGAGGTTTTTCATCCTAATTTCCACTGACATGTTTTAAATGTTCAGTTGTGGATTTTCAGCTCTGCTATTCTGTAAAGTTCTCTCTGGAGATTTAGAAGAATTTTAGTGATTATTTCCCTGGGCCCTGTGTCCATACCTAACTCATGTTCACCAGGCTTGTCGGACATTTCCATCACATAGAGCTTCAGACCCTCGTAACTTTTTCCAATGCTATAGACACGAGTGATATTTGGGCATTGCTCATTCACCTTCTTCATTAGCTGTGGAGGTGATGGAGGAGAGAAAATGAGGGTGGTTAAAGGAGGAATCTTGGAAGAAGAGAAGGAAGATCAGGGTTCAGGGGAGTCTCTGACCTGTCTCATAGCCTTGTAGTTGTGATGGCGGAAGTCCAGAGGGTCTGAGGATCCAAGCTGAGGCTCCCGAGGGAAGAGCCCATTGGGGTCTAGGTAAGTAGGGAAGACTTTGTTACCAACATCCTACCTGCTGTTTCCCCACAGTTAATCCCAGAGACCTCCAGGACTGGCCCTATAGCCCCCCAGCCACAACTTTCCCCTTCTTCTCTTACCCCCCCCCCCCACTGCCTCCTGGAACTCCCATCCTGCTTCATGTTCTCTCCCCGGGTCTTCACCTGGGAGCAGACAGGCTAGCACCTCAAGGCGGAGGCAGGCTGCACCCCCATCTAGCCAGGTCTGGGGTAGTAGCCTTATGTATCTGGCCACCTGAGGCTGAGAGAACAGTGCCAGCACTGATGTGTCAGGGTCCGAATTCCCACGGAACACCTGAGGAGGAGAGAAGTCATAATCCGTTCCCAGGGAACTCTCACTTTGGAGCCCACGGTACCAAAACAGCATCCTGCCCAATGCTACCCATACCCAAAAGAGCATGGGACCTCATCAGTGGTCTCTGCATCTGTTCCTGCCTTCCCATCTCCCTATCTCCCTTTATATGTTTTTAATCTCACCATCTACCTGAGCCTATCTTATCATCTCCTTCTGTCGATCTCTGTGTCTGTACCTCTGGTCTATCTGACTATCTCTCTATCTCCCCATGTCTCTTTTCCACATGTATCTCAGCAGCACAGAGCAAGGTCTGTCTGATACACATGAAGGACAGCTCTATTCTAAAGGAATTAGAGAGTTGGAAGTCACCGAGGTCTGGCCTGACCACAGCCCACCCTCCCATGTCCTTCCCCTGCTCATCCCTTCCACCCCCATTCACCTCATCCAGTCCACTGCTTCGATTCTTAGTCCCCCACCAGGTGAGAGTGTCGTTGCTGAATTGGACCTTGTAGGAAGTGACCCAGTCATACCTTCAGCAGGGAAGAGGAGAAGAAATCGTAAGGCTGGAGGGAGGAGTCTCTCTTTCCCTCTCTTGCACCTAGCTCCTCATATCAGTATCCTCTGATGCTGTGCCCCACCTATAGCCATTCCTAGAATGTCAGCCTCTGGAAATCATTGAATATAGTTTCCCCATTTTACAGCTGGAGAAAATGAGCCCCAAAGAGACTCCAAGTCACACATTTGGGACATAATCAGGGGAGAGAATCAAAGTGTCCTGATATGCAGGTTCAACTTGTAGATCCTAACCTTAAGACCCAGGATCCCATAAGTCCTTTTATGGTCCGTGTCCAGGGCAAAGATTCCAGTATATGTTCCCACCTGAGTCTTGCTTTCCCAGTCCCCCTCTTTCCATTTCACTCTAATTCAACCTAGACTGTCTTTGCACCTCCAGATGGAATTCCTGCCCTGGGTGATGACACCGGTGAACCGAGCAGTGCGACCAGCATCCACTTGTAGCCAAGGCCGGTCATCCTCTGGCTCTGGGCACCAGGCCCCATCAAACAGATCCCCATCCTCTAAGCCTGACTGCAGGACAGACAGTAAGAAAAAGACAAGGTATGAGGGGAGGAGGAAACATAGTATGGGATGGAGAAGTTTTCTTTCAGGGGGAAGCTATCTGAGAGAGTATTCTCTATGATTTTTCTTTTCTTTTCTTTTTTTTTTTTTTTTTTTTTTTTCTAAGAAGTTCTCTCTGTGTCTTTGCAGAAAGGTTTATATAGGAGGGCATGTTTTGGGTGGATTACTACCTGCTGGAGGAGGTGTCTCTGACATGGGAGGAGTTGGGGAGGAGGAGTTTCTCACCTGGATGTTGAGCCTTCCACGATGGGCCCCCAGGCCATAGGATTGGCTACTAGAAGCCTGGAACTGTTCATCAGAGACTCGAAGAGATTCCAGTCCCAGGGGTGGGCAGCCTGTGTAGGGGAAATAAACGAGGGGGGAACACAGGAAAATGGGATCCACAATGTATGTATTTCTGTCTTGGCATGAGTCTTTCCTTGTGCTTGCGCATTTTAGTGTACATGTACCAAACTGTGTTTCCAAACTCATCTGTAACTACATGTATGTATCAGTGTATCTGTGACCAGATGTTTCCATGTTCCTTGACTGAATGTCCCTCAGTTGGGAACTACCTGGCTCTGGATCCTGAGTGATCTCTTGGTTTTCTGGGCTAGGCTGAGTTGGAACCAACTTCTTCTTCTTCTTGATCACAACTTTTTTCTTCTTAACAACCCGGACCTTGACTCGAAGCTTTGGTTTTGCTGAAGGAGAAAGGGCAGGGAGGTTGGAAGAGATCCAAGCAGGGAAAAAGCTGAACTAGATCCCTAGAGACAGACATTCCTCATTCATGATCTTGGTGGGAGGCTGAAGGGGGGGAGGCAGAGGAAGAGACAAAGTATGATATTGTATCCTCCTCCCTTTCCCCCTCATACACAGCTTCGATTTACCAAAATTTTGTTGATTCTGCTTCAATTGCTTTTCTTTAGTCGTTTTTATTCCTTTCTTCCTCTCACCCACTCTTTTTTCCTACCCACCCTTCTTTTCCTGTTTTCTGTATCTCCTTTATCTCTGTTGGTTCTGCAATTTTTATGTCTTTGTCTTGTCTATCTCTCATTTTTTCTCTCCTTTCTTTCTCCTTCTTCCTTTCCTCCTCATCTTCCCCTTTGTTCTCTCTCTCCCATTCTCTTTTTTTCTCCTCTCTCCCATCTCTCCTTTCTCTCTCCTCCTCCCCCTCTCTCTCCATCCTTCCTTTTCTGCCTCCCCCCTCCTATTTTTTTCTGTCTCTGTTTTCCTCTGTTTCTGCTTCTCTCTTCTCTATCTCCAAATCTTTCTTTTCTCTCCCCCTTTCTTTGTTTCTCTCATTTTCTTCATGGTTAGATTTCCACCTGAATTTCATGTTTTTCTCCCTCTATCTCTTCCTCTCCCCTTCTGTCTCTGTTTGTTTCTCCTTGTCTTCCATTCTGAGCATTAAATTTCATCTCCTGCACATCTCTGAACAGCCTTGGGTCTCCTCTCTTTACAGAGCTTTTCAAGTGTGGGATCGCTGGAGGGCAGAGGAACCAGTTCCAGATGGAGTTTCCAATGCCCAGAAGGTAGGAGTGTGAATAAGCAAGTATGGAGTCAGTGAGTGTGTGTGTGTGGTTTGTATGCTGTGTGTGTGTGTTTTTAAGAGTTGGAGGAGGGATTATGGAAGGTTTTGAGTGAATGTAGGGGGAAGGGGCTGAGAAATATGTGTCTTGGAAGGAGAAGGGGAGTGGAAAAAGAACGGGCTGAGGCACAGAAGTCTTGATTCCTGCGAAGGTTCCTGGAGGTACCAACTGGGCTCAGACTCGGACCTTGAGACAATTCAATTCAATTCAACCAAGATTTATAGAACTGACCTGACTTGGAAAAGACCGACCTGAGAAGAAGGGGAGTCTCACCTTTCTTCTTCGCCTCCTCTTTGGGCTCCCCAGGCCTCGGGGTGAAAGAATGGGGAGTTCGGAAAGCCGGGGTCCCCGGTCTTGTGGTTCGAGGAACCGAAGTCGTCTGGGTTCCTGGTCGTGAGGTGGGAGTAGCAGGAGCCGGGGAAGTTGAGGACCAAGGGGTTCTAGGGGTCAGGGACTCAGGGGGCCCGGGACGAGGGGTAAGGATGTCGGGGATGGGCGTTGAGGGCCGAGAAGTTCGGGGCCCCTGGAATTTCGGTGTCCTGGACCAAGGGGCGGAGGTGGTAGAGTCCGGGGAAATTGCAGGCCTGGGGGTTGAGGGGACCTGGTTTTCCGAGGCTCGGCGGCGGGGAGTTGGGTTGGCAAAGACTGGAATTGCCCCTAGCCTGGGGCTGAGGCGAGAGCTCTGTGCTAGGACGGTCAGGGTGAGCAGGAACGCCCGCATGGCCGAGGCATGGAGCGGGGAGACGAGGGGATGGACTGGGGGGAAAGCCGTGTGGCGTCCGTCCGTCAGTCGGTCCGTAGATCTGAGTCTCCCTCCGGGGCCGAGCTCCTTTCACTGCGCTGCCCCTCCCCCTTGCCCCTCGCCTCCGCCCCTTCCTCCTGTTCTCCCCTTCCCTCTGACTTGTCCCAACCCAGAAAGTGAGGGGAGGTTGTTGCTGACCCGCTCTGAGCTCAGATCTCTCCCCCGACCAGCGCCCCTTCGAAATGGAATAAAAAGCCGGGAAACTGAGGTTTCTCGAATATTCCTCTAGTCATCTTCCCCATCCCTAGTTCTGCCAGTAACCTCTAGGTAGGGAAATCCAGGAGGCTAAATTGGGAGAAGATGGGAAGGAGGGAGGGGAGGGAAGGGGGGAAGGGAGAGGGAGGAGAGATAGGAGGAGGGAAGCTCATCCACGTGCCAGGTTCTATCTACAACTTGCCACGCCCTCTTCTTCGGGCTGTCCAGGCTCCCAACCCCCCTTTTCTATCTGCTGGAGATGGAAGGGATGCTCCGCCCGGAGGGTCCTTTTCCATTGCGGCCGCAAGGCTCCAGCAGGGGGCGGGGCTGTGGGAGGAGAATGACCCTGTGGGGCCTGGAAGAGGGGGATTAGAGGGGATGGGGGAGGGGATTTTGCTCGGGGAAAGACCCTGGCAGTTAAGAAATGTAGGAAAAACCAAGCTCCTGGTGCCCAACGCGACCGTACCGGCCACCATTTCTAGGAGAGTGTGGAAGAGGAAGGAAACTGAGGCTGCGGGAAGTATGTGGGAGGTGGGAAACGGAGACTTCCATCTTTGTTCAAAGTCTGGCTCGAGGACTGGAGGCGAACACTGGCATCGGAGCTCTCCATCCCACTTTCCTTCCCTCCGCCCCCACCATCTGCCACGTTCCCGGTTATGTAACTACAGCTGAGGCTGCAGATGCAGAAGGGAGGGAACCGGGCCCGACAGATGCGGGAGGGGGCGGGGCCGGCTGGGAGCTGGGGGGCTTTCGGCCGGCTCTAGAAGCTCTAAATCCCTCCGCTCTAAAAATTCTACCTGAGTCCAACGGAACGGTTTCAGTCATTCTCTTCCTTCTTTGCCATCTCCTTAAGACCCGGGGAGGATTCCCCTCTAATTTCATAAACATTTATTGGATAAAAACCGCACATTAACGACCCTCAAGGAACTTGTGTTCTCTAGGGTTGGATGGGGGTTGGAGGGCTATCCCCTGCATCCGAAAACTCGATCTCTTCCATCAGCCCCACCCGGTTCCGCTCCTAAGGTTGCCCCCCACCCACCCACCCGCTCAATGGGGTCACAATAGGATCAGAGTCGCCTCCCAGGAGCTGGGACTGGCCTGGAGAAGAGGGGCCTGGGCAGTTCCAAAAGCAGGGGTGAGACCTCGGCCCCCGGAAGGGGGTTGGTTAAGGCGTTCGCGGGCGAGCTCCTGGAGGGCGGAGGCGCCAAACGTGGAGGCCCCGGGGATGTGGGGGTCCAGGCTGAAGATGGAGAGGCCGAGCTAAAGCCGGGAGGAGGAGCTGAGATGGGAGAAAAAGGACTAAGACTAGGGGCGGAGAGAAGATTTAGCTTCGGGGAGAGGCGGGCGGAGCCGGTCTTGGAGGGGCGGTGCTTTATGGATCTCCTCTCCACCCTCCAGCCCCCAACCCAGCTCCTCCATTCCATCTGGGGCTGGCTGAGTCCCGGGCCCCGCGGGGTCATCCACGGCGGGAATGAACAGGAAAAAGACAAATTGGGACCAGCAGCTGAGGTCTGGCAACAATGATAACTCCCGTAGTCCTCCGCCCTCGAGTGTGTGAGTGACGGAAGCTTGTGGCCAGATGCTCCCCCAGAAGTTCCCGGCCCTATCACTCCACTCTCCCAGGAGGAGCCCACTTGCCTTTCTAGACCCCCCCAACTCTGCTCTCTACACCTTCCCTGACCCTCAACTGGCCCACTCCTCCGTGCCCCATTCCCAGTCTCTTAGGATCCTATGATTTCAAAAGACCAGGCTAGGTTTTTGCCCTGAATCCGGGGACAGAGGAGGGGTTGGTGGGAGGGGGAGAACTTTGCGGGGGGCGGGGATTGGGGAATGGGATTTGAGAAGTGAAGCGCCCACAGCCGGCTGCTGCCCTCTGTCCGACACATAATCCCCTGCTCCACTTTCCGTGCCTATCGTGCTGTGTGCCCCCCCCCCAGGTCCCAGAATTTGCAGGAGTACCCGGAGAGCGTGAGGAATACCCCACGCCCGCGGTGCAGAGGCAGGAGGAGGAATATTCGGTGCCGAAAATGGATTGAGGAATGTGCGAAGGCGTGCACTACCGGCGAAGACAGGGACCGAAACAAGGACCGGGACCAAGATGGGGACAGGGACCTGGACGACGACGACGACGGGGACGAGGACGGGGACGGGGACGCGGACGAGATTGGGGATGGGGATGGGGATGGGGACGCGGATGGAGATGGGGACGGGGAGGGGGACAGCTCCACGTGGCAGATTCAGTGCTCCAGCCAACCCAGCCAGTGCTGCACCGGCAGCAGCTACCTTTCCTCCGAAACCCGTCGGACGAGGCACCCCGAGGCCTTCGGCTTGCACTGGCCTCATCCTCTGGAGCTGGCCCTGGACTTGTCCGCCGGCCTGGCCCTGCTGTCCTTGCTGGGAGAAGGGGGCTCAGAAATGATGCTGCCGCCCTTGTTCCTCTTTATCCTTTACCTGTTGCTCACCATGCCCTTGGCGATGGTGCTCGGCTGCAGGAAACGAAATCGAAGGCTGACTTGGAGGGAGGGTTAATCCAGAGCCTGGGTCTAGTACACGCTCAGCCCCGAACGCAGGGAGCTCTCCTCCGAAAGCAGACCAAATATTGAAGTCCATATCTGGAATACAGAGCCCCGATCGGAAGACAGATCCGATCTCCTTAATCTCTGCCTGACCTCCAACAAGAATCTTGCATTGGAAAGCAAGCACGGGAGCCCAACACATAGCCCGAGTACAATGGATCCCAGACCCAAACAGGACTCAGACTGGAATACACCTGGTAAAAGCAATAAAGGGGCCCTGACCCAGCTGCCTCTCAGTATTTCGTCCTGCTGGATTGGGGATGGAAAAGGGGGCGGGGGAGGGGGATGTCATAGTGTTCTGTTGACTTCCAAAAACAGGCAATGGGGACTTGTGATGCTAGGTCTAACCATATGGATGAGACCAATAATTTCAAGGTTTGCAAATTACTTTTCTCAAATCAACCCTAAAGTAGGAATTATACCCAATTTACAGTTGGGGAAACTGAGATTCATATAGATTAAGCAACTTGCCCAATCTCCCCTAAATATAGTATGCTTTCCTCTAAGCTTCTCTACTATTTTAGATCTCAATTTATTTGATGAGGAACAAAATTTGAGAGACATGCTGGTGGGTTTTTGTTTTATTTTAATAGCATTTTATTTTTCTAAAACATGCAAAAATAGTTTTCAAAATTCACCTTTTGCAAAACTTTGTGTTCCAAATTTTTCTCTTCTCCTTGCCCTCCAGAAGACAGCAATCAATTTGATATAGGTTAAACACGTACAATTCTTCTAGATATATTTCTATATTCTATATATTCCATATTCATCATGAACACACAAAATCAGATCAAAATTATGAGAAAGGAAAAAAAAAGCAAACAACAAAATGGTGAAAATGTTATGCTTTGATCCACATTCAGTCTATAATTCTCTTCTCTGGATGTGGATGGCACTTTCCAACCCAAAGTCTATTTGAATTGCCTTGAAGTACCTCATTCTTGAAAAGAACCAAGTACATCATAGTTGATCATCCCATGATCTTGTTACTGTGTACAATGTTCTCTTGGTTCTGCTCACTTCACTCAGCATCAGTTCATGTAAGTCTTTCCAGGCTTTTCTGAAACCAGCTGCCGGTCATTTATTAGCAATAATATTCTATTACATTCACATACCACAATTTACCCAACCATTCCCCAACTGATGGGCATCCACTCAGTTTCCAGTTTCTCACCACTACAAAAAGGGCTGCCACAAACATTTTTGCACATGTGGGTCCCTTTCCCTCCTGTATGATCTCTTTAGGATATAAGCCTAGTAGTAACACTGCAGGATCAAAGGGTATGTACAGTTTGGGCATAGTTCCTAATTGCTCTCCAGAATGATTGCATCAGACTACAACTCAACCAACAAAAGTCCCCAGTTTTCCCACATCCCCTCAAACATTTATTTTTATCTTTTCCTGTCATCTTAGTCAATCTGAGAGGTGTGAAGTGGTGCCTCAGAATTATCTTAATTTGCATTTCTCTAATCAATAGTGATTTAGAGAATTTTTTTCATAGACATACTGGGTTTAATTTGGCTCTTAGGATCTGGATAGCTTAAACATAGCTTAAAAACATACAAGTTAACCACACCCTGGGAAATAATACATACCCACAGAAGACCCAGAGATGGAAATAAACTGAGTATGGGGCAGGTAGAATTGTATTCTTGGCCACTGGGAAGGAGGGAGTTAGGGAGGAGCATCATGTGGAAAGAAAAGGATTCTTCTGGAAGGAAGAAAAGGATGGCAGAAATGGGAGCCAGCAGAGGGAGCAATGAGCTAGTAAGTGATTTAGGTAAGTGTATGCAGTATCCCCTGATTCTGTGAAGTGGCAAAGGAGCTAGCACTTGGACATGAAGGGACTGAGCGCTCTAAGGCCTGAACCTGGGACCTGAACTAAATTCCCTTGCATTCTTCCCCCTTTTATTTTTAGATCCCCAACACACACACACACACACACACACACACACTCTCTCCTTCATGACATCCCAGATAAGTAGTCAGTCAGCCTTTCATTTAAGACTTCTATTGATGGAAAACTCACTGATTTCCATTTGGGTGCAGTTTCAATTCTTAGGAAACTTCTTGCATGGAGCTTAGATCTGACTCTGTACCTTTCACCCATTTCTCTCTGTTTTGCCTTCAGGGGCCAACGCAAACATCAAATCTCTTTTCCACTTGACAAGCCTTCAAATACTGTAAGATAGCATGTCCTAAATATTCTGTTTTTCAGACTAAACATCCCCAGTTCATTTAACCCATTCTCCCGGGACATAAAAAAGGCAACCTGACACAATAGCAAAGAATAGGTTGGCAGCTATGTGTACTTGGCTGGAATACTGGCTCTGCTAGTATATGACTGGACAAATAACTTCGTCTCTCATGAGGCTCAAGTTCCTCATCTGTAAAGTAAGGGAGTTGTACAGACACACACACACACACACACACACACACACACATACACAATACATATATGTAAGAGAGAGACAGAGAAAGAAAAAGAGAGAGAAGTGACGTAGCTAGGTAATGCTGTAGTAGATGGAGCACCAGGCTTGAAATAGGAAGATTCATCTTCTTGAGTTCAAACTTGGATTCAAGGTAGTCTGGGCCAGTCACTTAATTCTGTTTGCCTCAGTTTCCTCATACATAAAATAAGCTAGAGAAAAAATGGCAAACCACTCAGTATGTTTGCCTTAGAAAACTCCAAATGGGGTCACAAAGAATCAGACACGAATGAACAATAAAGTTGCTAGATTATCTGCAAACTCTTCAGGCTTGAACTTCTAAGATCCTAAACATGATTACCATCGTCTCTCCTGGACTACCTGAAAAGTGATTACTATCCCTTTGACTAGCTCCAGGGTCTCCATGGTTCTCCTAAAATCTGGAGTCCAAATGTGGTCTTATCTTGCTTGGTTATATTTATAACCTCCATTTGGAACTCTTAAACTTTCTCTCTCTTAATATAGTTTGCATTAGAATTTTTCTTTTCTTTGCCTCTTTGTTGACTCAATTTAAAAGATAGGTTGAGTCATCTTCTGGAGAGGGATATAGTATATGCCACAAAGGTTCATAAGAATGGGATTTTCTGGAGGTTTGCAAATTTAATCAGAGTCCTTAAAATGCAATGGAAGAGAGAAGGAGAAAAGAAGCTTCCTAGTTCCACTAAGCTAAATACCAGAGTAGAGTTACAATATAGAAAGGGTAATGGTTAAAATGCTCAGAAATCCACATACTAAATCCAGAGGAAGCTCGCAATAAATCACCTGTTGAATTATTGGAATGAACATTAAATTCACCTGCTATCATAGCTATTCAGATGTAGGACAATTAGTACACTTTCTTGGAAAAATGATTCAAATGAAGAACTATTTATTTGGAGGACAAAAAAATTACTGTTTCTTTTTTTTTAAGTTGAGGCAACTGGAGTTTAATGATCTGCTCAGAATTTAAACCTTTTGATTTTAGGGCCAGTGCTCTCTCTATTATACTAACTGCTCCTACTGTGGTACTTTAGATACAACAGTATCTAACCGGTCTGGTTGGGATAAATTTCAGTGAGAGGTAATCTTGACAGTTAGTTGCAACCTATAAAAATATGTGCAAAAGAAAAAGTTTTCATTGGATTTTAATATTACTATGGCAAATACCATAAGTTTGAATCAACACTCAAAACAATATTGAGAACAAATATTTTTAATTAAAAAGAATTGAGATGTGCTGGTAAATGCAATAATCCTTGTTATCTTCACTATTTGTACTTGGTTGGAATTCCCATTTATACACGACTCCTCAAACTCTTTATTTTCATTACATTATCTCAGACTAGCTAATATTATGTCTATTTCTTACATTACAGTAGTACAAAAAAAGGACAATTTGCTCAAAATAGACTTGCAGGGTAAAAATTTGTATAATACATTAAATGGACAATACTCAACAGCTGGTGTCCAAATTCACAGCATCTCCCAATCCCTGGAAATGAACATTTAACCTGACCCCAGTCCCACAGTCAAGCAAATAATCCCCAATCTTGGAAATTAGGATATGGGAACTTAATAACTTTGTGTATTTCATGACTAGGAAAGGTTTTTGATCATCTTGTCCTGACCACCATGAATCAGTAAATTTTCAAGATTCTTAATGGCAGTAATGCATGGATTCCATGGCATTGATGTCTGGCATTAGAAGGAACTGAGAGAAACCTCAGTATCTATAATAGCTGTCATATCAATTCTTCAAAGTATGACATCTGGAGAAGAGTAAAAACAAATGTCTGCATGTTTTGACCAGATAAGGAACAGCATCCGAGGAATATGCTAGCTCCATAACCATTTTCTTTGCATTCCTTCCTTCATCTTCCTTTTCCCTTCTACTCCCTGCTTCAAACTTTGTCCCACTTACCTGTTTGTTTCATTGTGCAAGTCTGAGCTGGGAGCAGGCTGGGTAACATCATATGTATGGGAGGGCCAGTTAATTTGATTGCCACAACTTATTTCATAATGTATGGGAAATCTATTGTTTTGACCATTTTCTACAGCCTTTAGAAGGATATTTACTATTCAGGATCTTTGTAATTGCAAATGCAATCTTTTTTTTATGAACTGCTTGTCAGTAAATATATATATGACCACAAAAATTTGTGATTGCCTTCTGGCCCATTTCACAGATATCCCAATATATGAAATATTAACTTAAAAGCCTTGAGTCAATATTAGACTGGCGACTACAACTAGAGCATGGTTTTGTGTCTGGACACAGTATCAAGAGAATTGAGTTAAATTAAAAATCCAAACCGGGAACAAACTGAATGGCACATTTGTTATTGTTGAATGGCAACATGATATTGTTGATAATGATGACGATGTTTTACCATAAGACCTGTTGTGAGTTAATGGTTACCTGAGTGAGGTAAGAGTTCTGAGACACTGAGAAAAATTTTTCAGAACCCAGCTAGCTAACACTATTAAAAGCAGAATCTCTATTTCCGTGAGAATGAACCCAACAAACAAGCAAATACCAATGATCCATGAGATTGAGTTGGACTCTCTCCCTTTCCTTTTCTATCTCCTTCACCCTTCAATTACAAAGCTCAAAAATCCAAAGTGTACACTCTACAAGAGGTGAGAGAGAATTCCTTTATACTTTGCACTTCCATCAGTCAATTCCCTAGAAACTTTAAGATTCAAGAAAAATTAACATATATTAGATATGGGACCTTTCCTGTATAAAAAGAGAATACTGAAAAGCCATTTTTCAAAATTTCTGCTGTATGTGTATTTTCTCCAGTCCTCTCCAACTAAACATATATCCTAGTCATCCAGAGAAGACATCTACCTCAAGAAGCAAGCTAGAGAACTTTTATTAACTCTTTATTTCCAGTTTTTCTGAAGCCTTACGTTTACAGTGAATAATAATCTTCAATACATCTCTTTCAGATAAATAAATTTAGTGCTTGAAGGTCATGCTTCTTTTTCCTTTTTAAAATGTGCGTATTGATATACCATAAAAATAACTTATTTGAAAATTTTTAAGGTTGAATTTAAAATGGGTAGGGTAAATTGATAAATTCTTTTTGTTTTTAAGAAAGGCAAATCTTTGCATTATAAAAAATGGATATGAAAATTTTAGAGAAATATGAGACTTGTATGAATTGATGCAGAGTGAAGTAAGCAGAAACAAGAAAACAATGTATATTATGCAAATATACATTGTAAAACACAAAAATGTAAATAGAATAGGAAAAAAGTTAACCTGAATGCAGTGCTATTATTTAAATGAAGCTTGGTCCAGGAAAAGACATGAGAAAATGTACAGCCCTCTCCTGTTCTTTCTACAGGTAGTGCTATGGATATGGATAATTGCATGCACTGTCAGAATCTATTGGTCTGTTGCTTAGTTTTGCTAAACTTGTTTTTCTTTTATTTTTTGTTCTTTGTCAAGAGAATTGGCTTCAAAGGCTGAGAGAGTGGGGAAGAATATATTGAAAATGAGATCTTTCTATCCATCTATCTGTCTATCTCTGTGTGTATTCATCCCTGCAGCAGGAATGAACTGTAGTACTTCCCATAGAGTTGGCCATATGCTCTGGCCACTTCCGATAAATGTGACCCGGCAACTCCTGATTGATTCCTTGATCTTTATGACTGAGATTACATCAAAAACTACTGTTCCCCGGAGTTAGTAGAATCCTTGATCTCTCCCCCATTCCTAGCAGGCTATAAGAGTAGTAGAAAGAGTCATCTTCTTTTTAGTTGGCTCCTGTGATACTTTCTGCATTTCTCCTTAGGATTTCCAGTAAGTAAAGAAGTAGAGAATGTTTTTCTTCTTCTCAGTGGCGATCGCAATTATTGGCACACGGTGAGCAACAGATGCTTACCTAGGTGAGCCCAAGATCCTAGTTGGTTTTCTCTGTCTCTGCGTTTCTTCCCCAAGAATAAAACTATATTCAGAAGCCAGCGAACCTGTTAGAGGGTTGTTAAATTTGAAGGCAAACTCAGGCTGGCCAGGAGATCTGAATCTTATGAGTTGCCTAGACAGTATAGGTCTGAGGTGAAAGTGAAATCATCTTTTTAAAGAAGTTTCACTATGTTGTCTTTACCTTTCAGGAGACTATAATGATGTTAACAGGGTTTTTCTGGTGTGTGTGTGTGTATATATATAAAGTATTTCTTTTGTGGTGAAGGAAATAAATAGCTGTCCTATATCTTTTATCTGTTTTGAACATTGGTATCTTTTTGAGAAGAGATACAGTTAATCAATTTGGGGAAGGAACATGGAAGTACATTTTCTGAAAGAGGGTTCAATTAATCCCCTAATCTAATCCAAATCTAATTTTGTAGAAGAAACACACCTAGCCTTTGTGTTAGAGATTTTTTTAACCATACTCTACAAGCCAAAGAGATCAAGAGGAGCCTTGATTTCTTGTCTTTGGGGTTAAGCAATCTCCAAGATGAATCCATAATCTGCTTGAGCTTAGAACCAGAATACTTTCTGAGCAAGAACTTCCTCTTACCATAGGTCACAGAAAAAGAAGAAAATCTTATGAACTCAGAAAAATAGATCTCATTCAACATGATGTGGAGTTCATGATATACTGATGGAAAAGGCAGTTCAGAGCATCTCTGCTGTGAATAAAACTCCCCACACATTTTTGGGAAACATAAACAATAGAGAAATATATGGTCTATGCCTAAATGTGTGTCCCTTACAATGTTCTTTGAGAACATTTGCCTTCCATGTAGAGAATAGATTGAAGCATGATGAATCCAAAAGTAAGGTGGTCAATTAGAACAATATTGACTCTTAAAAAAAAAAGGTGATGAGAAGCCCAAATAGGATAGAGTGGGCCTGACTGCAGCTGGTCCCCATTTCATTAGGTTTGCTATTGGAACAAACTGAGATGCTCAAAGGTCATCCAACAGTTAACAAAAGGAGGTTTATATGCCATGATAGAGAGGATATTCAACAAAGATCCTGCCACGTTTGGCTCAGGTAAACAAGGCCCACTTGGAAATGTGTGTGGTTGAGGGGAGAAAGGGAAACCTGATAGCAGTCTTATCATAAAGTCACATGAAAAGAGAGAAGGGGGCAGGCACTAGACATATCGAGGGATGTGACTGACAAGACTTGAGACCTGACTGAATATGGGAGTAAGAGTCAAGAATGATTCTGAGGTTGTTAACTTGATGACAGGAGACTGAAATGCCTGCAATAGAAACACAGACATTTGGAGAAGGGCTAAGATTGAGGGAATTTTTAGTTGAGTTTAATTTGAGGTGCTGGTAAGACATAAATCTAATACCAGTTATAATGATGAAGACCAAGAATTTAGGAGGGAGACAAGACTGTTATAAGATTTAAAAATCATCTATATAGAGGTGATGCAAACAGGGAGAATCAGGTTTGATATAAAAATTTCTGAAAAACTGGAACTCCACTGAACTAGAATGAATGCCCTTGAAAGGTAATGAGTTCTTCCTTACCAAGGGTTTTCATACTAACATAATGGAGACTCATAATGGAGGGAATTTTTGTCCCAGCACTAGTAGAATTAGATGGACCTGGAGGTCCCTTCCAATTCTAAGATTCAAGACTAATATTAATGCTACTATTTCATAAAGGCTCTAGGATATTTTAAAAAATTGATCACTTTTGTTTTACATAAGTTCTGTTTTCCTTTATACCCCATCTCTGTCCCTTCCTAGAGAGCCATCTTCTGTAGTGAAGAATTTTAAGAGAGAGAAAATTCACAGTTCAGCAAAACTAACCCACATATTACCTAAATATAATGTTCCAAATTCATTTGTCATCCCCCCTTCCAAACAGAGAAAAGGTATTTTTTCATCTCTTCTTTGGGACTAAGCTTGGTCATCATAAATTAATAGCATTCAGTTTTTTCTTTGTTGCTCTTTTCATTTATATTGTTGTAGGTATTGCCTATACTGTTTTCCTTCCCTAGGATTTAAATTTTTTACACCCTGTTCATATGAAAACACCAATCCTGCCCCCCAAATTCTAGACCTCTTATCCCCTAGTCTCAGCATGGTTGCCTTGCTGGAGCTGTCCAGGCTGAGGGAACCATACTCATTGTCATCACCATGGATTTGTGGGTTAGCCAGGGCTGGGTTTCAGGAAAGCTGTGAAGGCTTGGGAGGATGTTAGTGGAGGCTCAGATGATCCTAATGTGAACATAGTGGGGGCAGGAGAGAAGACTCTAGTGATCTTGGTAGGTTCTACTCAGTTACTGTTTCCAAGGTTCCTCTTGTGCACATGTAGGTTATGTGTGCCCTTATGGGTCTGGCTAGATGTGGCTTGCAGGGAGGTAATAATGGATGTCTCTAGGGTTTACTCTAACCTTCTCTAAGGGAGACTGTTCTTGTAGAAGGAGAAACAAGTTTGAGACCAGGGGCTGATCATACAACTCCACTGCACTTAAATTCCAATTCAGATGCAAGTTAAGGCAACACTTATGGTATGTTGGTCCTGTTTGAAAACAAAGGATGAACAACAATACTACATCTGCTCTCTTTAGAGGGAGTTGCCAGAATTATATTCATCTTCTTATTCCTTAAATATTATTACTCTAGGCAAACAAAACAAAATAAAAAAATTAAGTTCAAACAACTCTCCTGATCACTGAACCGAGTGTCCTAAGCTACATACCTGAGACTTGACTACCTTGCTGATAAATGCCAGTTCCACAATTAATTCACATAGCAGATTGTTAATCCGTTTATCCAAGTGAACAGCAAAATAGAAATCGGAGAAAGTATACAAAGGACCATATGTACCACATAATCTAGCCTGAATGAATTTTTTTGGGGAGAAGGGAAATAATTAAATTCTCTCAACTAAGAGTGAAGAGGGCCAGATCTCACCCAAAGGCAAATTCCCTGAAGTTTCTAGTGTAGTAAGCTGGGGAAAGGGATATGATCTAGTGCCTGCTCCTCTACATGTTGACATCTTCCTAGAGTTTCTCCCCCTTCAGAAACTTGAAGAGAGTCTGACATGAGAATTTTCTCCTTTGAAGCTAAAATCCAGAAGACCAGGATCTCTCTTCTCTCCAGTTCTCACCAGGGCAGATGAGTACCAAGACATTAGTCTCCAGTCATGAGGAAAGTTCCGTACAATGGGCCCTTTGAACCTAGGGTTACAAATGAAACAAATGGATCATGGAAATCTTCTTTCTATAATCTTTCCCACTCCCCCTCTCTCATTGCCCAGGACTGAGCATACTTGTGGATCCAGCTGGTGCAAAGAGAATTTGATCACAGCTATTATGTGTATGTAGGGTGTGTGTGTGTGGGGGGAGGATGACCTCTGGAGCAGCCCCCTGCTCTATATGTCACAATGCCTTTCCTCTCCCCTGGCAGTGTACGTCCCCAGAATGGCAGGCCCGATAGGGAGGAGGTGAGGAGTGGGGAGGTTGGGGAGGGAGAAGAGGAAAACAGGACTTCACAGTAATGACTGTGTTCCAACAGAGCTAGCCAGATCTTGCTTGTTCCCTGTGTTTGGCAAGGAGCTAATCTGGGGTCTCTAGGGCTGCCTGCCATGCAGGTCCCAGCTGTCTTGAGTTTATTGTTCTCTTCCTAATAACTTTAGTCCTACTCTACTTTGGTTCTGACACTGACACCCATCCCTCACTTCCTCACCAGAGTTCTTGTCTCCCCATCTGTGGTTCCTCCTTCAGAACTCCCCATTTCCTCCTGTGTTCCAAACCTCTTCTGATTTGCCCCAGAGATACTACTCACAAGGTCTCCAATTTTCCATCCTTCTTTCTCTTATCTCTGCTTTTTCATCCTTGTATCTCTATCCCTTTCTCCTTACCCATGTCTTAGCCCTCCCTGCCTCCCTAGCCCCATTTTTCCATCTGTCTCTTTCTCAGCCCTGTCTCCCTCATTCCTATCTTCTCATCTTTGAGGCAGCATGCTATAATGGACAAGATACTGACTTAAGATTCAAAAGAACCTGAATTCAAGTCCTGCTTCAGGAACTTACTAGTTATAGGATTCATTTTCTTCACCTATAAAAGAAGGGAGTAGACTTGATGACTTCTAAGATTCCTTTGATTTCTAAAACTAAGAACCTACAACTAATGATCTTCCCATCTCTGCCTTACATTCCCCACCCCTATTCATCTCTCCTCCTTTCTCAAGTTATTGTTTCCATCTCTTTTATATCTGCATCATCCCCTTGGGCTTCTCAGCCACATTTTATGTTATTATTTCTCTCTCTCCTCTTAGATATCCTTTTTTGACCTGTGTTTTCCATGTTACTGGTTTCTCCTGGCTTTTCTCTTATCTCTTTAATTATTCCTCCATCTCAGACTTCATAAATAGAGATTTGGTATCCAGATTATGGGAGGGAAAAGCCCTTCTGGACAATTTCCTGGACAATGGAGTTATTGGATTCAATTCTGGGCAACACATTTCAGGAAATGAGCCATTCACTGGTTCCTTATCTTCCTTTTGCCACTTATGCCCAAGTTTCCCCTCATTCTAATCTAAGTCCTCTTCTTTCTCTCTCTCTCTTCCTTGATGATTTTGTCTACTTCTGTAGTTCCATTATGACTGTCTCTGTGTATATAATATATATTTGTACAGATGATACCCATATCTATACTGTCATCCCTGATAGCTCCCCTGAGCTCCAGTCCTGCTGGCAGAGACATTACTAGCAATTTTTGCCTTGGGAAAGTGTTATGAAATAACGTAACATCAAATCAGCTTTCTAAGATAAATTTGGTTGTCAGGGAACAGACCTAGGATACTAAGAAGTTACTGCTGAATAGACCACTGCCTGCAGGGGATGTTTACCTGAGATGCAATAAAAGCTAGAAAGCTGGAGAAAGAGGCTGCATGGTAACTTACTATTTTAAATCATGATTCTTACTAACAAAATACTAAGAACCATTATTTCTATGTTCCTGAATGATTACTAACGTTATCAGTGTCTAATAATTTGCACCGTGGGGCAGAATCTCAGTCACCATGCCCTAGTTATATGTCTCTTCCTTTTGGACATTTTCCACAAGGATGTTCTTGTGGCAGATCAAACTCAACCTTAAATTCTAACCTTCTCCTCAAACTCTGCCCCAGCTCAAGTGCTCCATTGTTATCCAAAATGCATGGAGATACATCAAGAAGTGATGAAGACAAACTCTTGTCCACAAATTCTCCAAACAGATCTAGAAAATGTATCTGGCTGGATCCTGATGGGAAATTCCAGAAGAAGTCACAGTGAGTTCTTTCTCCATCCCAGATTGGTAAAAGGAGACAAAACCCAGAGGTCTACGGATGCTAAGGACTGGGTCATGGCAGGAATACACTCCACTCCAGCTTCCAGGGGGAGGCTGAGCACCAGGGTAAGAAAAGGTTGCAGACTTATCAGGGCACTAAGAGACCCATACTGGGTCACTCTGATAGGGAGTAAATTGTACCTTTGTCACCCACTACCCAGTTCTGGGTCACAGAACCAGGGCAGACAGAGGAATAACTGGAGCAGGAATCCCAGACCAAGGAGAAGGCTGACAATTCTGCCATTGTAAAACCAACAGTGCTTCCCAACTGGCTGGTAATGACTGAACCCAGCGGCAATCTACTCTTGTACAGATCCAAACTCGGGTCAGAACACGCAGAACTCAGGTGTGTGTGTGTGTGTGTGTGTGTGTGTGTGTGTGTGTGTGTGTGAGGGGGGGATGACAAACTTTGTCCCAGATCAAACCACTTTGGTAGCATTGAAAGCTTTCAGGTCCACAGTCTGTCCCTAAGATCCTGGAATAACAAGCCACTATACCCCCAAGAAAGCAGCAACAGGACCAGTCTGGACCTTCCCTGCAGAAGTGTGGCAACTCTAATATCAAGTCTTAAGTCAGAAAGTAGGCTGGAAGAATGGGCAAAGAAGCAACGAAAAATAACCCTACCATAATGAGCTGGTATAATAGTGGCAAGGGTGCTAAGATACAAATGCAGAGGGAATGATTCCAAAGTATCTACAAACAATACCACACAGAAAAACAAAGTTTGAGCAAAAAACTCAAAAGAAAAAATTAGGGAGTCTAATTAGACAATTCCTGGAGTGGCTCTGTTACATTTTGGTGATCTTAAGAGAAGAATGGAAAAAAAGAGAGAAAAAGAAAAAGTGTGGGGGAGGAAAAGGTTAGGAAAAATTATCACACATAATTAGGGTGCACAAGCAAATATACTTCAGCCTCTTTTGTCAGAACTGATTAAAGGAAGAAAACATGTAGAGTTAAGTAGAGAAATTTCATCGACAAAGAAAAAGGAAGGAAAGGGAAGAACAGAGGGGAGATTAAGGGAGGGATTATTTCTAAGCAAAAGCAGTTCTAAGGATGTACCAAAAATATTTATACCTCTTTTTTGTCCTATTAGCTAATATAATAGGTGTGAGATAGTACCTCAGAGTTATTTTAATTTGCATTCCTCTAATAAGTAGTGATTTAGAGCATTTTTTTTATTTGACTTCTTTGTTTGAAAGCTGCCTGTTCATATCATTGGACTATCAATTGGGAAATGATTTTTTTAATAGATTCTGCCATTGTAATATTCTCTTCTCTTCACTCACACTCTGTAGTTCAAATCCTCATTCCTACTATTTGTCTCTACTCTCTCCCTCTCTATCCTTCACAGAGCTACCACATCATATTTCTAGTGGACTAGTCTCTTCAGGCCATTCCCTTGTCCCCAAATCTTTAGTAGCTTCTCATTTTCTCAAAGTAGGACATGTATTTCTGACTCCAGCTTTCAAGATTCTATAATCTGGCTCCAAAACAGCTTTCCAGCCTTATTTCATACTATTCCTCATTCCATACACTGTGTTTCAGGGACGGAGTGCCTAGAGTGGCCATTCTCTCACCACCTCAACCATTTTCCTACTACAAAACTCAACTCTTGGACCTCCTCTTTCAGGAAATCTTCTTTATAATCTCTTCCCCCTCATCCCCAGGATGGAACAAGTCATAATGTTTTTATACCTCGATTTCCTCATCTATAAGATGAGGATATGCATCAGACTCAAAGAATCACTAAGGTCTATCTGAAATGCTATTATTCTATATTGAATTCTCATCCCTGGATACAACTTTTGTGGTGTATATATTGATGTCATATTGTTTTCCTAATGAGTGAGGGACAGTCAGGAGGGAAGAAAAGAATTTGAAAATAAAATTTAAAAAAAATGAATGTTAAATATATATTTTTAACATATTTAACATGTATTGGACTACCTGCCATCTAAGGGAGGAGGTGGGGGGAAGAAGGGGAAAAGTTGGAACAGAAGCTTTTATAAGGATCAATGTTAAACAAATTATTCATGGATATGTTTTGTAAATGAAAAGCTATAATAATGAAAATGAATGTTAAAAACAATTTTTAAAAAGATTATAAGCTTCTTGAGGGCAGGGCATATGTTCTCTCACCAGGGCTTAGTGCAGCACTTTGTACATGGTAGATGCTCTATCTGTATTTTTCTGTTGGATTAAGTTGTCTCCCATATCTTATTCTCTCATCTCTTACTCCTCCGTTTTTCTCTTCTTTATATCCCTATCCCTACTCCCTTATTATTCTGACCTGTTCCACATGAAAGATAAATTTTTGGTAGGGAAAAAAGAAGCAAAATAAGAATGGAGCAGTTTTCCTTCTCTCTCTCATCTGTTATTGTCTCATTCTTCCTCTGAACTCCCTCTTTTCCTCAACATAGATAAGAACGCCTGACTTGTTTTGTCTTAAAATTTTCCCTAGTTCTCTTTTGGATTTTCAACTTCTTTACATTTTTTTAATGGAACTATTTTGTGTTTATCCTCCCTTATCTATTCTCTCTCTTTCCCCAGGATCCCTGTCAACACAGATCGAATGGGTCCAGCTGGGGGCCGGAGCCTGGAAGCTGGCGAGGGTCCTGAGCTTTTGGAGGGCCATGGAGCACCTTTGAGGAGTTCACTCACATTCTTGGATGGGGCCCTGGGCCTTGGTATACTCGGACTTGGTGCTCGCCTGGTCCTGGCCCTGGCTGGTCCAGCCATGATGCTCTTGCTGCTATTTCTGATGTTGAGTTTCCTGATGTTTGATCTTTTGCATGGGTAAGGGGCTGGATCTGCCTCAGCTCACCCCAATTTCTGGGACCTTGTGCTCTGACCTCAGTCTCATCTTGGGTTTCCTTTCCTTCTAGGCCCCAGGATTTGCCTCTGCCTCAAAGACCAACTTTTAGACCCCTTGGCCCAGGAGGGGGTGGTGAAGGCCCTCGCTTGCAAGAACCACTGCTCCCTCCTGTCTTGAGCCAAATCTTGGATGGATTCCTGCTCTTCACAGGCCTAGGTCTCATCTTTGGGGCTCTGATGCCCTTCAGTATCTTTAGCCTTATAGTCAGCCTACAGGCGCTGGCCTGAAACAAAGCCCTCTGTTCTCTGGAAACCAGAAGGCTTTAAGAGCCTCCTCACCAAAATACACGAGGATTGCCCAAATTCTGCCTCTGAATTTCCTTTCCAGGTTACCTCTAGGCCATCCTATCTAGGCCCCACTAGGCTTGGAAAGAAAGCCTCAAATTAGTTCCAGAGTTTGAGAACAAAAGGCTCTGGAGTCACAGTGGACTTTAGTCTACTTAGTAGCCTAAACCTTGGACCTATAGGTCTAACCCCAATGGTGCTGCAAGGAACCTTCTGCCATACAATTAAAGCCTTAGGATTTATAATTCAAAAAAGCCTTCAGAGATCATTTGGTCCAACCCTCTCGTTTTACAGAGGAACAAATTGAGAATGGGAGAGGCAAAGGAATTTGGCAGTACCCTGTAAATAAGAGGAAGAATTTCATGAATTTTAAGGGTCTATGACTTTGGGGCCATGGATCCATGGTTCACTAATCTTATCCTTGGCTTGGACAGTCCGAGGAATGGATGGTTAAGGAGAACAGTTTGATGCAGAAGCTGGAGACAGTACTAGCTCTGGTTTATGATCTGAGGAGGATCTGGAGAGATAATTCTATGGCAGTTTCTTTAGCACACTGACTAAATCAAGAAGGATGTAGGTCAGAACTCAGGCAGGCTTTTTGGCCAGGAAGTGTTTAGAAACTAGGGAATTAGGGGGAAGAGGGAAATTGGGTCGACATGACTTTCCTTGGAGAATACAAAATCACAGAGCAAGGAAGAAGCTTAGAGTTCTTCTAGTTCAAACTTTTCATCTTAATTTTACTAAGGGGGAAACTGAGGCCCAGAAGTATTGATAGAATACAGTTTCTAAGAGAAATCTGGCAGTAATCCTGAGGTCCTCTGATCTTAGAGTGCTATTGTTTGAATAATCAAAGATTCTAAAGTCTTCTGGCCTTAGGATAGATAGTCCTGGCAACATTACTGTCAGATAGGTAATTGTTGGTTAGTAATAACCAAGTTCCTGAGACAATATGAATAGACCACCTCTCAAACCTACCTGTAAGCCATAAAATTAGCAAATAAGTAATATGGAACTCTGGTCTCTCTAACTTTGTCCTATACATTTATCTTCTTTCTCCAAGTTCTTTACTAAATCCTTTTGGAAATTACTCCTCTTCGATTGGCATTACAATTACAATAAACTTTGCCCCTTGACTTGGAGATGGGTTCGAGACTGCAAATTCTTTTGAGATACCTCGCGACACCGGTCTGCTACTCCAACCTTTTGGGATCTCCTTTTTGAACCTCAACAGAATCATTACAGTACCAAGCTAGATCATGGCCCAGAGAACCCCTTCTATCTGGAAGCTCCTGACAATATCTTCAGTGGCAAAAGACTTTAATTTTTTAAAAGATGTTTTATTTTGTTTTTGCCAAAGAGTATTGGTCCCTGGGCCCCAGATAAGAAAAGAAAAAAAGAGAGGGACTGGAGTCTGAACTCCGAGGTCCAGTGAGCTCTGTTCTCTCTGGCTCTGTCCTACCCCTCCCCCAAAGCACGGGTCACAATGGGGCCCCTGGGGTAGGGTGGAGGTGGGGATACCAGGAGCCAGGCTGCAAGGGTTCCTTCCCAGCTCTGCATAGGGAGCTGGCGGTGGCGACATGACCAAGGCTGTTCTGCTGGGAGGTGAGTCTAGCCCCACCTTGGTCCCGTGTACCCATCCTCTCTATGGTCCTATCCCCTCTCCTTTCTCTTCGCCACTGTCTCCATCTATTTTCTGTTTCCATCCTCGTTTTCTCTCTCTATTGTCTTCCAGTCCGTTGTCCTGCTTTTTTCTTTTGTCCCTTTCCCTTTAAACCAGAGGAATGCTGTAGGTATGTAGGTAGATCTAGTTTCCAGGAAAACATTTGACAAAGTCTCTTATGCAACCCCTTGGACCAACATGGAAAGACATGAGAGAGATAAGATGGTCAGATTTGGAAAAGGGGAAACTATAGTCCTTCTGAACTCTCATTCTCTTGACATTTCCTGTATACTAATAGTATAATAATAACAGGTGGCCATATGTTTTCCTCACCTTGACTATGCGACAGGCTCATCTTTTCCCTAGTTGTACATTTCTCTTTTATGTAAAATTTTATTTAGTTAGTTTTCGATAATATTCTGGACTCTGGAGGGATAAAGAATTGGATTCTTTGTCTAACAGCATTTGTAAGAAAATGGCTATGGAACTAGGGCTTGACCCGGGCCAGTATTTCCATGAACCTGTCTGTCATCTTTGCCCAGATCAGTATGGTTCAGTTGGGTTTGTCACCAGCCACTCAGTAAGCATTAATTAAGCATGTACTATGTGCCCAGCTCTGAGCTATCTATGGATATTAAGAAAGACAAAAAACAGTCCTTCCCCTGAAATAGTATACAAGTTAATGGGGGAGAGTGCAGGCAAATAAATATGTACAAACAAGCTATGAATGGGATAAAAAAGAAATAATTGAAAATTAAGGGGGATGTGGGAAGATTTCTTGTAGAAGCTAAGATTTTAGTTGGGTTTTAAAGGAAGCCAAAGAAGCAGAGATGAGAAGAGGAGGGAGATATTCCAGAGACTAGAATACAGTCAGAGAAAAATGCCTGGAGTCAAGAGGAGAGGAGTATCTCTTCTGATATCCAGGAGACCAAGCCATTGGATCAAAAGGAGGGGGCCAGCCTCAGGGTGTAAATTATAAGACTGGAAAGGTGGTAGGGGATAGGTTTTTAAGGGCTTTGAATGCCAAAGGAGTATTTTTGTAGTTGATTGGAAGTCACTGGAAGTTTATTGAGTAGGTAGGGGTGACATGGTTAAACCTGTATTCTAGGAAAATCATTTTAGCAGCTGAATTGACGATGGACCAGAATAGAAAGAAATTTGTGGAAGCAGACCAACCAACAGATTATTGGAATAATCCAGGCATGAGGTAATATGAGTCAATACCAGGGCGGTGCCAAAGGAGAGAAGGCACACTGGAAGAATGACTGGGTGACTTTCTTGTCTTGAGGGTGGTCACATCTCTCACCAAAATGGGCTCTAGACTCTTCCTAAACCTAATCTGCACTCTTCGGAAGAGCCATGGGCTCACTCTAGTTTTTATTCTGAAAAACTGAATTTAGGCTACAGTCTTCCCAGCTTTCTAGAAGTCCTAGCTCTTGCAGACCTCCCTGGCCTCCAAGATCTAATTGCATGTTTCTCTTGTGACACCTTTTATGCAGTTTCTCATGCAGTTTTTCTTTTATAATGACATTTTGTCTTGTTCTTGCCTACCATGTACTCCAGAGGCTACATAACACAAGGATGTGTTTGTGTGTATAAAAGGCCTGAGGATGTTAGTGGTTTCATAATCAAAAATGTGTCAAAAGTATTTTATGGCATCAAAACAAAATATTGTTGAATTCAACAAACACTTAAGTAGCATTTACTGTGTACGGCAAGGTATTGGGGAAACCTAAGCAGAATTTAAAAAGTTGCTACTACTTTAGGGTGAGGGATGGATATAATATGTAAATACAATGAAATCTGAGGAGAAAGAGAGCAATCATAACCTGAAGAAATAGCAAATGGTCCATGTAGTTTGTGGCTCCTAAAATGACCTTTGAAGAGGAAGCTAAAAATTTTGAGAGATGGAGACAAGGAAGGGAGTGTATTCTAGACATGAATGACAATTCTGTATAAAGAGCCTAAAGGAAGAAGATGGAGCTCAGAGAATAGTTAAGCTGTCTTAAACTTCATTTATAACAGGAAGGGATAAGTTATTTCTGTCTTCATCATAGACTACATCTGTGATGACTGCGTTCAGTTCTGGGTACCACATTTTATGAAAGATATTGACAAGCAATGTGGTTTTGAGGAATAATTTATATTATGTTATGAATGGGAAATTGCTTAGAAGTAGCAGAAAATAAAAACAACTCTTGAGTTTTCATCTCACATCCATCAGATTGGCAAAGATGACAAAAGATAAAAATGCTAAGTGTTGGAGGGACTCTGGGAAGACAAACAGGTGAATGCAATTGGAATTTTGGATCAGTCCAACCATTCTGAAAAACAATTTGGAATTAAACTAAAAGAGTGACTAAATTGTGTATATCCTTAGAACCAGTAACATTATACTGGTCAGATGCCCAAAAGATGCCAAAGGCAGAGGTGGTTATATGTACACAAAAATAGTTATACTAAAAACTTTAATAAGACCTGGAAAGGCCAGGTCCACTGATTGGAGAATAGATTAATAGATTGTGGTATATTAAGGTAGGTGAGAGTATGATCTATCAAATGTGATGTGAAGATTTATAAGATTCAGAGCAAAGTAAATAGAATCAGGAAAACAACATACATCATCATCAGAATGGTAATGGAAAATAATATTGAGAGATTTCAGAACGTTGATCAATTAAGTGATCTATTATGCTTACACACAGTACAGGTAAATCAAGTATGCAATCTGTCTCCCAGTGGAAAGAAGGAAGACAATAGATAAGTCCAGGACGTATAAAATTTTAGACGTTATCAACGTGTAGATTTGTTTTGCATGCTTGTAATTTTTTTTTACAACAGAGGTTTCTGAAGGGAAGGTGGAATCATTGAGAAGTGATAGGGATGCAAAAAAAAAAAAAAAAAGGAAAAGTACATCAATAAAAGTTTAAAATTAAAATTAAAGGGGCAGGTAGATGGTGCAGTGGATAGAGCCCCAGCCCTGAATTCTGGAGGACCTGAGTTCAAATCTGGTCTCAGACATTTAACACTTCCTAGCTGTGTGACTCTGGGCAAGTCACTTAACCCCAATTGCCTCAACCAAAAAAAAATTAAAATTAAAATGAGAAGTGGTATAAAGGATATTATAAGAGAGATCCATAAATGGAAAGGTAGATGGGCTGGTCCATTCATGAAAATGAATAATCTGTCTACTCCATTGCTAGGCACACAATGTCACAATAGCTAAAGGAAGAGCACCCTCCTCCAATGTATTGAGTAGACCACCTGGGAAGAACTAATGGGAAAGTACATGCAAGTCATATAGGACAAATAGATAATAGACTGTGATATGGACAATTGGAGAAAGGACCACATCAGAGTGTGATCAGAGATTCATCCAGAATGGCTAAGTTTAGAGAACCTGAAGTGGAGGGTGACCAATGTGATTAAGGGTCTTGAAACCAAACCATATGAGATTTAGTCGAAGGAAATGGGGAAGACAGAAGAAGATAGGACTTAGGAAGAATGGGAATAGCTGACTTTATTTGAAAAGCAATCATGCTTTGCTTAACCCCCAAATAAGAAACAATGGGTAAAAATCACAGGTTTATTGAGGCTCAATTAAAAAAAAAAGACTTACTAAAATTAGAATTATCCAAATGTGGAATTGACTGTCTCAGGAAGTCCTAATTAGAAGTCTTCAAGCAAAGACTGAATGTATGGCCATTTATCAGGGGCCATAATTCTCTTTACAACATCATTTATCAGGGATGTTGTAAAGAGAATTATTTATTATTCAGAGACAGTTTGGCCCCCTGAATCCCTTTCTAGCTCTTATATTCTATGATTCTATTGCCTTCCCAAACCCATCTTCTGTCTCCTTCTCAGGTTCATGCTTCTATTCTCTTGATTTGCCTCCTTTCTTTTCCCTTTCCTTCTCTTGTTCAATCCCCTGTACATCTCTACTTTTTCCTCCTGGTACTACTTCCCCAGCTCTTATCTCTCTTGACCACTTTTTTTCTGTTTTATTCTTTGGTTCCTTCTTTGATCTACCCCTTTCCTGTGCTCCCCCTTCCCCCAAAAAAATTACCTTCCCTAGTTTTCTTATTCTCTTCTAACTCAACTTTGGTAATGACATGCTGGTATCTCAGAATCCACTTGCTTTCCTAGAGCAGTTTAATCAGTTTCTAGGAGCCCAACACACCATGGATGGAATTCATGGAAGAACAGCTAGTGGGGAGTTTCTCCTTGGGTTTTCCCCACATTCTGACCTTTCAGGGAACAAAGCCCAGTAGGAATCGGACAAATATTCCAGGAATGAAGTACCAGAGCAAACTTATATTGAGAAGCATAGACAATGGCTGGATATTACACTCAAGTCTACACTTCCTTCCTCCCCTTCTCTAATGACTATTTTCTATCCTCACCTACTTTCCCAGTCTTCTGGGAGCTGTTTCCAAACTTCTGCAAATCTGCAGATCTGTAGCTGCTACTGTCTCTGCTGATATAGGTGACTCAGGATGCGACCTCTCCCTGCCTCAGTAGATAGTTCCTGTAGTCTACTCTGTTCCTAAACATTCAAATTCAAACATTAGTCAGAGTGCTCAGAGGAGAGCTTTCTCCAGATCTCTGGTTTACCTGGGATGATGGGACACTGGAGGAAGAATTATGAACTCTCAACTTTACCTCAGTAGCAGTAGGGATCTGGGGTAGTAATTCTAGGTTAGAAGCCTACAAGAGATAAAGCTCAGTCTTCAGTCTTATTTTCTTAGGCTTCATAAGGCCACAGAGAGAGAAAACCAGGAAATCTTTGCCCTGGGCTTCAAAGTTTTTACTTTCCCTCCAAATTCTCCTTTCCTAATCAAATTCTCTCTCCTTTCCTCCCTCCTCCCCCCCATCTCTCTGTCTCTGTCTCTGTCTCTGTCTCTCTCTCTGTCTCTGTCTCTGTCTCTCTCTGTCTCTGTCTCTGTCTCTCTGTCTCTTTCTCTGTCTGTCTGTCTGTCTCTCTCTCTCTCTGTCTCTCTTTGTCTCTCTCTCTCTCTCTGTCTCTCTCTCTCTCTTCTCTCTCTGTCTCTCTCTGTCTTTCTCTCTCTCTCTGTCTCTCTCTGTCTCTGTCTCTCTCTGTCTCTCTCTTTCTCTCTCTCTCTGTATCTCTCTCTGTCTCTGTCTCTGTCTCTCTCTGTCTCTCTCTCTGTGTCTCTGTCTCTCTGTGTCTCTGTCTCTCTGTCTGTCTGTCTGTCTGTCTCTCTCTCTCTCTGTCTCTCTCTGTCTCTCTGTCTCTCTCTCTCACACACACACACACACACACACACACACACACACACACACACACACGGGCCTCTAATGACAATTGTTCCCACGTGAGGATTATGCAAGCCCCCTCTAATGACAATTGTTCCCACGTGAGGATTATGCAAGCCCCCTCTCAAAGGTCCCAGCCAGGGGTCAAATGGTGACTTCTTCTCGGTTGGCCTTGGCAATCCGCCCCTCTGCCCCGAGGGTCCGGCTCCCTGAGCCCCCTCCGCTCTTTGTGTGTCAAGAAACTAATGAAACTGCTCCCCCTCCTACCCCTTCAAGTGGGCAAGCTCATCATTACCCGAGGATGGCATTTCATTACCGGAAAGTTCTCTCCCCTTCTCCTTTCCTAGCTTTTCCTTCCTTCCTTCTCCATCCTCTCCCAGGACTCACCATTTTGGGATAACTTCTTGTGGAACCCTGGACACTTTGGATGCTCAGGGGGTATTTTAGGATCATTCTTTATGCCTTGGGAACAACCCCTTCCCAGCCTCTATTCCCCCTAGGCTGTAGATTTGTCCTCCTTCGAACGTAGTGACTCGGGGATCATTCAGTTCTCCCTCAGACAATTTCCCACCGAAGCTTTGGATCCTTCCGCTCCCGGTGGATGCTTTGGGATCGTTTCTCCCTCGGTACTCTGGCCTCACGATCTGCTCCCCGTAGTTTCATCAGCGTCAGGCTCTGGGATCTGCTCCCCTTAGATCCTTTCGCGACCCCCGTTTGCCCCACGGGGTGCCGGGGATCACAGTGCCTCCCCTTCCCCCTTCCCCGCAGGTGCACCGGGTCGATGCAGCGGTCCAGGACTGAGGGGGCTACGGACGAAGCGGGGGCGGGAGAAGGCCTGAGAAATGAGTGGCCGAACTGGGCTCTGTGGAGAGCCTGGGAGCACTGGTGGGAGGGCCCAGGCGGAGCTCGGCGGCGCTGGGCCACCTGGTACTCCGGGACCTGCTGGTGGGTGCCCCTGCAGCGGGCCCTGTGGCTGCTTGAGTCGGGCCTGTACCTGCTGCTGTCCCTGGGCCTGTGCCATGCTCTCTTCACCACGGGGTGCCACCTGCTGCGCTCGCTCTGGCCGGTGGTGGCCGCGATGTGGAAACATCTCCTCCCCGCCCTGCTGCTTATGGCCTTGAGCGCGCTGCCGGCCCTGCTTTTTGCGGCTTCCTTCCTTCTGCTGCTCTCCACCCTCCTCAGCCTGCTGGGGCTACTGACCGGCATGTCCCGGCCCGGACCTGTCATCAGCCTCAATGCCAGCCTCGACCCTGGCCCCAGGCCCATCTAAAGTCAAGGGACCACCATCTGCCTCCTAACACTACCCCCAATTCAGCCTTGGCCTTGAACCGTCCTCAACCCCATCCAATACAAGGGACGGGCCTTTGCCCCCTGCCACCGCCCCTTGCCTGACCTGTCTGCTCTGTCTGGGTTGGATTCAGGAGTTCCCGTCGTTCCTTTTCCTCCAGCCTCCTGTCTGCTCTGGCCCAATCAGTCCCAGGAGTCCCCACCCTGCCCAGCCTCTAATGGCAGGACCTAAGCTGTATTCCTGGTCTTTTCAGTCCCACAAGGCCTGACTGCCTGGATTCCCACCCATACCTTGACTAGACCCAGGAGCCCAGAGCCCTGAATTTGGAGTCAGGACACCTTAGTTTAAACCCTATTTTTGGTCTTTACCTGTGTGAATTGGGGCAGGTCCCTCTACCTCCCTGGGCTGTGGTTCTTTATCAGTAAAATAAGGTTGGCCTAGGTGATCTCTAATGTCCCTTCCAACTCTCAACTGTATGACACGGAGACCTTTTCCCTTTCTCATGACCTCAGCCTATCTCAATTCTACTCAGAAATTCCTGAGCTTTCCATCGGAGCTAATATAGCTCTGTTATCCGCTACCAGAAGCCAGCTGGCTCTGAGTGGGAGGGGAGTAAAGTTTTTACTACCAAGGCACCCTCTTCTTCCCAAAGGCCAAAGGCGCAGACAAGATTCTGAGACCCTAAGAAATCTGGAGAGAACTGTGGTCCGCCATATCCTTGTGGACTGGACTCCCCAGTTAGAGTCAAAGTATGCAGAGCAGTGGAAGCAACACTTTGAGGGCCCATTCCAGAGTCCAGTCTAGAGCCCAACACTCCAGATTAGTGTGAGAGTCTGGGTGGTCTGCAATCTGCCCTGGTTCCCAGAACTCTCAAACACTGGAGCATATTGTAGGGTAGAACCTCTGCTTTGGACAGGAGCTAACCGCCTTCTCGGTGATGTTGTAACTCTTAGCTCTGCCCAGGACCTGCCTCCATCACTGAGCCATAGATGGACCAGAAAGAGGTCAGTATGAGAAATGGGGCATGATTTCAGGTATGATAGACATTTGGGGATATATTGAAAGGAGAGGGTGGTTGCTGAGAGTGAGAGTTTGAGAACAATGGAAATGGTTATAAGGAGCCAAGGAACTGGAAAAACCAAATGGAAATTTGTTCTCTAGTTTCCTTTTACCATTCTCCAAGTTGAGGAATTTTTCGCCCCTGTACGTCTGTATTTCCTCCCCATGGCTCTTCTCCCCTGACTTGTTTTAGGATTCTTGCCAATGGTCTTCAATCCCACAGGAACTCCAGCTTTTGTTCCCAGACCTAACTGCACCAACTCCAATGTAAAGTTATTCCTGAGCTCAACTCTCCTGTTGGTTGCTGGGAAGGTGGAGGGACCAGAGACAAAGATAGAGACAAAATGAAAAGGGATGAATATGAGCTGGATTGATGGCAGTGAGGAGGGTAGAGAGATACCACATTTCATCAAGTTCCCCTATAGAATCGATAAGGCAACTCAAGTTTAAGTACCTACCCACTCCCAGTGAAGGAGAAAGAAGGGGGACCCCTAACTATTCCCCCATAACTTACATTCTCGTGGGAGAATTTCAAGGTCATGATTACTCCAAGGACCAGCCCTTGCCAGAATATGTGGTTTTGACCTTGGCCATGTAAGAATAAGAAGTCCCACTTCTATATGTGATAAACTCTTAGAAACCATAATAAAATGTGGGATCAGTGAATATAAAAATAAATAGTTCTGTTGATCAGGAAATAGTTCTATAGAGCAGATACTTACTCGTCCTTTCAGACTTGTTTTAATTTGAATTTGAGCCAAGGAAAGTATCCAAGCTCAGTTATTGATCAAGGTTGCTTATTGGAAAGGGTACTACAAACACCTCCATCTATAATCACCCCCAGTTCCCAGAACTCAAACACTAGAGCATATTGTAGGATATAATCTCTGTTTTGGACAGGAGTTAACAGCATTCTCAGTGATGTTGTAACTTTTAATTCTGCCCAAGACCTGCCTCCACTATTGAGCCATATATGGATCAGAAATAGGATGTAAGTGCAAAGTAATTCCAGAAATGTAAAGTGCAATGTTTAACATATATTACTTGCTGTCTAGGGGAGGGGATGAGGAAAAGGGAGAAAAATGTGGAACACAAGGTTTTGCAAGGGTGAATGTTGAAACTATCTTTGCATATATTTTGAAAATTTAAAAAAACCTATTTTTAAAAAGATTAAACAATCTACAAAATAATAAATCAAGTCCTCATTTAAAAAAAATTTAAAGTGCAGGTAATGTATCTTAAGGCAAAAGAATATTTCTAAGAATTGGCCAAGTCTCTGTCCTTGAGCAGAAATATATCAAGTAAAGAAACAATTTGTCCAAAGTGACTTCCAAAAGGTATCTGTGGTTTATGTCAGTCACGTCCTCTAGACCAGTGATTTGAAAACTCATTTGATCATAGATCAGAATGTTCCCAAAAAATGAAGAGGCAAAGGTGTGTATGTAAACTATGCCAGGCTCTTGCTAATTACTATTCTGAATCTCAAAACTCCAGCCTACCACAGTGAACAAATGATCTAGGAATCACAGGGTAGGGAAACTAGGTTTGTAGAGGGAGGGCATGGGGAATTTTGCTTATATAGGCACATTTCCTATTAAGCTATCACTGTCCTGAGAGGAGTCCAACCATGCAACCTAGGAAGCCCTGGAGGAAAGATGTTGAGGTGAGTAAAGGAGGGGTTAAAATTATGTTGGAGAGGGGGCAGCTAGGTGGTGAAGTGGATAGAGCACCAGCCCTGAATTCAGCAGGACCCGAGTTCAAATCTGGTCTCAGACACTTAACACTTCCTAGCTGTGTGACCCTGGGCTAGTCACTTAGCCCCAGTCTCGGGGATAAAAAAAAAATAATAAAAAAAAATAAAAAAGTCACTTAACCCCAGCCTTAGGGGGGGAAAAATTACGTTGGAGACAAACCCATGACATCGATGACTCACACATCCCTTGGGGTAGTGCCATGATCTCCCACTTTGTATACAATTGCTTTAGACCATTACAGAAGATGTGTGTTCCAATCAAGACTTTGAAAGAGCTTTGGGATGGGTCAGTGATCACGGGACAGGATAGGACCTATGAACATCATGGACTTGGAATTTTCAAATTTCTTCAGGAAGCTGCAGAAGAGTTTGATCTTGTACAGAAAGGGTTATCTTCTGGATTTTATTGATATGCAGTAGAATGGGGCAGATATGATTGGTCCAAGGACCAGAACAAGCACAGCAGGAAATCACTTTTAGATCTTGGACAAAAATTAAAAGTCCATGCCAGAGAATTCACTTTACACTTAATTTAAAATGTATTTTATGAAGAGAATTATGTGAGACCCTGAGGATGATACAAAGTTTACATAAAACATTCCTACCCTCATGGAGCTTATAATAATGAGAGACTGACACCAAATTTATAATATTCAATGAGGAGAACATGAAAATGCTAGGGAAAGATTACCAATGGGGAGTTATGGTGGAGGATCAGATCTAGTAACAGGAAAACAGGAAGGTATCCGAGCATGTGGGAGAAACAGGATAGTGGGGTTGATGAGGTAGATGGGATAGTGAGCATCCAGCACATGGCAGGGCATAGTGCCAAGGTTGGGCAGGAGGCAAGAGGGGAAGTCATGGACATCAAGTCATGGAATCTAAGAACTGGAAGGGACTCAGAGACATTAATCCTTCAACCTTTACTTAGTCAAGCATCTGCAACAGGCCAAACGTCCTTCAGTTTCTGGTTGTGTCTCTAAAGATGGAGAGCTGGCTATCTTCTGAAACAGATTGTTGGGAAGCTCTTAGTGTTGAGTTTCTACTAGTCCAAGAGTAGACAAGACACTCTTCTCTCTGCCCCTTCCACCCTTTGCCTCAGGAAATTAGATTTGGAAGAGAGGTCATCTCCAACTATCTCCTGAAACATCAATTCCCTCTTAACATATGCCCATAGTCATGATTCAGACTCCAAGTTTAAAGACTTCCAGTGATAGGGAACTCATTCCCTTTTACCTCATTCCATTAGTGGACAGACCTAAGGAGTTTTTTCCTATATTAAGCCAAATCCTCTTCCCTTTAACTTCCTCCCATTGATCCTAACTGGGCCTTTGAGAGCCAAGCATAATGTGTCTATTTCTCTAAGACAACTCTTCAGATATTTGCTCACAATAATTCTATCTCCCCCTCCCCGCCCCGAGAAGCTAACCATCCTCAGTTCCTTCAAATTTGTGTACATGATATCATTCTCCTCTGGATATCTTACAGCTTGAAAATGTTATAAAATTATATGTTCTGTGATGAACTCCCTGTTCCAAAAGTGTCCTGATTGGAACAGAAAAAGGTCAGAGTTCAGTATTCCACCTCTCAACCCAAATTTTGTTCAGTACGTTTAAAAAAACAAAATCAAAAACCATCAGCCTTTGCTGTCATCACTATTGATTTATGTTGAGCTATTTATACATGACAATGATGTCTGTGTATGTAATGCCCCAGGTGACATTTGAGATGCTGCAGTACCAATAGCCTACATCTGAGTCATATTTTGGTTTGTGCAAGCCTATTTAAAAAAAAAAAAAAAAACATTTAAATTCATTAACTTTTGAGGGGCTGTAGTATATAATTTGGCCACTGGATCGTGCTACAATCAAACACAGGCAAGCAGATGCATCCGAGGGCATCCAATGACCGTGTGTTGACTTCCCCAGAGACTGTAATATCTCCATTGCTCACCAGAGGGCATTTGCCTACAAATTCATAGACTCCTTCCATTGTCCACAGCTTTATGATTCCTGGCTTCCAATTTATATTTATCTAGACATGAAAACAAAATATCTCAGTGAATTATGGAAATCTCTATATAGCTGTACTGTAATCCCGAAGGAAAAGTTCCCTTTCTGTCCACCAGTCTCATGAGCGTTAGAAATTGCTTTTTAAATGGTCATATGGATTATTAAAATCCAATAAAATGAGGGGGAAATTAGACAAGAAAGAGACAAGCCTGATCTTCTTCCAATCCTCTTTCAGGGTGGGAGATAATGGGAAGGGATGGCCTATTTGGAACCCACAAGGAATACATCTGCAAACCATCAGAGAGAAGGTGGATCTCCTGGCCCCCGTGATTAAGGTTTCTAGCAGCTGCTGGTCCAGACCTGTTTTTTCTCTGACGCTGTTTTGTCTTACACTTTGGCTCCAGCTCTGCCTCAGACATTCCAGCTCTCCAGGATCTGTTCCAGCTCTGCCTTCCTCATGCAGCATCTCAGTGACGTGACAGCTGTGAACAGAATTCGGGCACTGGTGGTAGCTTCTTGGTCCAAGTATAGTTCTCTGTTTCATCTTATTGGCTCAAAAGTCCAAAGGACCCTTCACAAGGCTGCCATTTTAATACAGGCTCGTAAGATCTCTCAGGTAGACTCTCATTAGCCTCCTATTTGGTTTCCTGCTTCCAGTCTTTTCCTTTCCAATCCATTCTTCATGCAATTGTCGAAAGAAAGAAAACAAAAATAAAAAAAGAATTTAATGTTGATGGAGGACCTTAGGTCAAATCCTGTCTGTATGATCTTGGACAAGTTATTTAACCTTCTTAGGCAGAGAAGTGTCAAAAGTATATAGATCCAGGAAAATTTGAATTCAAATCCTGATTCAAAAATTTATTTGCTGTGCAAATGTGAGTCACTTTAATTCCCTCAGCCTCAGTTTCCTCAGATGTAAAGTGAGTGTTTCTCTGAGCCTTTTAAATGTCAGCTCTGTGACTGTAGAACTTGGCTTGACTGAAGCCTCCTTCAAGAAAAAATTACACACTCCTGTGATAGTGGGAAAAACCTCTGGATTTGGGGGCTTAGATGTTCTTACAACCAGATGTCTCTGCTCTGGCCATGCCCTTTCATTACCATTCTCCTTCTTTGGAATTCTCTTTTATTTGGAATTTTCCTTGCTTCCTAGCTCCTTATTACCTATGACATCTAAAGTAAACCCTGTCCCTGCCTATTGCTCATCAAAGAGCAATATATTGTAAAGGGCAATCCAAGTGGATGTATATCCAACTGGGATAAGCGACTTCACAGTACATCACATCATTCTCCTCTGGATACCTGGTGTGACCTGAATTGGGAGGGAAGCTCTGATTGCCTTCATATCCTGCCCTAAACTCTTTCATTGACTTAATTCACACATCTCATGTGAGTAACATCCTTCTGGATGTTGCTGGGCTGCTGCCTTTTAGCTCATCTTGGCTTATTCTGTTGCTTCTACCCTAATATCTTGGGGATTCTTCCCACACCCATTTGATCTTAAGTCCAGGCCAGCAAATTTCCTGCCAAGCCTTATTCCTGGATCTCTTCAAAATGCAATGGGCCCCTTGCCAGGAGTCCTCCTCACTAGCATCGTCAGTCCTAATCCAGCTGATTAAGCACTATTCCTATGCTGTGATCGCTTTGTGAACTTTGTGGGTGGAAGTGAGGGAGGGGAATTCAGCATCAAGTTGAATTTGCTTTTTTCCCCTTCTGGATCATGGAAAAACTATGAGCTGCTTTCTTCTGGGAATCTTTTCCTTTCCTCCCCCTTGTGAGGGGAAAGATGTACAGCAATTACTTGGTGATTAATGAGAATGTAGGAGGATCATTGCCAAAAACCAGAACAAAATTCAATTCAGCACTTATTATACTGCTGCTAATAATAAGAGGATCTCATGCTTTCCTAGCATTTTCCCCACAACACTTCAAGGAAAGTAGCGCAAGTATTATTACTTCCAGATGAGAAAACTGTGACTCAATTGGGTGACATGTGGAGGGTCACATCAGCACAAGTGGCAGAGCTACTCCTAAGTCCAGAGCTCCCTTCACCAAATATACCAGTCATGATGTCTTAGTAATATAAGAAGAAACCAACAGTCCCTATCATCCTGTCAAGAGATAGCCTGCTTGGCAAAGAAGGATTCTGGGAATATAACATGGATCTATAAACTTGAGTGAGAAAGATAGGAAGGCAAATCTCTAAAAGTGTGGGCAGAGAACAGATGAGACTAGTCTCTTCTGCTCTAAGTACTTAACTCACAACAGCCCTTTTAAAGTACATTTTTACCAATGAGAGAACACTGAAGCTAATAGAGGAATATGAGTTAGGGTATTTTACTATTATGAGAGGCATCTAGGTGGCTCATCAGATAGAGCACCAGTTCTAGAATCAGAAAGTCCTGAGTTCAAATGTGATCTCAGACACTTAATAACTCTGTTACCCTGGGAAAACCACATAACTGTTTGCCTCAGTTTCCTCATCTGTAAAATAAACTGAAGAAAGAAATGGAAAACCATTAATAGGAACCCAAATAATGGGAAAATCATTTCTGTATCTTTGCCAAGAAAACCTCAAATGGGGTCATGAAGAACTGGACACAAATGAATGACAATAAAAACAATGAGAGAGAATTCTGGAGCTAATAGAGAACCTTTTAAGTTAGGGCATTTTTACAAAGGAAAAAACAACACAATGAGATGAAATAATTACCCCAATGGGGGCAGCTATTTAGTGACAGAAAGAGAACTTATATCCAGTTATCTTGACTCAGACTAGGTATTTAGGAAGAAGTAAGCTTTTTGGCTCTGAATTCCTTAGGGAAATGGATCTAACCGTTAGATGGCCAGAACTAAAGCAAGTCAGAGACAGGAGAGTCAGGACACAGATGGAAGTTTAATTTTAAAGTGAGGAAAATGGCTTGCAAGCAAGAATACATATGTTGCCAAGCCTTTATGTATTTTAGCAGTTTAATTAAAAAGGTAATAAAAGGAAAAGTACTTGTGAAACAAGGATAGAGCTCCTCAAGTGTAGGTAATAGGAGAATAGAGAATACCTTACCTGGCAAGTAGAGGGATGACCCAAGGGTTAGCTGAGTCTTAACAAGTAGAATAAGGGAATGAATTAGATGTTCTTCCTCAGTAAAGGACTACTGCTGTAACTGCAGATAGTTTAGGAAGTTGTATGAACCAGAAAAAACAAACAAAAAAAACACCTTTTCTGCCCCTACTTTGGTCCTTAGGGCTCAGTTTAACAGTTAAAATGTCAAAGTCTCATTTGCATACAATATTTCATAAATTTTCCACAAAATTGGCTTATTACTTTGCCCCCACCCAGGACTCTGGGAAAATCTCCAAAAACATAGTCATATTTTATTTCCCATTAAGACTCTTATCTCCTTCTCCATTTTTCATAAATCAAAAGGAAATATACTCCCATTATAATTTACTGCAAGAAATTACACCACCAGAAAATACAATACCAGCTCACTCTGCTGGTAATTCTGGCCAGCCAGAATCTTCATGGCCACCAGCAGCTGGTGCCACTTTAATGTCTAGTTAATATATAATGTTTAGTTCATGACTCCAAAAAGCAGTTGAGAAAGGAGGTGTATAGAATAGGAGGAGGAAGACAAGGAGAAAGGAGGAGGGTCTTTCTGCCCATTCCCCATCCCCGGTATCATAGACATAGAATAGTTGACTATATTCTTGATGCATCCTGAGTGATTTGTTAAGCAATTCATCAGAGAATCAGTTCATCAAAATTCAAGCTCTCCTCTCTCAGGGACACAGTGTGTGTTGTGCGTAGCACCTATTAGTCTCCTAATCTCTAGTTAGCATCTTGCTAACAAGTGTTTCCAGTGTCCCAGCAGCCTTAGCATCTAACTCCCAATGCCTGAAAGTAAGAGAAGGAGTACTCCATTCAGGTGACTCCCTCTTAGCAGTATTTCAAGTGGTAAAGAATAATGTAGTGTATCATTGCCAAGCAATCTAATCTGTTTTGAAAAGTCTTAATACTAAAATTAATGACATTCTTGCCAATTTATAATGTTGCTTATTTTCTTTCAATGCTTTTCGTCTCCTTTCTGACTTATGGAAACCAGAATAATTTGAAAGAAAGATACACGTGTGTAAACACAAGGACTATGCTCACATGTGACATATATGTACATTCCATTGTATTTTTAGACCCAATTCCTCCCAAAGGTAGATAGTCCTTTAGGGGCTGGAGTTTTCCTCCTCCATCTCTCTGTCTCTGTCTCTCTTTCTCTTTGCCTCTGTCTCTGTCTCTGCCTTTCTCTTTCTCTTTGTCTGTCTGTCTGTCTGTCTGTCTGTCTGTCTCTGTCTTTCCCCACCACCCTTCACTTTTCCTCTCTCTCTCCACATCTCCTTGTGAAAGAGAAGAAAAATATGGAATTAATTTTATAACTAGTTGAGAAAATGCTGTGGAAGTTTCAATGTTTTTCAGAGTTTTACAGGCTAGGTTTAGAATACAAGCTTTAGAGTCTGAAGAACATGGCTCTTCAATATTTTTAACTTTGCTGGGCTCAATCCATTCCTGGATCCACTAAACTGAAATGGGATACAGACCAAGGGCACCTAGAGGTAGATGCCTATATAAATTAGGCATCATCTAACTTACAAATATAATCTTAAAAGCAGCCGAGGAACAGTGGGGAGGAGGAGAGGACAGACATGGCTCCAACTACCATTATGTCTTTCAATTATTTGTTTGCAAATGAGTTCTGTTCTAAGGATTACATTTTTTAACAACTACTTTGCACCTAAATGGATCATTCCAGCTGGGAAATGTAGCCACAACTTTCTCCTATATACACACTTTTGAATTGTTCCACTCTGTTACTACCCAATCTATCCAATCACAAAATTTTAGTCAAAAGGAAATTCAGTATCCATCCTAATCCAATTGGAAAGATGTCCACTATAACATACATCCAACATCTTCTTAAAGATTTCCAGGGCAGGAGAATCCACCACCTTCATTCCTCCTTTGGATATTCCTAATTGTTAGTAAATTTTTCCTGACATTAAACCTAAATTTGCATATTTGCAACTTCAGCCCAGTGGACCAGGTTCTGTTCTCTGGGGCAAAACAGAGCAAGTTTAAGCCATCTTGCACATGACAACCTTTCAAATGCTTGAAGATATCCATTACATCCTCCTGGAATCTTTTCTTGTCCAGGTAACACATCCCCTTTCTTCAATCTGTCTTCACATGGTAATCATTTAAGACCTTCAACATCTCAATTGCTCTACACTGAATTCTATCCTGTTAACATCCTTCATTAATATTGGTTCCCAGAATTCAACCCAGTACTTCAGATGTGGTCTGGCCAGGGCCATCTCACAGGGCCTATCATCTTCATTTTCTTGGCAATTATGCAGTGTAAATTCACATCTGGTTTTTTAGCTGCCACACCATGCTGCTGATTCATAACGGGCTTGCAGTCCACTAAAGTCTCAGATGTTTTTCAGGCCAACTGTCTATTATGCCTTTCCCATCTGGTACCTGTTAAATTAATTATTTTGAACCAAAATGTAGGAATTTACATTTGTCACTAATTACAGAAGCAGTTTGGTACATGAGAAAATATACTGTCTCTATTATGTAATAACTCCTCAAATTGATTCAGCTGAGTGTAGCTCCCCTGTCATGGTGTCCATGTTGGTCCAACAGCCCAACATCAAAAAGAGACTGAAGATCCTCCTGGCTATAAGCAAGTGACAGGAAGTGAGGTCAACTGAGCCATTAGTCCTCTGAGTCAAGTAAGTCTGGAAGATAGTCTAACTAACGTCAAACAGAAAAAGAGTATAAGCAGGGTTTAGAATATTGCTTCTATCACAAATGGATGTCTTGGCAAAAGAATATGGAATCATTTTAAAAATAATTTCAAGTTATTTTCCAGAATCATTGAAGCAATTCAAAACTCCTCTAAGAGAGAATTTGCCTCTTTTCACAACCCCTCCAACATGAACTATTCCCATCTTTTGTCATTTTTGTCATTCTGGTGGGTCTGAAAGGAAGCTTTAGAATTGATTTGATTCATACTGTTTTTGTATAACTGTTTTGAAGAAATCTTTTACATAGTTATTAATATTTTATAATTCTGAATCATAGTATCATATATTTAGAGGTAGAAGGGGTCTTAAAGATCACTGAGTCCAACTATTTTATTTTACAGATGATAGAATTAAAATACAATGTAGTTAAATAATTTATCTAAGGTAATCCATATATTGGATTTAACATATATTTTAGCATATTTAACATATATTGGATTACCTGCCATCTGGGAGAGGGAGTGAGGGGAAAGGAGGGAAAAAGTTGGAACAGAAGGTTTTACAAGGGTCTTTGCTGAAAAATTACCCATGGACATGTTTTGTAAATAAAAAGCTTTAATACAAAAAAATTCAAAGCAAAAAAAATTTGTATGGATGTAATATATAGAGCAGCTTTTCAGTTTCATGCATCAGAAATCTCTCTTTTTTAAATCTTCTGAGATCTCATCTCTTATTTGGCTAAAAATTCTCCCTAGAATAATTTGAAATTATACCCAAAGAGCTACAAAGCTGTGCACACCCTTTGATCCAGCAGTGTCATTACTGGGTCTGTATCCCAAAGAGATCATAAAAGAGGAAAAAGTACCCACATGTGCAAAAATGTTTGTAGCATCTCTTTTTTGTGTGGTGGCAAGGAACTGGAAATTGAGTGGACACCCATTAATTGGGGAATGGTTGAATAAGTTATGATATATTAATATAATTGAATATTGTTCTGTAAGAAATTCTTATTGTTCTTATTAGCTCTGTTCTTATTGTTCTATAAGAAATAAGCAGACTGATTTCAGAAAAGCCTGAATTAACGCTGAGTGAAATAAGTAGGACCAGGCGAACATTGTACACAGTAATAGCAAGATTATATGATAATCAACTATGATTTAGCTCTTCTCAGCAGTATAGTGATCCAAGCAATCATGATAATCTTATCGTCTGTATCCAGAGAGAAAACTATGGAGACTGAATGCAGATTGTAGAATATTATTTTTTACCTTTTTTATTGTTTGTTTTTTCTTTCTCATGGTTTTCCCCTTTTCTTCTGATTTTTATTTCATAGCATGACTAATATAGAAATATATTTAAAAGTGATTGTACATATATAACCTATATCAGATTGCTTTTAGATGTCTTGGGGAGGGAGGAGACAAAGGAGGAAGGGGAAAAACATTTGGAACTCAAAATCTTACAAAAAATGAATGTTGAGGAAAGATTGTGTGTTAATCAAATTCTCAGCAATTCAATGATCCAAGGTAATTCCAATAAACTTTGTATGGAAAACACCATCCACGTCCAGAGAGAACTATAGAGACTGAATTCAGATCAAAGCATTGTATTTTCACCTTTTTTTCCTTTCTGATTTTTTCCCCTTTCTCATGATTCTTCCTTTTTGTTCTGATTTTTCTCTTCCAACATGACTCCTATGGAACTATATTTTTAAAATGAATATACATATATAATCTTAAAAAATAAAAATAAATAGAATGAATTTGAAAGCTATTTTTCATGCAATTGGAAAAATAAAATACAACTGAAAAGGGGAAAAAAAGAATTCTCCCAAATTATACCTGTGGAAAGGTACTTGACATTTGTTAACCCTGAAAATAATAAAGAGCTCACAGAGGTTTATAGTAAAAAAAAAAAAATCATACCAACTATCAACTCTGAGAAATAAAATAAAATACCAAAAAGCTCATAGGAATTATAGGCAAAAAGTCTTTTTTATTCTGTTAGAGGAGGGAAACTAGACTCATGTGTTAGATCCTTGTCTAGGAGGAGACCCCCACTGCCGTGATGTTGTGGCTAGACAAAGAATCAAGCAGTGAGATATAGCAAAATCAGGGAGGCATAACAGCCAGAGTGAAGCAAGGTTGCCTAGTGACAAAAAATCTATTCATAGCAGGGCTTCATGACCTGGACCCAGTTCCTGCTGCTGCTTGTCAGAACTCAAGGACCACCAGTTCTATGATTTAGCTGTAGCAATTTATCCAGCGGTTCAGTGCAAAGGACTATTGTTACACCAAGTTCAGGACACAGCTTGCTTGCTGGGTTTTAACTCTGGAAAACAAAGTGTCTCCTAATTATAAGGGGAAAAAAAGGAATTGTCTTGGGAGGGGGACCCTGATATAGGTTTAGAACTCTGATGAATGTAATGGCAAGCCACAAAGTCAGAACACTGAAAATGAAACCCATTTTTCCTCCTGTAGAAAAAATAATGAAAACTGTACATTTTGAGGCATGGACAATGTAGGAATATGTTTCTTTGAACTATGCATAATTTATGATAAAGGTTTTAATCTTTCAGTTGTGTTTTTGGGGAAAAATTATGAAAACATGTAAAATAAATGATTAAAAAACTAAAAGTACTTGATCTGCTTCTCATATATTTTATATTATAACCTTTAATGTTAAAGTCACAGATTCATATTGAGCTTATTACAGTGTGGAGTAGAAGATATTGGCCTCAACCTAATTTCTAACTACTTTTTAGTTTTTCTAGCAATTCTTGTCAAAGAGAGACTTCTATCTTAAGCAATTTTTATTCTCAAGTTTATTGAACTCTGGTCCATAGCGTTCAATTGTAACAATTGTATTTATGCCAGTTTTGCCATAGGTACATGACATTATTAGCTAAATGTATACTACCTTTAACAAAGAATTGGAAAAGGAATGGATACCCATCAATTGGGGAATAGCTAAACATGTGGTAATTGAAGGTAATGGAATATTGTTGTTCTATAAATAATGAACAAGCTGATTTTAGAAAGGCCTGAAAAGATTTACACAAACTGATGCTGAGTGAAACAAGCAGAACCAGGAATACATTGTATACAATAATAGCAAGAATGTGTGATGATCAACTATAAAAGACTTGTTTCTTCTCAGTAGTTCAGTGATCCAAAGCAATCCCAATAGACTTAAGACAGAAAATATCATCTGCATCCAGCAAAAGAACTAAGGAGACTGAATATAAATCAACACATATTATGTTCACTTCTTTTTGGTTTTTTTTCCCCTTTCCTATGGTTTTCACGTCTTGCTCCAAATTTTCTCTCCCAACATGATTCGTAAAGCAATGTGTATTAAAAATAAGCAAACTTATTACAAATTTTAAAATTGTGGGTGGGAATAAAGGAGGGAACCTAGAACTCAAAAAATTTTAAAACCAATTTAAAATGTTTTGAATGTAACTGAGAAAAATAGTAAATAAATCTAATACAAAAAAATTAAATGTATACCACCTTAGGTTTTAAATTGTGGCCCAGAAATCTCAATCCTGTTCTCAGATGTCTCCTTCTTACCTAGATGTTAACATCCCAGATCAATTTTTCCCTTATGTATTCCTAGCCTTAAATGGATAACAGTGAAGAAAACCCAATCTAAGCTCCCAGGGTCTTTACTTTCTTGCCTAAGACTGTAACTTGTGTAATTAGGCAGTTTTTTGTTGTGGTTGTTGCTCAGTTTTTTAGTCACATCTTACTGTTCATGATCCCATGATGATCTGACATCTTGGTTAACCCTATATGACGTAGCTTTTAGTTTCTCTGAGCTATCATAGCCTTCTGCCATGATAAAGCAGTGATCTAGAAGAGGATCTAGGAGTGGAGAAGGTAAATAAAGATCTCTCAAATTTTAGTGAAACATATAAAAATCAAAATGGCCTGATGAAAGAAATTTTAATTATGGCAAATTAAAAGCTTTTCGATTAGACTTTTAGTAGGAGATAAAGAAGTTAGCAAGTAAACTTGTCTTATCCTTTTGTCTTTGTTTTTGTTTCCTTGTAAAATCTTCAAAAAAATTGTCTTGTATCCTGTTTAGTGTTGTTGATAGAATCGGTGATGTTGAAAGATTTCTAAGGGGAAAATGCAGCCAGTCAGAAAGACTGCTTTAAAAAAATTTCAGGGGGAGCTTAGAAAGCTGAGGAAGATTAATGAAGTTTCATAGTTTCATACTTGAAACATGCCAAATTCTGTCGAAATAATCAGGTACCAACTCCCACTTTAGGCTTTCAGTAAGAGATTAGGTTTAAAATAAAACAAAACAAAAACAAAAACCTGAATTGGCTAAAAAAAAAAAAAAAATCTTAGTAGATTGTGAAAGTTTGGAGATTAAGAAGATTGAAGATTAATCTGTAAGGAATCTGAAGATTAATCATTTTAATATTGTAAGGGAGAACTCCTGGGACTTTGGGTAATTCCAGGAATTTACCTCCTTCTCTTTGTTCTGTCACATAAGAAACATAGAAGCTTAACATAACTTAGTGAGCTTTGAGATACTACTCTGCAAAATTTGTTTGAAGGAAAAAAAAAAAGAATTGAATTCTTTAAAAATTTTAGAAATAAAAGAATACTTAGAGGGTTCCCTCCCCCTCCCCTGCATTAATATAGCTATTGTTTTAGTGTAATGAAGAAAGTCAGCTAATTTGAAAGTAAAATCAGAGTTGGGAGGAAAAAAAACTTAAAAGAACTGCATTTTATTAACCCTTTCTTGACCATGAAAAGAGGTAAAACTTCTTACAATTGGGGAGTAACTTTAAAATGAGTAAAATTTAATTAAGGAATGGAAAAGGTAGTTTAAACTGAAAAAGAATCCATGAAGAGTGACACCTTACCCTACCCCCAATATTGCCTGGACAGATATACCTAAATGGGGAGATTATGTTGAAAAGGAACTAGTAGTGTCTTTTGGGAAGGCTGAAACTTTCAAATCTATATATAACAACTTAATTAGTTAGGTAAACTACAAGTCACCAAAGAAATTTAGAAAGAAATCATGTATTTTTAAGCTTTTAGGAATCCCAAAGGCAATAGTGTTATAATTAATTAGTATTATGTAAAAATGTTGTACTAAATTGCAAAGGAGAAATTCTATGAAATAAAGATTAGACAGTTTGAGATAAGATTAGAAAATTTAGAGCTTTGTCCCTGAATGTCCATTCCAGAGGCATATTTCCTAGTCTTTAGAATCTCAGGACTTTCAAAACAAGAGGATGGGAATGGGAAGCTGCCTACTTGGAGACTCTCCCTATCTTTTGCCAGAGGTTAAAATTGAAAACCTTCAACTCTGTACTTCAGTTTCCTGCTTTTTGAAAAGGAAAATAAAAGTGGTTCTCACCTCCCAAGGATCAAATGACATAACGATTGTAAAGTGCTTAACATAATGCCTAACATATGGTAAGTACAATATAACTGTTATTTTTTTTAAATAGTTTTTAATTACCAGATATATACATGGGTAATTTTACAACATTGACCCTTGCAAAACCTTTTGTTCTAATTTTTCCCCTCCTTCCCCCACCCCAGATGGCAGGTCGACCAATATATGTTCAATATGTTAAAGTATAAATTAAATACAATATATGTATACATGTCCAAACAGTTGTTTTGCTGTACAAAAAGAATCAGACTTTGAAATAGTGTGAAATATTGTGAAATAGCCTGTGAAGGAAATCCAAAATGCAGGAGGACAAAAATAGAGGGATTAGGAATTCTACGAAGTGGTTCATAGTCATCTCCCAGAATTCTTTCACTGGGTGTAGCTGGTTCAGTTCATTACTGCTCCATTGGAAGTGATTTGGTTCATCTCATTGTTGAAGAGGGCCAAGTCCATCAGAATTGATCATCATATAGCATTGTTGTTGAAGTTTATAATGATCTCCTGGTCCTGCTCATTTCACTCAGCATCAGTTCATGTCAGTCTCTTTAGGCCTTTCTGAAATCATCCTGTTAGTCATTTCTTACAGAACAATAATATTCCATAGCCTTCATATACCACAATTTATTCAGCCATTCTCCAATTGATGGACATCCATTCATTTTCCAGTTTCTGGCCACCTCAAAGAGGGCTGCCACAAACATTCTTGCACATACAGGTCCCTTTCCCCTCTTTAGTATTTCTTTGGGATATAAGCCCAGTAGTAGCACTGCTGGGTCAAAGGGTATGCATAGTTTGATAACTTTTTGAGCATAGTTCCAAATTGCTCTCCAGAATGGTTGGATTCTTTCACAACTCCACCAACAATGTATCAGTGTCCCAGTTTTCCCACAGCCCCTCCAACATTCATCATTATTTGTTCCTGTCATCTTAGTCAATCTGACAGGTGTGTAGTGGTATCTCAGAGTTTTCTTAATTTGCATTTCTCTGATTAATAATGACTTGGAGCATCTTTTCATATGACTAGAAATATAACTTATTTCTTTAAGTGAATGTAATTGATTTTTAAATGTACCTTATGTAGAAATTCAGGCTTTGTTTTAGTAATAAGTTCTCAAAATTAGATTACGGATTTTGTGCCTAAAATTATATTGATATTTGTAAAGAAAGGACTTAGCTTATGTTGACCAGAAACCTAGTCAGGAGACAAATGGAATTTTTCTTGCATTATCCAGCTCAGTCAATCCATATATATTATCTGAAAACTGGCCCCATATGGTTAATCAGTTATTGTTCTCTTGCTCCTTTGAGCATAGATACTTGGAGGAGACTGAAACAACCTTTTTTTTTTTTTTTTTTCTGATTTCTAGGAATTGTACATAGGTGCTCTCCTCTTCCCAATTTTGAAAGCTTCTAATCTTTCCTCCAATTAGGAATCAGATTACTTAATCTAGTATCCGGGTTTATATCCTGTTAATTATTTTCTTTAAATGCATAAGAAATCTATCTCCCCTGTATTCAGAGTCCAGTGTGGAACTGAAATGGTGTGGTCCTGATTTATTATGAGATTGACATTCATTGCTTAATAAATTGATACACTCAGAAGCTTGAATCTTTGTTTTCTCAGTCATATCAATCAATCTACCTGTCATATGATAGGCTTAGGGAAGGCAGCAATGAGCCAACGTGGATTCCTGTTGCAACCAGTCAGTCAATAGTCATAGTAAAAGCCTCCTATGTTCCAGACACTGTGCTAAGTAAAGGGATGACATGGATGTACTTTCAAGTACACTTTCATTTTAGGAAGATCACTTTGACAGTTAAATGGAGGAGAGATTGAAGTGGGGAGAGATTTGAAGCAGACAGCCCATTTAGTAAGTTATTGTAATATTTGTACTATTTACCCAGAAAAGATAAGCATTAGAAAGGCTTTAGGTAGGGGCAGCTAGGTGGAGCAGTGGATAGAGCACCAGCCTTGAATTCAGGAGGACCTGAGTTCAAATCTGGTCTCAGACACTTAACACTTCCTGTGTGACCCTGGGCAAGTCACTTAACCCTAGCCTCAGAAGGAAAAAAAAAGAAGAAAAAAAAGAAAGGCCTTGGGTTGACCTGCTTTAGAGAGATTTGAGAATGAATGCTTCTTTATACATATGACCAGTCTCCTCAATGTGGATTCTTTTAATTTTGAATAACACTGCTTTTTGGCAGATTATACCCAATGAGACACATTCTATTAGCCTTTCTTTAAAAACAGGAGTACAGATTTTTTTCAGCATATAGAATGTAAATATATATACATATCATATTGCAAAAATGTTAGCTTGCAGAGTGCTTTTCTCACTATACATTAAATGGAAATCAACCTAATCAAATAATTACTTTTCATTAGGAACTTGGTTTTAACAACCTCTAAATAGTAAATCACCCATATTCCAGGCAGGCTGAGAAGACAGATAAACAGGAAAGAAGAAAAGGTCTAAGATTTATGTGCAATAGAAAACATATTCAGAGACAATATTGGAGACAGATGGGGGAGGCTGAAGCTTGCATTGAAAGTACCTCTGGGAAAACAGGAGATCACATTAGAAATACCTTTTTCAGAGTCCTATTGAATTGTTCTTTCAGGGGGACAAAGGATGGAGAACAGTGTTGGAAATCCTAGTCTGGTAGAAAAATCAAGAGAGTTTTCAAGCCTCTCAATCCTCACAGAAAAGTAAAAGAGCTCTGAGAAAATGGACAATTGTCTTTTGAGAGTCTTTCCAAGCCAGAAAGATGGGGGCAATAGAGAAAAAAAGACTCCATAAAATTACCCTTTTCAAAAGCACCAGGAGCAATCAATTAACAAACATTTATTAGAGGCCTTATGTGTCAAGCATGAGAAAGAGAGGAGAAGGGAAAAAATGTAGTTCCAGTATAAAACCATCTTTCTCAAAACAAAAAGCAGCAAGAGAAAGGACATTTAAAAAAACACTTGCTTCTGTGTTTTTTTCAAACTGCAGAATGCATGACTATGATAGACACTTTATTTTCCCATGGTATAGATAGATTTAAAACTTATCTTTGTTCTAGCATATCTCTTTCTATTTCAGTCCACCAGACCTTGAAAACATTTGCTACTTTTTTACACAGAGAAGCTAGATAAATGCATAAAATATCTTTAGAGAACTTTTAGGTATCTTCTTCAAGGACCAGGCTAATTTCTTGGGGGGGGGGGGGGGAACCGGAGATTGTTGATAGAAGAACACCTGCAGGACTTACATGTACATTGCACTCTGCCAAGTTTTGGTCTGGGAATTGCCGACTGACCTTGTATGGTTTTTCTGGGCTTAGTTTTTTCATTTTTGTATAAATTTGGTTCCAGAAATATTCATTCATACAATCGCTTCATACTAAACAAGGGAGTCTGGTGTAGTCCATCAGATTTCTTCTGGTCCTTTCAAGGAAAGGGGAAAAAATGAAATTTTGTCCAGGGTCATATAGAGTTGCTAAAGTGAAATTTGGATGCAGATCTTTCTTACTTCAAGTCTAATATCTGATCCATTTCTTAATCTTGCCTCTGCAATGTTCAGAATCTCTATCATGACTTGTATATGTCTTTTATAAGAATTTCAGCAAGCAGAGGAAGATAAAGTCCCCTGACATGCACTGGAACATCCCACCAGGAGCCAGAAAAGTTCCATAATTGCCACTATCTTACTTTGTATTCCTTCCATTTTGAGAGTGGTGGACCAAAGTGGTGAGTTGGAGAGGAAGTAACTCAAATGGATTTGGTAAGAATCAAGAGGCCTCGAACCATATCTTGTCATGCCCAAGGAGATTCAGGACCAATTGAGGCAGAGAATAGCCTCTTTCACTTGATCAAAAAAAAAAAATCTAAATCAATCAATCAATAAAACTGGGAGTAGAAGATACTCAGGCTTACTGTCCAAAACAGAGGTACCAGAACATTAGATATCCTAGCAATCAGGTTGTCATTTAAAGCTCCCAGGGTAAAGTTAGAAGTTATATATGTTAACATATGGTACTCCCTAATGGAATGAATATAACCTATACTGAATGGAATCACTGTGTTTGCTTCCCTATACTGTTGTAATGAGATTAATGAGATCTAAATTTTTCATATTTATTAATATGATGTGAAATGATAATGTTAACTATTTAGACTTGTTGGAGCTTCCTGACTTTCCAGGGGACCCTGACTTGGAAACTAAGATTGCAGCTGACATGATGCTAGAGTGATTAATCAGATCCCCCGACATGCTAACAATTCCTGAGCTTGTAACCACCAAACAAACTGAACTTACTTCTGTTCCTGGCCATGCTAACCCTGGTTCTGTACAAAGCTCGACAATCCTAATGACCTGGAGACTGTTTTCTCAAGACCCCAAAAATAACTGTTTTTGGTCTAGCTTAAAAACCCTAGTCATGCCATAAGTAGGTGAGTCTGCCCTTCTCTGGAAAGGGGTCTGGCTTGCAAGTTCTTTCCCTCACTTCAAAATTTTATTGTTGACTCTCCTGTCTCTAGCCTCTCAGTTCTAGCTATCCATAGGTCCAGTTTAGTCCAATTGATTGAACAAATCTTTGAATTAAATCTATCTCTTGCTTTCACTCCTCCGCTTTCTCACTAGCCGCTTTGTCTCCTTAGACCAGATCCCTGAACAATTTAACTGTTTAGTTTCTAGAACTTTACCCTGGGGATGCTGTTTGATAGCTTTCATGGGATCCACTATATCAGGTCATCTTCAGCCATGTCTTACTTACTGTCACCGCTTTCTTGCTTGCTGCTATATACTCAGCTCCAACCTTCACCTTCCACCTTTCAGTTCTGAAGCCATCATCAAATCTGCACTGCCTAGAAAAGGCAGTTGCTCCCCAAAAGGTGGAACAATCTACATTCTTGTGGCTCTGCTCATCATTCCTATAATTTTTCCAAACCAAAATATCCTTCACTAGCCATCACTCCCTTACATGAATATTTAAGAGAGTCGTGTTGGAGGAAAACAGTGGGGGAGAATGGCTTGTCTCCCCTATTAAAATATAACTATTTTGAAGTCATATTTTTTTTGAAAATATTTTCACAACTTCAGCGTTTAACACAATGATTTTCTTCCCTGTAGTGCAGGTGGCACTACACACTTCTCCATCATGTTCCAGAAACATAATAAATCAGTCATACTGAATCTTTCCTCTCTGGACAACCCCCAACTGATGAAACTTATTCCCTCTGAAGCCAAACAGAAATCTTCTTCCACAATTCTAATAATAGCTAATATATCCAAACATAAAGAAAAAACTCATAAAATTTAGTGGCTTAAAGTGAGTCTTGTTAATGGAGTTCCATCCTCAGAGCATATGAATGAACTGCTCATGTGGAAGAAGTTAGAGAAATTGTTTCTGAAAAGGAAAAAGGATGTACAATGAAGGGTCATGGTCCAAGATTTAGAGCTTGGAGAGAAATTCTGGAACTGTTCTGGTCTACGAGGTATGTGGTGAAGAGTCAGATTGTTGAGTCCAGAGCCAGAACTGGGGGACCGTTCAGAAGCAAATTTCTGTCTCTTCTATTGGACTCGTGCAGTCTATGAGTAGGTAAGGAATACTAGAAATCTCTGAGTAGAGAGAGCAGTTGGACTTTAAAATCTCCACGAGGGCAGCTTCACTGTGACCCACGAGTACATAACCCTGCTGTTGGTTCTGCTCTATAGCGCTTCCTCTTTCCTGGTTTAAATGGAGTCCTGAGGATGGCTACAACATCGGAGGTTTTTAAGGTCAGGAGATTGAGTTACTCAAAATCTGAGGGCTGGTCTTCATGTGGGAAGTTGCACAATGGCCATGGGGCAGGCACAGTGCCTGCCACTTTCAACATGACTCTCCTAAACATTCATAGAGGGAAGCAATGTCTACATCGGTTTGGAAAAATTATAGGAAGGTAGATTGTGCCATCCTTTTTGGAAAGTGCTTGATAAATGTTAGTGACTACCAGCCCTGAAGTCAGGGTGTTCAATGTGCCCTTAGATACTTAACACTTCTTACTGTGTGACCCTGGGCAAGTCACTTAACGCCATTTGCCTCAGCAAAATAGATAAATAAATAAACAAATAAATAAATAGATAGGCAGATAAATGAATGAATGTTTGTGACTGGGAAGCTGAGTTCTAAGTGATCTGTTTGACCTAGCATAGTTAGAGAAATGATTGTTTCTCCCTTGTATTAATAAACTCATTATTGAATCAGGACTATTTTCTCATCCAGAAATCAACCAACATGGGAAATCTTTCTCAAAGACTTACCTCGCCAGGATGGCTGAGATCTAACCAAACCTAATAAAAGAAATTCTGATTTAGGTTAACAGGTGGATTCCTGCTCATGGTATTGACTCAGACAGGTCGGGGAAAATGTTGATTTTCACTTTTGTCAGACAAGTGATATGGAAATTGGTAAGTCTCTTTGATCAACTTTTGGGTGTTCATTGTCACACACCTCAAGACCTTCATTGGAAAATAACTTACTTCTCATTATAATATTCATTCTATCATTAACTGTTAACCAATCAGAGTTGATTGCTATCCTAGAGAACATCCAATTTTCCAAGAGCATATAAACTGTAAGCCCACCACCATATATGTATGTTGTCTTTGTCATTGGAGAGTGCCATTGATCTCTTTAATTAATAACACGCTAGCCTTATTAATAAAATGACTGGATTACCCAGAAACTATGTCTCTCAGACTTTTTAAACATCACAATAGATGAAAGGAAGTCAGGAGGGTATCAACAGCAATTTATCTATCTGTTTTTTAATGCAGAATGAATGCTAGTTAGAAATTTCTTTAAGTTTGATCCCTTTTTATCCACGGACTAGAGTCATATAGGAAAAGAGTATATCCTTAAATGTTGGGAGGCAGAGGAAGAATACTTTATTACTTTGCTTCTCACTAAATTTCTGCAATAAATATCTTTTGGTAAAAGCTGATTTGTTTTAATTGCCTAGATGAAAATGTTATTCTAATCACTGGCTATTAATTTTAGAGATAATTCAGGAGGCTGGAGCCTTAGAGAAAGAGTACCTCTAGAACCATGAAAAAAAAAATGTAACTAGTCTTTTTCTGGGGGATCTGACTCATTAGTATGTAAATGACTAATGACTGATTTGCATTATTAATGCTTATTTGTAATACAATAACAAAAAAGAAATTAATATTTATTGATCACATTCTGTTCCACTTCTATCGTGGTAGGCTTCAGAAACAGATGAGAACCAGAGGACTGGGCACCATTTTGTATTTTTCTTTGTTTCATTGCCTAAGAATCTGCTGGCCAATTGACTTATGTTGAAGCTCTTCATATTTAGATAGACTGATTCTCACAAAGCAAATACAGTCTATTAATTAATCAATCCTCAAAACCTTTCTAGAATGATGGATCTTGTGTCCCCCAAAGCAGCAGAGTTAACTTCGTAAAGACAAACTCAAATGGATCTGTTATCTCATTTATATATATATATATATATATATATATATATATATATATATATATATATATATATATATATATATAAATTCCCTCCAGTGATACAGATTGCAACTTATTCTGCTCAATGTTCCCTAGTCTGCCCAAACCAGATTAAAATGTAATCAGGGAATATTTAACAAAATAAATAAAAAGACAACATAACATAGATTAGGCTAACTTGGGGTTTTCTAATTCAATATGTGGGCTCCCACTATTTGAATTTGAAACCACTGATGTGAAGGTTCTTACCAACTGTAAGGAACATCTCTACCACTTCAATTCTGCCTTGAATCTCCTCTAATTAGAATGATAGTGAATCCTTTTGGTGACTGTTTCTTGTCTTTCTTGATATTAGTGATCAGAAAATTGTGACACAAATTTCTTTGTTTTTTTTCTTTCATAGAATTTTGCATATTGTTGCTATATATATGGGAAGACACCTTATTGGAGGAGAACTTGGAAGGCAACAATTTGTTCCACCAAATCCATTATTTCTTGTTATAAAAAATTTTCAATACAATAAGCACAGGAGGAGTCTACAACTTTCAGTCAATCATGAAGTAATAAAGATGTGGACTATTCTCTACTAATATCCTCACTGAGGATTTACTAAAGTTTTATATGAGTAAATATAGTTATTTAAATGTATCTAAATATCCAAATGAATAAGTATTTTTATTTAATGATTTATAATTACAAAATAATTATAATTACAAAAAATCACTTTGCATATTTCTTATATTACTTCTTTTTTCAAGGTAGCCTGGGGAATTAGGTAGCACAATTTCATGTTACATAATAAAAAATCAAAGTTCAAGGAATGTAAAGGACATTCTCAGAGTCAGACAGTTAGCAATGAAAGGGTTTCTAGTATACTTTTGATTTCAGACCAACACTTTTTCTATTATTCCTTGTTTCAAGCATGCTGGCTTGTTACTACACGGTCACATGCCTGTCTTAGCAATTTTGGGGGAAATGTTTGGAAGTTTTAAAAAACTTTTTGCTAATGATTTGCTAATTATTTTTATGACTAAAAGATTGTTTTAATAGAATAAATAATAATAATATCAAAAGCTTTTATTAATCAGCAAAAACATAAACTAGCTTAAAATGATATTATAAAATGCTGGGAGTACTATAGGTCAATCAATCAGTCAATAAACATTTATAAAGTCCTTACTATTTTCCAGGCACAGGACTAAGCACTGGGGACACTCTCAAGGAGCTTATATTCTAATGGGAGAGACATCATGCATACATGTAAGTATATATATAATATACTAGCAGCTGAAAAGGCCAAAAAAAAGCTGCAAAGAAGAGGTGCCATTTGAATTGGGAAAAGCAGGTCTTATATGGAGACTAAAACCAACTACTTGGTTGAGACTCTCAGAGAAGAGAACTATGCTAGTTTCTTGCCTTTACCATGACATATTCTTTATTTTGGTTCACTTCTGGGTAAGCCTGACTCCTCAGTAGGGAGCAGAATCCCCTTCTCACACTAATTGCTTCATCACCTATACCCACACATTTAATTATAGAGATGCTAATTATACATATAGTTATGAACTTGAGTGTCTAAAGGTTTTTCCAAAAAAGTGAGCAAAAAAAAGTACAGAAATAAATCATATATAAGATAGATGATTTATTTCCACTCAAAGAAAACAATGATAATGTCACCAGTTACTGAGCATGATATGAATGATGAATTAGTCAAAGAAAATGAGACAGGATGGTCAGACAAGTAAGGAAAGATTAGGATAGAATATAGTGTAAGGAAGATTCAAGAGAAGATAGTTACTGAGAGAACATCTTCAATAGTGTTTAATATAAGAGAGGTCACGAAGAATAAAATGCTTGTGGATGAAAGCAAGATTAAAGGAGTGATAACTTTTTGCTGTGCTGAAGTTGAATGAAGGTCATGGGAGCTGAACAGATTGAAGTTTGAGTATTTAAGGGAACATTAATATGTATGCTAAATCCCTTAATATGAAAACAAACACTGGATTGAAAAAGGGGTCTTGGGAGCAAGGCACTAAACTAGATGAGAAAGGAGATGAAGTGTGCTGGGGATTGGTAGTTATCACCCATCAGAATTTGGATTAGGTGATAAAATTTTAAATTTTATTATTTATTTATTTTTATCATCCTTTTCTTTTTAAATTTTGAATTCCAAATTCTCTCCTTTCTTCTCAACCCTGCCCCTGCCCACTGAGAAGGCAAGCAATATGATATCAATTATACATGTGAAATCATGCAGAACTACCTAAAACTGTCAGTAAGCATTATTAGTAAAAAGAAAAATTTAATTAAAAATTAATTTAAAAAAATTTTTAAAGCATTATCCATAATGGAGATAAGTTAGAAGCTTTTCCAATAAGATTGAGGTGAAACAAGAATGCCCCATTATCTATATAGAGAATTGATTCAAATTTAAAAGACATTCTCCAGTTGATAGTCAAAGGTTATGAAATTAAAATCATTTTAGTCATGTGAGAAAATGCTCAAAATCACTGTCAAAAAAGGCAAATTAAGATGACTCTGAGGTACCATTATACCCCTCTCAAATTGGCCAAGATGACAGGAAAAGAAAATGATGAATTTTGGAGGGGATGTGAGAAAACTGGGACACTAATACATTGTTGGTGGAGTTGTGATCTGATCCAACCACTCTGGAGAACAATATGGAACTATGCCCAAAAAGTTATCAAACTCTGCATGCCCTTTGATCCAGCAGTGTCTGGATCAAACAATTTGGGATCTGTATCCCAAAGAGATAACAAAAAAGAGAAAAGGATCCACATGCGCAAAAATGTTTGTAGCAGTTCTTTTTGAAGTGTCAAGGAACTGGAAATTGAATGGATACCCAACAGTTGGAGAATGATTAAATAAATTAAGATATATGAATACCATGGAATATTATTGTTCTATAAGAAATGACCAGCAACATGATTTCAGAAAGGCCTGGAGAGTCTTCCATGAACTGATGTTGAGTGAAATGAGTAGAACCAAGAGAACATTGCATACAAGCAACAACAAGCTTATACAATGATCAATGCTGATGAATGTGGCTCTTTTCAACAGCAAGATGTTTCAGGCCAGTTTCAATGGTCTTGTGATAAAGAAACCATCTACACCCAGAGGGAGGACTGTGGGGACTGAGTCTGGATCACAACATAGTATTTTCACCTTTCTTGTAGTTGCTTGCTTACTTTTTGTTTTTTTTTCCTCATTTTTTTTTCTTTTTGATCTGATTTTTCTTGTGCAGCATGATAATTGTGGAAATATGTATAGAAGAAATGCAAATGTTTAACATATATTAGGTTACTTGCCATCTAGGGGAGGTGGTGGGGGGAAGTAAGGGAAAAAATTTGTAACACAAGGTTTTGTAAGAGTGAGTGTTGAAAATTATCTATGCATATGTTTTGAAAATTAAAAAAATTAATAAAAAGAATATCTTCAAAAAAGAAAAACTATCTATGCAAAAATTTTGAAAATAAACATAAAGAAAAAGAAACTCCTTATCACCAATATTATTATTACATTAGAAATGCTAGCAATAGCTATAAGAAAAAGAAATTAAATTAGAATGGGCAACTATCTCTTTTTGCAGATGATATGATAATACACTTGGAAAATCCTAGAGATTTCAGTAAAAAGTTGGTTGAAACAAATAATAGTTTTGGCAAAATAGCAGGACATAAAATAAACTTACATAAATCATCAGTATTTTTATATATTCCCAACAAAACCCTGTAAAAATAGAAAGTAAGGGATACTCCATTTAAAATAATTATAGAAACATAAAACATCTGGAAGTATACCTGCAAAGACAAACCCAGGAATGATATAAACATACTTATAAAATACTTTTAATACAAATAAAATCAGATTTAAATAATTGGAAAAATATTGTTCCTAGGTAGGCAAAGTAAATATAACACTGAACATTTATCAATTGGAAAATGGTTCTCATTTTTATAAATTTTATCTGATTATTTAAATCTTTTGAGAAATGAAGGCTTTACCAAAGAAATTTGCTGTAAAAATATTAGATCTATTTAATTGTCTATACTTGTTACTGTTCAGTTGTCTAACTTTATGAGACCCTATAGACTTTATCCATGGGGTTTTCTTGACAAAGATACTGGAATAGTTTCCAATTTCCTTCTGTGATATATCCCTATTTCATAGAAAAGGAACTGAGGGGGCAGCTAGGTGGCGCAGTGAATAGAGCACCAGCCCTGAAGTCAGGAGGACTTGAGTTCAAATCTGACCTCAGACACTTAACACTTTCTAGTTGTGTAACCTTGGGCAAATCACTTAACCCCCCCCCCCAAAAAAAAAGAAAGAAAAAAAAAAGAAAAAGAAAGAAAAAGAAAAGGAACTGAGGCAAATAGAGACGTTAACTGATTTCCTAGTATAACAGCTAGTAGCTCACAAAGTAGTCAGAAAAAGCAATACAAGGACACCTTCTCTCTTAAAACCTTTAAAATTGATTGAATGACATGGAAGATACTGGCACAGAATCATGTGCCCTCATCAGAGAAGGTGCTGTGCTCTATGAGCAAACAGAATTGAATTAGCTCAGAAAAAGTGTGAGATGCACAAAATTAGAGTGTCTACCCCAAATATTCATAAGGACCACTTGTATCTGACCTGTGATAGAGCAATTCAAGATCTTGGTCTGATCACAGTCAGACACAATGTAACTCAACTCTAATATAGTGATGTCATTTTGGTCCTCTTTGAGAATGAAGGACAACCATAGAAATGTATAAGGTTGAATTTGAACTCAGATCTTCCTGAATACACCCCCCCCCATGTTCTATCCACTGTGCTACCTAGCTGCCCTGGTAGCTTTTAGAAAATTTTAGTTTTCCTTATTATCTCTTTTAATTAGGTCTATTTTGTTTTGTCTAAGATCATGTTTGCTACCTGTGCCTTTTTTGAAAAAAACAGATTCTGCTTCAGCCCTTTATTTTTACTCTGTATGCTTCTCTGTTTCAAGCATATTTCTTGCAAACAACATATTGTCAGATTCTGATTTCTAATCCATTCTGCTATCTGCTTCTGTTTTATGAGTTAACTCATCCTATTCACATTCACTGTGATGATTATTAACCGTATGTCTTCATCCCATTTTCTTCACTTTCTTCTTCTCTCTTTTTATCCTATCCTTCCTCAAAAGTCTATTTTGCTTCTAACCACTGCTTCCCTTAATCTGTTATTCCTTTTATCATCCCTTCCTCCTTTCTTTTATTCCCTTTCCCTCCTATTTCCCTACTGGGTAAGAATAATTTCTATACACAACTGAGTATATGTGTGTATGTTTGTATGTATGCATATATGTACGACGACATACATATATGATGTATATTATATATGTATATATTCTTTCCTCTTTAAACCAATTTTGATGAGAGTGAGATGCATGCCCTACCCCAATCATTTCCCTCTCCATTGTAAAAGCTCTTCTTTGTGTGCCTCTTTTAATGTGAGAACATTTTCCCCATTCCACTTCTTCCTTCCTCCTTCTCTAATGCAGTCCTCTTTTTCAGCCTTTTTTTTTTGGGGGGGGATCATTGCAACATAATTTAATCATATTCTATCTCTCCCCCCTTCTCCTAGTGCATTCTTCTTTTTCAGCTTTTTTTTTTGGGAAATCATTGCAACATAATTTAATATATTCTATCTCTCCCCCCTTCTCCTAGTGCATTCTTCTTTTTCAGCTTTTTTTTTTGGGAAATCATTGCAACATAATTTAATCATACTCTTTATCCATGTAAGCTTCTTTTAAGTGATAAAATTCTTAGAAGTTACATGAATCATCTTTCCATATGTGGATATTAACAGTTTAACCTTATCAAATACCTTATTTCTCTTTTATGTTGATCTTTTTATGCTCCTCTTAGGTCTTGTGTTTGAATGTTAAATTTTCTTTCAAGCTCTGATCTTTTTTTTTTTTTAATCCAATGTTTTAAAGTCTTCTATTTCGTTAAATATCAATTCTCCTCCTAGTTTTGCTAGGTAGGTAATTTTTTGTTATATTCCTAGTTCTTTAGCCTTCTGGAATATCATTTTCCAAGCCTTCTGCTCCTTTAATGTAGAAGCCATTAAATCTTATATGATTTTGACTGTGGCTCTATGATATTTGAAGTGGCTTTCTTTCTGGCTGCTTGCAATATTTTCTTCTTACCTGGGAACTCTAGAATCTGACAACAATATCCTTGGGGTTTTTATTTTTGAATCTCTTTCAGCAGATGATTAGTAGATTCAAGTTCTATTTTATGATATGATTCTAAAATATCAGGTCAGTTTTTCTTTATAATTTCTTGAATTATATATATGTGTGTATGTATGTGTGTGTCTGTGTATATATTTGTTATATATGTATATATGTATATATATATATACATTTAAATCTTTTTTTGACGATGGATTTCAGTCCTCTCTTTGATCTATTTTCCAGATCAGTTGTGTTTCTTATAAGATATTTAAATTTTTTAAAACTATGTTTTCATTCTTTTTACTTTGTTTGATTGTTTCTTGATGTCTCATGAAGTTACTAACTTCCACATGTTCAATGCTAATTTTTAAGGAATTATTTTCTTCAATAAGCTTTTGCATCCCCACCCCCCAATTTCCTCAAAGAAGAAAAAGTTGCTGAGTGGCAGAAACAGGGGAAAGTCTGGCAGTGATAATGGAAAACAACGACTATTCCAAGTACTCCCTTAGGACCAGCCAGTATTTCTAGAAATACAAAATAAGAGGAAACTGGTATTAGAAGGAAAGACCTAAGAGTTAGTGGATTCTAGGAGGAATCAGGTCTTGGTGAGGTCCAGAAGATGGACAAAGTGTTCTCACTAAAAGGACCATCATTTGGATCTGGAAACTATTACACTGCTGGTAGAGATATGAATTGGTACAATCACTCTAGAAAGCAATATGACATTATTCTGCAAGAGCCACATCTCTTTTGATCCAACAATTCTACTAATGGGACTATAGATGGTAATAACCATAGGTTACAATTTGGAGTCAGGTCAAGAGAAGTTTTAATTCAAGGACACAGAAATACATAGCTAAGGGAAAACACTTTATAAAAGATATCCTGCTGAACAGAACTTAGACTGGACTTCTCATATTTTCAAAAAAGCCACTTCTTTCTCTTTATGTTAACCTAGCTGGCAAGCTTTTATTTGCATTCAGCCTAGAGCAGAACTGCATAATTATTAAACCTACAGAAGGATTATCTATCACCCTAACAGCATGGAGAGTAGTGGGGTAGGTGTTTGACCAAAAGAGAAAAGAGTTTTGTAACCTTTCAACTCTTTGATTGAAAAAAAATTTAGTCACTTGTGTTAGAAGAGACTATAGGTATATATTTACTTTCTTTTTTTGATGCGATTTTTTCTGGGCAGCAAGAAAATTGTATAAATATATATACATATATTGGATTTGACATATATTTTACTATGTTTAACATATATTGGATTGTTTGCCATCTAAGAGAGGGGGTGGGGAGGAGGAGAAAATCTGAAACACAAGGCTATGCAAGGGTCAGTGTTGTCAAATTATCTATGTATATGCTTTAAAAATGAAAAACTTTAAAAAGAAAAAAAGAGAGAGAAAGAATATGGGTATATCTGTCGCTTTCCATTTATCTTTACACTTTCCCCTTTGAAGCTATATCAACTTTACTCAGAGATGTCCATTCATCTCCTGTAGTTCTGCAAACACAGATCGTGTTTGGGTTCTTCAAAGCAAAAGTTAGGGAAGGCAGTTGATTAGGGATGTTATCCCTGCCATAGCAATGGGCTCTGATCATGACTAGGGAGGTAAAAAATATTTTTGCCCAAGCCTGTAGAACAAGAAAAAAGCCTAAAATAGCCATAATTGTTGAGATTAACTCTTGAATGAGTTTGCCAACCCAGGAGAAAGTTCTCATATCAGGTAATCTGGTCATGGGCATGAGGTACTAGTTCTACAGAATGTGATCATTTTGTTTGCTGAAAGATGTAGAAGTAGAACATTTGTATAAGGAACATTGTAAAGTTCAGCTTGAGAAGAAACAGATTCTCAGATAAAACGTTGAGACAGCCTGTTCTGAGGACTGAGGGACTGCTCCTGAGGTAAATCCTGAGAGGACCCATTCAAAGCCAGAGCACTGAGTTAGTTAATGATGTCTGCAGTATATTAAGACCCATCCATTGGTTTGTGTGTCACTGTTTCGGCATTGTGAAATAGACAGGTGATAAACTATGAATCAATTAACTTTTCGGGGACTATGGGAAGATTATATGAGGTCTGCTCAGTAAACTCCCAGAGGAAAGTGGATTTTTTGAGATTCACATCATAAAAGAAGCTAGGGATAGAGAGTATAGGAAAATATCAGGTGGTATCAGGCTCAGAGAAGTCTGAGCACAACAGGAGTAAGGGGACAGAAAGCACAGGAGGCTCTAAGAGGAATTGCTTACAAAAGACAATACGGGAAGCTGACAAGAACTGATCAGAGGTGTGAGAGGGAAGATCTAGAGGTGTTTTGTAGGAATCTGGGTTGTTTGGAAGAAAATCATTGCTTTGCTGAGAGCTGATTGACTGAAGAAAGGATTACCCTCTAGCACCATCTATAGCCTGAGAGAGGGTAAACCTTTCAGAGATTTACCTTTAACTGCCCTCCCTGCTTAATGAGGGGGAAATAGAGCAGGAAAGTCAGGCAGAAAATAGAGCAGGAAAGTCAGGCAGAATTACAAAATTCAAGAGTAAGATGGAATCTCAACAACCACCATCCAGTCCAAACCATACAGAAAGGAATTCCTACTATTACATATCCAGAAAATAATTGTTCAGACTTTGCTTGAAGGCCATCAAGGAGAGGGAGCCCACTACTTCTTAAGGCAAACTATTCCAATTTTGGACAACACTAATCATTAGAGATTTTCTTATAACACTAAGTCTAAATTTATCTCTTTGTAATTTTTACCCATTGCTCCTAGTCCTGATTTCTATGGCCAAATGGAATAAGTCTAGCATCTCAACCACATTATAACTCTTTAAATATTTGAAAATGGCTATCATGAAATCCCTCAGCGTTTTTTTTCCAAATTAAAGATGCCCAGTTCCTTCAATCAGTCCTTATATATCAATATGTCAATATACTCAAGGTCCTTCACCATCTTTGTTGCCCTACTTTAGACTATTGCCAGCTTATCAATGACTTTCTTAAACCATGGTACCCATATTTGACACAATATACCAGATACCTGCTTGATAATAGTAGAGAACAGGAGGATTATCATATCTTTATTTCTCTTATAGCATAGAGAAGTTATGTCCCTCTTAATATAGCCCAAGACTGCTTTAGCTTTTTTGGCTTATAATCTAGCCATATTTTCTTGACCTAATATTTATGGAATTGACTTTTTTTTAACCCAACTGTAGACTTTATACTTACCCCTTCTGGATTACATCATGCTAGATTTCAAGCCAGTAGGCTCTAGACTGTCAAGATCCTTTTGGATCCTGACTCAGTCATCCAGTGAATTAGCCATCCCTCCCAGCTTTATTTACTTTACTTAGAGAAAAGCAAGGCTTTTCTGACAGCTGATTGAATAAACAGAATCTCATGGTATTTAAAGAACTATATGAGGAAAGGAAGCATGGACTCATCATTATTTAGACCTTCAGAAGAAGAAATTCCTCAGAGCACATCTGAGAGTTTGACAGTTCCTTAGCTCAAAGAAAATGCATGTTATTGATGTAAATGTTTCATGGTAAACACTCAATAGTCATAAAAGGAAAATGATAAATGTTGGAGGGGATGGGAGAAAGCTGGGATAGTGATATACTGTTGGTGGAGGCTGTGACAGATCCAACTAATCTGGAGTGTGGCGACCACATGAGCACCCTGGATATCTTCGAATCAGCCGGAGTCAGGATAAGCAAAAGTCTTTATTCTTGGTCTTTAGCAGTAGAAGTGAAGAGAGTATATGCATAGGATCTCCACAACCTCATCTCTTAGTCTCCCACCCAGATAGAGTCTGGCTACTCTCACTGCACTTCCCAGTCCCTCCCACAACTCTCTGCACACACCGAACGACCAGGACAGCACAGGACAGTGGGAAGGGCCATTCTCCAAGCACACTCCCATAGAGCACTGTCCAAATGGACAATCAGCCTCAAGTGCTTGATTATCCAACCTCAATACATTGACTCAAGAGTTTCAGCCCTTTACATCTCCCTTTCTCTTTTGTTTTAGAACACAGGTGGTCAAAAAAAAAAAAAAAAAAAAACTACAGGTGGTCGTGCTATCCCTGACTTCTCAGGGAGGTGAGAACCCCCAAAAGGAGGTGATCATGCCCTCCCTGACTTCTCAGGAAGGGAGATGAAAAGCACTCTTTTCATGACAAGGGAAGTAAAATTATTTTTGCCCAAGCCTATAGAACAAGAAGAAAGCCTAAAATAGCCATAATTGTTGAGATTAACTCTTGAATGAGGGGAATGAGAAGGGAAGGTGGGGATTGCTGGCGGGTTTCTGGGCTGAAGGGTCTTATTAGAAACAGGTATGCATAAACCCATCAGCATGGGAGGTATTACACAAGCACATAGCAATAACACACAGGCTATTAGTGATGACTCTCCCCACAGTCAGTGCAGGCTCGATGTGGTGTAACAAACATGAATTGTAGATGTAAGTAGTGATATAACAAACAATATAAATCAACATGGTATTGTAAGAGATTTCCAGAAGTCCTAGAAGGAGGTATGTAAACATCAGTCACACATACACGCCTTCTTCAGCAGCCAAGAGATAGTCCAAAACCAATCTATTGTCCATTGCTTCACGTGTCAGGGAATTCAATGATGCCCGCAAGTTTTTGAAGCCTGTAACAGTCTTTTTATGTGTTAGGGAATCCAATGATTCCTGCAGATTTTGAAGTCCTGCAACAGTTTTATCATTTCTCAGAAAATCCAATGATTCCTGAGGGTTTTCAAGTCCTACAACAATCTTATCATGTCTCAGAGAATCCAGTGATGCCTGAGGGTTTAGAAGTCCTACAACAATCTTTTCATGGATTTTCAAGGATTCCAATGATTCCTGAGGGGTTTGAAGTCCAACAACAATCTTATGTCTCAGAGAATCCAATGATTCCTGAGGATTTTGAAGTCCAACAATTTTTGATGTCTATGAGTCAAATGCCATAACTGCCAGGCTCTTTTAGTGGTGGGCACAGTCAGCAATGGAACCATCTGATGTTTCTTGGGTCTTCTCCTTCATTTCAAGGGTCCATTCCATCTTTCTCTGATGGACAAGGCGAATACAGTTCATTGGCACCCATCTGATTCCTTCTCCATCTGTAGAAATACAAGCAAACCCTCTCCCCCAAGCAGTTAACCTATTTGCTCCCTTCCATTCACCACTTTCTGGGTCTCTTTACATCACCTGGCAATTATCTAAAAATAATGGAGCTGCTCTCACTGGACACTGCCCTTCCAGTGGGTTATAAAACCTGTCTGCTGGAGCCAGTGCATCTTTGTCAAAAATCAAGAAGTTAATGGTATAAGGAGCTAGATTTAGAAGTTCTCTAGGGTTACCTGTGGCTCCCCCTTTCTTTTGTTTTTGGAGGAGCGTCTTAATGTCTCTGTTTTTCCTATTTCCTATCTCCTGCCCTTGAGGAATAAAAGGTATGTGTGGTGTGTAAAATCTTATACTATACACAAAAGTATGCAAAATGTTTAGAAGTATATGCAGGTCCATTGTTGTTTTTATTGCTTGTGGCACACCCATAATTGCAAATGCTTGTATAAGGAATTCAGTGACCACTCGGGCTGTGTCTTTTACTGCTGTTATTGCAAAAGTGAATAGATACTTTTTCAGGATCTACCACGACATGGATAAAAGATAGACGACCAAAAGATTTATAATGGGTCACATCCATTTGCCAAATTTCATTAGGTCTCAAACCATGAGGGTTCTTCCCTAGAGGGAATGTAGGAGTGTGGAAAGGAACGCAAGCGGTACAGGCTTTTACTATGCTCCTAGCTTCCTCTCTTGTTATCCCAAATTATAAACATAAAGCTCAACAGCCTGATGATATTTAAAATGAGATTCTTTGGCTTCTTGAAACAAAGGAGTATTGGCCAACATGATTAGAAGGCTATCTGCCTTTGAATTGCCATCAAAAACAGGACCTGGAAGTCCACTATGTGAGTGGCCATACAAGATATAAATCTTACCTGGATGCTTTCTCACTTGCTCTTGAAGTTCCTTTAAGAGCTGATAAATATTAGAGGCTACAAATTTTATTTGGGCTGTGACAATTCTTTGTACCACACCTACTGAATAGGCCGAATCAGATATTATATTTATATCTCCTGGATAATAAGTAAGAGCTAGAATGATTGCATATAATTCATTCTGCTGAGTGGACTGAAAAGGAGTTGTCTACTCTCTTTATAATTAAGTCATGAGAGTATATAGCACAAATATTATGTTTGGATACATCTGTAAAGATAATTGGTCCTTTAAGAGGAACTTTAGAAACCTTTTCTTCAAGAATCCATCTCCAATTATGTAACAGTCTGGTTATCTTTAATGGAGACCCGTGTGTAAAATTTGGAGCCATGGCTAATAAAATTTGCCACTCTGGGATGGTTTCACAGAATACATTAATTTGTGCATTGGTATAAAAGATGTATATCTTGTCAGGTCTTATCCCAGATAATGTCCTTTAATGAAATTCTGGCCACAAGCACAAAGGAGTAAGGCTTTGTTCTAGTTGTGCTGGGAGGTTCACCCACTCTATCACACTGTCTCCTTGATGAAGGACTGCTGTGGGTGCCTCTTGTGTAGCAAAAGCTGATATTCCCAAGGGTTTTTGAGTGACTCTTTCAACCACATTGGATAAAGCCAGTTCAACTTGTCTCAAAGCCTCTTGAGCTTCTTTTGTAAGCTGGCATGGTGAATTTAAAGCACTGTCTTCCCTCAAAATGCCATATAATGGTTGCAATTGATAGGTAGTCAAGCCTAACACTGGACGCATCCATTGGATATCTCCTATCAATTTCTGGAAGTCATTTAAAGTGTTTGGCTTCTCTGTTTTTAAGGAGAGTTTTTGTACTGTAAGCACCTTAGAGTATACTTCATATCCTAAATATTGAAAAGAAGAGCATGTCTTTGAATTTTTTCTGGAGCTATGTGCAATTTGTAGTTCCTTAGTATTTCTATAGTCTTTTGTAGACATGCTTTTAACATTTGCTCCTCGGGTGCACATCCCAATATATAATCCATGTAATGTAATAACATTACTTTTGGAAATGATTTTCTTACTGGAGTAAGAGCAGCAGCAACATACATTTGACACATAGTAGGGCTGTTTTTCATTCCCTGTGGCAAAACTGTCCATTCATATCTTTTATAGGGCTCAGCTAAGTTAACACTGGGCACTGAAAAGTCAAATCTTTTCATATCTTCCTTATCTAGAGGGATAGAATAGAAACAATCCTTAATGTCTAAAACCCTAAGAGGCCATTCTCTAGGCAATTGAGTAGGACATGGAAGTCCAGGCTGAAGAGTTCCCATAGTTCCATCTGTTCATTTACCTTTCTTAAATCAGTCAACATCCTCCATTTTCCAGATTTCTTTTTTACAATAAATACTGGGGAATTCCAAGGACTTAGAGAAGGTTGTAAGTGTCCTTGGTCAAGTTGCTCCTGTACTATATCTGATAAAGCCTGAATTTTATCGCTACCTAAGGGCCACTGTTCTATCCACACTGGTGTATCAGTTTTCCATTGGATAGGAACAGGTGAAAGTGGTGGCAGGCCTTTAACAGCAGCTCTGCCTAAAAAAACAAAGTACTCATTTTTAACCCTAATTGTTGTAAAATGTCTCTTCCCCATAGAATGATGGGGATTTTTTCAACTATAAAAGGAGTAAAAACTCCTGTTTCACCTTCAAATATCCATCTCAAAGGGGTAGCACTAACTTCAGCTGCTATTGATTCTCCTACGCCAGACATGTAGGTGTCTGCCATAATCTTTGAACGGGCCAGTTGGCACCTCTAATGACTGTGTGATCTGCACCAGTGTCTACCACTCCTTCTAATGGTATGCCATTTATATATATGGTGAGCATAGGTTGGTCAGCTGTCATGGCTGCTGTCTAGTATATTCCTGGGTTTTGCTGCTTGGAGTCAGAATGTGGGCGACTATCACCAGGTTGCTTATTAGGAGTCTGTATCAGTAAACCTGATGCTACTACTTCTCCTGGTTGATAAATCACACATTGTCTACCTGTGTTCGTGACAGGATATTATCTACACATTCCCCAGTTTCACACATCAGTTTTGTAAGCACTCTCAGGAGATGAAATGGTTAAGCCTACTGTGCCTGGAGGCAAGGGATCCATAGCCTGGAGAGGAACAGATTTCACCTCTCCAGGGAGTATCTCAGTTGTCCCAGCTATATATAACTTTATCCTCCCCAATTGTAACCCCTTTCTCCCATCAGATGGCTTCCTGGCTGATTGGTCATGTCTGGGTACTGGACTTCTAGGCACTCTCTGGGTATAGCATCAGCTGCCATCATGCCCCAAGTGTTTTTTGCCTGGGGCCCTGGAACTGGGCCCCTCATCCCATTTCCCTGAATCAGTCTACACTCTGATGCCCAATGGAGGCCTCTGTTGCATTTTGGACATGGGGTATTGGGTCTTGTTCTCCCACACTGTTTTCTCACTGTCTCTATGCGAACATTGAGCTTTCAGATGCCCTACTTTATCACATTGAAAGCATTGACGAATCTCTCTGGAAATATTTTGCCAAAAGAGACCCTGTCCTCCCATGTTGGGGTCTTGGGAAGTCTGCATCATAGCTTGGCTATAAAAGACATTTGTGCCCACTGTGGCATAGCATCTTATGATCTCCTCTAAAGGAGAATCCTTGTGTAGTCCTAGTATAATCCTTCTACAAACCTCATTGGCATTTCTTTAGCAAGTTATCTTATCATAATGTCTGTTACTGTATTTTCACCATTAGTTCGTATGACAGCTGTCTGCAAATGTCCCACAAAATCAGCAAAGAGTTCACTTGATCCTTGTACAATTTTTGTGAAGGTCTCACCCTTGTCCTTTTTACCGGGGAGAGAAGCCCATGCTTTGATAGCAGCAGTAGCAATTTGCTCATATGCTGCTATGGAGTAATTAATCTGTACTGAAACTTCTGCATAAGAACCTACACCTGTTAGTTGGTCACAGGTGATTGGAGGATTAACTACTTTGACTATTTTGTTGGGCTTGTATCCTACAGAGCTCACTATATTCAGAAAGCCACAACAAGTTTTGTCCAGGTTCTAAGCATATCCTTGTTATAGATTTCCAGTCACTAGGGGTTAAGACTTCATAAGCCAAATTCTGTAATAACATCTTAACATAAGCTGATGTAGCCCCATAAAAAGTGCAAGCCTTTTTCAGGTCTTTGAGGATTTTTAGATCAAAAGGAGTGTATCTTCTACTTTCTTGATCTGAAGAGTTAAACTGTTGAATCACAGCATACATTCCTATTTTCAAATCAGCTAAATCCTGCCCTTCTTCTGTGCCTTTAAGAAGTGCTTTTTGCAATCTAGTCATAAGAGGGGGTGATTGCTGGGGGGGGGGCAGGTGCTGGTGGTATCACTGCCCCTCCCACTACTCCTTCTCCCTCCATCCTGGAAAGTGAAGTTGATGGAGGTGTGTCAAGAACCAGTTCCAGTTGAAGCTGCTTGGTCAGAGGGAGAATCACCACTCCCTTCACCACACCCTTCATCCTCACTTAAATCTTCATGCCCTCTAGTGATATTGCTATTATTTCCTTCATTGTCTTCCTCTTTTTCCCCACACTTCCTCATTTAGCTGTACTTAAAACTTTTCTTTTTTTTATAACTTGCAAGATTCTTTAAGACCAATTGTATTATGTTATATATATAGAATGTTTCCTTAGAAATTGAATGAGGACCTTTATCATTGTAGTATTCACACAATTGTTGTCCTTCCAGCTTCCAATTATCTGGCCCTATTTCTTCTTCCTTTAAGAACCAAGGGGACATGCGTTCTAATATACCCAAGAGACTAGTGATCTGCAACCAAGTTATAATTAAGCCTTGTCCCTTGATCATCTTAAGCTTGCTTTCTATATGCCCCCTTGGGGGGGGGGGTGAGGCTGGGGCTGGGGACAGTGGGAAGGGCCATTCTCCAAGCACATTCCCATAGAGCATTGTCCACTTGGCAATCAGCTCGATTGTCCAACCTCAGTGCATTGACTCAAGAGTTTTAACCCCTTATACTGGAGAACAATTTGGAACTATGCCCCAAGGATTATAAAATTGTGCATACTCTTTGATCCAGCTATATCACTACTAGGTCTGTATGTGAAAAAAAATTTTTAAAAGGGGAGTGGGGAAAAACTATTTATACAAGAGTATTTATAGCAGCTCTTTTTATGGTGACAAAAAATCAGAAATTGAGGGGATGCCCATGAATTTAGGAATGGCTAAAGAAATAGTGTTTATATGATTGTAATAGAATACTATGGTGCTATAAGAAATGACAAACAGCACTAATGCATTGTTAGTAGAGTTGTGAAATGATCTAATCATTCTGGAGAGCAATCTAGAACTATGCCCAAAGGGCTATCAAACTCTGCACACCCTTTGATCCAACAGTGGTACCATTGACTCTATATCCCAAGGAAATCATAAAAGAGGGAAAAGGACCCACATGTGTAGCAATGTTTGCAGCAGCAATTTTTGTGGTGGAAAATAATTGGAAAATGAGTTCATCAATCGAGGAATGGCTGAATAAGTTATGGCATATGAAAGTTCTAGTGTTCTATTAAAAAATGATGAAGAAGTTGATTTTAGAAAGGTCTGGAAAGATTTACATGAACTGATGCTGAGCAAAATAAGTAGAACCGAATACAGTGTACACAGTAACAGCAAAATTTTGCAACAATCAATTATGAAAGACATAGTTCTTTTCAGAAGTTCAGTGATCCAAGTCAATCCCAATAAACTTTGGATAGAAAAAAACTAACCAGAAAGAAGATTATGGAGAATGAATGTAAATCAACACATGCCATGTTCACTTTTTTTCTTTTTTTTTTTTTCTTTTCGTGGTTTTTCCCTTTTGTTCTGATTTTTCTCTCCCAACATGATTTATAAAGAAATGTGCATTAAAAAATTAATGCACCTATATAATCATAAAAAATGATAAATAGGATTATTTCAGAAAAATCTGAAATGACTTACATGAACCAATACAAAGTAAAGTGAGAAGAACCAGAAAAACTAAATGTAGTAACATCAATACAAAATCCCAATCCCAATCCCAATTTCAATCATGATCACAATCCAAGACAATTACAAAGAATTCATGATGAAAAAATACTATCTACCTCCAGAGAAAACTGATGGAGTCTAAATACTGACCAAAGCACACTATTTTTCACACTTCTTTCTTTCCTTCCTCTCTTTCTCTCTCCCTCCCTCCCTTCTTCTCTCCTTTCCTTCCTTTTTTCCTTTCTTCCTTCAAGTTTTCTTCACAAAATGGCTAATGTGGAAATATGTTTGATATGATTGCACATGTGTAAACTATATAGGTTATTTACCATCCCAGGAATGGGGAAGAGAGGGAGAGAATTGGAAATTCAAAATTGAAAAATATATTTTTCCATATATTTGGGGAACAAATAAAATATATATTTTTAAATGTCAAGAGTGTAATTTGGCTGAGTTTTTGTTTTATTTTGTTTTGCATAAATGGAACGCACATTGTTGGGGTCTCAGGGGCCACAGTAGTGAGTAATAGAAGTGCATCCCCTCTAAGACTAGGGTTACCCAGGACCTTGAGAAAGAAGTCAAAAGCCATCTATATATGGCTTCTCTATGTATACTACTCTGACTTGCCATCACCAATAAAGTGAATTAGCTATCCCTGAATGTGTGTGTGTGTGTGTGTGTGTGTGTGTGTGTGTGTGTGTGTGAGAGAGAGAGAGAGAGAGAGAGAGAGAGAGAGAGAGAGAGAGAGAGAGACAGAGACAGAGAGAGAGACAGAGACAGAGAGAGACAGAGAGAGAGAGAGAGAGAGAGAGAGAGAGAGAGAGAGAGAGAGAGAGAGAGAGAGAGAGAGAGAGAGAGGAAAGAGAGAAAGGAAGGGAGGAGAAGGAAAGGGAGAGGGAGAGAATAGTTTCAGTTCAGTGCCTGAGCTGAGTTACACAGGTAATAGGTGTAGGAAAGGTAGAAAGTTCCCAATAGATTGGCTTCTTTAGTTCCAGACTATCTAGTGAGGTTCAACAAGAAATATCTTATTTTGTTTTGTTTTTTCCTCAATAGTATTTTATTTTTCCAATTACATGTAAAGATTTCAACATTCATTTTTGTAAAATTTTGAGTTACAATTTTTTCCTCCTTCCCTCTCTTCCTCCCTCCCCAAGACAGCAAGCAATTTGATATAGGTTATACATGTATAATCATTAATCATGTTGAGACAGGAAAATAAGAACAAAAGGGAAAAACCATGAAAAACAAAAAAGGTGAAAATAGTATATTTCTATCTGCATTAAGTCCCCATAATTCTCAAGTTGCCATTGGCATTTTTCATTCCAAGTCTATTGGAATTGTCTTGGATCACTGAGAATAGCTAAGTGGATCATAGTTGATTATCACATAATCATATTATTACTGTATACAATGTTCTCCTGCCTCTGCTCACTTCACTCAGCATCAATTCATGTAAATCTTTCCAGGCTTTTCATTTAGCAAGAGATGTTGAGCAAAACAAAGATCAAGCCCTGAGAAGTGAAGGAGATTCAGAGCAATGTCAGTGAAGACATTTCAGTCTCAAGGGCTTTTAAATAGAGTTGTTGGTAATAATTTCTGGGGAACCAGAAATTATAACATTTTTTTTCAGATTGCAGAGATAACAACCTAACATTGGAAGGAGTTTGGGGTTTTGTTTGTTTGGTTGGTTTTTAGCCAGATTGTCACACTGTTGACTCAAGCTAAACTTGCAGTCTACTAAAAACCTCAGATCTTTTTCAAGCAAATTACTGCTATATATCTAGCCATATTTCCTCCATTTTTAGCTTATGAAGCTGTTTTTCTTTAACCCAAATAAAATTATGCAAAACATGCTGAAGCTTTCTGTTTCACACTCCATACATGTCACCATCAGCCCCACTCTCTACATATCACCACCAGATGCTAAAGAGAAACAGAAATATCAAAATGGAGTAAACTCAGGTAGACCCTACTGTGAAAAACAGTTATTCATGACATACTCTGATCGCATTTTATAAATTTTTTTCTTAAAGAGAAAATAATTTTTGGGGTTGGGGGGGACTCTTTTGGGGAAGGGGTTTCTGACTGCATGTATGATAATAAATCAAGAGAAGAAATGGAAAGAAAAAAAAAAGGCCTAGCACATAGGGAGCAACAGAGAAAATTTATTGGAGGTAATCTGCTGAACAATTAGAAAGCAAGTATCACCTGTGTGGGTCAAAACAATATTTGTGGCAGCAGTGAGAAATGTGATGACAAAGAACAAGAGTTCTGCCCACTTTTGACCTTTGAGACCAAGGATGTGAGATAAGAATTCTCCACAAACTGCTTTTTTTGAATATCTCTTCCAATGGCAATGGAACATAGATTTAAGGTGGAGGTGTTAAAAATTCAAATTTTACAGAGAACAATTGTGGTTAGCCACTTTGGAGACAAACATTTTTCAATTTTACTTTCATTTTTACAGCATTAAGTGAATTTATTTTTAAGTGGAGTAATTCTTTGAGGTTCCTCTGAGTTGGGAAACAAAATGAGAATTCTAAGTGGGTTGGACACACAAACTAAGAAACATTTGAATTATTTGGGATAATTTATCCATTCCTCTAGACTTTTATTTACTTTTGAATTTACTAAAAACCACAAAATATGAATATATCCACATAAGTAGTAGAAAGGAAAAAGAGGATTGTGCATCTCTTTTATGTTAATATTTGATTTAATATATATATGATATAGAAAAATAATAATACATAATATATAACAATTCAACATGTGACTTTCAAAGCTGTCCTGCTTCTCTTTGATTCTCCCTTAGACTTTAAAAATAAAACACTAAGATAAGCTTGGACATCTTACATACTCAGATAGTAGTTAGCAGGTAGAGATAGATGCTTTTGTGCAGGTTCACTTTGAAGCCAGATGGCACAGATCAAGCTTTGGGTACTACCTTGTCAGTTATTTACACAGATATAATTCCCTGAAGCTACTTCTATTTGCCACCCCCTCTGGTTCAAGCAACACTGACTGCATGAGACCCACAGTTTTTATAGCATAGAATTGCATTTATATTCGTATAGATGAAATTTTATCTTCTCAGATTCAGCCCAATGTTTCATTTCTTTAGATCCTTTCTCATTCTGACAATGTTATCTACATGTTGGCTATCTTTCACAGTTTGCTTCAGCTGCAAATTGGATAAGTAAGATGTCAAAGCATTTGTCTAAATCACTGATAGGGCCAAGGACAGATCTACTACTCTAAAGACCCTCTCCAGTATTGATCAAGACCCATTCTTGGATATACTTTGAATCTGGGCATAAGACCATTTATGAAAATACCTATATTATTGTCATAATAATAAAAAAATCCATTTCTTTCTTGTCCAGGAGGGTGGTATAAGAGCAGTTTTCAAATGATTTGTTGAGAACTCACTATTTGACAAAAATGGCTGGGAAAATTGGAAAATAATGTCAGAAACTCAGCATAGACCTCAAAATGGATACATAATTTGGGCATCAAGGATATCATAAACAAATTAGGAGGAAAAGGGATAATTTACCTATCAGATCTTTGGAAAAGGGAGGAATTTATGACCAAAGAAGAACTAGAGAACATTATGAAAGGCAAAATGGACAACTTTGATTATGATAAATTAAAAAGGTTTTGCACAAACAAAACAACAGAAACAAGATTAAAGGGGAAGTACAAAGCTGGGGAAAAAATCTTTACAGCCAGTATTTCTGATAAAGGTCTAATTTCTAAAATATATAAATGATCCTATTTTATAAGAACATAAAAGTCATTCCCTAATTGATAAATGGTCAAAGGATATACACAGACAATTTTTAGATGATGAAATTAAAGCCATTTATAATTATATGAAAAAATGCTCTAAAAATGCAAATTAAAACAACTCACTTCACACCTCTCAGATTGGCTAAAATGATAAATGTTGGAGGGGATGTGGGAGAACTAGGACACTAATGCATTGTAGAGTTGTGAAATGATACAACCATTGTGGAGAGCAATCTGGAATCATGGCCAAAGGGCTATAAAACTATACATATCCTTTTACCTAGCAGCCATTACTGGGTCTGTATTCCCCAGAAATCATAAAGGAGAGAAAAGGACGCACATGTGCAAAAATGTCTATAGCGCCTTTTTCTGTGGTAATAAAGAATTTGAAAATGAGTGGATGCCCATCAATTGGGGAATGGATGAACAAGCTGTAGGTACATCAAGGTAATGGAATAGTATTGTTCTATTAAAAATGATGAACAAGCTGATTATAGAAAGGCCTGGAAATTCACATTTGAACCGATGCTGAGCAAAACAAGCAGAACCAGGAATACCTTGTACACAATAACAGCAAGAATGTGTGATGATTAACTATTAAAAACTTGGTTCTTCTCAGTGGTTATGTGATCAAAAGCAATCCCAATAGAATTTGGGATCTGCATCCAGAAAAAGAACTAAAGAAACTGAATGTAAATCAACACATGCTATGCTCATTTCTTTTTTCTGTGTTTTTTTTTCTCTCCCATGGTTTTTCCCTTTTACTCTGATTTTTCTCTCCCAACCTGATTCATAAAGCATTGTATATTAAAAACAAGCATATTATATATTATTATTGATATAATATATTAAAGCAAATGACTTTGTGCCATCTGGCTTCAAAGTGAACCTGCACAAAATCATCTATCTCTACCAACTAACTACTATCTGAATATGTAAGATGTTGAAGTTTATTATTATATTATATTATATTATATTATATTATATTATATTATATTATATTATATTATATTATATTATATTATATTATATTATATTATATTATATTATATTAATTATATATATACTATATTATACTATATTATATTATATTATATTATATTATATTATATTATATTATATTATATTATATTATATTATATTATATTATATTATATTATATTATATTATATTATATTATATTATGTTATACTATATTATACTATATTATATTATATTATACTATATTATATTATATTGTATTATATTATATATTAAGGTTATAACATTTCCCTCATCTACCTTTTAAAAATTTTCCAATTGATGGATGATCTGGCTGACTCATCAGAACCTCTGTTCTCTATATGATTTATCCAGCCCAAGAGTTAACCCAAACACACATACATATAAACACATGATTCATTCACCTGCTTCTGTCTTTGCCTGTTTTTCCTCATAGAAAAGTATGAAAGATTGAGGGGTAGAACATCATCAGATTCAACCCTTTGGTTTGACAGGTGTCAGACAGTGAATAAGCATTAGTTAAGTACCTATGATAAGTCACTGAACTGTACAGACTCCATCTCGTGACTTAATTCTGTAGCTAGCTCAGTTCCCTTTCTACTCAATTATAGATCTAGGCCAATTTCTGTCTTGTGACAAAGCTTTATTCAACATAGGAATTGTGAGAAAACATTTTTGCATTGTTTGAACTACCCTTGTATGGCTGGGAAATTGGACAGAGATAGAGATCCTTAACTAAAGGCCTAAGTTATGTTGATCAGAAACTCAGTCAAAGGGGTTTTCTTACAGTTATACCTGTCTCATCTGAAAAATGGTTTTCTATTGGTCAATTAGTTACTGGTTCCTTGTTCCTTTGAATACAGGGTAGGGAGGGGAGGAAGGGAGTATTGTTATTATTGCCATTTAAACCATGTCTAAATCTTCACAACCTCATTTGAGGTTTTCTTGGTAGATACTAGTAATTTGTCATTTCCTTTTCCAGCTCATTTTACAGATGAGAAAACTGAGACAAACAGGGTTAAGTGACTTTTCCCAGGGAAACACAGCTAAATTTCTGAAGCCAAATTTGAACTCAGGAACATGAATCTTACAAACTCCAGGTCCAGCACTATCCACTATGCAGCCTAGCTGCCCTAGGGTGAATGAAGACCTCCTTTTTTTAAATTTCAGAGTTATACTTGTTCCATCTTTTCCTTCTAAAGCCCCTAATTTTTCATCCAATTAGAAATTAGATGATCTAATTATGTATCTTGTTTTATAACCTGTCAATTTTTTTAATTCATAAAAATATCTTTCCCTCTGCAGTTGGAGACCAGTGCAGATTTCACCCAAAATAGTTTTTGGTGAATCAGACTTGGTCAGATCAGGATAGCCAACCAATTCCCCCTGGACAAAACCTTTTAGAAAACCCCCCTTGAGCAACACAGGCTTTTTTTCTGTAAGACTTCTTCATGGAAGACTGTCTTCAAAGGTTGGACTCTTCCACCCTGGATTTCAGATTTTTCTGAACTAAGGTAAGATTTATTCCTACACAGTTTATCCCAACTCTGCTGAGGAAAAAATGCTTCCTTTAACAGAAGGTTGGGTTAAGAGATACTCCCTTTAAAGGGATCCAGTAATAGTAAAATACTTTAAAAGATAACCTCTTTAAGGGAATGTTGAGCTCCCTGTAATAGTAAATACAGAAAGATTCCTCCTTAAATAAAATTTATTTTGGCATAAGATCAAGAGAAGGCTAATTGACACACTCTTGGGAAAATTCTTATTAGCCTAGAATTCCCTATATAGGAATAGAAAGGGTGACTAAAAGATAGAGCTATCAAATTATACTAAATACATAAAAACCATATGGGTCTCATATTTGGTGGCAAATTAAAGGCTTTGAGATTAGACTTTTAGTAGGAGATAAGGAGGCTAGCAAGTATGGTTTTTCTTATCATTTTGTCTGTTTTAGTTTCTTTGTAAAATGCTCAGAAAAATCTTATATGTTTCAAGTTTAGTATTGTTTGTAAATTCTGTTACCTTGAAAAATTTCTAAGAAAAATGTGTTCAGCTAGAAAGTGCTGAAAAGCTGCAGCCAAAGAGTTTAATATGCTAGAGAAAATTAATGCAATTTCATACTTGAATCAGTTCTCCTAGCTCTGTGTGATCTAATGCTAAACTCTTTGTTCCAGCAAGGAGAACTAACTCCCACTTAGACTTCCAGTACTTCCAGTGGGAGATTAGGTTAAAAAACACACAGACACACACAAGATACTTTCTTTCTGTTTTTAGTCCTATTCATGTTGGAATCATAGAGACAAAGTCAGATAATCAAAGAAAGGAAACAATGGGCCCTATAATTTGGGATGCTAATAGGTTATTTATTACCTTTATAACACTTGGGGAAAACAAAAATCATGGTATAGTCTTTGATTCTAAATCCAGATTTGATTTGAGTTTGTCCTAACACTAAATTATAATGTGGTCTCATTTAAAGTGAGATATAATCTCCTATTTGAATAAATGTGCTATTTGACCTTTTAGGGATAAATACATTTGATATTAAGGCAATATGCTTATATATATATTTAATATATAATTCAGGAATATTACATTTGCTTAGAAACTTGACAAATAAAAGTGTAATTATACTTAATATATAATGCTAAATTTATAGATAGATGTAAAATGATTTGTAAAATGATTCAGAAATGCATTTAAATGAATTGATGTTATTTCCCTGGCAATAAATTTTGGCTTATATTTTTAAATTCCATAACATTTTTTTTCTATTATTTTTCTTGTGTTGTGATTTTGGAGAAATCTTTGTATAAGAAATGCTGTGAATTTGAAAACTTACTTAGAGCCTGGTGAATGATGTTATATCCCTAAAAAATTAACTTCTCTTTTAATCTAGATGCTTTTAAATTATGAATTGAACTGTTTGAGAATGGAGTCACAATGTTTAAAAACTTAAGTATTTAATCGAGTATATTTTGCTTTAAAATAGAATAGCAAAAATAATAATCTTATTGATTAGAAAAAGCAGCATGGACTTACCCTCTTATCTGTGAAGTTCTATGGGGATTTACCAAGTTCCATGGGATCTTCTATTTGGGAAGGATTAGCCTTGCTAATAGTATGCTGTAAATCCTAAAATAATGAAATGGTTTAAGAAGAAAATAGGACCTCTCACAGCTGAAGTAAACGACAGCTTACAAGCTTGATTTATATGCAAGGATTTTTATATGATAGATTGGTCATTACTTCATTGCACATTTTACCTCTTTTCTAGATGATATGATAATTGATAGATAGATACAATATGGATCCACATACATATGTATATAAGATACATATATAGAAATATGTATCTATATAAGTTTTATTAGACTCTCCCGAGAGGCCAGTAGTCCCATTCACTGAGTCTCAGAGAGAGGAAGCCATTGATCACAGAGTTAGAAGCAACTAAATAGTCAAGACCATAGGATCCAATGACTCCCTCCTCTTATCTGGTTAATTTTCACTGCTTGCTCAATGTTTACTCAAGTGGAAGTAGTACAGGTTTGCTAAATTTAGTCAAGCCGACATAGTTGACTTACTGCAGGTGTGTTTGCCTAAGTTTATTGTGGATAGCCTGTTACAATGTTTGCTTGAGCACTCTCTTGTAATGCTTGGCCAGAGTTTTATTTTTCCCAACCCCATCAGATTTTCATAAACTAAAATTCAAGTTATAGGTTTGATCTACTTAGTTAATGATTTTATAAGAAACCACACTAATCCTAACAATAGGGAAAATAGCCTGTGACATGGGGGAAAGGGGAAGGGAAAGACACCACAGAGTGCTGTGGGGGGCTTGACCCAAAGGGTGGGCCATGGACAGATTTATAAGGGAAATTTAACCTCAGGAGTTTGACATGACTTGGATTTCTTACTGGATGCAGCAAAGTGGGGCTACCCACAATCTCCACAGAGGGTGGGACTATAAGGATTATAAGTGTTCTTCCCTGCTTGCCTCAGGGAGGAATTTTATCCATACTTCAGGCTTCCTCTGCTAACCTCAGCTACTTACCCAAACTTCATGATATATAGATATGGATAGATACATATATTCTCAAAGGAAGAATAGTTTTAAAGCTGTAAGTAATAAAGACAGAAAAGTTTTGTTTCAAATTTTATGTAAAAGTTTTAAATTTTAATGGAATAATAAACTTCATTTTGAAAAAAAAAGGTTAGAATGCTTCCTCTAAGAATTAGAGAATAGACACATAATAATATGTATATACATATAGAGGATTTGCTTCCAAATTTCTCTTAAAAACAACAACCAAAGCACAAGTAAATGTAATATTCCTGAAATATATTTACATACATTTATATTTCTTTTGATCCTGAAGCAATTAAGAGCAAAACTGAAAAGATAGAATAAAATACTGAATATCCTTCAAGGTCAATTGAATAGAGACAGATGAATTTTTTTTGTCTCTTCCTTTTTTTTTTTTCTGGGATATATAGACTTTGGTGACATTTTAGTATTAAATTCTCTGGAAACTGAGTGGATGCCCATCAGTTAGGGAATGGCTGATAAGTTATGGTATATGAATATTATTGTTCTACAAGAAACAATCAGCAGGATAATTTCAGAGAGGCCTGGAGAGACTTACATGAACTGATGCTGAGTGAAGTGAGCAGAACCTGGAGATCATTGTACACAGCAACAAGACTATACAATGATCAATTCTGATGGATGTGGCTCTTTTCAACAATGAAATGATTGAGGCCAGTTCCAATGCTCTTGTGATGAAGAGAGCCATCTGAATCTAGAAAGAGGGCTATGGAGACTGAACGTGGTTCCCAACACAGCATTTTCACCTTTTTGGTTATTGGTGCTTGCTTGCTTGCTTTTTTTTTTAATCTTTTTTTTTTTAACCTTTTTGATCTGATTTTTCTTGTACAGCACATGTTTAACCTATTTTGGATACTTGCTTTCTAGAGGAGGAGAGAGGTGAGGAGGGAGGAAGAAAAATATGGAACATGAAATTTTGCAAAGGTAAATGTTGAAAACTATCTTTGCATGTACTTTGAAAAATAAAAAGCTATTTTTTAAAAATGATGTCTGGATTTAGAGGAAACAATAAATTTCCTTAAATTTTTCCTTAAAATTTATTTAATTAAATGTTAATATTGAAACATTCAATAAAATGGTGAAATAGCAAAAAAAATTAGTTCTCAAAATTGGATTAAGGATTTTACATATTAAATTACATTAATAATAATAAAGAAAATTTAAAAATCATCTTTCTTGTTTTAAAATCTCTTTTGTGATAATGTTAAAAAATAAGATTCATTTTCAAAGCCTTCATGAATCCTTTTTAAGATTCTTCCTTCTTCAACCTATAGACAAAATTATTCATAGCAGGTACAGGTAAAGATAGAGTGAGTGAGATGTAAAAACTGAAATTCACTTAACTTTCAAGTGAATTTTGGGTTCTTAATTTGATGATCTTGTTAACCTGAAATAAAGAAAACTGCTAAAACCGCAAGCAAGGGAAATGAAATTCAGGATGACCACACTGCACCAGAGTACCCACAAGAGCCTGAATGGGTAGGTTGGCCCAAGGAGGGGGTCTCTAGGAGTCACAGCCACAAGAAACTATTAGATAAATTGTTTTGCATAACAATTTAAAGTCCATAGGGAAGGGAATGTTAACATCTGATTAGAATAATTGGCTTTTAAAAAACTAGTGTCTTTTTAACTGGTTTTGGAAGTCCTCAGGCAATTCATAGTTCTGGGATTTGCAAAGTCAGTTCAATAATCAGTTGCATTCAACACTTAGTTGTTAATAAGATTCTGATTTTTGCCACTTGAATTAGTTACTAGAAAACCAAATTTAAATGATTATCTGGCCTTACTAAATTATGTTGAGTCTTATTCAGCATTACTGAGGAAATTTCTGCAAGTAACTTAGAACTAGGAAATAATTTACTAGGAGAAATATCTCTCCAGAAACATCTTGGGGATGAGGTCTATTCCAGAATTTTCTAGGAAAAATGTTTCCAAGACAGTTACATGGGACAAAAAACAACAACAACAACAACAAGGTGAATAAGCTGATTTTGTAGATATTTGGATGTCATGAGGAACAAGCTGGATTAAGGGGACTTTGTTTTATTCAATATGATGATCATAGTTATATTACTCTTGGCTTATTGTTGTATCCAATATTGTTTGACATTCATATTTGCCTGCAGGAATGTATGCATAAATCCAGTTGAATATATGCCTAGGGCAGAGATTGATAGAATTTATGAGTGATCAAAGAGAGATATTGCAGACCACTCTATTGATGAGGTCCTAGATGGCTGAGTGCCATTGGCAGAAAGAAACTGGAACATTGATGGAATTGTTTCCGGGACTGCCAGGG